>NC_066364.1:16368358-17035233 GCF_013377495.2 Cygnus atratus | reverse complement strand
TATGATTTCTTCTTGACACTGGAATCTTTCTTATGGACATCTGTCAGTATACAAGTTCCAGCAGGAATGTGGCACACTCAGTTCCTTCTTCCAATCCTGTGCTTCCATATTGACATAAAACCCACAGTAGGTGACAGAAAAGTTGCTTGCACCTGGCTCTTGGATAAAAATAGTGAGCCATTAAATTTTGATGATCCTCCATTTAAATGGAGTGCATTTGGATAAAAGATGGCAACTATCCAGAGCAAACGGTTATTTCAAGTGTGATTCCCAGGAAAGATAATAATTGAACTACAGATTAGTTACTGAGAAATAGATCATCTGATAAACCTTATCTAACAATCACCTGAGGTATAGGAAAGGGGCTTATAGAAGTTGTTTCCTCTGAGATCACATCAGAAGAAAGAAAGAGGGAACAGACAGCTAGCTGCAGGACTGAGAAAAACTCAGTGATTCAGACCTGAAACTAGAGAAACATCATGGACAACCCAGAAAATTTTGACCCAAGAACAGAAACAAACCAAGCTAATGAGGAAACTGAAGCAAAAGGCTGAATGTGGAAACGTTTTGTGCACAGATGTGTACTTCTAATGCTAGCTGAAGTAAGACATGACTGCTTTTCAACCCATCTGTTCATCTCAGCTATCCCATGCCTTTGAGAGGGAAAATTGCAAGTGCATGTTGATCACAATGTGGAGTTTTGGGAAAAGATGCACATGGAGAAGTAGGGGAGGAAATGATGGGCTATAGCAGTCTTGCTTCCCTGAAACAGTAATAGATAATATCCATATCAAAGAACTCTGCCAGAAAGGGAGGCTAAATCTAACGGAGACATAAGAAAGCTAAAAACACTTAGATACCTTGTAACATTACCCAAACACAGCATCTTGGAGCGTACAAAGAGAACAGAGTTTTATCAAGGCTGTGACACAAACAGTCCTGGAAAAATTAATTCATCTAGCCTGCAGCTATGTGTTCCTTTCTTAGCATACTGGCTCCTCTTGTTATAGATATGAGAGTAACTCTGTCACATGCTCTCCCTTTTATGACAGGCAGTCTTCGTGTAGGCCTGAATTTTGGCTGACTGTGTGGATCATGCCAATGCACAATATGTGCAGCGGTCTTTCTGACCTCTAAAGCATCCAGAAGGGGCTCAGGTATATGGACTACCTAAGTACAGTGGGGAAAGCAGCTAGGGCATCTTGTGCCATTACAGGGCCAGAGAAAAACGTGACCAGATGAATCGGGAGTGCAGGTACCATCACGCCCTCAGTCTGGTTGTGGGTACTGGGTACACCTTGCACAACAGCACTAGTGGAATAGGGTTGTATGGCTTTCTCCACCACAGCTGCCTAAGGCGTTTTGCCTGCAACCTCTCTGAGCAGGCAGATGGTCTACTAGTCTTCAGCCCTTCTCCACTGTTGCTATGGATGTGAACACGACCACCTTTAGCCCCCTCCCAGCTGCTGTCAACCCAAAAGTACAGAGCTGAGGAGACCTGAGATTCGGCTGTGGTAACTGCAACTGTCTAATTGAGTCATCAACGTTAAAAGCACAATACCCTGGGGTTCCCTGTATCTTCACAGAGAACGACAGTTACCTCTGGAGGCTTGCTGAAACCACTGAAGATCAACATCATGCAGGCAACATGTCTATCTTTCAGCATTCATCATAAGCAGAACCTAGGTGACATAACCCATAACACAGAAACCTCATTTAAATTCCTGAAATTAAAAAAAAAAAAAAAAAAAGCTTAATTATATCCAGTAGGTAAGCATATAAATATAGCCCCTGGAAAATACGGGAGCCTGAGTAATAGAACTCATGAAACAAATTCATCTGTAGAAAATTTGTCACAAAGAAACAGAGTGTATTCAGTGTGGAGCTGAAGGAAGCATTCCTAGCAAACTACTAATCTGTGTAAATTAATCTTTTATTTTTGTTAAGCTTGTGCTGAATTTCATGACTTGTGGGAATTGCCCACAAATATGTTTGTCACTAAATTCTGTGAAGAGATCTGTGTGACTGGGAATTCCCATGACTGACCTTGAGAAACACAGCACAAAGGTCAAACCAAAAGGTCCATCTAAGCAGTGTCTTTAAACAGAGGTGAAAGTAGATGCTTAAAGAAAGGATATGAAAATAGTATGATATTTTTTCTGCTATATCACCCCAGCTTCTAGCACTGTGTGGATAAGTGACTTCATAAGCCAGATGTTGTAACTTTGTGGTTAGTACTGCTTGACTGATTTTCCGTACATGAATTTAACCGGTCACTACATCTGCGGTTCAGACCATGGGCTCATTTCATTTCCTTCTCTCATGAGCATTTCCATGCTTTCTACCATGCAGGCCACTACACTTGAAGTAACTTTTACCTATTACTTCATCTGATTCTCCCTATCTTAAAACTCACCACTGCTCCAGAAAACCTCTAGGAAAGTAGAATGAAAAGATTAATGAATGTAACATTCAAATTGTGTCTATCCTCTACAGCTTAATCGAAAATCCCATTGCTGACTAAACAAAAAACAATGTTGATTTGAGTCAGATTCACACTACTGCCAATGTGTTTTTGTTGTGAGAGATGCCAAAAAGTCTCAGGGTGCTTGAAAGCTCAAAAGTCATAAACTGGGATTGAACATTAGATCCTCTATTACTGGGTTTTGTGTCCTGATTTCATTCAGGTAATAGTGTTTTCCTTGCAAATATAAACAGTTGTGAATTTAACAATGACATTTGAAATTATTGCTACACAATGTGCATAAAAATATTTTTGCTCGCTAACATGCATGGTGAATATTCACAAAAATCCAGTATATAGAACAGAGTTCAGTATTACAGTGCCAATAAACACTACAGTCCCTTTTGACAAGCTTCATCATTTTCACCAAAAGTCTCAACACAAAGTCATTTTCTCTGTCTGCATCCTTTGCCCCAGCATGTTCTTTAACACAGCATCTTAAGTACCAACTCTTTCTGTTGGTCCTCATAGTTCCTTTTAGGCTTTCTTATTTAAGGATTCACTGCAGACCTTCCCATGATTATCTTCTCTACTACGTCAGAGTCTCCACCATGATGTTTTCCCACCTCTCTCCAGGACCAGGTAAGAGTTAAGCCCTTCAGCAGCTCTTTGTAGTCTGCTATAGGAAGTCTAAGTGGAAGCCAACATGCTAGATATTCTTTCTTCTGCTTTTCCACTCTTCAAGTGAGAAGCCTGCAAGCAAACTCTTCTTATTCTCCTTCCCAAAGCCTTTTCCTGAAGGTAACTGTCCTATTCTGATCTTTGCCTTAGTTCACCTTTCAAGGGTTTATTCATCCTCTTCCCCTTATTCCTACCCTGCTCTCCCAGCTATCAGCTTTTGCTAAAATATCTTCTGACATCTCCATAGGGTCCCCTCACCAGTTAACTGACTTCTCCAAAGAACCACTGCAAGCCTGTGACTGCTCCTGCCCCTCTTTTTCCAGTTATTAGATTCAAACCCTCCTAATCAGTTCCAGTTGAGGTGCAGATGCTCAACCACAGGAAATTACACTTTGGTTTATTTGGCATCCCTCTGACAAACACTCCTCTACTTCACAGGATTGTACAGGGTGAGTCCCTCCAGGATCAGAACACTTTCTGAAGTGTTGGTTTGATTACCCAAAATATTTCAGGGTGCAGAACCAAATTTTATTCCTAAAACGGTCCTGTTCTTTTAGAAACCAAGACACGCATTTTTTGAATCTTCTACCTCAGTAATCAAGAGATGTGTCCTAAACACCTTGTGAGAGATACTTGAAGCTCTTTATCTGCATAGAGTCAATTAGAGCATGAGCAAGGAGGGCTCAGCACCTTGGGGCTCTCTTTGTAGTAATGAGGTGGTACGTGCCCTGACAGTACTTTTGTGAATTGCACTGCTTTTCCTGCATGGCATTTAAAAAACAACAATAAATCCATTGCAGGCTTGGCCCTTCAATGTGCTTAACGTAAATAGTTTAACTGATGTGAAGGAAATCGCCTACATGCCTACACATGTGATTAAATGCTTTGCTGGATCAGGCCAGAATGCTGAACCCACTGTTGAATCAAGCAGTGAGTGTGTATATAAACAAGATCTTTACAAACTGACACAAACATAGCACTTGCATTTCTTTAAGACACTCATAACTGAGTTCAGCCCTGGCCTAAATTCATTGACCTTATTACAAAAAGGCCAGCAAAGAAATTAGCCTTCCTTTTTGTTGTTGTTGTTGTTGTTATAATAACAAATTGCTTAGGTAAAATTCCCTGGTTCTAATTTCATTATTTAAAGACATATTTTCAACTGTTGCTACACAATCTCATGTGGTGATTTACAGTATTGACAATATGCAAAAAACTTTCAAAATATTTGGATTTCTATTTTTACCAAGCCCCAATTGCTTTCATGAAGTATGGTGTTTGTGTTATTGGCCACTAGAGCCCAGCTAAGAACATCGGAACATTACCCTGCCCTGCCCCTGCAAGTAATGAACTCTTTTCCAGTCTGTAAAAAGTTGGTGTTTTGTGGTTTCTTGGAAGGGAGATAGCAACTAGCGGTGCCTGCTCCCACTGAACATGATGTCAGACTTCTCAGTTTGTATCGGAGGTTTCAGCACCAGCCCCCCTTCAGGCATCAGTGCAGAATTAGGGGAAAAACTATTTCTTACCTTTCTTACTTTTATTTTGCCATCAAGATTACACCACTGTAAGTAATCTCCAGCTGGTATAGCTCCAGTAAGAGCCAGTCTATTAGCCACAATTCCATGCGTGAGCATAAGCAGCAATGGTGCTTTTATAACATCAAAAGTAAACAGGGATTTATAAATACTATCTCAATCTTGATCCCATTCCAGTTTTTTAGAAGTTTAATTATTTTTAATAGTTGCCGTGAATTTTCTTAAAACTTATAGTATGTCTTTCTTTGCTCCTAGTTCTGTGTTGAAACATATCACAAGCCATCTTAAATAGGATTAAACTAGTCCTCCTAAAAGCCTCCCGGTAGAATTGCTAAAGGTTTAATTTCCTACTTTAATCAGTCATTTATTCTGCAGTTTCAGAAGTTTCTGTGAAGATAGAGCTTCCATTGATTGCAATAAATTCACATAACTGGGATTATTTGTGTAGGCTAAGCAAACTGATAATAAAAAAAAAAAAAAGTGACTATTTTTGTAGATGGCTTCGGACATATTGCAACTTCTTCAGGGTTCATCTCCTATCAACAAGTGGAGGATCTGTGTGCTTTAAACCCGCTAGCATTAATGAGAATGATCTTTGCAAATGTGCTGCATGTAGCTGGGAAGGGAAGAGACTCTGATGCTCTTGCTTGTTAACATTCTCCTTTGTTTTTGCCCTCTCCAACTCTTTCAAACGCTTTCTAGCTGTTTTGCTGGCAGCTTTAGCAGCATTAATACATTCCAAACTAGAAAAGTTTCTACTTTAATATCTTACAACTAGCTCAATATGTACTGACCTCAAACCCAGGATAGTAGTAATTTGATATTGCAGCTCATTATTGTTACTCCCAGCAAGTTTCCCCTTGAAAGTGCCTGATGCTTCCCCCTCCCTCTCACATGCACCCTCCCACCCTCCATTCAGAATTTGTTTTTAATTGTTGAGGAGAGAAAATTCAGACTGTGAGCCAACAATATATTTCCAGGGGGTACAAGATATTAATAGAGCTACATCGTGGCCCCATATATTGTAATAAACTGTGCTGTAATTTGTTTACCCACCGTAGACAGTAACTAACATTCAGATAAATGGAGTTGGCGCCTGTAAGATTTATGATATACTTCTGTGCTTAGCAGTGTTTAATCAGGGAGTTAAAATATTACAGTGTAAAATCCTTTACAAGCATGCACAAACAGAGAACTACCATTAGAGGCTTGGCAGACATACTCGGTGTCAAATAGTACCTCCAGACACTCTCAAAACACAAAGAGGAATATTCAAAGCAGCTACTAACTGACTAGCATTATTTGAGAACCACGTCAGAGCTCATTTTTTTAGGGGGACTTGCTTTTGAAGTGGCAGAATGATAGGCAGGGACAAGTGGGCTTGTCTGCAGAGCCCATCAAGCTGAAAGAAGTTGGGCTGGGTGGAAAGCATGGAGGTGGGGGGGTTGGGGGGAGAGGTGAATATTGGTCAAAAAGGTGGTAGATGCCTGTCACAGAGCTTAGTGTGTTTGGATAAGACAGGCTAGCATGTGGGGGGATCAGCATGAAGCATCACACCTGGAGGAAAAGACAACTAGCTCCAGCCTCAGTGCCATAAGCCTGGCTCCACGAAGTCTAGCCAACATCTGGAATGGATATCAAGAGACACAGTGCAGCCCTGACTGGCGCTGTACTCTACCTTTGTACTTTTCACTGCAAATTGAAAAGCAAAACAGACATCAAGGATATATTTATATAACTGTCTTCAAGCTGCATTTTCTACTCCCATCTGCTGCACATGATAAGTTTCAAGTGTTTTCTAATAAAGAAAGGATTTTTTTTTTTTTTACTCCTCGTTCAGTATACAGACTGACCTTTTTTTTTTTATTCTCAGTTTTAAAGGAACAGTAAATATTTTACAGCCAGAGGAAGTGTCAGCACCGTAAGGCTTTCTGCTATTGACATTATTTAACCATGCTGGCTATTGAGCCAAATGTGACAGCACGTGAGTTTGTGCGTGTGCACACATTGCGTTCATTTGAGTTTGTACACGAGCTCACTTGTGTGCATTTGGATATGCACATATGCCTTGGAGAGGAACATTCCTGGGAGTTCTTCAATTTATTTTCACATCATGTTGTTGTTATGTCGCAAAGGGGGAGGGCAGCCCTATATGTACAAACAGGACACTCTGTGGTAAACCACTCTCCAGGAGGCATACACAGAAGGAATGCAGCCACCATATCAGAAGGGCTCTGTTTTTTCTCTCTGCTTTCTAGCTACGTAGCTGATGAGATCAGATCAGCCTCCTAGTCAGATTGATTAATTGTGAAGAAAATAACCAGAATGAGAAATGCATATAATTGACTGTGAAACTAATAACTTCATCCTCAAACCAAAAAGCATTAAAATGGGCCGGGCTATAGGTGGGTTTCTACAGAGACATAGAGAGCATGGCCCAGTGTGCTCTTTGGCAAAAGCCAGCTAGACTCAGTTAATCCCAAATACATTGTAGACCACATGGTTAATGACATGTAGGAGTAGCCACAAAAAAGTGCAGTTATCTCAGGGAGTAAACATCAGCCAGTGAGAGACAGTAGGAACCAGAGATATTTGTCTAGTCCTAAGAAATAATCTCCTCTTGGTATAGAGCAGTGGGCCTGATTCTTATCTAGCCCCTGTGTTGGTAAAAATTAGGGATAGCTGCATTAGTGGAAGTTATGGCAGAGTATAAATGTGAAGAAAAGTGCTCTTTGAATCCATGGGTGAAAAGTTTCACCAACTCTAATAACATGAATAACAATCCTATAGAAACTAGCTGGAACATCAAAATTGTATTCACTATTACCTGTTGATCTCGTGAGAAAGCAGAATTGTACTGGAAAAGGCTCCAGTTGCTCTCCGTCATATTGTGAAGTACTATTTCTTGGCTGATTTAGTGCTGTGAACAGGAGCTGGGGATGCAAAACCTATACTTCTCTTCTGACTGCACCAATTCACCTTAAAAGCCTAAAGAACTAGTAATATCTCTGCTTACTCTTTCATAAAATACCTATAATTCACCCATTAAGGGTAGACTATGTCTTAAATAATGGTTCTAATTAAGATAATCCCAAATTTTGTGTTGGAAATTTATTGCTGTGTTGCAGCTGTTCACTGAAGTGGAAATATGCTTTTTTTTTTGTCTTCATGGGAAACAGTACCTTTTTTCCTCAAGACAGACTTCAAAGGAAAAAAATAAAAAAAGATCTATTTTTATAATAAAAAATATTTTCAAAAGTGAAAAATACTGTTTTCACCAAAATTTCTTATGTGAAAACCCCCATCATTCCTAATTCACCCTACTTGTAATATGCTTCAGCTATTTCAAAGAAAAAGCACACTATGAGAGCAAATGCTATATTTATAGTATAGTAGTAGAAGTTACACACCCTATGTTGTGAGAGCTGGTGGATTTCAAAAGAGCCAAAAGAGGTTCATAGCAGTTTTTTTTTTTTTTTTAAGAAATATCAAAAGAAGTGCAATCTGAAAAGTGGATCATTTCATAACATATGCTGAAAATCATTGTGTTAGCTAAAGAAACATATTTGTCCTCTTCCATAACATGCAGGCAAATACAAATATCTGTTTTTCACTTGCTGCTATGTTATCAGCAGCACTTATTTTGTTTGGTCATTTTTTTCCAATTAAAAAGCTACAACTTCATTAAAACCTCCCAAGTTTTATTTTGGAAAAAAGGGTGACACAGGATCTGTGAAGTGAAACTCACAGTGTCAGTAAAGTTGATGAGAAGTTACAAAAAGGAGAAGCCTTTTCTTTGGTTGAAACCAGTCGCTCTGCATGAATCAGGCAAATTTCACAGACATAAATAAATAAAATTGTTTGCTCTTCTAATTCTGAAAAAAATATTTTCTCTTTGAAATCTTACTGGCAAACCATGCATCTTTCCAATGTAATATTAGAGTTTTAGAGAACTTCTAAAGCTATGCTCCCAAGTGAAGCTACCACAGAGAAAGCAGCTTACAAAAAAAGATTTACACATGCTTGTCAATATGGAAGGTTTGTGGAAAGAAACTCTAGGACAGTGTTTGGACATAAAAAAGTACTTTCTCCTTTCCACCTAGACTATTTCACAGCACTCCTTGATATGTGTTTTACTATGCATAACTATTCAAAATAAAAGCTCCATGAGTTTGCTTTCTGGAGAGTAGAAAGGAGAGTAGAAACCTTGTCTGCCTGCCTTTAAAGCAGGATCACAGATCAAAGGAAAAGCAGCCACGTGGGTCAGGGGCAAACACCAGCATTTCCTGACCCACCCCTTACTTGTTTACATATCAGAACCAAAAAAATAAAAATAAAAAAATCTGATGTGTGTGTGAGAGTGAGAAGGAAAAGGAACTGAACTAATCTGAAGAAATAGGAGTATATGTAGTTTAAATTTTATAATTCTTGTGTTTATTTAGTAGTAAATGTTTCTATAGTGACTTAGCATACATTCAATGTTATGTATCTATTATATACTAGTGTCTCATTTGTTAAATTTGGCTGGATGGAGTTGTTCTCTACAGAAGGTCCAAAGAAGCCAGAAAGTCATCTGTACTTAGTTCGTAGCGAGAGGGTTGGTCTGCAGCAGACCCCGCTACCAGGCCATCCTGTACAATGCAGAAAGTAATTAAATTAGCACTCCATCGAGTTACACATCCCACGCTGAAAGGCCCTGTCTGCAGATTTGGTATCAAGATTACATTAAACCCCTGAAATATGCTGGGTGAGGTTCAGTTTCTTAGCTTGTTCCTCCCTCACATTTCATGTGGTGTACTTCTCAAACAGGGAACCTGCTCATTCTCTCTGTTTACCAGTATCTGTCTGATAAAGTAGAACTGAAAACACTGTTGTACTGGAACGTTGGAGTTCAAAACAATTGCTAGCTACAAAAATAAAGGAAGGCCTTTCCTATGAAATCTATGAACTCGAAACAGGGATACAGAACTAGTTGTTGCCAATAACTTTAACTTCATTTATCTATATTTGGCAAAAATTGTGCCGCAGCTGGAGATGAAATGCTGAGCTAAATAACTGCAGCGACGTGAGCTCCAAAACAGCAATTACTAAGCCATGCTGCCTTGTGTAAGATTTTACTTTTATTGTATTTAAAGCAACTCTCTAGCTATGTACAGTACAACAAGAATTGCCTGATCAAATAATGTCTGATTGCAAGGCATCTCTGTTCCACTGTCAATATTGTTAAGTGTTTAGCAAGGCAAACATATCTTTCATGAAGCCAGATTAAAGAGGTGTGCATGGCAGTTTTACCATTCTACATACCTTTTTATTGTCTCTAATTGCAAGGAATGACTCATTTTAAACCTAAACTTGGCTTATCATAAACACTGAATATATTACATTTATTTTTTCTTCTAAAACTAGAAATACTATTGATAGTTTTAAAAGGCTGAAGGAAAGGGGCACACAATCCCTACCCATTGCCATACAGAAAACCTCCATCTCAGAGGGTGGGGCTGTCTAACCTCTCTTCGTGGTTACGAGAATAAATAAATAAATAAATAAATAAATAAAGCAGCTCACCAACACGGTTTCTATCATCTACCCTTTTAAAAAGAAGGGAAAGTTTTGGGTTTTTCCAGTGTTGTCTTCCTTACTGGTGGATGTCATTGTTCTCAAGTGTGAAGCCCAAGTAATAGTAATTGTGGGTGTTCTCCAGTATTCATATCTACCTACATGTACCCAGTGTACAGAGACTCATCTGTCTCAAGCACAAAGAATACTGAACAAATTTCATCATGCATAAACAACTTAATCTCTGTAAATGTTGATCTTTCTGAGAAAGAAAAGGAGAAAAGGAAGTGACTTATGACTAATTGCTTTGATTCCAAAGGTGACATAATTTTTCCAAGCTGCCATAGTCTTATTACCAGCATTTGGCACCTCAAGCAGTTGTCTCAGTCCCTGTTTGCCATTCTTCTAACTCTGTCTTCTCTCTTTTTTTCTTTACATCCACATACAGGAATTCTGATACAGAGCATTCCCCTTCATTCATGAGCTTTTTAAGCCAAACGAGCATAAAGTCATAACTGCCTCAGTCATTTTCTAGATGCAGAGAGCTGCATTTCATTGGGACATGCTGTCCTTCAGCTGTTGGTTCACAAACATTTAGGACCGATCATCCATTGCTGTCACTCAAATTAAAAAAAAATAATAATTCCTCATTCTTATAATATAACTTTTACTTAAAGATAATACTGAAAATAATTCTTAATATAGTTCCAGTTTTCAACTGCAGACCACCTACCATTGATCACTATTAGTCATCGGTGAAAACAAAACTGCTGATCTATTGTACCCAGAATTGGTAACATTTGTTCCTTGTCATCTACATCCTGGACACAGCTATGTCAGAGGAAGCAGTTACCTAGAGAAAAGTTGGTCATATTTCTCATTTTCTTTTAAATTGTCTTTCAGTTGCTCTTTCAACTGCATCCAAGGAGAAGCAATGTTTGATTCTTTCTGTGCTTAGGAAGCACCAAGAAGACTGCTTATATCTCCTGGAATGCTTCTCCTCATTTATTCCAAGGCTCTGAATCTTCCTGGCAGAGGTAGCGGTGGGAAGCATGCTTCTTGGCCCCCTTCCTCAACTTCAGAGCCTGCCTCTTTGAAATGGACAAACTTCAGTCCAGCTCTACTCATACAAACCTGTTGTTTGCTCTGATTTTGTGATTACAGCCTCTGCTAAATTGCTTGATTGGTTGGTGAAAAGGAAAGCAAAGCAAAGTGAAGCAAAGCAGAAGAAAGAGAAGGCAAGGCAGGGAAGTATGCAAGTCCTGTAAGAAACTTCAGAATTCTTGGTGGAACTCATTACTGGATATAGACTGTGAAAGCTTGGCTTCTGTCTTTATTTATTTGTCCACCTTGTGGGTTACTCATGCGGTACCGCAGGCACAATGTAGAAATATTTCAACATGTTAACCTACAACTATGTCACCACCACAGTCATCAAAAAGCTTCACATAGTACTTGTTACTATAGAAGATCTTTCAAAATGGAAATGAAGAATCACTAAGCATATGCATTTAGCAGCTATTTGCATCCATAGACCAGCTGTTTTGCTGATTGAGAGGCTAATACCAAAGTTGATATTCCAGTCTGAATAGATTGGTGACCACCTGCAATTTGCAGCCAGGTCTTTGCACCTTAAATGACATGAAAATCATATCATGGTTTATTTTTCCTTTGCAGAGTCACTAAAAGATGGCACAGCTAAATATTTCTATTGCCATCATTTGGTAAACCAAACAAGATGAAGCATTCCAGCATCATTGCTCGTGCATTTAAAGTACAGTTCCTGTTTCCTGTTTTTACATCAGAAAGCTTATACTTGATATTCAACTCCCTACTCAGAGAGACTGCATACATACTTCTAGGGTAATCTAACTTATACCAGAGACTGCTAGAGATTAACTGATTGGGTGTTGCTGATGCTGACACTGTGGTATATGACTGTCTGCTTTTTCTTTAATAACTTAGGGCCATTGCATATGCTGAATGTTGTATGGGCTGCGGTGCTTCAACATAACATGAAGCAGCAACAACAGCAACATATAATTTACAATGGAGTGCCTATATTTTATTTTCACACATAGAACTTAGAAATAATTCTTCTTTTTAAAGTAAAGCTCCCTTTTCTATTCACCACATACCGCCAATCACTACCACTTAAGCATCTTAGAGAAAATAATGTACCATGTATCAAAAAAACTGACAGGGCAAACGACTGAAATTTAACACATCCGTACAAATTGGGAAGAAACTGATGGACTGTTATGCAAGCAAAAAATAATAGCAGCCACGTTTCTTGTCTTAAAAAAAGCAATAATTCTCCTGCGATTTATAACAGTATGGTATTTATACACCTCTATAAGTCTTCAAACAACTCCTGAGTGATTCTGAGGCCTAAGTCATTGGTTCTGTTGTTTTGGAAAGATCAACAGTTAGTCAATGCACATAACAAAATATGATCCTGATGAACCACTTGTACTAAACAAGATAATGGCATTCAGGAATCTCCCTGCTATCAAGATTAAATTCTCTTTGAGAGAGACTTATGTGCACACAGATCTCTGATTGCATTTACTCTTTGCATTGAGATCTGTTCTCCATTATCCAATTCGCCACCCTTTATGTCTTATATTCAGTTTGTAGGTACTAAATAAGAAAATCTCGTGCTTTGAAACTTATGTTAATGTACATGATTACCATGGTAATGGGTGCAGTCAATATCTTCTTCAAATTCCAGATATGTATTGGCTGCCCTTTGTATGATGAACTGTTCTTCTCTTTTTGGCTACATGGTCACCTCTTTTGTTACCAGCCTCTCTGCAGTAGACTGGACATAAAATTCTATGTCCAGAACCAGTAAGATATAAACCCCAGAGAACACTAATCCTACTAAAATAAGGGACTTCTTCTGGAGTTAAAAGTATTTCAGCTGAAAGCCAAGAGATAAGGTAAATGCAGCCCATAGTTTGTCCCACCCTGAAGCAAACATCTTGGTCTAAGCCAAGCAAACATCATGGTCTAAACTTTTGGGCACACCTGTGTGGTGCCAGGAGTTGGACTTGATGATCCTTATGGGTCCCTTCCAACTCGGGATATTCTGTGATTCTATGATTCTATGATCTTGCTTTGCCCTCTTAGAGACATGCAGCTTCCCATGGGGTACCTTCTTTTCCCAGCGTATCTGCAGTGCAGGTAAATTACTGTCACAGCAGTAAAGTAATTCCTGTTTCCACATGCTCCTAATCTGCCTCTGCCTCATGTTCAATTAGGCTCTTCATACTGATTTCTAGACAGTAATTTTTTCCTCTTTATGCCAGCTGAGGGACAGGCTCCACCAGCATCTGAGCATATGGCTTATGATCTCTGTGAAACCCATGCTCCTTTTTGGTTTTACCACAGAATTCACTTTCACCTGTTTTATCATAACAAATCTAAAAGAATGACTTATTGCCCCCATTCTAGTATGACTCTAAAGTAAATGACTACTCAGGTAGATGGGTCTGTCCTTTTACAAGGGTGTGCATTATTTATGACTTGCAATCATTTAAAAAGCCCAGCAAAATCATACTGGACATCAAGACTTGTGACTTCAGACAAGGAAATAACTAAGTAGCCCATATTCTTTGATAACAAATGTTTTCTGAAGGCAAGCAAGTACTAAACTTTCTAAGTAAGAAAAGAGATGAAGAACAATTTATAAGGTTCTTACTAGACTCGAGGTCCTCATTTTTTATTTGTTTGGTTGGCCTGTTGGGATTTTTTGTTTGTTATGGAGATATTTTCTTTCTTTATACAGAACGCAATATTGTTTAAAACAAAGGGTATGCTGGTGTTAGTAGATCTGGCCTGAATATCATTCAACTAACATTAGTTATTAGGTCAGAAATAAAACTTACCTTGTTATTAAATCCATATTCTAGCATAATTACTTTGCTAGTAAGACAACACATTTCTTTATATGGCAGATGAGAGCTGAAGAGAGGAATAATAACTGTGGAATCTCACTTATCCTAAAACATTGCATAAAAGTTAGGCTGCATTTTTCCTCTGCCTTATTGAATTGTTTTCCTTTAAATTCCCAGGAGTAGCCAGGTGAATCAGGAAAGCATGAGAATGAAGATTAAACAGATTTCCTTTCCTACACTTCCACTCAGGTGAGGGAGAAGGATTCAAAAACAGTAGGGTTTTTAACTGTATTTTTGCATGGAAAGAAATAAAATTTGGAGACAGTGACATTTCATTTACAGATTGTTAGCAACTTTTGCTGGAGAGAATAGTGCAATCATGGGTCTGCCAAAATGGCTGAGATTATTTGACAAGAAAAGAAAAGAAAAGAAAAGAAAAGAAAAGAAAAGGAGAAAAATTGAAAGTAAAGGAATGAAGATCCTAGATAATACAGAATATTTCACTGAAGCCAAAAGAGCCAAGGATGAAATGTAGGGTGCATAGTTTCCAATTTATTGTTTCCTGTATTTCACGCATTGCCTAATAAAAGTGCCATTACAAGAAACTCAATAGGCACTGTGGGGAGATTACCTAAAACATCATGACCAGGTGAAATAATACTGAAAGCCTGCCAAAAATTTTAATTTCAGTAATCCCAAAATTATTTCTGGATTTGCATTGAACAAGTGGAATAAGGGTTTGAGAGCTAGATGCTGATAATGATGCTATCTATCACCCTGGTTTCATACTGTCTCCCAGTAATTGTGGGCCTGCACAAACATGTGAGACTGGCCCAGCTCTGTCTTTGACTAATCACAGTTTGAACCCAAGACACTTCTCCAAAGAGGCTTCTCTAGACACTGAACTAGGCATTCAGAGTAATCAGACAGACTATAGATTATTTTATATACCTTGAGTTGACAAGAAAAGAGCCCAGTATCCTAGTGGCTACCAAGATTGTAGACTACCTTGGTTTCAGGAACAGTTCTGAACCAGTCATAACATGACTTGAACATGGTTCTTGCATTTCTGAAGCAAATGTCTTGACAACAGACTGTCTGTCAGTCTAAGCACTAGCTTCCTCAACCTGCTTCTGGTGGTGTTTCACAGTAAATGGTTATTCATTAATCCTGTGAGTAAATCACAGTTTAGTCCAATGGTTAGAGCAGTAGTCTATGAAACATGACAAGTGGCTCCTCATCCCTCCTCCACTGATTGCTTAAATCACTTATGCAACTGAAACAGCAATGACTTAGACGCATTATTTACCAGGATATCCTAAACAGATGGCTCATGTTTTCTACTAGGAGTGAGACACCAGGATTCTTTCATCATTAGGTGGAAAGGGGGACTGTCTCCCCCTCTGAGTAAATGCTCAGTGCTCAAGACAGACAAAGCGTGGGAGGAAAGGGGGCAAAAGTAGGTAATGATGGAGAGCGACTGTCTCTTTTCAAACAGACAATAATGATAAAAGTGGGATTAAAATTCAGCCCTCTGGCAGCCAGGACACAGCCTCAGTTACCAGATGGCCTTGCCTGACCTCACTTCCTTGGCTGCTGTTTTTCCTGACTTGTCAGGACACACTCCTCAAGTCACTCCATCTCATCTGGGTTTAGAGCCCAAGTGTGGGTTGAAGAAGTGTCCCTTTGCTCTATTTCTGGCCAGTGGAGAGCTCCCTTACTCTCATCTTGGTGCAGGTGATGAGATAGCCGAGATGAACCATCCCCTGAAACTGCAAAATATTTGGCTTTAAGAGGGACCTAAGTGATGAGACTAGACTGGTATGATGGCATTTCATCCTGATCTAGACAAGACGAACCTCTATGATTCAGCTTCTCTGGCCAGGCACTACACCTGTTTGCCTTACAGAGATACCATGAAATGTATAAGATAGTTGTTGCACATTCCAAATTCCTCAGGAAAAAAAAATGTATTAAGTGCACATTATTTTTACCATCTTTTCCATCTTTGCAGACACATTCAAATGCATTTTTTAGCTGCTCACTCTTCAACTATTAACAAACCCATGCGATATTTTTATAAAAGTTTGAGGAAACAATGGATATAAGATCCTTCAACACAGTAACTATACCTAACAGCTAGCTGTTTTAATGGTATGCAATGAAAAGAGTAGGAAATGTTGTCAGTAATGCTGATGAAGAAGGTGTGCCAACTAATAAGAGAAAGGGAAAAGTATTACACAACTAAGCATACTCACCAGCAGGATGAGGCAGCAGACAGGTGCAAAACAGCCATTTTGGGGGTCAAGCTGATTTTCTCTGTATTCCAAAGGACCAAAACCAGAACAGACTTCTGTGAAGAAAGACAAATTGAGAGCGATAGTCCAGAAGTGACTAGTCAATGAAAAGGGACAGTATCTCAACTCCCACATTTTTAAGGATTAGGCCCCTCACACACACGTGCTGTTTTTCAATATTGTTCTCTGCAATAAAAACTGAGATTGTTTTCTGAACAGGACGCCAGCTGCTTCCTGTTCATGCTACTAATACATAACACTGCCATTGTATCAAATCAAGGGATCCTCACTCTGATCATCAGCCAGCAGAACAAATGCACTATATTAAGTAAATCCTTATAAAAGGATACAGCTTCGATTAGTGGAATTCAGTGCAGTCACAATGACTTCAGCAACATTTTACTCCTGTTTAGGACCTAACCTCCATTTAAATGTATCTTTCACATAATTAGTTAATATATTGTACAACATATTAGGGTATAGCAAGTACCTTGTGTAATGTGTGCACATATACATAGGAAATACATTTCTATATGCTAGGCACATAGTATAGGCCCCATAGTTAAGCACACTTGCTAGTTACAACCTCTCAGGCACATTGCAGTGAAAACAAATACAAACAACACAGAGCTCCCTGTAGCATGAGCTGAGTACTACTCTCTTTTGCCACAAAGAAGCATTCTCCGACCTTCGGCAACTCTTACTGTAAGCATCCCCTTCTCTCCCAAGAGGCGATCTTCCCCAAGAAGCCACTGCCTCATTCTATGCAACTCAAATCTGCTGTTACCATGGTTAATATTTCTGACTTGATTGGCACCACTAGTAATTGAACTGCAGTCTCTTGAGTGCAGCAAGCTCTATTCATTAGGCCCTATTGTGTTAGGACACTGCATCAACACACATTATTCTTCTGTGTTAAGGGGAAAAAAATCAGCCATGAATACACAAACTTATGTTGCCATACAAGATCATGCAGTCATGTTCTTGGATTAATTTTCTGAAATGAAATAAAATATTGCACATACATTTTATTTATATCAAAAGCAGTGCAATATGGGATGAGGCACCTTCGTTTTGACTGCATAATGTTATGTGTATCTAAAACCTTAAATAGCTCAGTATCAGCTTTATAAGAAGAGTTCTAATTTACTCATCATAGTAGCAAATATTGCCACATTTTTTCTCATTTTCTCCACTTTATACAGACTACGAAAACTTTCTACAAAGTTGTTGATTTGAGTCTATATATGTCAGTATGCTATATAAGCAATGAAGAATCCTATACCAGAAGGTTTCCTGTATAAGGAAAAGAACAGATAAGCTTCATATTGCAACATCCAATAACATCCAATTGCCTATTTAGATCAAGATTTTGTATATATTATGTATCTCTTAGCAGATATTATGAATGACTCCATAGTATATGTAAGTGATTTAGACCAATTAAGAATTTCTTCATAAATCTTGGTAATTTTGAGCTGTCAAATTTAATAGAAGTAGCCAAAACATATTTTGTATCCTGATCCCATAAAGTCTTCCACAAATGAGTAAACTCTGACATCAAGGAGATGACCATACCAGCAAGGTGTTCCAGAGAGATCTTTTTGTTCAACCTGATGCATTTTTACTGTAATAAATACCCTTCTGCTTTCATCTTTGCAAAAGTTTCCATGCATTGTCTGCTTTATTCCTTTTTTCCTTTCCCCTTTACACAGGACATTTAAAGAGGCCTAAGAAATATTTGCCTCAAAAATTCTTTCCCATGGAGAAAAGAAAAAAATAATAAGAAAGGAAGATAAAAGAAAAATGGGTTCCAAAGTACAGAGTTCTGCATTGCTCCATTAACCTGCCTTGGCATTGTGAGATGGAGCTTAAAGCATGAGGATCTTGTGGGGCTTCAGGAATGTGAGTTTGAGAAAGGTGGGTGGGAGGGAGACACACTGTGAGATACCAACAATAGACAAACTGTCTCTCATCATAGCTTGCTATCAAGTAGAGTAAACCGTTCTTCATGCTCTCAGTATAAGAGCAGTGCCAAGATTCTCACCTTTCCACAATTTCCACTCTGTGTTGAAAATACAGTAATATATTCCCTATTTCTTCAGCTTCCAGATTCATGTGAGGCCACTGCATTATGTGGAGTCAAATAGGTTTACAAAGAGTGAGGCAAGCCACATCAAACAACACACAGGAAACACACTCACACAACACAAGTGCAAAAGAGCAATGCTGTGAGATGTGTACCACTGAGTCCACAGGATGGATGGCCTGTCAGTAGTCCTGACTTGTCTCAGCTCTGAGAGCTGCCAGTGCTTGGCACATCAGAAAAATCTAATTGTGTTCAGTTTTATACAAAAGATTATTAAGGCACACAGAACTGGTGGCTCTGTGTTTACATCCTCTCCCATAGCATGCAGACCATAACACTCAGCTCTCCTTTTATCACTGCAAAGCTTACTTAGTACTTGTGAGGTACTCAGTTGCCCGAAGAAAGTCCATGATGCTATAAAAATTCCTTGTCTGGTGTTTGCGTGCTGCTGGAACAGCATTGTGAGGAGCATGGTGAGTCCACTAGACTTGAAGTCATTAGAGAGAAAAGTGGCCAGCAGACAATAACAAGATCATTTCTTAAAAAAACAAGGTTAAAAATAAAAATAATAATAAAATAAAAATTAAAATTAAAAAAAAAACATTGATCACCTGTCTCATTCAGCAATCTCTGTCCATGCCATTCAATAAACAAAGTAGGGACCCCATGGAAAAACACTGTATGTGATCATGTAGTAGTTCTCACAGTATGTGTACCAATAGGTATGCCTGTAGGCATCAGATTAAGGCACACGGCTGCCCTAATACTGACATTCACATTTCTGATTACCTTGTTTTACAACTGTAATTTATGTTTAATCTTCCTTTAATTTATTTTTGGGTGTGCATCAAACACATGCATAATCCACCCAGTTACATGCCTTCTTGTACTTATTCTGCATGTGTAGATTAAACTGGTAAATTTGTGTGCCAGCCCACACTCTGTGCTACCAGCTACATTTCCAGAGAAAAGTCACATGGGCTCCTGCAGTGCCCTGATTTCTTTTTCTCCTTTCTCAGCCACACCACCAGGTGGGATTTGTAGCATGAAGTAGCCCCACAACTGGTCATCTCTGGCGTGCGTTAACTGTGCGCCTTTTGTTTCATGATTTACACAGTCCTCTTCAAGCTCCTGCTGAGACCACAGCAAGCAAGACTCATGTACAAGCAGCCTGGTTATTTTCATGCCCGTCAGCTTTCATTCTTTTTGTTGGCCAACATGCCTGCTACATAAATAATCATGGTTTAAGAATAGAGATAATTCTATTCCTCTGTTTGACATACTGAACTAACTGCAAATATTCTCAGCTCAGCTTTTTAGAGCAGTTTGTAAACAACACAAAAAACAGATGTGACTCGGAAAGGACACTCTCATGTAAATATAAAAAGACATAATTCAAAGTACAACTGTAAGTCTCAGTAATTCACACCCGTTTGAACTTTACACTTTGATGGCAACAACCCTGACCTGACAAATACTACTGGGCACATTTGTATAAAATCAAGTACATTACAGGATCTTAAAACCATGTTCACATTACAATAATAGTAGTGGACTTTTTCTTGAGCCCAGTACATACACACAAGATTCTCTTAAGCACCTAAGGAATGTAGGTGCATAAGCACTGCTGAAGGTTAGTGGGATTTCTGTAGCTAAATCCCTAAGGCATGTTGGAATCAGTCCCTTACAATCACTAATTCAGGTACAAAATACTGTTATTTCCTTCTATATTTTAACGTTCACCTTGGATAGAATAACAGGCCACATTTGGACTGATCCTGAGTCACACCTGCCTGCATACCTTTCCAGTGAGGCAGCTTGTGTCAGTTAAGTCATCTCCAATGAGGAAAAGAGCATCTGAATCTGGCTGTTGCTGTTTATTTTTATTATCTCTGGTTCTATTCTCTTGCTTTATTCTCTTTATGTTCAGCATCTCTCATTCTCAACCTAATTTCCTCCGTGTGTGTTTTGATATACATGGTGGTTTTCTTCTTGGCCACACATTCTTTTTTCTCTGCACTACCAGGCTGAATTCAGAATGGATTAGTGACTTAGCTCCCTCCCTCTCCAAGCTGTATTTATGATGATGACAGCACTTGGGTTAACTCCTTCTTGTTTTCTGATAGAACAGAAGCAAAACTAAATGTATTTTTTGGCCAGACAGCTACACTAGAGAAATTTTTGGAGTTAGATGTATGTCTGTGGTAGCAGAAAGCTGTCGAGCAAAAGACACATAGCCATACGACCCCTCCCTACACTCCCTATAGCACTGCCTCCCTAACATTTCATATTCACTCTCCTTCCCATTCTCACATACAGAAGTGGGATACTACCCTGGACAATCTTGCTGCCCCTGGCTGAGCAGCAGTGTCCATTAAATTTCAACAGCTTTATCCATTAGAGCATACTACTCATCAGGAAAGGAGCAAACCCCTCACACATCACACAAGGCAATGTTGTGCCTGTGCTGCTGCAGGATAATGCTCCTGGGGCAAACATCAAGTGCTGGGGGAGAAGCTGCACATGAGGTCTTCTCCATGTGAGCCCTAGGCATGGAAACAGCACAGTTGCAGATGGGCTCCACAGAGAGACATGCACCAGTCAGCAGCTGCTTGGACACGGTGCTCAGCACTGGGTTTTGGATCCCAGAAGAACGAAATGGTCTCTGTTTTACTCCACAAATGTGAGAGGCAAATGCAAGACACAGGGTCCAGGTGTATGGGTGCTGTTCACTGCACTGATACTGAACAGGCTTTGAGTATTCAAACAAAACAAAACAAAACAAAAATCAAAAGCCATTTTGGTAAAATATGGCCTTAATATTTGGACCCAGATCCCCCAGAATACTCACCATTTGAGGATCGAAGACTTGGGGTGTGTTCAAGATCTTTCACCACTGGAATGCAATGAGATTTAATTATTTTATGACTGGAAGATGGATACCAGTCCCTATAAGAAACTGCAAGTAGTATTGCAAAAGATTAGCCTTATTTGGTTTTCTTTTACAGAGAGTAACATAGCTGCTGAATCATTATTAATAATTGTTTATGTTATAGTAATGCCTTAAGCAACCCTCCAGGACAAATACTAAAAAGGATAAACCTTGTACAGTAGCTCAAGCAGAGCAAGGGGGATTTTGTTTACCCTGAACCCTGAACCACTTGTACCTGCAGCTGGGCTGCTCACCAAGTTATACAGCTACACCCATTTTGCAGGTCCTGAGCTACATATGCTATGTGGGGTGCTGCTAATCAGGTGGGGCTACCATCCCCAGTCTGCTCCTGAAACCTACTTACCCCTAAGCTCCATCTCTCCTCAAGAGATCTAACAGGGAAAATAAAACAAGCCTGGCATGCACTCAGCTATGTTAGTCAATCTGAATAATTCTCGAGCTTTGGTATCAGGCACCATGCAGCTCCCACTCACCTCAGTAGGAGGGAACTGGCCCTGTGCATTGCCCAATTTATCAACATGATACATGAAATCTGTCCGGAAGGTAAACAAGAGGACATATTGCGGTGACATACGAACTCTTTTCAAGTTGTGCATCCTAGGAGATAGATAACATGATGCAGTGTGTCTTTTCCAGCTCATGCTTCTGAGCTGAACCGTGATGTCCTTCCTGAGGACAAGCTGCATTTTATCCCACAGATAAAGCTGGCTTCCCTATCTTGGGTTCAGAATTTAGTTGCTTGTGGTATTTGGCAGGTGCATTAGAAGAAATGCATAACCCTTTGCCTAATGAGATTTTTTGTTGTCTTTCTGTTTGGGGAGAGGTGAAGAAGTATGTTTGTAGAAAGAGAAATGCAAAGAAAATGGAACAATTCTTATGGTATAAAACTGTCCCTGTCCCTATCTCCTCCCATCAAAGCTTACTGCAGAGGATGTTTGAGTCCAACTCCTTCCTTGCTTTCTCTCTAATTCACCATCACTTAAGAGAGAGGCAAGAGCAGCCAACAGGCAGTAATTTTTAAATGGCATTAGGACTAATATTATGACAAACAAGTCAGCAGCAATTCAACACCTCCAAACACAGAATGGCAGAAGTGTGCCTGTCAATGCACAGCTACAGAACAATTTGTGGTCTTGCCATCCCTACTGCAAGTACAAAGGTGAGAAATCTCCAGAGGCCTAAAAGACATATAAGGACAACGTCCCCTCTCCCACTGAATAGATCTGGGGACAATTGCACTCCCTCTGCATTTGAAAAATGCCCTCTTTGAATGTAGATTATGTTAGAGTTATTAAATCTGCATATAGCTGGACTGAGAGACTGTTTTCAGCAATACATCTGGAAAGATAAACTTCTAATATTTTTTTCAAACGATCCATTCTCCTATTGCTATTGATACGCTTAAAATTCATTACAAACATTGATGTTAAGCTTGAGTCACCTGACGGGGTAAATAGGTTGGCATGGGGGTTTTTAAGAGATACATTGACAAAAACATGTCCTTTTAGTAGATATGTTAGTATGTGTGCAAAAACAAAAAGCTGTGCTAACAATGATGTGTGCTAACATTTACACCATGATCAAGTAAAGTGTGAATTGAATATAATTAAAATGTTAGGTGCCACAATCCAGCCACTTTCCTCCACACCACTTACTCAAAGGCTACATTGAGCTTGTGCCTGATCTGCTCAATCCCAGAAACAGGTTGAAGCCTGTTTCTTGAGACCTTCAACTCACTTCAATGCTGCCTACAGCTCCTTTGCTCCCTGGTGCTCTTCAAGGCTGGGGCCTCTCTAGGAAGGACGTTTCAGCTGGTGCCTTACCGTCACTCAGGCAGTAGGTTGACTTGATGGTGCATCCAGAAGTGTCCATGTGGCATATCTCTGTGTCCTAAAGCATACAGTTCAGCTCCTCAACAGTTTAGCTCCTCAACAGTAGCCACTGGTTTACCTTGGGGACTCCAGGTTCGTTCCCAAGTTTGGCCCTACAGGGCTTCAAGGAAAAAACAGCAGGGATTAGTGGTGATCAGGGTGATTATTCCTGATCCAGCCTCATGGCTGCTGCTACACAGCTGCATCTATACTATGCTACAACTATAATAATACACAGAGCTAACTGGAGATCACTTTTAGTTTCTGGAGCCAAGTGTTATGGCCCAGCCTGTAGTCATACATGCTCATGTCCCTCCAAACCAGGATGGCCATATCCCAGATGTATTTTGGAAATAGTTCTTGTTGTATGTTCCATTCCCATCCATCCCTAGATGAAATAATGTGCTGATTAAATCCATTACAGGGATGGTGCTAGCGACTTAAATGTAAATAATCTCATACCAAGGCTGGAGTGTAAACTCAGAACACAGCATAAATGTAGCTCTTGTGTTCACACCTGCCCAGGGAAAGCCAAGCTCAGTATATCTACAGTTGTCCTGGATTGCCAGTGCTGAGTCTCACCTGGAGCTGCTCCACCCCACATCCCAGGAGGGTCCACTTTATGGCCCTAAATATCCCCCAACATGGAGCTCAGGAAAGCAGGGCCCAAGCCTGGCCAGCATGTAATGATGTGACTGGTGAGCCATGATTTGGAAAGTGCTTTTGACTAGCACTGACTGAGTTGTCATACATTAGGGTCTGTATCAAAACGCCCCTGAAAGCAGCAAAAGTAATGGGCTCACCGTATAATGGCAGTAGGCATCAGGGTATCCTGAAGGATTACTGAAACAGAAGGCACAGTTTTGTTACTTTGATGCTCAGCTTCCCATCCAGGTTTTTAAATCAACTCAAAGTCTGAATAGGCTCCTTTTTGTGCAGAGCCACAATACACATGAAAATGAATACCTGGAACAATTTGGAGAGACAATATTAGGTTGGAGAATTTTTGCCTATTTCTCATGCAGACACAATCAATGCCAGTTTTGTGTATCTTCCTACCTGCATGAACAAAATAATTACCAGACTACAGCATTCTGCAGTAATGATCATTAACTGCAGTAGCAATATTGCAGGCTCTAGGGCCTTATTGTAATCTTCCTCATTTCAGTGTTAAACTACTCTAACTTCATTAGCTTCACTGGAGATACTCCACTTTACACCTACATAATTGAGAGCAGAATCGAGCCTCCACTGCTGTGGAAAATACTGTGTAGTGCAGCACTTTTCAAATAAAATGTAATTAACATGAAATTCTAGATCCATATTGCAATTTGCAGAATGATCACTGTGGGTGCAACATGACTTCCAACTCCCTCTCTCATCTTAATTTAGTTAGAAATAGGACTGCCTGTGTAATATTTTCTCCATAGCAGCAAGCAGAGGCATATTTCTTTTTCTTTTCCTATTGTTATTTTTTTCTCTTTATAAATCTTTGTCAACAAAGGATTACTGGCTCACCTGAGAGAAGCAGTTAAAGTCAGATACCCGCCCGTAATTAGAGAAACTTGGAATCCTTGACAGTGAACACCTGGCTTCTCATTACTACCTGAATTTTATACTTCCAAGTGTTAATCTCTCCTCAGGGTTTGCCTTGGAGTTTCATTCTGGTATTCAATGAAACCATCAGGTTTTCCAGGCACTGACACCTTTGAAATGTTTTCCACATGGGAACCAATACGAAACATGTGTGATTATTACCGATTTCTCTGTGTTGATTTCTATTATGGTAGCGCCCTGGAAAAATAGTACAGACAGCAGTAATAAAATCTTTCATTGAATGACTTTATACTGCAGGAAGAGTTGTGTTTAAAGGAGTTGGTTTGGCGGGGGGGGGGCTGCTATGATGAATGGTGTTATCATGATTATAGTTTGGTTTAAAGGATTCGAAGAACTTCTTGCACATTTTTTAGCCTTGAGAGTAAGCCCTACCAGCACTTCTCTTAAAAACCAGCACCGCTGCCATTCCTCATAGCTCTGGATGAAATACATGGGTTAGCCTGAATTTGGGAACAGGCTGAGCATGAACTCCAGGCTAACAGCACAGGGTTACAGCTCAGATTGCTACAATTTCCTTTGCTTTACTGAGTGCAGACCTTTCTTGTCTTCCCAACCTTTACCAGCCTTATGGGCAGGAATGTTTTCTCATTCTTAAGAGCTTGAATGTGCTTTTACATCCACACACTGGAAAATCCTAGGCAAGAGGACATCTTTGGAGTTTATCTTCTATTAACCACAAGCACTTACTATCCTGTATCTTAATAAAAGAGTTTTTTAAAGCAGTCCAGGCCCAAAGCCCTTACTAACTACTGTGTAGCAACAGGATTGATAAGAATTCAAAATAAAACGAAAGAACAGCAAAGTTAAGAGTTCCCATGGAGCTGAAACTCATACAGAAACATGAAAACAGGTTATTAAAAAAAAAATAGTTATTTTGGTTTCTGAAAGGTGCCCAAGCACTGACACCCTTGATGATTTTTAAAGTTTTCAGTGAATTCAGAAAGACTAGACTATGAAATTTACTTAAGGAGTAAGTACTTCACTCACAGAATCATAGAATGGTTTGTGTTGGAAGGGACCTTAAAGATCATCTAGTTCCAACCCCCACTCAGTGAAAGCAAACATGTACGGTTTGTTTGGGCTCTGAAGGGATAAAAAGGAATGAGAGATCTCGTGACTGATCTAAGCCTGAGTATCCAAATTAGCAGTATTTTGCTGATAAAAGACAGTTGTGATTGAATTCCAGAAGAAAAAGCACAGAAGACAACTGAGAAACCCCAAATTAACCTATGGTGAGCTTTAAAAGCAAAAAGATTAAATGAATGAAGATTAAATGAATGAAGAATGCAAAATTTAATTAAAACATCAGAAAATCAAAGGTGTTGATCAAAGTGCTCTTTGTCTTGCAGTTTAGTGATAAAAAGTGAAAACATCAGTTGCCTACTGCATTTGCCTTACATGATTCAACTCTGACTCTGATGTCTAATGTGTCATAGATGCTAAGAAAAACTGAACATAAATATGCTCCAGCAGAACAATAGAGTTTGTTCCTCCTAGATGGATACAGAGAGTTTCATGTCCCTATTTGCCAGAGCCCAGTTTCATTTGAAACCAACCACAGTTTAGTTCTCACCACTTTTGGAGGACACCTGACAAATTTTCCTTGGAAAATAGGAATTTCTTTCTTTAGTTGCATGTTTATGATCTGAGTTTTGGGTATGGCCCTGGGAGAGACTGGTGCATATATTTTAGAGGAGGCTCTCAGAACTGGAATGCAAGGACATTTCCCCAGACCCTTAGTGAGGTCCTAGATGCATGGCATTTCCCACATTCCTCGGGGATATCCAATAATCCTTACCAGTCGCCTGGTCGCTTGGGGAGCAGCTGCAGAGCACTGCCTCCTACTCAGCAGAGCTCAGGCAAAAAACACTGTATCTTCATGAATATATTCTGCAGATTATTCATAAAATTAAAAAAAAAAAATCTGTGCCATAGCGACAGTGTACATTATGTATATGCATATGTAAGTAATGCAAGGGGAAGTTTAACCCAGATCCTTCTTCCCTCAGCAGTTTCTCAGTCTACATTGACTGTTTCAATTCCTGCATTAGCCCTCTTCCCCTCAATCCCCTATGGCCTGTTTTCTCTCTCCATCGTAATACCCTTCCCGTCTCTGCCTCTGGTTTAATGTAAATGTGGGTTATCTGGGGTGATGATGACAGAACTGAAAACAGAGCAATACAATAGTCCTGCTCTAGAGCATTTGACTCAAAGCACAGTGGATGACTGGCTGCTCTGCTGGGAGCATTTCTGGGCACTCAGCTGCAAGCTCTGCAATTCTCGTCCTCCTCCCTCGCGATCCAACTAATGCTCTCACATTTGTGTGTGTCAGAAATGAATTGCCTCATAAGGCTGTAGGGCAGACCCATGCAACAGCCAGCTATTTGTGACCTGCATCACAGATGTGTGCTCTGTCATGGGAATGACGTGATGGCAGCTTCCCGGCATGCAATCTTCATATATTTAGTTGTATCTGTTATGGGATACTTCTGCAAGTCCCCACTTCTTCTGACACCAGCTTCTCTCATTACAGGCAGTATAGTTCTCAGTTTGCTGTTAAGTACAGTGTCTGCAGAGGTGCCGAACAATGTTTCGATGGTGCCTCCTGCAACGAGTTGGTGAATATGCCCTAGAACAACTGACAAATTCTGGTCACTAGTGAAGTTACAATGAAAATTACTGGGCTGTGAAATGTTTCTACGAATTCACCTCAGCTGTTCTTACATGATGATCAACCCCACGGAATTGTTAATCTTAACAACCACGCTTCAAACAACTTTGGCTCAAGGGACTGACTGATGAACCAGCTTTAACAGCCCGTCTAACAAGTGGAATAAGGAATAAAAAAATGCTAAGAAGGGAAGAAGAGACACACAAGAAAGCAGTGAGGAAGAAGGGTAACAAAAACTCATAGGACCAAGCAACATATGTTCATGTGATGGGCAGGACCTGATTTAGCTAATGAATCAGATCAAGATGGTAAACAGCCTCCTTGAGAAACCAGCAGGAGAAAGATCTAAAAGGATGCCAGAGGACCTGTTTCCAGCCTAAATGATATACCAGAAGCATAAGGGAAAAGGGAAAGGAATGTGTATAGGATTTATCACTTTTGCTTTGTGCTAGCAAGTAAGGAGCAAAAGATTTTAGGAATCATAGAATCATAGAATGGCTTGGGTTGGAAGGGACCTTAAAGATCATCTAGTTACAACCCCCAACAGAGCCCTCTGACAAGGTATTGGTAAATATATCTATGCCCTCCTGAATACTTACAATGTAAAACTGAGTGCTCACATAGTTGCCAATGGTGATTTCTAGGAAAACATGTTTAAATTTGGGAAGTCTAAAGAGTTGGTGTTTTGTTTAGTGGGGAGAACAAAAACAAATGTTGTTTTGGATGAGCACAAATGTTTCATTTTGTGGCATTATTTTTTTTTTCAATTCAATGAACAACAAAAACACTTTATTGCTAGCATCACTTATGAGTCAGGCATATAAACAGGAAAAGAAAAAACACAGATTTATGTTGTACTCTGGTGCATTAGAGAAATCCAGGGGGAAACTATTTTTGTCAGGTAAAAAAGAAAACAGAGAGGAAAGAGTTCTTTTAAAATCCCTAATAGGATTAAAATGACGGGGAACAAATGACTGCAAACCTCAGAAGCTGAAGACTTTTATCTTTAGGTGTGCTGGCACTTCTAGTATGAGCCCCTACTTCAAATATAACTACATAGAAGAAATTGATTTTCTGTTTTTATGACTTTTTAAAGGCACATTAATGCTCTACATAACTGAGTATATGCACAGTACTTTTATTATGTGAAATACCATTAATTTCAATGGGAGTTTGTGTAGTATGGTAACGATGTCATTAACCAGGGCTGTTAAACTCATCGGGCTATATACCGTCCTAAATTACACCTGTACACCACCACCCCCCGATCAGCATGCCCTCTCCCACACCTCTGTACCTGAGTCATACACACAGTGTGACCCCGCTCCCCCGGTTAGCTGGGGCCACAGACGAAAGCTTTGCAGCTGCAGCTAATGACTAGCGGGTAGGAAGTTTTGAGACGTAGCCCACATTATATCCATCTGCACAAGAAACATGTTTGTCCAAAAGACACAGACCTTTACTGTGCGGCTGTGCCATGGGTTGGAATGGCTTCATTTATCACCTTCCCCTAAAATGTCACAGGTTTATTCTCACAACTACTTTGTGAAGTAGAAAAAGACCAACTTAATTCCCATGAGTGGAACTGCTGCACATACATAAGATTTGATCTTCACATAGTAACTCCCTTCAGTGACTTGAGCAGCATCCTGGCTAGAGGCTGCTTTCCAGTCCCATTACTGCCACAACTAGTATGGATAGCAATATACAACACGTTTTGTAGGTGAGTATTTCCATTTCAGTCTATGGATAATAACTTGCACGCTTAGGGATTTGCAAGACTTTGTCCCTTTATTGTTTATGGCTTAAATTGCATCTTCTGGAAAAGCCTGAAATAATGGGCGGTGGGTAAGATGCACTATCTTTGAAGTATCTCTAGGAAGAATTGTCACTCAGTATTGGTCCTCTGAAGGATTGCCAAGCTTCTTTTCTCTATGTGCTGAGCCTATGGCTGAGGGCACATTTTCCTTCTTGCCTTATCCACCCTGGTTACCTCAAAGAGGAGAGAAAATACAGCCTCATCCTCAGCTGTCCACTTGACCTAGCAGTTGTGTGGCAGGATAGACCAGGAACCAGCAATGGCCTGGCATGAAGGAAGCTCTCAAATCATGGCTTGCAAACCAAATAATCTATTTGATTTTAACCTCTGTCCTTTGCTCTCTTTCCCATAAAAGGCCTATAGTATGGGTTCTTCCTCTCTCATTGAAGCCATTGAGTTTTGTTAAAAACTTCAGGAGAAGCAAGATCAAGTTCTTTATTTTTCTTGTCTTTTTTTTTTTTTTGGTATCTAATTTGGATTGCAGTTGTACTGATTGACAAGTCCGCTACAACTGCATTGAATTGCTGCCCAAATCAGTAATCTACTTTGGTGTCTTAATTAACTACAGTCAAATTTGAATTGAATTGCTTTTCTTGGAGATCTTTTACGGTGACTGTCAATCCAAAGGTAAAGACTTTTATAAAAATGCTGCTGCTTTTTATTTTGTACAATTGCTTTAGATAAAGATATTTTTCTTCATCTCCTACCTCTCAGTACTTAATTTTCTTATTTCATATTCCCTTCTATTTCCTTTTTTTTCATTTTTAATATATTCTTTTCTCCCTCTTATTTTTTAATTAGCCTTCTATTTGAATTTAATTATTTTCTTCTCTTTCAGCTAGCTCCTGTCTTACACAGCACACTATCTCACCACCCTCTTCAATAAAGCCCTGTCTCTCAGCTTCACCTGCCTCTTTCAAGTCTTCCACTAATTTATTTTTTTGCATTTCTAATCCCCCTCCCCCCCAGTAATTCTTTTTTAACTCATGAGTTTCCTTTCTAGCCACAGGGTCCAGATTTCTCCCTTTTCACTTCCTTTACATCTATCCAATGCTGAAGCTCCTGAACAAGTGGCACCAGATCTGTACCTCTGCAGTGCAGAGAAGAATCAGCCCCACAGAAGCAAATCCATTAAATAAAACCGGGATGTTCCAGTGGACAATGTCTGTTCACAAATAATGGGAAAATGTTTCATGTTCCACCCAGGAAGGTGTAAGAGCATTGCAGTAAGTGGTTAATAAATACTCCTGGTCTTTATCCATTCATTCCCTATCAACATTTCCTTTTTTACTCCCTTTCTTCCTACAAAACTCACATATGCCGTCTCTCTTGGGCAGAGATTCTGATCTTGTTTTTACTACTTTTACAGTGGCTTCACAGTGCTAATTTCTGTTTCATTTCTCTTGAGCTATCCAAGCTTAAGCAAGAGCAGACTCAGGGTCTCTATTGGACTGGGGATTTTCTTTTTTTTTTTTTTTCCTTCTATTTTTTAAATTAGATGTCCCAACTGATCTTAAACAGCTGGCTTTTTTCATTTCAGGAGTAGCTTAAGTCTGCATTCTTCAACAGCATACAGCAGTTATCAGTTAATGAGATGACTTGTACCCTTGTCCACACTTGCATCACTACGGCTTCTTAAATGAGCTGATGTGCTGCAACTGAGGATTAAGCCATCTCTTTCAATATTGCATGCACTGCAGCACAAGTCACTCACTCCAGCAACCACAGAGGTGATTGCAGACCTGGGAAAGTCAAAGATGAGCAGAAACCGTTGTGCGTTAAAGGTAAAGCAACTTCAGCAGTAGAAAAAGAGGAACACAATCCTCTGCTAGCTGTTCAGTTGCTGCTAAAATCCCCTACCTGTTTTTGCCAAATGTATATTGTTTTGTGTATTTTCACATCCTTTTTTAATCCACCCACACACGGTTCATTTTTGAAAGGTGTGTTGTGAGCATGCCAGGGCTGAAAAGGACACTCCAATATTCAGGTCTGTAGACTTCACCATTCCAAATCTATGCGCATACAGTAAAAGAAACACATTCTAGAAAAGCAAGAAAATGCTCTGTATTGGAGTATAATCTTTGTAGCTTCATACCTCCAGCGTGAGGTAACCACTTTGATACCCTGAAGCTCGAAAAGAACTATTTTTATAATAATGCCACATTCCCGACTCCACTAGAAGATCACAAATGTTGGGATATGGTTCCGGAGGATTTAATCCAAGTGTTGGCCCCGCACTGAAGGCTATTCAGCTATAAATGACTACCTGATCATTTAAATTGCAGAGCTGAAGATAATTACATCCATCTTTGGGGTGTTATTGATTACAGAAGCACCACAACCTAACTATTTCAGCCCTAGAGCTAACTAGGTTCAGATGTACCCTTTTCTTTCTACTCAGACCACAGAAACGAAGATGCCTTAAGGAAGTACTATAAATGGGGACCAATTTATCTGTGCAAAGGTATACTTTGTTCAGTGATCCTAAATTAGTTGCTCCATTTCCATGCTACAGAGACAAAATTAATAACGTTTCTTCATATGTGGAGGCAGCATTTGCACTAAGGTAATTACACTTGCCAAAACTCAGCAAAAACCTCAGTCACTGAATAGTTTTGCTGTTACCCGCTAGCACTACCTCCCTTCTCTGCAAAAATGTTGTTTTAGGCATCTTTCACTACAGCAGATAGCTAAGACACCACTCTTATAACTAGTCTTATGCAGTACCAAAAGACTCTGCAAGATCCCACAGCAGCTCTAGGCACTGTGCAGACACATGCCACTAGACAAATCCATATATCCATTCAACCCTGGAAGATATTTATAAGAATGCAAAAGGAACGTATTATACTACCACTCTTGTTTGATGGTAACTGAGGTCCATCAGTTAATCAATTGTGCACAGCGCCAAAAAAGGGCTGAAGGGAAGCAGTGGTCCCTTCCCTGGCAACCTCCTGAACTACTTTCTTATCCCTTCCACATTACACTTGTGTTAGCTCTACACATAAGCAGCAAGTCTTCAGGCTAAAAAAGGATTCCAAATAAAACCCACTCCAAAACAAAAACTCCATTGTGTACTTTCTGATTAATTTTTGAGTGCACCTGAAGCAACTGCAGGAGTAGTAATGATATTCTTCATAGAGCCTGTCCATTAATGTATACCATAATGAGAGGAAACTTGGATCCCAACAGACATAGTCTCTAAAGACTCGAGTGACTGGGAGGTGAAAGGGGAGGAGGTAAGGCCATTAAACGTAGCCAAGACACCTCCAACTATCCCTCTCAGCACAGACCAATGCAAATATGTGCTCTGAAAATTAACACAGCTAGGAAGGAAACATCCCACAGGGAGAATCAATACCCAGCAAAGGATAATGGGAACCCTGTGCAAACAGCTGTGATCTGCCCTCTGAACATTAGCACCTGTCGAAGACAGCAATCAATGCTGGTCAATGGGCAGCTCTCTTTACAGCTCAATTCACACAGTGATCATTAGCTGGAGTCAACATGGTGGCACACCACACTGCCAAATGGTGTCCCTTTCTTCCCAAATGCAGACAAACAATGACTTCCCCAAATAATAGGCACTGCTCTTTTTAATCTTTCCTCCCTTCCTTCTGCTTTGCCCTTTTTGCAGTACATAAGGAAGATCCATTGGAAGCTAGAAATTAAGTTATTCAGCTTAATTTCAGAATACATTCTGCCATGGAGTCAAGGCACGACAGGCACCTTGATTCAGACACAGCAAGGAATACAGGCTTAACCACTTCTGTTGATACTATGTATTCTTGTACTTTGTAATTAATTTATGATTTATTAAGGAATCACATTTATTATCATTTCAAAGACAGTGAAAGAGCAAAACTGGAGATGCTCAGAGCATGTGGGAGTTTGAGTTTTTCTCCATGGGACAGAGAAATTCTGCAGACAATAAGACTTATGTCTGTCCATAGCAGAGTAAGTTGCATCAGTGAAGACTGTTCTTGTCACAGCCTTTGTGCATGTCTCCATACAGTCACACTGAATAATAGAAAAAGGACAAAGAATTGATATAAGCAAAGATTCACAATGTTTTCATGGAGTCCACTGGGCAGAGCAAGGAATTAGTGTGATGTAGTCAATAGCAGGTTCTGAGAAGGTCTCTCTCACTTTGAAGGTCTTCCTTGTTTCTGGAGCATGTAATAGCAAACAACATCAAACATTGCAGATTTGTTTTAGAAAAGTGAAGCATGCCATTTAGACCTGTGACTGTACCACTGTGCCTGATGTTCTCCAAACTGTGCTTCTGTATCCCTAGATATCCCTAGATACTGTGAAATAGGGGCAGAAAGCTGAACCCAAAAGCGATCAAAGCCTCGCTCCCCTAAACACCACCTGACTACACACATGCTCAAAATTACGAGTGCACTTCTTTAGGCTGGGGTCTGTGAATCTGCTCTAAACGCTAAAAGCCAGAGGAATGTCCCCAGAAGTTTGCAGGAAGTCATCCTGGCCACCAAAAATTACCCCAGATCTTGCAGTTCCCAGTCCTGTGCTCTCAACATAATAATATCCAGTTTCCCACTAGAGAAACCGGTAGCATTAGCAAGCACAGAAATGCAGATTGAGCTTACTGAGATGCCAGCTAGGGCTCTGAAAGGTAGACAGCTGAGCAGTGTACTGGAAAATGACCAGATATATTTAAACTGGCATGATCCAGTTCACTACGTTCTGAACTACTGCCAAAAGTTCAGGGGCATTGCGAACACCTCTTACGTAAGGGACACACGATTCTGCCATCTACTCGTGGTACGGAGCACAGCCGAGCACAGAGCAGGGACAGAGGGCAGAGGATATCCTAGAGTGTTCTTTCAAACTTGACACAGATTTCCATTTTGTCACGTTCTTAGCATGTGTGTTTATTTTCCTTGTATATTCAAGCATTTGGAGCCTTACAGTTGCCAGAGCTTATGAAAAGTGCATATTTAGCTCAAAGAGTTCCCAGATGTGAATTTCAAAATGACACTGTGTTGATTAGCTATAGAAGGCAGCCAGTCAAAGAGCTGAAACAATAGCATGTGACTTGGCATTCCCCAACCAGCCAGAAAACAGTCACCCATTTATTTTTTCATTAATTTTCCAAAATCTGTGAGTACAACAAAAGTTAAAGGTATGACCAAATGTTTCTATCTCCCAGCCTGCATTTAATGTCCTGTCCTATCATCACTGCTGTTTCTTCTCCACCTCTTGCTGGGAAATGTCTTGACAAGACCTGTGAGGTCACCTGAAAAAGGTGGCCAGGACTTCAAGATTCCTCCATCACTGAAGTTATCCTGCCATGGAAACACATGGGGCCCTGCCCCACCTCTGGGGAAAAAAAATGAAAATAGAGTGAAATGTGTTTACTTTCCCTTAATGTCATGCATAATGTCATGCATTGTTTGCAACCGATCGTTCATCATCACAGCTCACCCCTATGAATGATTCATGAGGGGACAGCTGTTCCCAGGGCCAGCTCCTGAGCTGCACATACCATGGGAGAAGCTCAGCACCTGAGAAGAACTAAGGCTTCTTCATCTCCAAGTGCTTCATTTTTTTTCAAATGAAGGTACGGCTGTAATGCACCCTAACAAAACATTCAGCAGGGAAGGAGTGGGCAAGTAGGTTGCATGGAGAATTAAAATGTGTTTCAAGGCATACAGCAAGACAGGATTTAAGGAGAGGTAGCATTATTTTGATCAGCTGTAAACATTAGGATTCAATATTCTATGTGGGATTCTTCTAGCTGTCCACAAAATGCATGTATATAACACACAAAATGTCATAAAAATGTTGATGTGTTTTGCAGATATTATTTGTCTCCTGTTTTTCAAGAAACTTGCTAAACTTAACTGTGGGCACTACAAAGGACAAAGTATAGCCCGTTTTTGTATCCACTTCTGATTTCCTTCTGAGTCTTATCTAGTCTTTGTATAATAAAATGCATGTCTCACATAACCATGCACAGCACTTTCTACTGCAGACAGAACTAAACTTGTCCTAATGAGGCTTCCCAGCTTTAAATTAGTGTTAATATAATCTCCTCCCTCTTTCTTTATCATTACCACAACTGAAGGAGAAAGGCAGAAAAGAGAATTTAAAAATCCATTGAGAAAGCACAGTTTGTAATATTACAGCAATCATTATGATAAATCAGATATTTTTTCAAATACATTGACAATTTTTTCTTAAGAAAATAGGAAACTGCAATACAACTGAAATGGCAAGCAATTTCTGCACTCTGTGGATGTTGCAGAAATCAGAAACATATCTTATGCTTTTCTCCTCCCTTTTGTATCCTTGCCCCCTTTCAGTAAAACAAAACAAAACAAAACAAAGTAAAATAAAATAATAAAATAAAATATAAATTACTTCCAGGATGGTATTCTACCTGGAAATCCCTAAACCCAGACAACTGCACTGAAGAACGAGTGGTGCTACTCTTTCAAGCTCCACACACAAAATAAGATTGAATTGCCAAAACCCAATGACATTCCTAAACTGGACAGATGTTTAGAATACAACAGCAAATGCTACTTAGAATTTGGATTTCAAGCTCTTTAAAACCACTTTGATTGAAAAAAAGCATCACAGACTGACATTTCAAGAAATAGTTCCTAACTGGAAAGCTGGTAAATCCACAGCTCAGATTTGGAATTCACATATTGCTCCCTTCTTTAGGGAAGGGTAGTTTACACCAACACAGAATGGGATTTTTTTTAAACATACAGCTTTTGTTGAATGTCCTTTATCCTATTTGGATAGTGCTTTCTCTCAGCCCCTTTCTGACCTCTCACTCACCCCACCACAGACTCAGTCTACAAACTATTCAAGGTTATTTATACCACAATCATTGTTTATACAGAAGTGGGCAAGGGAAACTCAGTTGTTTGTAAATGCAGGAGGGCAATTTAAATAGAATGAAGTTCAGCCCCAGTGCTGGAATTCTTTACTGTGTCTCCATAAGAGATAAACCACTTACTCTACAGAGAACAAATTTACAAGTCGCACATCATACATACATTGGAATTACATGGTTTGTGGTAGACCTCGTTGGCGCTAGAGCCAAACTCTGTTCTCAGTCTCTGGAGACAATGGGCTTGTAGTGATATAAGGTTGCAGAATTTGACTTTAAATCAGTAAGCAGGCACACCAGACAAAAAAACAACAGGCCTCTGCAGACATATGTCCTTGATTAGATATTTCTTGCACATGGAAATCATTTTTAGTTAGAGAAGAAAGTTTTTTGTTGTCTCCAGAAAGACCAGTATGATGACTATGCAGCCAAGCATTAAGTAGCTCCATGGAAGCAGCAGTCACCTTTGCTGTAACTAAAGAGAACCATGGGAGGATTTTCCCAGGGGAGAAGCAATGTGTCTAGCTACCCTTTTTCCCATTAGCAACAATTAGAGTAGTTCAACATCACCACATCATACGTGACACCAACACCATCATACTTGCATGCAGCCCAGACAGTTAATTACACAGATCTCTGCTTCATACTTTTCAGCTTGCTTCAGATAACATTTTCCCATGACAGAAGTACAAAAGAAAGAACCACCAAAGCATTATTCATTAAATAAATAAACTGCTTTCCTTGTTTTAAATATTCCATTATTTTTTTAATGAAGATCATTTTCAATGATATGGTAAGAGAAGATTAAATTTTTACAGAACAGTAGGATCCTTGAAACTGAAACAAGGGAAAGACCTTCAAGAACAGTATGGCTATAATATATGGCCTCTCCTCTTAGTACCATTCAGATTCCAGCTGTGTTCAGAACCTGATATTATTATCTGTAGGAAGAAAAACAAAGACAGAAAGAGTGGCTGGTTGTCTGGAACAAATTACTACTGTTAAAGGTGAGGCATAACAGAGCTCAGAAACCACTGGCATTAGATATGTTGTGTGTGCCCATGCTGGTCAGTCACTCTCTGGGAAACATATTCTTCTCCAGCAGTTTTTAAAGTTGTATATCCTATACCACCCATACTGGAGATCTGATTCAAGATGAATGTAACCAGATTCAAACATACTAAATTTTAAGTGCTCCATCTCATAGTTAAAACATTACATTACTTATTATTACTTCATGTGTCGAGGTTTTTCAATAATGAAGATTTTTTTGTTTTTGCTCTCGGATAGCATTTCTCTGCAGATTTCATTGTACCTTACCCAGAAAGAGACAAAACTGAGAAGCAAAGTGGTGAAGGCCATAGAGAAGTTCATCAGCAGAGGTGAGGTTAGAACCCTCAATTCACTACTTTGTCCCCGGATTACTCTACCAGTACAAGACAAAACTACATAATTAAAGCAACCAGCCTGGTTTTAGGCCTCTATGCCGAGGATTCATCTGTTTTCCAGTGTTCTCTGGCAATCTAAGAGAGATCCTAAAGGCATTGTCTCAACTGAAAACTGAAGAAGAAGAAAGGAACGAAGGAATATACTATGCATATAAAAGACATGGATGGAAATTCTTTAACCAATTAACTCAGCAGTGTGTTCATACGGACATAAGAAATATCTGTGGACTTAAAGCATTTTTCTGTGATGTTCAATAAAACTTATATCCACGACAAACTGAAAAATTAAAAGGTCAGTTTTTCTCACAATAACTGCCATCTACAATTTTTTTCTTCACAGTTGCTTACATTTTTGTTCCCACAGTGAAGGGTACTTTCTTACCCTTATCAAATGCAGTAAATATTTGAGACAGAACTGAAATAACTCATCCAGACAGATGAGTATCTCAGAAGAAAATCCAGCTGCATCAAGACAGGTTAGAAAGGGAATGATTTTGTAGGTGCTGATATTCACATCCTAAAATATCACACATCATTATGAACAACTTGCCTTAGAATAATTCCAGATTCTTTTTCCACATTAGTGGTAGGTTTTTGAATGTGTGTTTATAACCAGTCTGTCTTCTGGATATTCAGTCATTTGCAGAGATGTTGTGTGTCTGCTGTGGCTCTTTCAAAGGCTACTAATTCCTGCAGGAGAACTAACCCACTGCCCACTAATCTACTGCCAAGCATCACAACGGGAGACAAAACCTCACCACTGAAGATGCCAAAACTATTTCAGATCCACTCTGTTGTTGTGAATGTCCTTTCTGTAGTAGGTGGCAACAAAAATTTTGAAGCAGAGGCTATACTAAATGATTTCCTAAGGTCACTTCAAACCTGAGCTTTATTGTGATCCTATGACAGGTGGCAACATGGCATGAGACAGAAACTGCATAAACCTGAGAACTTGCTGCCTATTATTACTGAGCTATTGCTACAGTTCTGACATCTGATGTGAGGTGCTGCATGAACTCACATCCTGATCAGATGAACAGCTTTCCCCTAACATTGTTTTCCACAATAATGGAACATAGTGGGGCATATAACATTCCATTATAATGAATATAATTTCTTACATAGGCCTGCAAAACAAAATCCAGTTAAAACAGCATGGGCTAAAATAAAATCCAGGGAACTCTTTGACAATTTAGCAATGTCCATATAGTGTGCTACATCCTTTAAGCAGAAGCCCACACGTGAAGATAGAGTGTGAAATGCCTTTCCTGGGGCTTGACTGCAACCAGGACTGTACTGCCAGGAACAGCACAGCCCTCAGCCATGTTCAACAGTTGTGCAACGCTCAGTTGGAGCAATATCAGAATGGGACCCCCCTCTGTGACAAAAATAGGGCTGACAAATTTGTGGAAGGAGCCAATGCTTAACAGATACAGCGCGTGGCGAAAGGGAATGCTGCTTGGAGCGTAACGTAAGATAAGATTACACTCATACAGCATTGCTGTTTGCAGGAAGAGAGACGTTACCCCTCCAACACAGAGACACTCACATATTGTAATGAATCACAGATTAACCATTGTGCTCTTCCTGAAGAGTTAAATGGCTGTAGCAACAAGGAAGGCTGTGGGGGTAGTTGTCCCAGTGCTAACAGCGCCAAAGAGTTGTCTTGTTTCACTTGAGAAAAGGAATTCTAACTTTACGCTAACAGAAATGCTCAAAAAGCCTCTTTTCACACCTATGCAGTGCTTGCTACCATGACAGCAGTCCTCAGTTATTAACTGCTTGGGATTATTTCAGTAAACAGTCTACTACCTGGTGTCAGTGGCCAGGCACTCAAAATCTACACAGGGATTCAAAGCATGCACACTCCAGTGGAAAGACGTGCCCTGACTCCCATCCCCACTTGCATGGGTTGTGGGTCAAGCTCTTAGAGTCTGCACATGACTAGTAATTTTTAAATGATTACAATGGAAGGAAAGACTGCCTTTTTAATGCCCAAGCGCAACAGCTGCAATGTCATTGGGGTTGTGTTCTGAGATGCTCCTAGACTGCAGCCCAAATAAGCATCTTAATGATACTTAGAAAATATGTAAAGCACTTCTTTTATATGCAATGACAATTCCATCTGGGTGCATCGTCTGTTTGTCCAGCCAGAACAGAATTAGAATTAATGAACCAGATTCTGCTCCGATTTGCACTACATGCTACAACAGTAAGAGCAATGAAGCCACACAGTGTGTAAACAAGGGGAAACTTTGACTAAGTTACTTTATTTGTGAGAGTAAGCTTACAATTAGATAACACCTTTCAACTACAGTAGATCTCCGTGTTCCAAAAAACACACTACACAAGGCTCTGCTTTATTTACATGCATTGAATGTTTAACAACAATTCTTAACCAACAACTTCACAAAATTCATGTAACAATAAAAGATGCTGTCAAAAATGTTATCAAAGCCACAAAAAAGTTTGGGGAAGCAGATCAAAATGACATGCACAGAAATTTGGAGCAAATCCAGGCACTTCACCTCTACTCCCAAAACAAATACTTCTGGGAGCCTTTAATGATCATACTTGATGATGACCTTGTCTTGTTATCCATATAGAGAAGACAGCTTCTCTGTCACAGCATTCCAAAGGTGACAGTTTGTGTCATTCAGAGGTGACACCAAATGATGGTCATTTGGATGTATTACTGATTCAAAGAACTATCATCTTTTAGTTGCAGTAATTGTTATGTATGGTAATTATGTTATTATTTGTGTTATATATGGTAATTGTTATTTATGGTAATTTATATGGTATAAAAAGTTATCTGATGCTAAACATGTAACAAAATATAGACTAAGTTCTTTTCCTATACAAAAAAGAAAAAGTGTAAACAAAATGAGTTCATTGCGGTGTGCAGAAAGGAATGGCTGCGGTCCCACAATTTACTGTTACTGACATCTCAAAGGAAGCAAGTGATGACCTAAGTGTAACATTAATGAAAAGAGTGATGGTTGACTAAAGAGTAATAGCTGACTGTATTGGTGGGAGATGAAATGGAAACAGAAATGAAACAACATTATTTCCAACAGTTCTCTCATATTTCTCATGTCCTTTTATTAGACCAGTGCAAGGACAGAAGCATTCCAGACAATACCTGATATATCTTGAGATCTGATTGCTATCCCTAACAGACATTTGGCTTTTGTGGGTTCTTCTAGAGTGGTTGATCTGTTATAGGTACATACAGGAAGATACAAACTTGTCCAATGCTCTTGCAGCCTGACAGACAATCCACCACAAATTTATAAACCCATGTGCTAAAATAAATAAAAAATATGATATTAAAAAAAAAAAAAAAAGTGTTTTTTTCCAAAACTCCTAGCTTTTTGTAGGAAATGTAAACCCATTTGTATTGGGTTTACATGGTGAGGGCTTGGTAACAGGGGGGCTGCAGGGCTGGCCTCTGTGAGCACAGCCCAGTAGCTGCCCCACATCAGATCAGAGCCAGCTCCAGACGGCTCCAAAAGGGACCTGCTGCTGGTCAGAGCCGAGCCAGGGAGTGACGCTGGGTGGGCCTCTGGGAGAGCAGATTGAAGAAAGGGGAAAAACTGCTGTGCAACTGCAGCTGGGAGAGAGGAGTGAGAAATGTGAGAGAAGCAGCCCTGCAGACCCCAAGGTCAGTGCAGAAGGAGGGCAGGAGGTGCTCCACGCACACAGCAGAAGTCCCCCTGCGGCCTGTGGAGAGGCCCCTGGTGGAGCAGGCTGTCCCCCTGCAGCCCACGGGTCCCACATGGAGCAGATCTCCACGCTGCAGCCCCCCCGTGGAGGAGCCCCCGGTGGAGCAGGTAGATGTGGCCTGGAGGAGGCTGCGGCCCATGGAGAGCCCCCACAGGAGCAGGCCCGGGGCTGGAGCTGCAGCCTGTGGAGAGGAGCCCACGCAGGAGCAGGGGGTCTGGGGGGAGCTGCCGCCCATGGGGGACCCGTGCTGGAGCAGTTTGCTCCTGGGGGATGGACCCCGTGGTATGGAGCCATGTGGGAGCAGTTCTTGAAGAGCTGCTGCCTGTGGGCAGCCCCTGCAGGCTCAGTTCGGGAAGGACGGCATCCCGTGGGAGGGACCCCACGTGGAGCAGGGGCCGTGAAGGAGCGGCGGAGACGAAGCGTCAGGGACTGACCACAGCCCTTGTTGCCTGTTCCCCTGTGCTGCTTGTGGGACGGAGGTGGAGGGTGGGTGGGGGGAAGGTGGTTTTAGTTTGCTTTTGGTTTCTCACCATTCTAGTCTGCTAGTGATAAGCAATAAATTATATCAATCTCCCTATGCTCTCTGTTTTGTCCATGACGATAACTGGTGAGTGATCTCCCTGTCCTTATCTCAGCCCCTGAGCCCTTTCCATCATCTTTTCTTCTCCCCATCTTCCTTTGAGGAGGTGGCGTAAGACAATAGTTGTGGTGGAGTTTAGCTTCACAACAGGGTAAAACCACCACAGCTATATAAAGCAAGACAACCTAATGAATGATACCTGATTGTCAGCGCTCAGCACACTCTGAGCTAGGCACTTCCACATACTAATAAGCTCATTAAAATTTTGAGGCCAGTGAAGTTTGCAGCTTTTCCCCATCCTGGCCAGGCTTTTTCCATCTTTTTCTTTCAGTGACAGTCCGTGTAATTAAAATAAGATTTGGGGAATGGGGTGCAGGGTAGAGGGGAATTAGGTTACTGTGAAAGTCCTGAGAAAATATAAGAGGCCTTAGCTGTTCATTAGGCAAAATCTACACAGCCTCCATCCAGTACACAGGTGAATAAGGGAGTCATACCTTAGGGACAAATACCAAGTCAAGTGTGACACTTCAGCTCACTGGATAGAGAAGAGGCCCCCGGGAATTTACAGCACAGTCCTTGCTAGTAAAGTGACTTCAGTGAAAACCTGTGGAAGCCAGCGTATAGCTATGCCATCTGACTCCATGTTATACTTTAAAAGAAAGTGGTCTGGTAATGCATGAGGTTACAGTGCTACAATGGCCTGCAGCATATGTGCTTCTCTCACAGTAAAAACTGCTGTTTCCTTCATACACCTATATCGGTCTGTGCCTGCCTGATTGACTACAGCAAGTGACTTTGGCAGGGCAACATACAGCCCCAAGGAGGAAGGGCTATAACATATTAATATAAGAATGTGGCTGATTACAATATAAGCCACTGAAAGCGAGCTGACTATAGCACCCGACTGGAAGAATGTAGCTGTCTGCAGGGTCCTGCCGGGAGAATGCATCTATCTATACCTAGAAGTGCATGGCTGACTACAGGCAGCTGTCATGCAATCGGAGTGGCCTGGTAGGGTGTTCACCTATCAAACCACCACGCCTGCTGTCATTGTTGGTGTAAATCCACCTCCCCTCAACCTCCCGGCAGCTAACTAGATTTTGTCTCTGGCAAGGGAGGAGGTGGAGGAAGTGGTCTCACTGTGAGTTTGATTAGAAGTTTCTGAATCTCAGATTTGACAGAAAGATATGTCCTTTGATGAACAAATGCCATTCAGCTCTTGTACTGGGATTTTTGAATAGTGGAGGGTAATCAAATGAAGTGCATTTTCCATATCTGAATTGCTGGAAGAACAACACTGAAGTGTGTTTTGTTTGTTTTCTTCTTCCAGTATACACAAGGAACATTTAAATACTAAAGCATTACCAAAAAAAAAATATAGTTCTAAATAAATTCTTTATAAAGGACAACCAATCCTGCAATCAGACCCATCAGGCCCATTCCGCCTGAAAGCCAAAGAGTCCACCTGCTCTGAGCTGACTGCTATATTTATATATGTACCAGACGGGGATTTGCCATTTACTCTCTGCCCTAAGTTAATGGAGCTCAGCCCTGCGCAGTTTCGGGGAGGATGCTTAGGATAACTCCGCACGGGGCCACGGCTGCTCTCTCCAGCTGGTGCAGCATGCCTTCCCTTGCTGAGCGATGGGCCCTTCCAGGCACCTGTCTTCTCCTTGTCGACAGAGCAGCCTACTGCCTATCAATATTCATCTTCCGTTTCCAGATCTCCTGCCCCAGAGGCTTCACATGCAAGCGTCACCTGGCCTCACCTCTCTATTTTCAGTGCCCGTGCATGGGAGCCCTTACACATTTGAACATCCCAAGTGGGAACTTTTGATATCACTCTCTATTTACATGGATCGAGTAGTCTGAGCTTTTTCTTCTTCAGTTGTAGGAGTTATTAGTATGTTTTGTCCCTTCTTTCCCCTTAAAAAGAAAGCTTAAAATGTTATTTGCTTTGGATTCTGAGAAGTACAAACTCTACCACATGGCAGACACATGTGAATCCATATGCTAGCATGTCTGTAAAGCCGAGAGAGATTAAAGCCTCAAGCTTCTATTAAACGCTCTCCTTTTTTTCTCGCATGCAACATTTTTAGATCGAGCTCTAAATGTTCACCGACTCATGAATATTTTTGAGCCAGCTCTGTTCACTGTGATAAATCATGCTGCTTGTGTGTTGGTTTAGTGACAGATAGTTACCTGAAAACTTCTAATGTAAAATGTTTTATAGCCATCTGAGGGGGGAAAAATGTGTGATCTTTGCCTGACTGCTGGAACAGTATGACAAGAGGAAACATACTGTATTCAAGCCCCACAGCATGCCAACTTTCTTTCTTTCTTCTAGAAATGGACAGAACTGAAAGGAAAATGACTGCTGGCATATTGTGAAAGTACTTCCAAGTTTGTACAAGCTCCAGTGATAGATGCAAACACAGACAAAACCCTTCATGGGAAACAAAAAGTTTTGCAAAGAAAGCTGAAAAATATCCTATGAAAGAAACAGAACTATCACGGTTAGGCTTTCCAACAAAAAGAAACAGACGCTCTCTAGGCTTATGTTCCAGAGTCAGTTTTATTGTAGTTGCTACACTAAATATAGATATTAAAGAATGTTATTCACACTGTAAAAGGCATATATCATATTTAAAGCAATGCAAAAAAACTTTTCTTCCTTTAGAGATCTAAAATCCAAGGACTGCCTTGTCTCCTTTAAAGTTAGCTACCTTGAATTACCTCTCATTGCCATAGGGTGTGAGCACACAAACTGGCAGTTGGGTGATGAGTTACCCTGCATGAACTGCTCTGTAACAGTGGCTTGTATGTACACTTCCACACAGCCATAAATGCAGGACAGTCTTATCCCTAATGTGCATCAAACTCTACCCTTGAATTAGAGATCCCATGGCGATGCAGAAAAATGTTGTTGTCCATTTAGATGCAGAATGAGAAGGAAACTACCCATAGACAATTAGCACAGAGATACTATTTCTGTTTCTACATCCCATTCCATGATGTCAACTGAGCAGCAGCAACCTTCACCTGAGTCATCATCAGATGACTCAGATCGTGCATCACCACACTGGCCTTGTGCTTGGGCATTTAGTTCTTTCCCTGCCAATCCTTTCATTTTAAAGGAGTCCTAAAAACTGGTGACTTGTTTGTAGAATAGGGGTGCTCCTAGTTCTGGAAAAATAAGAAATTTAATTTATTTGAAATATAAACACAAGAGGTAAAAGAAAAAATTTCCACCTACTGCTGTGTGGAAATGCATTTAGCATAGTACAGGCTTCTATAGTTAGGGTAATAAACCGTGTTTCTTCTCTTGATTAAATCAAATCATATTTACACTATCATCATTAATATGACATCACTGCTCTGTGAATATTTCAGCTCTGAGATCCAAGTAAGATCTGGTAAAGATTTCATGCCCAGTGGAACTAAATTCCACTGTCTATTTAAATGGCCAAAGTCAGCAATTCCAGCCCCCCACCCTTTTTTTTTTTTTCTTTTCCAAAGAAAACCAAGGGAATAACTCACCAAAATCCTACTGATTTGGACATTATTTCCTTATAGGTTCCTTTGAAAATATTAGCCTGAGGAGCTCAGCCAAGAGTGGAATTCTGCTCAGTAAACCCAGAGAACACCACTAACATCAGTTGCACAGGGTGGGAAGGATGAAGGGTAATTACAGTCCCGGCTGCTAAATTCACCTCGGTTGCAAGTAACCATGATTTGTACCAGAATTAGGAGGTGGGGGAGACACAGACATTCTGAAAATCGAACCATTTTTATTAAATGGCAAAACATGGACATAAGCATTCATCTGTGTTTGAAAATCATCACCTCGATGAGTGGGGAAGGTCACAGAGTAAATCTACGTGAGGATGCGGACAACACCAAGATCATCCTTCTCCCCAGTAAACAGACCCTACTTTCCCTTGTATTAAAAATATTGCAGAGTACGTTGGTCTCTACTCAGATTAGTACTTTTGCATTCTTTTAATTAGATAATATTAACAATGAACTACTCCCCATAACTACCATAGTTACATTGATTCAGATTGTTTACATGTATTTGTAGTAAAACTACTGTTGTTTATTATAATATTATTATACTATTATACCATTGTTTATTAAATTGTTCTATTGCTATTTTTTATATGAATCAGATAAACTAGTGCATTAAAACAGCCCCCCCATTAGAAAGTGGTTATTAACAGTATAAGAACAGAGTAGCTCAGTAATCTCCTATCACCTCAATTTCTCAAGGGAGCTCTGCAAGTACAGAGGAAAGCACAGGTCTCCGCAGCCATAGCACTTCACTCCTGACTCCCAGCCCTCTGTAATTCCCAGTCCTTTCCATGAAGGCACTCCAGAGGCACTGCTGCTCTGCTCTCAGACCAGAGCAAGCTTCCAGACCAGCCCCACAGCAGCCTCTGCATACACTTGCTGTTCTAATTTGGAGGAAACCCCATCCCGAAGTGCTTAGTATAGGAAATTAGGAGACACAACCCTTAAAGGCAAAAAATAGAGCTCCATTAAGTCACCTACCATTCTTAGCATCAGAGGCCTGTTAGGGCCATTTTCATATAATGTTTCTAAACACGACAGTCAAAACACAAATGGCAGGTGGAATCAGAGAGATTTCCTAGAGAGAAAAAATAAATCAGATAAACATTTCACAAAGCTTTTGGCTCTGTATCCCATTGACAACACTCAACATTTCTCTCAGGCCATTCTGCACATTTACCAGACAATTTCAATACCAGACAATTTCTCTGTTGCTTACAGGGGCCTGGGGTCAGCTATGAAGCAAGCCTGTTGACTTTACAAAGCAACTGCTGTCTTACAGACAGTCACTCAGAAAACATCGGTCTAGAGCATCTTATTGTTCTCATAGCTGTGGTATCTAACCACCCTTAAGGGTAGGTTATTTGGAAGAAATAGGTAAAGATTAATTAATTAAGGAATAAAGTAAACACACCTGGACTTTCTCTGTGGCAAACACTCTGGTGATCAGTGATCTGAATCTAATCTCTTTCCTTCTGTGAATCATAAATTCAGCAGTGATTTGGATCTCAATACAGATTTCAAACGTAGATATTTAATAGGCCAAACTAAACCCATGATCTGCAGACATTTGGAATTCAAGCAAGAATAAAACTGGGAACAGTGCTATCTCTTTTTTTAAATTAGCCTCCTCATTCCAATTTTCTCAGCTCACCAGCTTCAGTCTGCCTCAGAGCCAGTCACCACAGAGAATGACACACTTACCTGTTACTGACAATCTTTGCTTCGTGTTCTTGCTGCTCACTCTTACTAGTCCAGGGTTAATACACCGATTAAAAAAAAAATAAAATAAATTGTGTTTCCCTGAATCATCTAATTAAATTACCTCCCTACAGTAGCTGAGCTAATTGCTCTTACCCTACAATTCTATATTCCCATTTCACCTTTGCTGACTATTATCGAACCACGTTTCCTATCAGTTTCCCAGAAGAAACACTCCACCACTTAGAGTAATGCTCTCTTTCCTTGAAGGAGAGGCAAAGTGCATTGGAGCTCCTCCAGAGTGAGTTTTAAGGACCTGAAATTCAAAGTTCAATAGCATCATTCCTTATTCTCATGTTTCCATACAGCCAATGGACCCCAAAGGAAACCATCCTCCTCTTGGCTCTCTCTCAGCAGTCAGGTGAGTAATTCAGGAAAGTATTTCGACAATTCAAATCTTGGACTGGCTGGGAGAGTTCTTCTCATTATGGCCACCTCTTGGGCTTCTCAAGCCACAGCCATTTATCTAACATCATCACCCAGCTATAACTCAGAGTTTTGAAGCTTGAACTAATTCAAGTAAATTCAGAAAGAGAAGACAGGAAAGGAGGGCAAATATGCCAAAGGTAGATTGGACTATCTTTATGGCCCACTGTGGGCTTGAAACATAAATATAGGCTTATTCTCCTGTGGTAGGCTTTGTGCTGTTCTGTCACTTTTGCTAACCCCAGAAACTATTGGCATCCTTCAAGTGCCCCAAAATTATTGCTCCCACATGAGTAATACTAGAGAAGAAAAGCCCTTTTCGTCAGCCAGCCTTCAAAACGTTCCTTGACTACCTGCAATATCAAGCATGTTATGATAGGAAACATCCACAATCCCACATGCAATCTTCATGAAATCAATACATGTCATACGGATAAGTATGGACCTCACAGAATATCAACCTTACTGCTCCCTGTATCTGGGACTGGGATTGAAAGCAGTCAGCACATCAGTATAAAGATTTTCATACTGACACTGCAAATCTTCCTTGCTTTTTATAGGGAAAAATTATACAGATTTTTTATGTGTAAAGTTTTCAGGTAGTTATATTCAGACCCCTTCCTGTTGTCTAAATTATGCATCAAAATGAGGAGATAATCCATTGTTTTTTATATTGAGTCAGATACTGGCTGGTTTTTATGGCAACTAAATGTCTTTTTTCTTTCCAGATTTACATTGCACCATATTGATTTTAAAATGATAGTGATTTATCAAGGACCATTTTTGTTAGAATTTAAAGAAGGCGAGGCCCAGCAACTGGAAGCCATGAGCAATCTTGGGCCGTCAGATAGGTTTAACGAGGAACGGATTAATAGATATATAAATCTAAGAAGATGGAAATTGCATTCAGTTATTTCAGAAAAAAAAGAGGGGGGGGGAGTGTTTGCCATGCTTGTTTGGAAACCACCATCTAGTAAAATCTAGTAAAATCTTCAATAAAATGGAAGGATATATTTTTCAGTTTGCATCTTCCTCTATTATGAATTTCTCAGGAAACTACCAGAAAGAGCACCAGTATAAAATTTACTTTTTTTTTTTTTTTTCAGCAGGGATGAATTTAGAGTGACATCTTCCAGGACAAGAAAAGTGCAGAGAGAGCTTCTGCAAAGTTACTGCAATTGTGTATGCCTCCAGTGGCTTATATGGGTGAAATCTTAAATATATTTGGAGAGTAATTATTCAGAACAATTTTCTTTCTATGAATGGAGTGTGCAGGTGTGCGACATCCTGTTCTGATGTGACTAGCCAAGTACAAATGCCTCTTGTGAAATTCACCCTCCACTGTAGCGACTGTAAATCTGACTACCTGAAAAAAAAGGCAGTCATGCTTCTGAAACTCGAGCAAACAATGCCAGTGGAGTACTTCATAACATATTTTCCCCCCTCCGCATCAGGACAAAGGCTTTCATGAAGTACAAAGAAGAGGTGTGTGCAAGAGCTAAGTTGTCTCTATTGTTTTATAACAAGGCCTCTCATTTTTTGTACTTCAGCCCTGTGTCCATTAAATGCAATTTAGTGGGATCATCAGAGCTTGAAAGGGCAGATCAAACAGCACTAAGAATCCCAGCTGTGCAGGCCCCAGTTTGGAGTGAACATTAACCTCAGCATTCAGTAATAATTTATTCTACTCTAGATAGGAAGATGCTTTTATTTGTTCCTGCATGTTGGTCCCATTGTTTGTTTGTGTTGCTTTTTTTCTTCCTGAAACAGTCACAGAAGTATATAATATGTAATAAATTAGAGATTTTTTTTTTACATATACATGTGCATACGTTTATATACATGGCATAGATATTTATATATCTCTCTCACAAATAATTTCAGATGTGCCCAGAGCTGGAGTGACATTTCAGAAACCCCTCCAGAGCAGAAGACTATTTCCAGTCTCATCATTTTACACTGCCTGTGCCGAAAGGAAAGAAACCTTGGCAAACACAATGACTCCGCAGGCTTGTATTCACATCTTTTTGGTATTGGGACCTGATGGCTGAGGCAGAGAATTGTGTGAAAGGCACTTATCTTAGGCAGAAGATGGTGATCATTGATTGTACATTAAACGTAAACCATGAAACAGGGTGTGTTTTTTTCTGTTTTAGTCTACTGTTAGCTAAATCTCTCAAACAGTGCTTTTACCAGTCCCTGGTAGTGACAGATATGCATGGGGTGATTTGCATCCCAGTCAGATAGGCTGCACCTCAGCTGATATTACTGTATGCATGATATATCTCTCCATTTCACAGTATATTTCTTCCTGACATTTTTTAAACTACGAGATATAGAGTGGTACAAACCTTGAAAGATTGTCAAGAACTGAAACCTGCAACTGTCCTTAAGTTAAAAGAAAGCAATGGTAAGGGGTTAGTGTCCATGATGCTAATTACATACATTTTTAAATTATGTACTAGAGAGGCAATTCGTGTTTTAACTACAAGTGACATGGCCAGCAGTTAAACAGTAGCATTCCTATTACCGTATCCAGCACTGGGGACATCCAGAGAAAGGTCAACTCCAAAAGACGAGTCATAAAGGAATTGCAATTAATGGCCAATGTACAGAAATAACCTTTTTTACCCTCTTTCTCTTCCTGTTCTTTGCTTCTGTACCAGACTGTGCCACATAAAACATTCTGCTTGCTTTGATTTTTAAGCACTGAGGTTTATTTTGGATCAGTGAGGTGAGAAACCTTTGAAAGGCTCATGAGACTCCATAAGCCTGTGAGTCCAGTGTTTGCACCTGTCAGGATCATGGCTTCCTTCAGCAGATTGATAATGTGGAAATATAGCAGACACACTTCTGCATTTATTTCCTTCTCTGTCCTAACAAGAAAAAAGTAGTATTGTGTATGTAATGTAATCAAAGATTTCACCTGTCAGATTAAGTGGATTGTGTTTTTTTCAGAAGTGAAAAAAGGCTGCAGCAAACTTGGTCTGCATTGCACAATCCCCCAGACACACAGACACTGGTGACCTTGGCTTGGAGAATGTTGGAAGGATTAAAAGACTATACAAAGAAATAAAAATTTAGAAAACACTGAAAAATTGGGTTACTCTGATAAAGGAAAACAACGGTTGACTGTGTGTTTGTTTAAATCTTCACAGTCACATTAAGGGCTTGATAACTTTTTAGGTAAACATTCAGGTTCTACTGAGGAAGAGTACTACAAAGAGGCAAAATGCAAAATATTCAGTCAAGGAGCAAAAAGAATTCTTGCAATACCCATTTCCCTTAGACACGTTTAAGTTAGTGAAAGATACATTCCATAAAATCAAAGATAGGTTTCTTCTGCTAAAATATTACAACATTGCTTCTTTTCTCCATTCTTTCCCTTTAGAAATAGATCCAGTATTTAAATCCCTCCTACATGTAACCATCTACAAAATAGAAAGAGAACAGATCCTGGGATCTGGACATTTGCAGACAACACAGATCACAGCTACAGAAAGATAGAAAACAGACTTTAGTCTGGAGGTCAACACTTTCAGAAGCTCCTAAGCTCCTTAGCAGTCTAAGTCCCACAGATAAATCCCACTTTGAAAAATGAACAAATAAGAATTCAAGTTTCACCAAAAAAGGGAGAATTAGATTACTGTGTCACTTCCAGAAACCAGGTATAGTTGAATAAATTGCTTGAAGTTTGTCGTTTTTCAGAAACCGTTCCTGCAGTCACAGTCCCTATCACACTGGGTGCTTACATGAGCCTTCAGATACCTCCATGCTTTTTACAGGACAGACCTATGGCCCTGAAGTATCTAAATCTGGCTGACTGACTGGCTATATCGGAGTCCCACTGAACTTAGTGCTGCTGTATGAAAGGGCCGTTTGCCTTCCCCTACATCAGAAATGCTCAAAAGCTGTTCCAGTTAATGCTTAGCTGTAAGACACTGTGAACCAAAATCACAACCAACGGTTGAATGAGTGTGCCTGAGATGCTACCTTGCCTTCCCCATTCCCTTCTCTCTTCATGCACCCTTTTGAGGTTATCTCAGCAACACTATGGAAGAGAAATGTAGGTACCCCACAGCAGTTCATCATCTCAGAATTACATTTATGCTGAGCCAGATCCTCCAGCTTTCATGTTAGTTTATGCTGACGGTGCAAAGAAAAGCAGCTGCACAGTAATGGAGACTCCTGCCCTACATTTCTATTTCTGTCTAGCCCAAAGGAATCATAAGAGTATGACCACATCAATCATAAACAATCCAAACAAATTTTGATGCATGCTATGAAGTTAGATGAATGTTGCATTAGAGAAGGTTGTGCCTATTTGTTAAAATAGAAACCATGAATGAAAGTACTTTGTGCTTTGTGAATATTCAATAGTTATGTAGTGCTGCTAAAACATTCAAAGGAAGCACATCTGCATTAAAACATTTACAAGCACGTGTGCTAATGTTGATGAAGGTAACATTCTCACTACCATCTTGGCATCTCTTGTCTTCATCAAAATTTCAGTCACCCAAATCAGGGGTTCGAAACAATGGTACGTGCCCTACTTAATCATTCTTAAACCAATCCAGCCAACATATAAAGCGTGAGTTAAAAAAAGATCACAAAAGCTGAGATTGCATAGAATGTTAAACAAAGGAAACTAACAAGGAAATTACCAAATATCCAATGTAATACATGGGAAATTCATAGATAAAACATGAAGAAATATTCCCTGGGCCTAACTGATGCTTCCCCAACTCATAACAATGACGCAGAGGACACAAGGATCTAAGCAAATCATCTTCACTTTTTGTGAAGTCAAAAATGCATTTTTTTTCCAAAATGGCCAGCAGAGATGAATAGCAGGATGGAGATGATGTAGATGTTCACATTAAATCATGTCACAGAGATCTGTACCCAACACAGTGGAGATGTAATACCAAGGATGGCTGTCCCCTGCTCCACATGGCACGGTAAGTGCTACCAGGTGGGGATGTGAGCCAGGAAGCAGAAGAGAGCCCAGCACAGTTTGCAGTAGACAACTGGCAATCAGGGGTAAACAGAAAGATGATAGAAGCTCCCCCAGCTTCTCGTCCTCTACTAAACCCATGACTGTATGAATCACAGAGAAGTGAAACTATTTATATAGTCCAATTACAAAGCTCAGAAACTCCAGTCTTCCCAGCTCCCAGCCCAATATGTTCTCCATTAAAGCTTAATTCTTCCAAGAACTCTTTGAAGTTAAGACCACACTTAGAGCCTAGCTTACAGCTTGTTATCTATTGACAGGTCGGTCACCCAGGTCCAGTACCATCTTTTCATCCCATCCAGCTTTCCATCCAGAAAAAAAAAAAAAAAAAGAAAAAAAGAAAGAAATCTTTCTTCAGAAATTGTATTCCTCTGTACCTCATGCCTTCAAATACATCATCTCCAACAACTGTGATAGGAAAGTTCAGTGTGAAGGCTGCAGAACTTAGCAATAGGCTTGTGTGAAGTGCAAGCCACACATTCATTGCTGGCCTGTTTCATCACTGATTTATGCAGAGATGTACATAAACTATGCTTACTACTGAGGAACTTCTCCAATTGTAATTGGAATCAGCAAGATGCCTTGAAGGATTGGGTATGGGCAAGTCTTCTGAGAAGGTGTTTTTGCTAAAGAAAAAAATTAACATGGCAAACTGGCATCCAAGTAAAATATGAACCGTGTAGCATTTTATTTCCGAAGTCACACATTTCATGCTGCCTACCAGCATTTAAAGGTCAAACATGTAAACTTAAGAAGTGTGTTTGAGTGTATACTAGTTGCAAAGCTCTTTTTTTGTCAGTTCTATGAAGCAATAACCCATGAAATATAGTTGATATCTCATGGGTACAGTTCTCCATGCCTGCAAACGTTTAAAATTGCACTTGTGGTACATAAAAGATTTATAATGATCTCACCCACAAATATAAATTTTATCCCACATAGGAGGAAAAGACCTAGAAGCAGAAGCAGTGAACAGCTGAATATGAGCACAGTGTCATAAATTCATAACACTTACAGCTTTTTAACAACCAGTCATAAATGTGACTGATTTCAATTTAATTTATGAGAGTTTGCGATAGAACCAGGATTACCTTCTCAAAACTGAGCTTTCAACACACTGGGTACAATTATGGCCTTACTAGCATGTCAGCTAAGGCAAATGGGGTGGGGATGACCATCTGGAAGGTCCCCCAGCCACGCTGCATGTGCAGGCTCAGACAAGTGGAGCTGAATGGTCTCCACCAAATTGTAGCAGAGATCCTACTACTGCTCCAAGTCAAGCAGCACATTCCTTCACTACACAAGGCACCACTAAAGGGCACGTTAACAGGGCCTGGGCAGCTTGCCATCACCAAAACTAGCATTACTCATATGGGTACAGCTGGGCAATGGATGACCAAGACACAACATGGTAGAGCCATGACTACTTCTTGTGCAGGTAAGAATCAGAATCACCTCACCTCCATCACTCCTTCATCTATCCTATAAAATGACACAACTTAGACTTGGTAGTAGTTTACACATATTTAGAAAGTTTTGTCTGGACTGGAATTTTAATGGCAGTTATTTGAAAGGAAAGGGTAGTTGGGAAGGGACCAGAAGATAGGAAACAGCACCAACCAAGAGAACAGGGGCTGAAAGAAGTGAGACATGCTTGTTCAAGCATGCTCTCTCAGCCATCACTGGAAGAGTTGATGTCGAACCCCTGCCATAAAAGAAAAACCTCTGCTTTCCATAATGCAATGTTGCCTTTCTCCCACTATTGTATTGTTTCAGTCCAGTATCTCTTAAAAATAAAAAATTCAGCTACATGTATCTCATAAAAACTCCAAGACAAACCTTGAGATCTGGCAAGTCAACAGAACTGTTTATTTTCTTGGACATAGAGATCAAAATTTATTTTGGGTCTGGCAAGAGGAAAATTTTTGAAATACCCTGAGGAATCATAGTTTGCCTCAGAGCTCTCTCTTTCTACACCTGTCAGAAGTTTGATTTTTTTTTCCCCTCTCTACTGTACATACTGGCAGCTTGGAAACCTAGCAAACAAACAACTTGTGTGTTTTTCCTGTAGCTTCATCAGGAAGAATCAGGAGGAAGAAAACATATTTTACTACCTAAGCTTTTTGCTTCCATTTTTGTCTTACGCTGCACTTGTTCTTACATGTGGAAGATAACAAACATCCCCTTGTGTTGCCTATGTGTATGCATTTGAAGGCAAAATATTATGTCACAGTGTGAAGTAGTAATATTGTGCCTATTAAAACATCAAAACTAACTCAATATAGAAAAAAACATGGTGAGGTCAAGCTGCAGATGTATCCCCAAAGGTACTAAGCAGGACATTTTAGTCCCAATTATTTTTAAATGTGTGTTGATAATGAAAATGTAATTCTTCTAGTTTTGAGGGATAATGTGTTTGCTAATGGTTGATGGCTATGTCATACAAAGAGGCAAAAAGTTTTATATTTTATTTACAATATATAAAAACTTCAAAGAACAAGAAGATCATTGATGAATAAAGGAGAGAAAACCTCTAATAACTGACAGGTTTGTGATATTTATTAGTTACTGATTCGTATCTTAGTCAAACTAATTGCAAACCATCAGAGTGTGACAGGGTGGTCAACGTGAAATGTAACGGTGATCTGAGTCTCTTGCATAAAATTGTAGATATAGCTGTAGTCAGTCCTGGGTCAAAAAATATTACAGAATTCACACAGTACTTATAGTAATTTTCAAAGCACTGTAGAAAGATGTAGAGATAATTGTTGCATGTTCTGTAATAAATAATAATGAAGTGACTACAGATACCACCAAGTGGTGTCAAAATAGGGGTCTGAAGAGATGTCCTCTCTTTTGTAGACATACATGTGAGAAAAAAAAAAAAAGCCACAAATTCAGCTTGTAGGACAGCAATGAGGAGATTGCAGAGCCTTTGTACTCAGAATAAAGTGGTTAATATAGAGTTCTTCAGCCTCTGAGGGGAGGCTTTCTCCTTACGACACTGAAATCAGTGCAGTACCCAAGCTATCTGGATACATCCTGGACTACTATGGTGGTGCAAAGCTGCAGCAGCCAGAAGCTCCAGTCATGGCCTCAGACACCATTGATCTGATTTGTTTCCAAAAGCCCAATTGCCTTTTCTTAAGTCAGTTGGCACAATAAGAGACATACCTTTCTACCTTTCTTTGTACACTCATGTCAGAGTATATTCTCCAAACTGTCATGGTTAGAGCAACTAGCAGTGTTGTTTCATGCTCAGAGAACAAGAAAATCTCTGTCAGTGAGGGAAGCAAGAGGATCAATATGTGTTCAACAGTTTCATTAAGAAGCAAGGTTTTGAAGACTACAGAATGGTGTGGGGGGTTTTGCTTAAAAAAGAAATAATATTTATGACCAAAATGTCTCCTTCCCAAGAAAGGCACTGAAGAAATCCCACTGAAAATCTCACCTGTTGCCTTCAGAGGAAAACTTGCTCTGGAATGATAGTCCATTTATCTGGCCAAGGTATGCACATGGATTTGGAAGATCTGATTTTCTGCAAGTCTTTTACAATTACTTTTTTTGCCTCCAGCTAAGATGAAAAGAAGCATCTGAAGCAAGAAGAAATATGATTCTGTGATTCTGTGATAGTTGTTTGTGTGATCAGCACGTCAGTGGTCTCTGTCATGATTTGAGTGGGGCATTTTTCCAACTGCAGAGCTGCAATTCTTCCATTTTCCATTCCATCAGAAAACTATCAGAGAATCAGCCTTTGTCAAAAGCATGGATATAATGTTTTTGCATGCCTGTGTTTAGTCTTCCACTCACAACACCTTGGACGTTAAATTTAGCATTACCTCTCATAAAATACAGTGATCTGCAGTATAGAGCAGAGGACAGGTATTTCTGTCTTGATAGATGGAGACACGCAACTCATATTTGCACTGGTGCTTCAACTGTTAACTAAAAATGAATATGAATTCCTCAGAGGCTGAGAAGAGAGAAGAAGGATAAGATTTTCTTCTTAAATCAGCGGTCTATAGAAATGACTGTGTTACAGGAAACAGAATAAGAGGCTTCTACACTTTTAATTCTTCATGACAAAATATCATTAGTGATATTTGCAGGGTCTTTTCCAAATATAGCAGCCACAGTCTTACAGTTCTGATGTAGGTTCATTTCCACTGATACTGGTGGGCAATATGATCATATCCAGGAAGCTGATATCAGAATAGCTTCAAATCCCACAGGTTCTAGAGAATCTAACTTTAAAAAAGCTGGGAAGGCTACGTTACTTACTGCTGTCATGTCCTGAGCATGCAGTTCATGCAGGGGGAAAGAGTGGCCACAGCTGTCAAACTGGACACTAACTGTAGACAGGCTGAAGAGTATCTCTTATATCTGCAGACAAGATTTATTCAAGAAGTTTTGCATGTGCCAGTGTAAAAATAACAGATCCCAGAAAGGCTCTGAAACTGTAAATATTAGGGTTATCAGAGCTAAACAGTTAGCAACTGAGTCACACCAAGAGAGCAGTTACTCATGTGCACAGTATAATTTCAGTAGCAGATCCTAAATCTACACTGCAGCAGCTATAGCGACTAAACCATTCTAATTTTTCAGAATATTATACAATTGTCATCACAATTTATCAACCCAGATAAAAAGAAAGATTCATCTTAGCACTCTGATTACAGGTAATGGAACAGCTATGGAGCTGCAAAAGGCCAGTGTACTTTTGCAATAGTGTAGTAGGTGTAACCATTTGCTTCTTTTTCTTCTTCTTGGATACATAATACTACTGTTTGTGTGATGCAAAGTTTAAGCTGAACAAGCCACCCTTTTGGCATCAAAAGTAGAAAACTGATTTGTTGACACCGTAGGTACAATACTTCCCAGATATGAACTGAGAGAAGTATTTAATATCCATATAATTGTTTCACAGGTCTGCACATTTCAGCTGGGAAATCAGTAAAAATAAATAAATAAATAAATAAATAAATAAATAAATAATGTCGCCTGGTCCAGAATGTTTTGTTAGTTTCTCAATAATCCTCAAATTTTGTCAGGCATTGGGCATTTACAGTAGAATTTACCAAAGAGAAATCAAATTAATTAAGTAGGTGATTAATTCTTACCATTTGCTGGACTATTCCAGAATCTAAATACATTTTACATGCATATTTGTTTTAGAATCCTTGTATGTAGATGTACCTCTTCGCTAAGCACACCACATCTGACAGTGATTGATTACCCATAAATTGACCTTGCTTGATCATCTTGAGCTTTCTTTAGCCTTTTTGTAACTGGAGACAAGTTGGGTGGTTACACAATGGTATGCCAAAATACCTTTCTACCATGAGAGGTTAGGCACCAGATAACTGGAAGCACTGAAGGCTCCAGGCCAGCAGATCCTCATCGACCTAAAACATGAGCCAACAGCTCGGGAGTAGTAAAAGGTGGTGGTGGACTGAAATTTGTGGAATGTTGGTTCTGTTCCTGGCTCTGGTTTACTTTACCTTCAACAAAACAGTAAAAAGAAGCAAAGATGTTCCACCCTCTGCAAAGTACGAGGAGATCTATGAGCCAGAAAGAAGTAACAAGAGCCAGACGTAATTATTATTTCAGCACAATAGCTGCATAGCCTCTGGATCACATTGAGTCTCACAGTCTTTCATGTATCACTTGAATAGCTATCAAATTCAGAAAGCAGCTATCCCCTAGAGAAATTGCTTCAATCACCACATCATTCCTGGACACTATAGGGGTTTCAAAAAAATAGAAACTACAGGATAGGTAACCAGCTGCCTCACAGTCTGACCGAAGAGCAGGGACACACATGACACTGAAGTGACACTGAGTTGTATGTACACAACACTGCTCTTTACCGGGCTACCATTTTTCTGCTTCTGCATATTTTTGTCATTCTGCAGAAACTTCAGTCCTTCCCCCCTTCCTCCCCCAGCTTTCGCATCATGAAGAGGTTTCAGAACCACCAGGAGAATGCAGTCAGCACAAGAATAAACCACAGCTGAAGAGGTAAGAGCTTTCATTTTTATTGTGTATCCATACAATCACAAACAGCAAAGAAAGCATATTAGACCTAAGAATTTGCTGTTTCACAAATGCTTTTCTTCATTTTCACACACACAATACGCATCCAGCTAAGATTTCCTTATCTACCCCATCTGCTAAGATTTCCTACCTACCCTACCTCCTATCTGCTGTGAGGAATAGCATCACAGTCTTACTGGTCTGCATATGAATGGGTATACCCACTAGCATTAGTCAGACCTTGGCTAATGTAGACCAGGAGATAGTAAAAATCCATGCAATATACCGATGGTTTAATGAAACATATTCATATAGAAGTGCTACTTCTTTTTATTTTACCAGCTCCACTCACTTTAATATGCAATCCTCCATGTCCATGTCATTAAATCCACCAGCTTTCTAGACCATAGCTTCTACAGACATCTTCCACTCAGCTAATGAATATCTCCCAGACAACATTCATTTTATTGGCATCCATAAAAGTCCTAGCTTATTTGCTTTGCAAAAGTTAGATTTTTACTGGCTGTGTATGCTTCATTTAGTTAATTAAGAATTACTCAGCAACAGCCTTGGCTTATCCTGATATCGTTAGAACTTACTCTGTGTCCATTTGCAGTGCTTCAACATTTTATTTTAGCATGTTTTTTTACTGTACATTTTCACATAACTTAAAACAATGAAGAAAACCAATGACTAGTAATCAGTTGCTATTATTTGTTACCATTCTAGTCATGCCTGAAGATTGATACTAGACTGCACATCTGGTGCATCTACTGAAATCATCAAAACACAAAGTCTATGCTTCCCAGAAGCTCATGATACAGACAAGAAACAAACAAAAGTGGAAGCAAAAATGGAATAACTAATGACACAATGACTGATTAGGTGACATACCCACGTTTGGAGTCCATGGAAAAGCCACAAATGTCAGAAGAGGTAATATTTTTCTTTTCTTTTTTCCTTTTTCTTTTTTTTTTTCTTTTTTCTTTTTTCTTTTTACTTTTTTCTTTTTTCTAGTTTCTTTATACATAGATATCAAATGCAGTTATATTAACTTTAAATTGTTTAAATACAGGTCATAGTTTTATAACTTAAAACCAGTGAGCAGGTTTGAGGCAGTAAAAATAATTTGTTTGATGGTCTTTTTCCTTCCATATTGGGTATTTCAGTCCTCTGAGTATTCACATATTGATGGTCAGTCAAGCCTCATAACAAAGTTCAGCCTAACTGAGCCTTGGGAGATAGTTTCATAGAAGTTGTTCAGTAATCAAGAGAAAGATAATTGAACTAAATAGTCATTCTTGACAGTCATTCATGATTATTATGTGATGTCATTACAGAATCAGGCCTCTATGAAGTTTATTCTTCTTTCATGTGCAATGCCAGGCACACTGCTGGCAGTACTGTGACTTGTTTCATCTCCCAGGGACCAGTGGCATAAACTGAAGGCAAGGCACATGTTTGTAGCAGGCACGCTTGCCACCAAACCTATTATGAAACACAGCAGAGTCCCATGCAGGATGAGGGTTGATCTACCTCTTCATGAGGTATTTCTGCAGGACACAGGTGAACAGAAAAATGTTTGTGATTGGAAATTGTTTCCTGAGAGTATGGAAGAAACTACGTTGTGGACATCTCTGACTGTATGTTTTCAGCAGATTTTCCATTTTATAACTCACATAAAAGAACTGGGGAGCCGTTTTCTATCCCCATCCACTTTATATTAGTACATTTACCTGTTAGGCAGGTGGCTGCTTTGCAGATACTTGTTGAACAGGGGTAATATATGCTGTCTAAAATCCTTTATGTTTCACAATGCACAGGCGGTTCATTTTGTGGCACGGATTTTGTGCAAGGTCTGTGTGGTAGAAGCATAGGACATGGGGCACATTCAAAAAACTCACAGTTGATGGTCTGCTGTGCCATCCTACAGCACCATCCTTCCCTCTCCATTTTAGCCCTGTGATTTTTGTAATGTAGAAAGAATCCACAAATTCCACTCCACTCCATTGATCTTTTTCTTACTATTACCTCCTTATAGGAAGAAAACGCTTTCATTCACTGCAGTCAAGAATCTCCATGCCTTACTTTGTCCTTGACTTGCTTTTGGAAAGAAGGAACAAAACCCAGAAATGGCTTTTCTTGCCTGTTTTACATTACTCTGAGTTCGAATATTTTGTTGAAATACTGCACTGAACAGGAAGCCTCTCCCTGTTCCCTGAGGGTATTGCTAATGCATTGATATAGATTCTAAAGAAAGATTTGTGTTCCACATGGACCACAACTTCAAAAATAGTAGCAGCTCTGCAGTACAAAAGGTGCATTGCTCTGAGGGAATGTTCTGCAGTCAATCTGATGACTTCTGTGACCTTTTCCAATGAGATGAGGAAGATCATAAGACCTATGCATTGCCCCCTCAGTCCCCAGACTCAGAGCTGTCGATGTCTTGGTGAAAGCTGTAGCTGTACATACTTCCCTTGCAGCAATTGCTGTCTGACACAAAAGATGGCTTTGAAGACAGAGCCAGGCTAGCCACACAGTGCCAAATCAGCACAAGTTTTAGACCAATAGCTCTGTTCTGACAATAGCACACTAACAAAATATTTTCTGAATTTATCATTAGAAACATTAGGTCTAAAAATAGAGATTCCAATGTGCAGTGGCCCATAATTTTAAAGGGTAACATAAAAATCCCAGCAATCAATGACTGCACATTGGTAGTGAAAGCTGTTTGATGTCTCGGGTTGAGGAAGAACAGCTAAGACATCTGGGTTATTTTCTAAGCTCTGCCATAGATTTCTTGTATCTCCTGGCTTAAACTGTAGGAAAGTGTTCCTGCAGTGTGCTTTGGAACCCTGGTCCTTTGGTCACCCATAATGGGGATGAGGCTGGGACACACTAGGGCTCTCTTCTAGAGCCCTTTGGGGGTTTCATCCACCTGTAGAGCTTGGAATGAAGTCAAGCAAATCAGCCAGGACCTGGAAAATGTGCTTTAGTTTCCCTGGTACTGATCTCTTTATGAATAAAAGGATAGATGGGAGGAAAAATGGGGAAAGTTCCAGTTCCAGTGAGTCGTAAAGTATCCAAAGTCCTCAGGTCAAAAAAATGTAAAAGTGGAAAGAATTATTGTTTGCATATACGCAAGGTGCTGTTGTGCCTTTTGTGAGTTATGCCAAAGGAAGACTGCATTAGCTGAAATAGGTCAGGAACCAATGACAAACAGCAGCTTTCATGCTTTGAGGAGCTGAAAAATATAATAAGCAATAAGAATACTCCCTCAGAAATTCCCCATCATTCATTTGCTTGTTTGAACTGTGCCCCCAAAATCTGTACAGAGGTCTAGGGAACATGTCTTACATTGTGACATTTCCAAACTTTAACTGACAGAGAGCAGAAATGTCACTGAAGAAAGGAGCATCAACAGAGCAAAGAGGAATATGTGCAATTAGGCCTTCACCCTGAAACATTTCCCCAGGCAAGCAGGCTCTGCAAAGTCATAAATGCTGCTGGAGCAGGGTCTAAGACCCCAGTGCAGAAAGCATTTAAACACATGCTTTTGATTTGAACAAGACGTGACCAGATACTTCAAGTTAAGTGCAGTTTGATGAACTGAGGCTTGAGGAATGGTTGCAGGATCAGACCTTTACACCATTCAACTCAAAGCTGCCTTTAAAAACTCTTCACTTCTATGTTTGTAATGCTGCCTTCTAGAAACATCACCATTCAATATAAACCTTGCTTATTTTCCTTTACAGTGGCATTAAATCCTGAAATTAAATTAATTAGTTGCTAATTTTCACTCTGTAAGAATGTGTTGACACAAGGAGTATAATAAACAGTGGTTGGGTCAGATAAATAGTGAAGCATTTGCCTGACCCTGAGCCATTATTATAATTAGCTCGCTTTCACACATTATAGTCTGTTCATCAATCCACTGCTCACCATGCTCCAAAAGGTGTTCAACAACAGTTCCAGTTCACAGTCCCAGACAGACTGGAGAGAAGTGGTTTCTCTCCTATAACAGCCTAGCAGAATGCAGCATTAAGTCTTTCTAAGCCTTTAAACACTATGGGAATGGCTGTTATTTCAAGATACCCTTGCTCTGCAGCTTTTTTAAGACATGATTTTACAGGAAAGTTGGTCATTTCAGTGTTCTATCAGAGCACACAGCAAGATTCAGCACCACAGTAGCAACAATAGCAGCAAATATCCAGGACTTTTCCAGAACTGCACCCAGAATGCAATCCTACATGCCAAGTGTGTATTGTGCTTATTGCCCCTTGTCATAAATTTCCTCTTATTTGAATATCTGGCAGTATTTCAGATGGGGAAAAAAAGTTTTAATTTAAAGAAGATTATCAGCTGTTCTGAGTTTTTGAGTCAAATGCCAGATCTTTCCAGCTTTCATGATATAATACAAACAGGTTATTTTTATAATATGAAGAATTTTGGATTGTTTTTTCATTCTTTTTTTTTAAAACAAAGGAACATATGATGTCATGGACAAACAAATATTGTGTTAGTTTGTTTCTAATAACGGACACATTTTAAAGTTAGGATAACAGGAAAAAAACAAGATAAAAGGAAAAAAAGATGAAGTTAGTGTTGAATGAATTAATAGCAGGCAGGTGGCTGGGTGGGTGTCATGGCAGATAAACACTGAGATGAAGCCAAGGTAATTATAATTATAATCTGGCTAGTAATGCTTTCAGCTGAGGGTGTATAAAAACCTCTGTAAGTTAATACTGAGGTGTTCGGATCAATCTCCTTCTTGCCTGCTCCCCCAAAACAGAATCTCATATGTTCAAACTCACTTTTAATCTTTTTTTTTGTTTTGTTTTTTACATTTTTATTATTATATTTTAAGAGGATTATTCTCTTGTAACTAGAGTTCAAGCAACTTTCCACTCTCGTGCAATCCTGGAAAACATGAGTATGCAATCAGCCGAGTCTCTCCTGGCCTCCATGTTTTGCTGGACAGAATTGACCTCTTTCTATCATTGTCTTTCACAGGCTCTTTCTTTCCCTACTGTGCTATTCACAGGGGTATAAAATGCTCAGGCAAACAGAAGTCAATGGCAGATGTGTCGGCAGCACTTCTTTCTGTAATTTTACTAAATGGATGTAGCCCATAAAAGCAGCCTTAATTAATGGAAACATTTTAAAGGCACTTATAATAAGCAGGGAAAACAACAGTTGCCAAAAGCAAACTTTGTTAGCAAAGTATGTTTAAAAGTTACTTTCCTGAAGGTGACAAAAGATTTTATGTACACAATAATTAAAAAAGGTATTTCTTTATTCAAATATCCTGAAATCTTGGAGGACTCAAGTTTGGGACATGTTTTGTCTTGCTCCTGTGCAACAGAGGGGCAATGCTTTCACTGGGTCTCGAGGGTCTTTTATTATTTAGAAGTCTGAACCTGAAAGGTGCTGAGTGCTCTCAGCTCTCATTGACTTCAATGTCACCCAGCCCTTCAGCCACCTTCAATGGGATCTGGGGGAATGCCACATCCTGCAGCAGATGTTTCCCCCATAGAGCATCTCCTTCAGTGTATCCCATCTCCAGGGCCTCGACTTGGATTCAGCAGAGCTCTTAGGTATGTGCTAGGATTTAGCTAGGTGTCTAGAAATTAGTATATATTTACATACTCTACCTTCCTGAAAGGAACATGTCCTTCTATTTAAATATTAAGTCATTGTTTTGAAAAAAAAATAAATAAAATTAAAATAAATAAAATAAAATAAAATAAATAAAATAAAATAAAATATCCTGGGTTAATCTATTCTCAGCAGGTAAATAACCTGGACCAAGCCCCTTGTCATTTTCTAGAGCCACCACAATTTCTTTTGGCATGTACACACTTTGCATTGTTTTATTATGGCAGAGATGCTGGTGGAGAAACTGGGTAAACCCTAGGTTTTTTTTCATCAAAGTAAATGGCTTCCTTTAGGAAAATGTCCCCTCACACACCATCTGACACCGGCTTTCCAATCAAATATAATAAGTAAAAGCAAACTGTCCCTACCATCTGTAACAAAGTCCCTTTAATTCTTCAAACACTTCTCTGTAAAATGCAGCTATTAGGGATAGCCATACATTTTGCTACATTTGTACATGAGAGTTGTTTTCTTTCATTCCTGATTGAGACAGTATCGTTTTATTATTAACCCAAAGAAGTTCTCTGTCCTCTTTAATTCCAGAATAATGAAACTCATTGGAACTTGGCAGCGCTCAGTCCTGCTGACTAATCATTGGCAATGGCTAATGGCAATTTTTAATCAAATCTTATTATTAAATCAGAATATAAAAAATTTAAAAAATGCAAGGTTGCAGCTAGAGGTCATTAGTCATGAGCACAAGAAATAATCAATACAATTATGGTTGCTCGAATTGTGCTGGATGGGCCAGGTGGCGCAGTGTGATAATGCGTTACCCTTTCACCTCTGCTGTCCAACTTGCATCACAGATAACAGCAAGTCTGCTGCTTTCCACCTCAGCTCTAGTAGATGCTTGAACATGCAGAAACGATTAAAAGGATTTCAACCAAATGGGTGAAACTAAATTCTTAGGCACACTGGTGTAAATTTTCAATGGAGTTATTCCAGATTTACGCTTGCCCCATTGCAATTTGTTTTAGCCATATCTCATCTAAACTAAGATACCGCATTAGATAATAGGAATGAGCTAGAAATTCCTGCTTAACAAAACTGTGAACAGCCTAACCTACTGTTAATCACTGTAGCGCAAGTAAGAAGTAATTAAACTGAAGTCACTGCAGATTTACACTGATTCTAACAAATACAGAACTGAATTGTTGAGCATTTCCTTTTCATTATGGGAATGTGATACAGAGGTTGCCTTCTTCTGCTTGTCTTAGGAGTGTATTTAAGAAAGGATCCTCAGGGAGGAAAAAGGACTAGGAAAAGCTAAAAAAAAATGGAGAGTGTGGGTAGCAGGTGGAGCTACAAACAATCTGTGAAAAAGCTGCACTTCAATCCTAATAAATGAATTTTCCATCTCAAACTGGTGTTAACTCAATGGCACTAGAAAAGTTTACACCAGCTGTGAATCTGGCCCTACTGGCAGGCGTTCAAGCAAAAATATTACCATCCGCTAGCATTTACTTTCCAAAAGACATGCTTTTATTTATCTCTTTTTAACAAAATTATTGGCTCCGCTCCAGTGTTAGGCAATTTTTAAAAGATTTCACACATTGCATCTACCTGGACAAGGAGCTGGTCTTTCTCCCCACTCAGTGGGGAACACTGGAAAATGCTTGGTTACCAGCAGAGGTCGATGTAGGGGGCTTTTACTGATCAGGAGTATTACCTTCACTGAGAACTTAAATACTTCCTAAAATACCTATTTTGGACAGAATTTTCTTTAAAATAAATGTTCTCAGTTTCATTTTGTGTCACTGCATTCCTTACACTAAGGACACATCCACCCTCAAAAGCAAACAAAGGAAATTCCAACACTACAAGAATGCTGTGTTCATATGAAGGTGAGATTTCCTTATGAAAGCCTGACAGGCAAAAAAAAAAAAAAAAAAAGTGGCTTATCCTGGTTTATTATTTTTTTAGATAGTAAAAATATCTCCTTTTTCATACATAATGTTCCATCCTGTCTACCTTCATGTACATATGAATAAGAAATAAAAATTCATATAGCATGCTAACTACCCACCATATAGACATAATTGCTTCTGGAAATATTGTACTTGAAGACATTTTCATGTCAGCTGTATGTGTTCGGGTATCATCATAACATGGTGTTTACACCAGATTAATACCATATGCTGTGTGGGAATTATGTCAGGTTATAAATGGAAATACGGTATAATATCTGAAATTCAGGAGTGTGTTAGAGTCTGATTTCTTTTAAAGTGCTGTTAATCAAGAAGAGTGTAACTTTGAATAACATTGCTTTTGACTTACACTGATACAGCGAGGGTAGAACCCAGTTCCGGCTGCCTTCAGGTTTCATTACCCAAGTCATAAAACTATCACCTATTAATATTATTCTGCATAATATTAATGGACTCTTGACCTCATTAAGGCAGCCAGCAGTGCTGCCACAAAACCATGGAGAATCCTCAGATCTGGTGAGAATCCTTTTTCTAGCTTTTTTTCTCCCAAAATGGCACCGCTTTTCCATGTCTCCTCTAGGCCTCTTGTGATGCTGTCAACACATTTTAACTCAAAGCTAAAAGCACTTGTTTAATCTGCATTTTACTCACTGCCTAAATAGTTTAACAGTTGTCGAGAGGGTCAGGAATAAGAAGAAAATCATAAAAAAAAAAGTGGAAGAAGATGAAGGATGTGAAGAATGCAGCAGCAGGAGTCTAAACAGAAAGTGGAGTTAAAAACAGACGAGGAAGGCAAATTAAGGAGTAGAGACCAAGTGCCAAAGCCAGGAGAATCCAAGGGAGCTTTCCACTGATTTTTATCAGACCCCCAGGGAATGACAATGTGGAAAATAATGAAGGACATTGAGAGAGATAGCATCATTACTGCAATGGAGTTTAGCAAAATGAAAGTGTATGGTCACAGAAAGAGATGGTTTACCAACGGAACACTTCCTGGCACTGCTGAAGAAGAGACAGGCTCCTTCATGGGCTAAGATGACTGGCCCCAGAAGCCAGACAGTCACGTTAAGTTGGCACTGGGCTCCAGGTCTCCATCCTGCTTTCTGTAGGACTTATCAGCTTTGTGCTGAGCCAGGGGAGAGCAGGAGCAGAGCAGACCTGTCTCTCCCACATCTCGCTGCAGACCTGCCCCACCTTTTACAATCAGACTGCCTGAGGTGAGGCAAACACCTGACCCCTTGGCCAACTCCTTAAATTGACAACCAAGTTCTTCTGAACAGACAGCATTGCTCAGGTTAACAGCTAGGAAAAAAAATTGAAAAATAAAAAAATAAAAAAGACCATAAAACACTAACACAGAGCTAAAGCTCTGAGTTTAAATAAAACTGCCTGTGCAACATTATGAGAGAAGCTTTCAGAAAATTACAGCGTGTGAGAAGACTCAAAAGTAAGGGGTGCATTAATCCCTTATAAAGTATAAAAGTATAATTCAGGATTAAAGATAATTTTTTATTGTAGAGCGGCTACACAAACTATAGGATCACAGCTTCTCGTGTAAGTAGTGAAGGTACTGCAAGGTACTCTTTGGCATGTTTTCCTCTGCCACAGTAAGTTATCCCCTGTATTTTCCATTAAAACATGGTATGCATTCAGTGTTATTCACTTAAACATTACCTAACTCTCTTAGTGATGACAGATTGCCATTTTGATTAAAAATTTAAGGGCACGCTGTTGGTTTGACCCTGATTCATATCCTGAGTAGGACGTGATATCTTTTGTGCTAATCTAGCTCCAAGCAGATTAATATATATATACTTGTATATATATATATATATGCATACACATATAAAAATATATGTGTACATAAAAAACAGTGTTGGAGGATTGAATGCAGAAGGAGAGCATTAACTCTCTCTTTGCACAGGACCTATTAATATGAAAATTAGTGTAATATGATTAACTGTTCCTTTTAACACCAAAGAGAGTGAGTCTTGAGAGATTATTTTGCAAGTTGATAACATTTCCCTATCCAGTTTGTAACCCTAGGGAAAACTGAAAAAATATGGATTTTGATTTGAACAATAATGAAATGGTAAGTGATATAGCTTTGCTGTCTTATAATGACTGTATTAATTTGCAAGCTGTAGTGCTAAACCAGAATAGAGGTGCTCGAGGAGATATGCCTGTTATCTAGGCAACAGTTAATATGATGAAAATGCTATTTAGAAGCAGCTCCATGTTTTTATCATAAATATAACTTTAATTCATTGAGAATCTCCATAAAGTCCTGGTAGAATGTAATAAATGCAACATAATCTAAAAGAGAAGACTGTCATTTATAACCATTCCCAATATTAGTTATGGATCTTTTAAAGTTTGAAAACACTTTCTGTAAGAGAACCTATTCCATATATTCCATCCTATATTACTTTCCCAGTTAAGAAAAATGACTCAACTGTGATAAAGAGATTCAATTTTTACCTTTTGCTTGCTTTTGAGTTAGCATGGCAGACCTTATCTATTAATTTGCCAGCGAGATTCTCTCTTCAATTGTGCTTTTTCCCCAAAAGTGAAAAAAGTCTTTTCAATTTTAATTTCAGTGTAGGAATGAAGTACTCCACAAGCAGATTACAAAATGGAACTATATGCAGACTGATGTTTTATCACCAGACTAAAAGTGCAAGGCTTCTTTGAATGCAATGCTCTTACAATTGTCAGAATTTTATATTACTGATGTTTATATACAATGAGGCTGAAGAAGCCTTTTATTGACTGGTGAGACTACACTATACAGATTTCATGTCACATTTACTGAAGCTAGATTTAATTTGTCAAGACTGTAAACCATAGCCAATTTCTCTATAGGAACAGCCTAAGTTCAGCCTTTGGAAAATAATATTTTTTTAATTTCTTGGAGGTCAGCTTAGTAGCCTGAGAAATGCAGGACTGAACGAAGCAATAAACACAGGTTTACACTGAATTACCCACAATATACAGTTCAGACCTCAGTCAGAACCTCCCTGGTCTGGCTTCTCCATGGCGTTCATGTTTTGCCTTATATCTTATAACATAGTGCAGATATACTGGCATGCTCTACACACATCTTTGACTGGGCAGAAGATACTATATTGAGGAAGGAAGAGTCCAAGAAGTAGCCTTTACACACCACAACACATCACCAAACATGCTGCAAGGGGTTGTTCTCATTCACATGCCACTGCTTCCAATGGTTCTTTCCTGAACTTTAAAGCAGCATCTGACATAGGCTAACAGGCTGATGTTCATGAAGGGACAATATTTAGGAAGGCATTGTTAGTTGGTTGGTCTTGCCCAGGTACATAGAACAGACAGGTATTTTTTCTTTTTTTTTCTTTTTTTTTTTTTTAATGGAGTGCTGGATGAACTTTAGGTGTAGGCATTTTGGGAAGAGCAGTTCACGAACTCAAGTGTACCACATGAGGCTGATGTTGTTTGCAACAGGCTGAAGCACATGGTGTTGCTACAAGGTCTGTAGGCAAGTATGATGTTACCCCATACTTAGTGGTACAACAGAGGTAAATGAGGAGGTAAATAAAGATTTCCTAAAGGATGGGGAACACAAATCATTCTGGGTAAGGACAAGGAGTAACCTCATTTCTCAAGAGGAGCTTGCCTCCTCTTGTCCTGTTCAAAATAAATAGAGAAAAATGGGATTTATTGGTAAGCTTCAGAGCATGTGTTCTGATGGTTATTTGTGCAATAAGTTACTGTATTTTTTCTCCATGTGACAGTGGCACAAAAATGTGCTGTGATATGTTGAAACAGACTTCCAACTTTGAAAAGGAAAAACACCGGGGGAAAAAGTATGGGGAATGTATTAAAATGTATGTATTCCATTGACTTTTTAATATATATATATATATATGTATATATAAAATACCTCTAACTGCTCATCAGCCAAACCAGCAATTGACTTATAATCTCTGACTGTGAATGAGAGGATACTCTCTCTGCTTTCTATCCACATAAGCAGTTACTCTAATAAGGAGCTCTCTTCCTTTCTATATATACTGCATGCTGACGTGATAGTCACGTATTTTTGTATCGCAGAACACAAAAGCTTTCACCTTTTTCTTCTCTTGAGATAGAACTGACAGAAAATGATTGAGGGTATAAGGGAATCTGAAGGACATTCTGCCCACACTGGTATTTTTCTTTAAATGTGCTCTCCTAGGTTTGGGGAGCAGGAAGGAAGTTTTTTTTGTTCAGCTTTGGTGTGCACAATGTCTTAGTTTCTGTGCAGACTGCAGGATGTTATGGCGTTGACTATGTCAATATTGTCTGAGTGCATTCTTAAACCCTGTAGCTCTGAGCAGGTAGAAGTCTGTCTGTAACTAAATGATAAGGCTCTATCTGCTATAAATACAATAACATCATCCACACACATGTACAGATGGCTACAAAAGAGTGATGAGACATCTTGTTTTGCCAAATATAGAACCTAATGAAAGAAATCACAGACTCTACATTTTAGCACTTGAGACTTTTAATCTTCAAACTTTTGAGTTCAAGTTCTTCTTGGCTCTGGGAAAACTCAGGTTTTTATTATATTATTTAGTTCTTCCTTCCCCCATTAAAATCCTAGTGCTCGAATTAATTACACGAGAATCTTGGTACAGGTTTCAATTTAAAGAGAAACATTTTTCTTCTGCTAGCTTTATGCTTTTCCTTCAGGAGACCCAGAGAAGGGACAAGTTTCAATTACAAGAGGGAACACAGTCATCCCAGAAAAGTTTTGGGGAAAAAAATCTTCTAAAGTTTAGAATATTTTGCAAAACTCACTTCCATCTTTCATCACTCTTTCAACACTGCTTTTAAGATATATGTGTCCATTTTCATTTAGGTTTACACAAAAATAATCCATTATCCATTGTCATTTAAGTCCACTGCCAATTCCTCAGCTGGTATAAACCACCATTATTCCAGCATGGTGGAGTAACAGTGCTGGATATCCAGCTCAGGATCTGATTCCTGTTTTCTATTTCTTCTGATACAAGGTAGCTGGATGAAATTCTGTGGTCTGTGTTTTATAGGTAGTTAGACTAGATGCTCTAATGGTCCCTCTTCTGCTTTTAAAATCTATGAATCTAATGAAAATTGTGTGTGTGCATCAAGGGGAAAATATGGTTGTTTACTGCACAAAATTCTTCAGAAGACTGAGAAACCTGACTATTTACCAAGCCAGGATTTCTTTTCACAGTATTGATAATTATATTACAAACAGTATTTAGCACATGAAATTAATAAATCTTTTGCTTCCTCGTTTACACCAGTTTCCCATATTGTATTAGTAACCACACATTAGCTAATCAGCAGGTTGAGGGGAAAGCTGCCAAAAGCGGATCTGATAATTGGCAGCAGTCAAACAATCATAGCAGGAAACTTTACACTTCCTGCAGACAAGGCTACTGATGAAGACAATGCTGAGATACAACTTTAGGGAAAAAAATATTAGGATGTTTAGTTCTTTCATGTTTAATGATCTCTTGGAAAACTAGATCACTTCTCACAGGGAGGCAAAGGGGTTTTGCACAGAAACAATGTAGATAACCACCCAACACTGGTAAAGGGAAGTTTGGTAATCTAATAATCATCTAGAAGCATTCATGGGATTTGCTCTCTGCCAAATTTTTCAAGTCATTTAAAACACCTTTTTATTTGTCAAAGTCCATGTATGGTATAGTTATTACTGTCGTAGGTGAGAACATGACACATTTCTCCACACAACATTCCCCTGAGATAACTAAATATTAACAAATCCATTCTCCAGGTAGGGATTTTAAATACACATTAGCCAATTTTTAGACCCACCAAGACTTTAGGTGATTCAGATGGGATTTAAATGAAAAATCAGTATTCTAAATTTCATCTCATCTACTGCTTAGGTTTGGCACCATTTGAATTTCTTCAAGTGTTTAAACTAAAATTTCCCAAATCTCTTCAGATATTCTCTTTTTATGCACAGAGAGAGACACTTCATTTTTTATACTGTGAAGAAGCTGTTGCTTCTTTGGCCAAAGAAGCTTTGACATCCAGCATTATCCACAGCTAGGCATCCTTCATTTATCTCATTCTTGGCAGCATTCTCGCTAATGTTTTACATCAAATACCCTTTGGATCAAGTACAGCAGCAGTGGCTTTAGAAGAACAGAGCTGAAGATCTCCCACTTCTCACACCTGAGCTAACTCAGGCTCTCTGGACCACACAGCTGTAAGTTCCTTCCACAAGGAAGAACAATTTCAACAGGAAAATGTGAAGCGTCCTTACTTCAAAATAGCCTGTATCTGGACTGGGAGAACAATTCCAAAGAGGTGGCAGAGGAACAAATACACAACCTAAGAATTGCACTATAGGGCTTTTAAATAAAGAACTGCTACTCCATTCATTTTATAAAGTAAAAGGGTAGGAGAATGTATAAGATTATGAATCCTCAGAGAATTTTCTTTCTGTATCTTAATATATAGCACCCACAATTCCTGCAAAGTAGGTATTTAAGAAACACCCTTGGCACTAAGTAATTTTCACCGCTTCTCCCTACTACACATGGCTGATCTACCCCCTTCACACCAAGTTGTCAAATTAGAGACCATATCCTTAGTAATTTCTGATTATGCACAGAATCACTCTTTCTAGCCAGCGTTTCTCTTTCCAAAGAAACAAAGACTTATTTTCAACCACACCATGAAATAAAGAATGTGGGCAGGCCAAAAATTAGGTACAAGTTCTGAGTGTGAAATTGCAACAAAACATATAATGAAAGAATTTCAAATGTCAAAGGGAGAAAAGTACAATGTCGTGTATCTTGTCTACATCAACCCACCTGTCCTAGTCACTGTTTCTACTGTTTTTTATAACATCTTTGGGTTGTGTTCCCAATCCATGCATAAGCACAGCCCAAAAATACAGAGTCTAATGACTAATCTTCACTGGTGGTCTTCACGCAGAAAAAAACATAAGTAAACACAAATCAAATATAAAAACAACGATAGAACACTAAGAGCTAAAGAACAATCACTGCATTGCTCTCATTTTCCCACGCTTTATGGTGGTAACATTTCAAAGACTGTATGAGGAGTTCAGTATGATATACAGAAAGTGACATGGGGAGTGGGAGGAATAGAAATTATGTCCAGTAAGGCTGGACTGCCAGGCTGCCTTTGTAGCCACAGAAGGCAGATACGCTCCTCAGGAGGTGTGCATTTTTTTTTTTTTTTGGGGGGGGGGGGGGTGGGGGGAGGGATTTGTGATACCTGTACTCCCTTAAAATATGATCACCACCTGCTCACGTCTCTTGAATTTCAGTCTTATCATCTCCTTTGTTGATCTGAGTTGAAGTTCTTTGGCCAACATAGGAATCACAAATTCTGGGACTGTCATACCTTCATCTGGGGTGCACCCTAGGAATAAATATCCTCCAACTAAATGGAAAATGAGCCCAAAATTTTGCACATTCTCCTGCTGAAAATTCTAGCTGAATTTCCTAGCTGATTCTTCAAGCTATCAAGCATATCAAAACCACAAATGATATTCTCACTACAGAATTTTAAAAGCAGAAGGAAAATGCAGAAAAAATTTCATCCTTGAGGTAATTCCTAATTTCACAAAAAATCTTTTGCTTTTATTTTCAGTGCAGGCAGATCAGAACCCTCTTGTAAGCCATGTGTTTTGTGGATTAAATGTTCACTTTTCCAAGGTCGCACAGAAAAATAGAGATAGTCTTCCCCTACAAATTTCAGATTTACCATTTAATTAATTGACTTTGGCAGTTGGCACACAACCTTTAAAAAAAAAAAATCTGAAATGTCAGCCTTGAAGGGGGAAAAAAATCATTTGATGAATTTAATCTAAGTGCCAACCAAAGCACAAATGTTCCCTGTGGACCCGTTACAACACTGGAGTTCACAACTGATTGCTTGGGAATGAGCAAACTAATGCAGCAAAATATTTACTAGCTAAGTAGATGTAGTTTAATATATACACTCTACTCGCCAGATATTTACACCTGTATCCTGTAAAATGCTGAAGTCTTCAGACTTGTTAGATTAATTAATTTAATTAAGGTAAATAAATAGAAATACAGGTTGCTGTTTTCCCAAATAAGAAGTTTCACAGACTGAGAGTGTTCATTTATGATTTCTTTTTTTGTTGTTGTTTTGTTTTTTTTTTTTTTTTTACAAATGTGAGAAACCACAAAAAGTTGTTCTCCTGCTTCCTGTATATACATGTCGTGCAAATTATATATAGTCAACTGGATAGTCTTCGGCAGTGAACTTCAGGTACCATCTGTACACATTTCTGGCACTATTTATTTGCAATTAACCAGGGCCTTATGTTTTATCCCCTGCAACTTGAAGTCTTAAATTCTGGAGGAGGTAAGTTTAACAGAAAGGAATACTGAATCCAGCATAAGGCTTTCTAATGAGCAAAACCTACCCTGCTACTCCCTATTTAAACCGTTGTGACTGACAAAGATCACTTTTCCTAGGTTAAAAAAAAAAAAAAAAAAGTCTTGGTAAAAAAAAGATGTTTTAATAGCACCTTCAAGTGCAGATTAAATCATTTGTAACGATTCATTAAACTTGATGGCTCAGATACTCCACCAGTGAAAACAATCTCCACTGATTTCACCAGAACACAAGGACTTAATAACCAAGAGGCCATGGCAATTTGCCCCAGGTGACCCAAGGTGTCCAGTCACATAATAACCCTTTCATCCTCCAGAGCTGCTCCTGAGGTCAGTGTTTAAAAAGGACAACCTGTAAGAGAACAGATATTGATGTGAAGTACCAGAAACTTTACTGATGCCAGAGACTGTTTCTTCTCTTCTTTCACCCCACCACACTCATCCCACAAGTGGGTAGAACAGAAACTGCACATCTTGAAACTTACAGATGCACTTATCTATCTGCAGAGACACCCGGCTTAGGGACAACACTTAAGCAAAATGTAGCAGGTTCAGAAAAATCCCTCTATTCATAAAATCACATGAAGTATCTATGTGTGGATTCCCGTATGAGAAGTAGTAGTCAAAAGATACGGCAAACAAAGTAGAGCTATGAGACATACCGACATTACCAACAAAGGAAAAGGCAGAAAAACATCGACAACTGCATCACCTATTAGCTAAATCACTTCTCTGCTTCTAAAACATAGGAGAAAATTGAACAGGCAGCAAATATTTTGTGACAACATGGTGCACCTCAATTCTTCATAGCACCGCTTTCACTAATGCTGTTTCAGTGTCCTAAATGCTGAGTGATGGATGCTTTAACACCCTTCCCAGAAACACCCCCCTGTGATGGTAAGATTGGTGGAAATGACTCGTGATGCTGAAAATATAAGTATTTCATCCCAGACATTGGTCACATTCTCCTAAGCTGAGTGAAATTCTCTGAAACTCGCTAGTGTACAAGTACATCTGTGTGTGAGCATGTATAAAAGTGAGTGAGGAAGTGGGTGGGGAAAATATGTGTGGTACAGAACAAATAAAACAGAAAATCCCCTCTTTCCATGCGCAAGGAAAGTCTATTCATGTCAGCGCAAGTACTTCTGAAGCAAACAAACAAGAAAAGAGGGAGTAAATGACTATGTTTCCCTCCAGTTTAGTTACCATCCCTGAAAGCTGGTGAGGAATTATGTGTCAACATATTAAGGAGAAGGAAGTGATGAGTTGTACAATCAGAAGAACATGAACAAACATCAACACAAAACAGTGTCAAGAAGTGATGAGGATTAATGAAATTTGACTGCCTGGCTAAATTAAATCAGTACAGCAAAAAAAAAAAGTAACCGAACTACAAAATACTGGCCACATCGTTTCATAGAAATAAGTTTACCATCTCCTGGAACAAATTTACCAGAACTGAGAAAAGGACCCAGAAACTCTGAATTCCCCTCCCTCTTCTCAGGCTCAGAAGCACCAAAGGGCACAATGTAGAAGCTGTGACAGGGAAGCAGTGGCACTGCTCTGAACATCTTCCCACTGCGGCCACAGCAACTGCCACCAGCTACCACACACATTCACGTATACACTTCATATATCATATAGACTACAAACCAGAATATCTGAATGTACCCTCCAGCTCCTGAAATTGGAATCATAGAATTATAGAATGGTTTGGGTTGGAAGGGACCTTAAAGATCACCCAGTTCCAACCTCCCTGCCATGTGCAGGGACACCTCCCACCAGACCAGGTTGCTCAAAGCCCATCCAGCCTTGCCTTGAACTCCTCCAGGGATGGGGCATCCGCAGCTTCTCTGGGCAACCTGTTCCTCACCACCCTCAGAGTAAAGAATTTCTTCCCAACATCTAATCTAAATGTCCTCTCTCTTAGTTTAAAGCCATTACCCCTTGTCCTATCACTACACTTCCTGACAAAGACTGCACCTTACTTTTCATTTTGTACTGAAACACTGAAGTTGTGTTGGTGTTGCCATTTTTTTTTAAATAAACTTTTTTTATATATGCTGACTTCCCAACAGTCTCTTCTTTTGAGTTGGATATTTTCTTCCTCCCACATTTGCATGTCTTGTGCCAGAAACCAAATAGAGGAAGGAAACTTGGTCTTTCTTTCTTTTTTCTTTCTTTTTTTCTTTTTTTACATACTGGAAGCCCAGTGAAATTTATATTTTTTTTAGTTTTTTCACAGAATCACAGAATCGAAGGGGTTGGAAGGGACCTCGAAAGATCATTAGGTCCAACCCCCATGCCAAAGCAGGCTCCTTAGAGCAGGCTGCCCAGGTAGGCGTCCAGACATGCCTTGAATATCTCCAGAGAGGGAGACTCCACAACCTCCCTAGGCAGCCTGTTCCAGTGCTCTGTCACACTCACCGTGAAGAAGTTCTTTCGCATGCTGGTGCAGAACTTCCTGTGTTCTATCTTATGGCCATTGCCCCTTGTCCTATCCCCACAAACCACTGAGAAGAGGTTGGCCAAATCCCACTGTCTCCCACACCTCAGGTATTTATACACATTGATAAGATCCCCTCTCAATCTTCTCTTCTGCAGGCTGAACAGACCCGGGTCTCGCAGCCTTTCCTCATAGGGAAGATGCTCCAGGCCCCGTATCATCTTTGTGGCCCTCCGCTAGACTCTTTCCAGGAGTTCCTGTCTTTTTTGTACCGGGGAGCCCAGAACTGGACACAGTACTCCAGGTGAGGCCTGACCAGGGCAGAGTAGAGGGGGAGGATCACCTCCCTTGACCTGCTGGCCACGCTCCTTTTAATGCACGCCAGGATCCCATTGGCCCTCTTGGCCATGAGGGCACACTGCCAGCTCATGGTCAACCTGTCATCCACCAGGACCCCCAGGTCCTTCTCCTCAGAGCTCCTCTCCAGCAGGTCGTCCCCCAGCCTGTACTGATACATCCGGTTGTTCCTTCCCAGGTGCAGGACTCTATACTTGCTCTTATTAAACCTCATTTGGTTTATTCCTGCCCATCTCTCCAGCTGGTCCAGGTCTCGCTGAATGGCGGCACAACCTTCTGGCGTGTCAGCCACTCCTCCCAGCTTCGTGTCATCGGCGTACTTGCTGAGGACAGACACTATTCCCTCATCAAGGTCATCAATGAAGATGTTGAACAAAACCGGACCCACCACCGACCTCTGGGGAACGCCACTAGTCACAGGTCTCCAGCCGGACTCTGCACCACCAATCACCACCCTCTGAGCTCGGCCAGTCAGCCAGTTCTTAACCCACCTAACTGTCCACTTCTCTATCCCACACTTTCTCAGCTTTGCTATCAGGATGTCATGGGAGACAGTAACGAAAGCCTTGCTAAAGTCAAGGTAGATGACATCCACTGATCTGCCCCCATCTAGCCAGCTGGTGATGTCAACATAGAAGGCAACGAGGTTGGTCGAGCATGACTTCCCCTTGGTAAATCCATGCTGACTACTCCTCATAACATTCTTCTCTTGCAATTGCTTGGAGATGACATCCAGAATGAGCTGTTCCAACACCTTTCCAGGGACAGAGGTGAGACTGACTGGCCTGTAGTTTCCCGGATCCTCCTTCTTGCCCTTCTTGAAGACCGGAGTGACATTGGCTATCCTCCAATCTTCAGGCACCTCTCCTGTTCTCCAGGACCTTTCAAAGATGACAGAGAGCGGTTCGGCGTTCACCTCTGCCAACTCCCTTAGCACACGTGGATGCATCCCATTGGGACCCATGGATTTGTGTGCGTAGAGCCCACTCAGGTGCTCCCCAACTACCCTCGGGTCAACCACGGGGGAGCCCTCCATTTCCCTGCCCCTTTTTCCCCCCACCAGGGCCGAGGAGTCCCAGGGGGGAGTCCTTGAAGCAAAGACTGAAGCAAAGAAAGCATTCAGTATCTCTGCCTTCTCGGCATCTCCCGTTACCTGGACACCCCCCTTGTTCAGCAAGGGACCTACATTATCCCTAGTCTTCTTTTTACTGTTTACATACTTAAAAAAAAACTTCTTATTATCTTTTATCTCTTTTGCAAGCCTCATCTCTAGGTGGGCTTTAGCCTTCCTCGTCACGTCCCTGCAGGCCTTGACAACACTTCTATACTCTTCCCAAGAGGACAGGCCCTTTTTCCACATTTTGTAGACCTTCCTCTTCCTTTTGATCTTATTGATTAGCTCCTTGCTCATCCATGCAGGTTTCCTGCCCCCCTTCCCCGATTTCCTACTCTTAGGGATGCACCGATCCTGAGCTTGGAAGAAGTGCTGTTTAAATGTAGCCCAGCTCTCACAAGCACTCTTGCCTTCTAGCAACCTAGCCCAGGAGATACTTCCAAGCAGGTCCTGGAAGAGGTCAAAGTTGGCTCTTCGAAAGTCCAGGGTAGCAATCCTGCTTTTAGCCTTACTTCTTCCACCAAGTTCCATCTTGAACTCCACCATCTCATGGTCACTGCATCCCAAGCTGCCCCCAACCTTCACATCCCTAACAAGCCCATCCCTGTTGGTAAGGACAAGGTCCACAAGCACCCCCCACCTCATTGGCTCCTCCACCACCTGCATCAGAAAATTGTCTTCAATGCATTGTAAGAACCGTTTGAACTGCTCGTGCCTGGCCAAGTTGCTTACCCCACAGATGTCTGGATAATTGATGTCCCCCATGAGAACCAGCTCCCATGATCATGAGGCTACCACCAGCTGTTTGTAGAAGGCCTCATCGACTACGTCCTCCTGACCTGGTGACCTGTAGCACACCCCCACAACAGTGTCTCCCATACCAGCCCACCCCTTAATTCTCACCCACAAGCTCTCCACTTGTCCTTCACCCTCTCGCAGGTGGAGCTGGGTACACTCTAATTGCTCCCTCACATAAAGGGCAACCCCACCCCTCATTTCTCCAGCCTGTCTTTCCTAAAAAGGACATAGCCCTCCATGACAGCGTTCCAGTCATGTGAGCTGTCCCACCACGTCTCTGTGATCACAACGAGATCGTGGCCCTGCGACCGAACGCAGATCTCGAGCTCATCATGTTTATTTCCCATGCTCCGCGCATTGGTGTACAGGCACTTGAGGGAAGCAGCGGGTGCAGTTACCTCTGGAGGGATGCAAGAAGAAGATTCCGGACGGGGTGTCGGGATCATTACCATCTCTGAGGAGCCCTCAGACAATCCTATGGGACTAATCCTTATGGAGACTAATCCAAAAACTATTGGTCAAAATGGATACTCAGAAGGCCTGGTATAAGTTTATTCATCCAGTCATCCACCTCTGAAATACATTAGTATATGTTTGTGATAGTCTGAGAAATGACATCATGGCAATCCTCCCATTTTCCCATTGTCCATTACTCAATAGTTTTCTAGCTGATCATCAAGATATAGTGGCAATCCCTAGGAACAAGGAGCCATTGCTGATAGTGCCCAAAACTCAGGGCAAATAAAGTTCAGAGTGGACCTCAGATTTGTTAGTAGATGGTTACTTCCCATCACATCTCTAACCTGTTCACATTTGCCTTCCCAATCCCTTGAGCAAATTCATGAGAAAACCTAGTAAGAAAGCATAACATGACACTAGAAAGTTTCTGGATATGATGGGTGACTATCTGTTCCTCCTTCAAGTCTGGCAGGCATGCAATTTATTTTATGAAAAAGGATTTATGGTTGAACTCTGCATTGCCCTCAAAGCACCTACATGTGACTTCAGTATGCTTTTGCCAGACATGTAGGGCCAGGGTGTGGAGAGAAAGGCTGTGGGTAGGTGTTGAGCCCCATGATCAAAGGAGTTCCTCATGTAAGAATATTCCTCTCTGGCAGACAAGTGCTACTTCCATTCTGCACACAAAATGGAACGAACAGACTCTAAATAATTTGGAGGGTCTTTCATAGATCTCATTCATAGTGGACTGGTATTGGATACTTAAATAGTCCCTTTTATAAAGCACTCTTTTAACAGCAAGAACTGTGCTTGGCATTGCAAGCACTTAGCCCCAGATGCTCTATAGGCACTACTACCATATCATAATGCCAATGATCTATAAAATAAAGGTAAACCTTGAAAATAAGCAGCAACACCGCTTCTTCACAGTTATTTTTAGTGAAACATACTCTTCATGTAGTGATTTAATTTCATTTGGACTAGTCCAATAAGTAAGGTCAAGCCCTTGTAAGAACTACAAAGGCCAATGTTGTTGATCTAGATAAATTAGGTAGAGTGTCACAGCATTACTCTTGCATTAGTGTGGGAGGCAGATAAATGCAAGAGATGCAGCTTTAGGACATAATACTGCAAACAATGTTCCTATGATTATCTAGCTAATATAACACTTTGTTTTGGAGACTTGAACATGCAAATTGGAAATGATAAGGTACCAAGTTTTGTTCCTTTCTCTGGTAGCAATGCATTTTGTTGTCTTGAGGACCATCTGCCTTTATAATAAAATCTTACCTGTCCCATAGAGGTGCTGTGAGCATTAGTTAATGACTGCTAAGTGCTTTGAACACATAAAGCCCCATGGCTCATAAATACATGTATTATGAAATATAATTATGTAATTATTGGAAAAGTCCCTGATTGTCTCTTAGAAACAACTGTCACACAGCACTTTCTGTACATAGGGAGTGACACATAATGATGAAGCAGTTAAAACTGAAAATTATATTCTTGCTTCTAGACAGAGCATTTGCATTTTTGGAGAATAGTCTTGTTTCTTTTTTAGGGATTGGCTTAAGAAGCTTTCAGAAAGGCTAAAAATAACTTTTTGTATTAACTAGCTTTCCCTTTCTTTGAGCTAAGCACACAGAAGTACCAAACAGTTTTGATAAGGTCGAGAATATTGACACTAGAGCTAGAAAACTATAAATGTTAATATGTTATACAGGCTCATTTTATGTAGCAGCAGGGACCATTCACTATTAAAGAATTAATATAGTTTGAATTTAGGATTGTTATAATCATATAGGTTGCCTTCAGGCACAACACATACCATAGTATTTTACCCAAGGACTTCTGCATAAACCCTGTAATTACTGGTCGAGCTAGAGCAGCTTTTTGCAGAGATACATTTTAAAATCTTCATATGGCTGAAACTCCACCAGTACCCTAAAAAAAATAATAAATAAAAATAAAAAATCACTGTCTTAGCTTCTGCAATCTCATACATTTTACATCTTGCATGAACTTGTCTAGATTAAGCATTCAATCACAGGATCCTGCTATGGCTTTGTCTGCTAAATTAGAGATTTCCCATGTATTGGAAAACTGTTTCTCAACTTGGGACTTAGAGACCATGATCAAGTCACCTCTTAACCTTCTTTTAGATAATCCAAGTACATCGAGCTTCTTTAATCTTTCAATGTCAGGCAGGATTTTCAGACTTTCAATTGTTCTTGCTGTTCTTTACAACCTTTTGAGATTACCTTAATTCTCCAGAAGTAAGGACATTCAGCAAAAAGGATTATGGGATGCTGTGTAGAAATCCCTGGGAAAAATCCCTAGCTCTGGAACACTTACCATGGGAATGGTATTAAAATCAGTGGCCACTGGCTTTTTGCATGGCCTCAGTTAAGCCAGGCTGGCAGTTTGCTCTTAGAACAGAAACCAAAGACTTTCCAGTATCCAGTGACTAGAGGTGACAGCAAGGCAAAGACCTTCAGAGCCAGAGCCTCTAGTACTTAAGATTTGATGGGAGAATTTATATTTTAGTATGTTTTCATGTTTTCCAATCTGAATTAGAATCAAATAATTTTGATTTAAAGCTCAGAACCCTCTAGGAAATTGAATCAGCTTCCCTCACACAATTTTATTAATAAAATAACTTTTATTTTTCATTCCTTATTCGCTGCATCCCATAACAGCATTAAAAAGATCTGTGATTTGGAAAATATCCCTTTATATTTTAAAGATTGTTTTGCTAAATCAAATAGAAAACAATGTTTCTATTGCAATCAAATGCTAGCAGACTGGACTAAAATGATAGGGCAATTAATGGTTGAGAATGCTTACATTCATTAATAATTACACAGCATGGTTATGAAGCATTCTAAGTATTTGAAATTCACCACTTAACCCAGAAACACCTTGGTTTCATAGACAATATAATAGTATTATTACTTTATTTATAGATATGTGGTCTCATTGAGATTGCACAGTTGCATCAACTCCTTCCCCTTCCTGATAATTCTGATTTCCCAACAGATAAAACAAACACATGATCATTAATAGGTAGAAAAGTGGAATGAATAACTGAAAGGATTAATGTTATTATCCTCATTCTCTCTTGCTGTAATCTGTAAACTGTTTTCTAGGCTAATTCATCATTGCCCTAAAGCTTGTTTACTTGTTACTAGAATGTGCATATAAAATGCTCCTAAAAGAGAATAATTCAATGGTGTAAATCAGATCACACAGTGCCCAACAACCACACAATGGGGACTGTTTCTATTCTTTCTCTCCTCTTCTTGTTCTGAATGCCCCATGCCTGGAAGTGTTCAAGGCCAGGTTGGATGGGGCTTTGAGCAATCTGGGCTGGTGGGAGGTGTCCCTGCCCATGGTAGGGAGGTTGGAACTGGGTGATCTTTAAGGTCCCTTCCAACCCAAACCATTCTATGATTCTATGATTCTTCTGACTTCTCTTGCCAGAGCCCACCAGTTTATGTCCAGCCCACCAGCAAAAGGATTTGGCATTAACTGTGTCTGAACCACGCAAATGCCATGCCCTCTGTTGTGAGTGAAGAGACAGAAAAGATATTGAAGACACCCCTTAAGGACCAGTCTTTCGGCCCACATCCTCCTTCCCTTAATTACATATCCTGTTCTCATCCCTGAGAACCAATGCAGGAAATCCAGGCCTCCAGCCCAAATCTTATGACCTGCCCAATTTCTCAGTGGTCTCTGCAAACCTAAACAGTCCAGTAAAGAGTGATGTAATCAAAATGTACTATCAGCCAGCTCACTAAGGGAATTAAAAATAAAAAATAATGATAACAATGCAGCTCTATAGTTTTCCTGTAAAAAAAGTAGTGAGTGGTGTTATGGCCAATGCACCAGTGTCTGTACAGGGCAGTATAGAATGAGCTTTGTCTGGGGCACCAAATGCTGACTTCAAAATACAGCTGTGTACCATGTTTCTGAAATGCTCATTACTCAAAATACATGCCTAAACGTGTGGTTTTATAGGTGTCCTACATGTTAGGATGGCACCTTCAAGGTCCTGCTTCAGGTAATGCTAGCATAGGTTATCCACCAAGGTCAGCCCAGGAGGCTCCTGGGGAGCGAAATGCAACTCAGAAAAGCAGCTCTGATTTCAGGCTGCAGCTCTATCCCCCATTCTGCTTCTTACGTGCCAGAGACCAAGATAAAGGACAGGAAATAAAAACTTCTGCTCCCTTTGTTTTTAATGTATTTCTGTTTATCGGTTCATTGTATCATTTTGTGAGGCAGCTTCAAAGCTTTGCAGGCAGGCTGAATATTAACCATTCCGCTACGATCCACTCAGTCACTCCTGGCACAGGTTAATCCCTGTATCATAGGCTGCCACCAGTTTGCTAAGCAGCTTAAAAGGACATGTTATAACTTTGACAATGACCTGCTAATGGTTTTACATTTCTCAGAAGTATTATGAGCTATCTTTGTCATTTTTATCTTCTAATGAGATCAATAAATTTAGGAAGCAGACATAGATGGAGCAAACTGCAATGCCACAGCCAAGGACGTGGCATGTATAACTGCTGTACTATAAATAATAATGCAGAAACTATAATCAAACCTTGACTTTTACAGAGGAAAATCGAGTTGCAAGTGCCTCAGCATAAAAAAAAAAAAAGCTATCCTCATTTGTTAGGAAAACAGTGTAACCCCTGATTTCTTCTTTCATATCACACCATGCCAATCTCTTAATGAAAAACTTCACACTGAGAAACATGTTTCACTCACTGATTTTTTTCTTTTCCAGTGGGAAATAACAGTTTTTGATGTTTTAACCCTCCCTTGCAGCCTTTGGTGCCTCTACGTGAAATAAGCATGTCAGGTTAAAATTTTCGCATAGCTGCACAGCACATTTTACTGTTTCTTGAACACATATCATTATCCCTGCCTTCACCCTTCCAACAGCTATGAAAAGTCCTAGGCTTAAAAAACACAGAGATCTCAGGTAGCTTCCAGTGCAGGGGACCACAGCTGCAGGGTGACATGGCAGGGAACGTGTCTGTTGATATGATCCACATGTACCTGTTATGCCACGCTATGACCAATTTGGGGCAGGATCCTACACTATGACCAGTTTGCGGCAGGATCCTGGCCGTCTCTGTGCGGCATGAACATTAGAGATGCTCCTTGGGTGCTGATCCCCCTACGAGGTTCACAGTCCCAATGGTCTCCAGAGATAGTGTTTGCAAATGGGGTCAATGCACCCAATGCCTGAATGGCCTGGGAGCAAGGTACATGCACCCTTCTCTGACATCTGTTTTACTCCCATGGTTATCCTCCCCTCCTGGCCCAAATTAGCCCAAAAACATGTGAGCATTCAGCATACCTGAGACCCACATTTTATTTTACTGTGCCTTCAGTCTCCGTTCAACATAATGAATTGAAACCTTGACATCAAGCAGCTGCACCCAAAGTTATTTCTCCAGCTCAGCAACTACATGCACAAGAAGGTGCTGTATGGCAAAATGGAACTTTCCGGAAGCATACATCTTCAGGTACAGGAGTCCCAGGTAGAGAATTATCAAAACAAGTATAATCAGCTAAGTATTTAAATGGTCCTCATTTCTGCAGCATGCAAGCATTTTTCATGCAATGGTTGTATAAGAGGAATGCACCATCTTACAGAGCACCAGCTGCACATCTCAGTCAGAGTAAGGGCCTGTTTAGTTCTCCAAACTCAACCTGAAAAATGTCTTGTGACGAATGGCTCCACATCCTACCTGCCTATTCTGTAGAGAAGAACTGTTCATCTTAACAGGGTTTGGATGTTCATGCTGGTCAGATTCAAAATTCTGACTATAAAACTTGATGGATTTATGCCTTGCACAGTAAAGACATGTTTAAAGAGCTTGCGCATTACAATTTTTAGGAGGTATTCTAGTAGAGCATAGGTATTCTTCCCCATTCTTAAGCAGAAAACAAACTTTGCTGCCAGCTTACAGAGCCTTCCTTTGGAACACAATTTAAGCAGCAATAGCATTAAATGTAGAAAGAGATTCATACCAGCTGTATATGTCTATAAACAAAGACAGGGCTAGCTAGTAATTCAAGTACCCCAGGAACTTATGGCTTGGCTTGGCAAAGATTCTCCTACTGCAAAATAGAATGGTTCGGGTTTTGCTTTTCTTCTTTTTTTTATCTTTTTTTTTTTTTTTTTTTAGCAAATGATCACAGATGATGAAAATTAAGGCAATTGAGCACCTTTGAAACGCCAGCAGTTCCTGCCTCAGTGCATTGCATTGTTGCGATGTCAGGAACGAGCCCCAGGAAGGCTTTCAGTGGCACTGCAGCCATGCTGCTCTAAGTGCTTACTGCTGACGCTGGTGCAGATGAGCCCAAGCTACATGTGAGCAGAAAATCAATTACAGAAACTAAAGAATGGGGAAGGGAGAAAAACAAGTCTCCAGTTATCAAATATCTTGCAAACTATTGTGCACTCACAAGCCAAGAACATCCTTGTTTCTCAGCTTCAAAAAATGCCATTTTTGTTTTGGACAACGGACCTGGATTATGTTTTCTAATAAGTGTGCATGTTGCCCGATGAGGACATGAGAGTCACATTGCTGGTTTGTGCCCAAAAAAAAGCATAGAGTTCAACACACACATTATCCCTCAAGCATATGTGAGTAGGACTAATGCTAAGATACATGTGCAATATTTAATCTAGGCTTTATTTCTCCAGCAGAATCTGCATTCTGCTCTTCACCTGCTCTGAAATGAGGTTAATAAGGGCTCCAAATGGAAATGCTGGGCCCAGCTCTGCCCCCTCCCTTACCAGATGCAGTAGCAAAATCTCTTTGATGTCAATAGAAACAGGATAAACCTCACTGTTTGTTGGGAAGTTTATGTTTCTCTATTCCAGATACCATGTAAACCCACCTGGCCTTTTGTGGAAGGTTTGCCTTCTTTTTTATTTACCAGCAAAAAACAGCTCTTGGAGACATTTCATTCACAGTCAGGTGTGGTGTCATAGATGGAAACCATACAGTGTGTCTCCAGCATGATCAGGAAACAAATCACTTCACCTATTTCTGATTATCTATAATGTAGTCACCTGTGCCTGATTTAGCAGGCTGGACTCTCTTTTCTAGTTGATAAAGAGGAACACAGGCTTTGCTAATCTGAACATTGATATCAAATTTAGGGTGACACAGATCATGCCTCAGCAGTGTCTGCTTCTCTTTGCTGACTATTAAGTGAGTCTAGAAAATGAGCTCAGATTTTGAGCAGCTACAGTGCACTAATCTAATTTCGACCATGTCCTCCACCTACTGGTTTATCCTCCCATTTCCATAGACATGGCTGCAGGGGGGCCTGCTCTTCCTGTATAGTTGCTTTTTTTAGCCACAATTTCACAAACTTCTGACGCTATCTATACATCCAGCTTCCATTTTCCCAGTAACCACCCACTTTTTGAGATGTGCCCCTCTACACACACAGTTGCAAGTGTTTAATCTCACATGGCAGCATGGAATCTAACATTATTTAACCCATGCACTATGTCTCAAGATCAAAATATACCAATGAAAAACAGCTACTTTCTACATGTTAGATGAGTGGACCATTGCAAGAAAAACACTAAAACCTGTTTTGTTCTCTACTTCTGTCTCCAAACCCCATCCTATTTGTCTCTAGCCTTTGCGGAGGATTTTAAAACCTGAGGTGAGGATCACCAAGCTGATGCTATGGGACTTCCCAAGAGCTGAGTGTACCTACACCTACTTTTGATATAATGGCCTGGAGGAATAGGAGGAGATGGGAGAGACAGAGCCTCTGAATATTTCTATGCCAAAACAGATCCAGGAAAATGACAGCAAGGAGACACAAAAGATCAAAAAAATATACAGCTATTGCCTTCAGCTGTGTTTCACCTTGTTTCCAATATTTCATCTCAAAATATTCATCTCATTTCGAATAAGAATGATGTCCTTGTTAAATACATGCATTTTAATCAATTATTTGCTGATAAGGCTATGGTATAATATAAACCAGAAAGAATATTAGACAAACAATGGATTCATACTGTTGGAGCATCATTCATATGTGGAACTTCATGACATTTGAACGTTTAATATTTCAACACAAAGATCAGGAGTTATATTTTACAATTTCTAAAAATCTTACACGTGCTTCACGGCTTCATTAATAACAAGCTAAATACAAAGGCCCAGTATTATTGTTAAGGATGAAAACTTAATATCTGCTGAAGCCATTGACCTAAATGCATACAGAGAGATACCTAAATGTATTAAGGAAGGCCTTTGAAAATGGTACTACAATGCCAGGTCACCTATTTGAGACTATAAAACTAGCCCCCCCATGCATATGAAGTATCAGTGACACTGATGAATGAGTATTAACGCTCCAGTGATGAAATGAGGAGACAAGAATGAACACCACCTGATACTGTAAATAAGCATGCTTCAGAGAAAGAAGACATAATTTTCTATCTAAAGTCTAACCATGACCTCAGTCCTGACCTGAAAAGACCACTTTCCCTAGTGATTAGATCAGAGATAATCCCACTGTGGCATGCACCCAGGTGTGTCGAACTGAGCTGAAGTGCTTTTGAAACAAACATCTGATTTTTAATATTCAAAAGCAGGACCAGGAATATTTTGCAAGCTGAATTCAATTTATGCAGAGTGAGATTCCATTATTTTTTACCTTGTTAGCTAACCACACCCAAATTTCAGACAGCATATTTTAAAACCTTATAAAATGTTCTAAAATTACTAGCTTTTTTTATAAATAGTACTTGATACTATGGCTGCCTTATGATCTTTAAAACTCTGCCAATGAAATTTGCGTGATGTTTTATGTGTCCAAAGAATCAGCACACTATTAGGCTGGCAGGTACCTGTTTTACTGATACAGGTAACTCTACTGGTAATTCATAGTCCTAAATTTAACACTCTGAAGACCAAATATTACATTCACAATGCTGTTACCACAGCTCAAATTGCTGTTACCTAACTTGTTGCATACAAAAGTGTTTCATCCCTTGACACAAATATCTGTCCCTTCCAACTCACCTATACAAATTTCAACTCTCTGCCTTCAGATATTTATTTTTCTTTTTTGCTTTGCACACATCAGTAATTCCTGATCTCCAGCAGTAACACACCTTAGCACCTGAAGTGGTTATCCTTAGAGCATCAAGTGGAGAAGATCTATGACCCACATGTTTCAGCTGAGTAGGCAGAGTGACCTACAGCAGTCACTCAGGAGGACTGTGCTCTTAACTGGAAAAGAAAAGTGCATCTCAGCTAGACAAGGCATGGCCTTGTAGATGTTGCTTCCATGCATTGATCCACAGGGCTGTAGACCTCTCTTCTGCCTTGTGCAGAACCTGTGAGCCTGATGCTGGCTGTAGGCCTGGCACCTGATCTTTGGTGTTTATTAGCATTTATTTGTTGAGCTGTTTCCATGTGTAAATGCCTGGTTATTGCAACAGGATTTTCTATGCTCCTATTCTACCAAAACTTTTAAAAGTAGAGAGTGCCCTTGTGAGAGTTTCACCTGTACAGCAGCAGGAGGTTTCAGCATGCTGAGCAGTTTCAGCACCATGATTATTTGGGTCTATTAGGAACAGTTTCCAACTAAGTGGTTTTATTTTAAATGTCACAATCTCAGTTGCATGAGACAAATCAATTGTGATGAAGCGTCTCCCACCTGTCTGTTCTTGGGGTAATTTTTCAGAGACACAACCCCACCGAAGAAAAATTCATATAAACCTTTTTCAGGTACAGCAATTTCCCTTTACTCTGCACTAACCATCAGTTTGGTTTTGGTATGACACTTTGCCACTGGAATAAGTAATGGGTCAACTCAGCACATAAACTGTCTCATGGTACATTTCTGCACACCAGTAAAAACACCAAGTAACAACAAGAAACGTTTTTAGGTACCTAAAAAAAGTATACTGATGTACAGGCATAGTCATTCTCCACACCGTAGTTCAGGCTTGCCAGACACATTATTTCTTACCATAAATACCTGCTCTTCCCTATTAATGAGGAAAGAGAGCTAGCTCCAGCAATACATCTATAGCAAATGACATCTGGGTAGGAAGCACTCCTCACTCCTTACCACAATACTGCTGCTGACCTTCCCTCTGGCTCTGCATCCTTTGAACCACTCAGAACTGTTTATCAAAATCATAAATGAGGCACAAGTCAATTACCTTTTTAGTGCATAAAGCCCTGAGCGTTGATTACATGTGTAAGAGGAATATTTACTTTTTAATCAGGGTTGACTGTGGGGTGTGGAGGTAAGGCTATTTTGAAGATTAATTAGTTAATATTTGTAGGTTGCTTTGAAGCTACAAGATAACTAAGTATTTTTATAACACCCAGCTAATAGCCTTAACACTTTCAGCCATACTAATGCCAAAGACTTGAAGAGTGATCATTCTAAGTGAGACATTTTTTATTAAACCTTTGGTAGGCTGTACTGACAACATACAAGGATGGAATTTGTACTTTCAATCACAAAAACTATTTGAACTCCACCAAACCCAGTGAGGAAATGATATATTTTTAAAACATCAGTAGAAGGGGCAAGTAGTTGCACAGATTGTATTTTTACCTCCTTTTGATACAGTTTTTGGACTTGGCAAAAATGAGCAGTTTATATGTTACAAGCATGGTGCATCTGTTATCATGACATCCTGGTGAAGGAAACCATGAGCTTACATTTGTAGATGAGGTGCACTGAAGGATTTAGGATCTTGGAAAAATTGGACCTTTCTCCCGTCTAGGTGGCTAAATCCCACAGTGGGATTTAGGTACATAAGTATTTTCTGGATCTCAGCCTCTGTGACTTGCACAAGGTCGAGGACAGACCATATCTTAGAGTAAAGGGAAGAAAAAGTTCGAGGTTACAGCTCTAGCCACTGCCTTATTCCTCCTTTCTAAAATGGACAACTGAGCTCCCATGTTCTGCAGTAGGACAGCCATTCTGAAACAAAAGTTTCAGTGTTTAGCTTTATTTAGTCTCACAAAGAGTCAAATCTATGCAAAGGATTTGGGGTCATAAGGAGATGTAAACACAGTCCATTTCTTAGGCGAGCACAGACTACAAAATCACAGAGGATATTCAAACTTTGGGATGTACCAACTGCATCCCTTCTGTATACCTCATAGCAGCTGGCCAGAGCGCAGTATCAAACCCCAGGAGGAAAATGGCTATTCTGTCAGCCACAATGCCGGTGTACATCTGCCACTGTGAAAAGAGGAGATTATGAAAACAGGAAAAACAATAAAGGTGGCATACTGATGCCAGCCTGATATTCCGAGACCCATCCTCGGGAAAGTTAAGAGGCCTCTTGGCATATGGCTTCAGCTGAGACGATGGGCAAGATAAAACCCTAAGGTCTCCAGCTGAAAATATAAATGACAAATAAAAAGAAATTTCTGGAGGGGAGAGAATGGAGCAAGCCACCATGCATGTAACCAGCATTTAAAATCAGATAACAAATGGGAATCTTGTTATCATCAATTATGACAAAGTATAATGTCACATAAAGGCTCAAAAATGTAAAAGAGACAAGGTTCTTTGACTGAATATGCTCTTGCTGCATCCAGCACAAATTACACAGACTGGAAAACTGAGCAGATTCTTACAGGATCAGGTATTATATGAAGTGTTCAGGATTTGGGTTAATGAATACAGTGTTCTCCCAGATGTTCCATCATTGTTCCAGAGTGGGAGGAAAGCTGGCAACAGACCAAATCAAATTTTTATATTCCTCTTAGATAGTGCCAGACACTAAAATTTCATCAATATAACATCTGAGGCACAGAGACAACGCATCATGGTTGGATAACCCTATATTCAATCCATTTTGCTGAAGACAGGGCAAATAAACTAAGAATCAGAACATTCAATGAGTCATATCAAAGGTATAAATTGAAAGTCAACACTTGTACTGCATATAATCTAGCTGAAAAAGAATTTATAGTCTGGAATTTCCCATTTAAACACTGCTGCTGCTTCTTGCAGATATACTCCAAATGCTAACTTTAAACACTGCCAGTCCTTTCAAGTTGGGTTTTTCGCTTACTTTAGAATATCTTTAGGATGCACATCCTTCTCCAGGGTAATGGAGAGTTTAAGAAAAGAAATTAATTGCTTAAAATGCCTGGTTTGCTTAGAAAAAGGGCACCATTTAGTTTTTAGTAAGTAGCTAAAAATCATTTTAAATTATTTTTCTTTAAACATATCATCCTTTTCTTCTAAGCAGAATTAAACAAAGAAGCTTCTGAGATGTGCAGAAATGGAGATCAGTAAAGGCAAAAAAGGGTGGTCAGCACAACACTCCAGAAATGCTTCAGAGGTGATGACAGGAATAGAGACTCAACATCTACAGGGGCCCAGAAGCTCACCACAAGAAATAAACCAAGCTTTGCACAAAAATAGACAGAAATTTATAATAACTAAAAAAAAAAAAAGTTAATCTTGAGTGCATGGCTGATCCTCATGCCCTGCAAGAGTCAAGCTGAAGTTAGAGATGGGGGTGTCCTTGGGGAAGGAGTTTCAAGTGTGAGGCTTAAAAGCAGACTGGATAAGGCCTGTGATTAAAAAGCTAAGATCCAGTTCAGTTACACTAATCTGATTTGGGCCACACTCCCACTTACCCTGTTCACTTAGCTTAAAGGACTGTGGCATGTGCATGTGTGCTGACTTGTGCATACACATCCACGAGACCTAAACACCTGCACAGATTTTTTTATACTCTTCATAAGCAGGTCAGCAGTGAGCATTCACTGGGCATGAAACAACATTAGACTATAGAATGCTCTCTGCCTTGTGTTGGTGAGGATTTCAGTTTGGGGTGAGAAACAAATATCTGTAGAGTCTCCTCTGCAGATATATTCACCACAAGTATTTGATGCGCTGCTTCATAGGTATTATATCTCAACACACACATATGGGGTCACTTAATATGAGAAAAAAAACAAGATGGGGAGGAAGACTTGCCACGAGGCTACTGGCCAAGAGTGGGTAATGCTTGCGGACCCACTTCAAGCATAAGGCACTTGCCTGGAGTGCAGTAAAATTCCTCTGCCTCTTCAGGGACTCATCAGAACCTGGAGCTAAGGAGCTACTGCTTCACCGTGAACTCATGGTACATGGGAGACATGAGGTGGGGGACAGCTGACTGAGCACCATGCTTGGACCACAAGTCCAACATTTATCTGGTGCGACACTTAGGGCTGTACTTTCTCCAGATTCAGTGATTCCAGATTCCATGAATCAGCACATCAAAAACTGAAATATAGTCACTTCATTGAGAATGCATGGAAATATATCTAGCCTGAATTTATCAAAGCTGAAATTCAGCCAGAATGCAGCGATTATAGGATCTTATTTTTTGTGTGTGTGAAGGGGGAAAAAATGTAAACTTTCGGAGGACGAAGAAAATCTCACCTTCATTTATGTCCCATCTGAAACCTTTCACTTCACCACTCACAGAAACATGGCGTGTAAGTGAAAAAGTATTGACTTGTTCTTAAAGGGAAAAACTATTTGCATAATATAGTTTCATGAAGCCTATTTCTGTGTGTTGAATAAGTTGATAAAGAAGAAGATGTATTCTTGGAACCTCAGACCAGGTTTTGTTGATGATAGCTGAAAAACTTGAGCTGTATCTGTTTATCTGGAGACTATCCTGCCTTCTTAGCATAAAGCATGTTCTCTTCAGCCTGCATTTACCTGGATATGTCTTGCATTTCCATTCAGCTCTGACCTGTTGCTCTTTTTTCTTTAAAGTAACTATTTACAAATTAGATTTCTTGAGAGTAAACTATCAGAGGAGGCACACTCCACCTCTCTACAAATGTATGGAATAGATCTAATTATTTTTCTGTAAAACTACAAACAACATTCTAAATAATGACAATCATTAGGAAACATTAGGGTCTGTCACTTATAATCTCTGCCAAATGCTGATAACATTTTATTACTGCTTAGAAAGGTTGATTAAAGCTTGTAATAGATTTAGTGAGGGTGAAAGATTAACAAAAAGGTATTTATGATAGAGACACTAAAACATAATATGTTCTTAGTAAACACTCAAAAAACCCAGCCCTGGGACATTTATAGATGTTGCTCAAGACTTAGCTTCTCTTCTGCACAATGAAAACTGATAACAAGTTTCTACATGCTAGAAGAAAAAAGAGAGAGAAAGAGAGAGGGAAGGGAGAGAAACACATGTCTCATGTCAGAGCAAGCAAGAAAGTGCACTTCAGAAATAAATCAGATGAAACCCCTAAGTTCCTGGGACTGCTCTTGTTGGGCCACTTGAACAAACCTCTCACTTTGAAATCATGACGGGAAAATTAAAAATCTGGTTGGATCAGAAGGCAGTGGCTAAGGGGTATCTACTTATGCCTGGCCTTGGAGGAGGATGTTATGCACACCTCTCAGTCCATGTTCCCCACACCCCTTCATGGAGGGACACCGGCTGGCATGATGGGCATCAAAGCTTTCCTCCCGCTTGTCTTTCACTGGGGAAGGCACTGCCAGCATTAGGCTAGCATTTTGGAAGAGCGTATTCCACTGTGCAGCTGATATGGAGTACGGAGAGGACTGCAAGAGCATGTGGAAACACCTTCACCAGTGGTGAGGACCACAGATCTTCTGGAGAAGTCAACCTTGCAGTGCATTGCAAAGATGCCAGAGTGCCTGTGGGAGCTGCATTGATTCCTGGTGCCTCCAGAGAGAACGTGCATTTCTGTGGCACAATAGAATTCCTCCATGAGATGTTTGATCATTTATCCAGCCCCTTGCAGATACTAAATTAGTATCTGCAGGATAGTTCAGTAGATTACAATCTGCAGATACTAAATTAGACTGCAGGATCAGCTTGCTCATTGCTTCAGAACAGCCTCTGCTGAGGTCAGCTGTGAAAGAACTGGTGCAGCTGAGAAGTAGGTGCTCAAATTGAGCGTTTACAAGCTCAGGCTGAGGCTGTCGATACACATACCATGGCAAACAGCTTCAGTTGTCCTAGCTCAGACTTGGCCTTCCATTGTTTGCTCTGCCTTGCTACCACTCCTCTAGTCAAGGAGATGGAGCAGGAGGGTTCACCTGCCTTCCACTGCCTTCAGCATGCCTCAGTAAAATAAAATGAGGTCTATTCCAATAGTCTGTGCCTGCTGAGCATCCCTACACAGACATCAGGGAGCAGGGCAAACCTCCAGGAGAGGGCTGGAGCAGACAGCTGGGGAGTTAACTGGTTCAGCCTCCCTTCCTTAAGCCAACACAGCAAGACTGGACCTCTCAAGGTCCTTTCCAACCTGATCCTGTAACATCCACTACGAATTATCATCTCTGTTGTTTTGATGATGACAGGCCAATACTTAACAGTACTTCTCAACACCAACCAGCAGACACCATGAAAATAATTTACCAGGAACAAGAGACCAGACAGATCACAGCCAAGACCAAACACATTAAAAAATAAAATTATTTCTGTGATGTGCATGCCATGACAAGTCTATAGCCAGATATACATACACAGTCTGTAAACATATTAACTCATGGCTCATCCGAGAGGTCAAATTTTGGTGAAGTAGAATGAGCCTATGGTTGATTCAAGCAGAGAGCCACTGTCTGCACCCTGTGAATATGTTTGTGAGTTAAAGTACTGCAAGGTGGATGACAGATTACAGAACCTGTGAATGCAAGTCAGCCTGCCCCAAACCGTTCCTCAAATGCACAACGCGGGCAACACTGACTTCAAGAATGACTAATGGCTTTTATGCTGAAAAGTGGAATTTTTTTTCTTTAATGTCAAGAGATGATCATTGAAAGAGTGCAGATTTCAAAACTAAATTTGTTAGTAACCCAGAAAGACATAAAACCAGATCTCTCTCAGGTTTAACCATAAGACACTGTGTCATAGCCACCAAATGAGCCCAAACACCTCTTCCGAGTTGAGATTATACAGTGATTTCTTTCTCTCTCATTCTTTCATACCTGGGAAATGAATAAAGCCTTGAAAAAAATATTTCCAGGCTATTTAAAGATACACAAAAAGCAATAAATGTAAACAAAAGTCTCATATTTATGTGTTGATGTAGTGAGTCAGAATAAACATGACAGCTTTACCTGAGAAGCTAAGAGTCTGAAAACAAACCCCGCGTGTTTGGCAACAGGCACAGAAGATTTTAAAAAGAAATACCAAAAATAAGCTCAGTAACATACTTTGCAACTCCCACAGGTAAGCCTCATTCACCCAGGCAGAATCACCAAAGTCAAGAAAAAAGAAGAACCTTATAATGCTGGGAGCTGAGCATCCCTCAGGCCTGTGTCCCTGCATCCCACATGCTGCCTGTATCCCACAGAACTGCTAGCCAAAACCTGTTCCTACAGGGCTAACCCATTCTGACAGCAAGATTTCTCTTGGAAACAATAAGAAATTAAAAGACCAGCAAAGGCTGGCATAGCGAGTGAAAGCCATAAGGCTCATAGAGGAAAGAAAAAGACTGTGACAGGCACTGTACTTCATTTCCAGCACATAAATGCTGGGACCAGCACAACCAGGATGTGACCAGCTATAGGATGACACGGACTTGGTCCTCACCAGGGAATGCTGGCATGAAGCTGGCAGCCTCCTCTGCCTCCCTGGCAATACTCTTCCTGACCCCTGTGGCACATGAATACTTTGAATATGATCCAGAAAGGTTTTCTTCTGGTGCAACGAAGAAGATGAGCAGATCTCAAAATACTTTGCTAACACCTGATTGTGGTTATGGAAAGTTAATCCTATGTGGTCTGAACCATTTTAGAGTAGACCATAGACAGGGTTTTCTCTAAGGTGTTACTTAAGTCTGGCTGAACAGAGGAGACTATGACAAATCTAGGCATGGAAGAAATTGACAAAAAATTTGAAAGCTAGTTTGTATGTCCAAAATACAATTATTTTAAGAAATAGAGAGAAGATCAGAAGAACTATGAAATCCATGAAAACTTCCATATTGTCAGTGTCTGAACAAAGCTAAACATCCTAAATACTGGTGTATCAGCTGTGAAAACAGAAAAATAGCAGAGAACTCCCAGCAGGTTGGAATTGGTGGAAATTTTCCCCCCAACATTGGATAGAGGCAGTATTTCAGTTTCTGCCTCCCAATTAAAAGTGCTGTATCACAAATACATATCAGAAGCATTGATATTTTGTTCATGTCTCCTTGATTCGATAAAATTATTTTGGTGGCAGGGATTCCTTATTTTAACATTTAACATCAAAGGGTAGCAAGCCACAGGTTAAACCATGATTTTTTATCAAGACTCTTCACTTCAAACCATTCATTTTTCTTCCAGCTTGGGAAACAGCTGCATAAGTAAATCTATGGCTTATGCCAAATGCATTCACAGAAATGGCATCCCTTCTCTTTCTGTCTCTCTCTCTCTCTCTGTCTCTCCCTCTCTCTCTCTCCATTTTTCTTTGTTTGTTGGTTGGTTGGTTGGTGTTTTTGTTTGTTTTGTTTGTTTGTTTGTTTTGCATAGTATAGACTTTTAGAAAAGATGCTAAAGGTTTCACTGGATGCATTCAAGAAGTAACCATTCAACAGGGTAAACACTCTTTCAAGAACAGAGAATTCTATTTTTTGCCCCTTCTGTTTCTATGTTTGCACCATTTCTTATGCCTCAGATATCTTACATTGCCTATTTATATGTCTCAGACTGGGTAAAGCATGGGTATAACACGGTCCTCTGTATTTTATATCTGGTGCTCCTATTAAGAAAATAAATGAAACTTTCATTCTCCATATTCTACTGCCTAAATAACCAAGGTTTTCTTTTATCTTTCCCTGAGCTCAGTTCAGTGTCAGTAAGAGTTGTTTTTTGTGTGTGTGTTTTGTTTTTTTTCCACTGTATGTTAAAATAAATAATAATGAAGCAAATGAATACACACTTGCTTGATAGCTGAGATTTGTGGTATGTTCCCTAAATACCAGGAGAGCTTTCTGTTACGTTACTCAGTTTCATTTTTTCTACTGTCCAGCATCCACTCTGTGCTTGTAGCCAAATTTATGGCACTACTTTTTTTTTTTGTTAAAGGCAAGAGAACATTCCTCTAAAAGGTCTCCTTTCTTTTGGTGGCATCCTAGCTGTTGACAAAGGCAATGTTCTTTGACAATTTAGGACTCCACACCTGCTGCCGTCAGGGTGGGAATATACTTCCTAGAAGAAATCACAACTGGGAGCAGTGGGATGGGCCCTGGGTGGTAAATCCCCTTCCCTGCTGACCCAGGGAGCCCCCGCTGCTCCTGGCTCCTAGACCTCACAGTGCCCTGGCAGCATCTTCTCTTGAAGTAACCCACTGTTAATCTTCTTGTACTGCTTGAAATGGTAAAAAAGCTCCAAAAATTAGATGCTCCTAGTGTCTTTCTTGAGAAAAAGTCATTTAATTTAAAATATTTCCTCATGATTACTTTCTTTCTCCAAGTCACTCCAATTTCATGAGTTAACAGTATATAACTTTAGTTCCTGACCTTGAAGTAAATCTCACTCATCAGCAGCAATCCTATCTATCTCCCTCCCATAAGCACAGAAAGTCCAGAAACAAATTGGTCTGACAATAATAGAAGAACTTGTATGCATATCAAATATGGTCAGTCCTGCAGGAACTACTACATATCTTTCAGTATACAAGGGGCAGAGCTGCTAAAGGAAAGCTAAAACGTTACCTCTTTTTTACCTGCTCCCCAAGAGCCCTGGAGAGGAACCTGAACCTAGAGGATCGATATGCTCTTCAATCCCCTCTCTATGCACTTTTCTGCCTTGTGCTGTTCAATCACAAATTCTACTTTCACTTCATGTCCCTGCTTTACCAGTTCCCATACTGTCCCATGCAGAGACAGCAATTTCTGTAGATCACTGGATATTGTGGAGCAAAGTGTTGGGGACTTATATGTTAGTAGACTGGGCCTTCTGGGGTAGGTTTTCTATGATAGACAACATCCTGAAATCATCCTTAGCTCAAGCAAGGAATAAGACTTATTTATCCAATCCAAAGTGAATAACACAGTTGCAGAGGTTTATAACATTAGATTGGCAGAAAGGAAAGAAAACTTACTCTAAAATAAAGTCCAAATAGGCCCACCACTCTCTCTTTTCCCCTTCCTGTCTCACCTTATGTCTACCTGCCAAACAATCTCTAAACCACATCAAATCCATATGTCCAGCATCTTAGAGCTGGTATACAAACTCCATCCTAAATATATATTCATGAGAGGGAACTTGCATCTGAGGAGGAAGGCTGACTTATAACCCTGCACTCCTTTTTGGAGGTTTGCTTGAAGTTTCATTCAAATTCATTTCCCCTCCTCCATTCAGGAGGCGTTTCTGTGTCCTTTCCCTGGACTATTAACTGGCCTAACTTCTTCAAATGCAAATGTCCCTTCAATAGGCCAGGTGCAGACTTCCCTTAAGCTTTACTGAGCTATCAGTAAATCATTAATTCACAGAGGAGTAAAACACTCCCATTTAACAAGACAAATCTCAGTGTGAAGCTTTTCCTGGCTCCAAATTCCATATTTCTTAAAAATAAATATGTACGTTGACAATCACAGCTGATGCAAACATCTGGTCCTTTGGGGCTAAACAAGGGTAACAAGGACCGTGGTACCCCAGCTTCTCCAGGGGGTTACTGTGAGCCTGATGTGACATGCCCGCCAGGAGAGCAGCAGGAACAGAAAGCATCCCTATTACCAAATCTGAGAGGGGCAAGCATTTGAACACTATTCAGTGTTTGAGACCATTGGAATTTGTGGTGGCCACGACAAAGGGTCTGAACAGATGCATTCTTCCACCAGCTTCTGCCATGTATTTATTAATCAAACATAGCAAAAAGGGGAACAATTAAACCACAAGAGACTCTAAACCTAAGAATGTCTTAAACCTCACTGTCTCCAAGTCATCCCATAAAAAACTCCAGAGACAGCCAGATGCACTGCTAAATTGCCTGCCGCATCTGGGACATCCTGAGAACACAGCTTCTGCGGGAAGCTGAATGAGGGGCAGATGTGCTGAATATCAAAAAGAAAACTCTGCTCCCTCCTACCCACAAAAAGCACCTCAGCCTGTATAGATCACACTGTCCCACTCTTGTGATCAGTCATCTGAAACCAGATACTTCACAGAGCCATGCTGAATGCGGAACTGCCGACACTGATTCACTCTGTTTGGGGCTGCCCCCACATATAAAAACATTTTGGTTATTGATTTAAAGATTCGTGACTCACGGGCTCAATATAGCACTGGGTTTAAAAGGCAGCTTTGTTCTTGGAAGTGACACATAAGGTCTCCTTGGGGCAGCAGCCCTCTTCTGTGGCACCTGCTCCTTCCAAAGAAACTTCAAAAAGAGTTGAAGAGCTGCCCAAAAATGAAGTAACTGAGGAATTGGGCTGTGCAGCTCTCACTCCATCCATCCACCCTTTTCCAGCTTTCCAGGCTTGGATGAGGCATCGTCATCCATGTTGCAGTGCATCACAAAGGATTATCATCATGTCTCTTCTCATTTCAGAGTAGAGGGATCTGAGATCCCTGGGACTGTCAGGGATCATTCACTATGCGAAGCTCTGTTTAATCAAATAGCTTTAGACCAAAAGACAATCTCAAGTCAGAATCTTTACATGTAAGATGTGACCTCAACCTAAAGAAGCACTTTCTGGAGCCACGGAAATATTTAGGGGCCAGACATTGAGGCTCTCATAAAATTCGTATATGAAAGCTGTAGCAGCTGCAAGTAACTTCTTATGGCACTCAATCATTTACAGAATATACAAGAGCATACTCTTCCAGTGTACTCTACAATACTTTCCTTGCCTGGGGAAATTCATTTTGGATGTCTGATGCCTCTTTGAATTAACTGGCACCAGTTTTGTAATCAAGCACTGTTGTGCCAACAGGAAGACAAGAACTTAACAGTATTTTGGTGTGGAATACATACAAAACCAGAAGAATTGGCCCAATATGCTACAAAAGACCACAATACATGTACTCATTCATACAGAAATTAAGTATATAATCACATGATGAGCAAAGGACTTTGTATGATGGCATACAAATTTAAAACATACAACCCTATTTAAATAAACTGCACACTGTGCTATATTCCAAAAAAAGATGAAGTTACAATAATTGTCACTTTCAGTTTTATATAATTTTACAAATAAAAATGTGAGAGTTGCCATTAACTAGCACTGACAATGCGCATACAGTACACACATTTGTCAATTTCATTAACCTTCCAAATTAGGTATTCACAAGGAGTTAATGGCAGCATAACACATCATTACAATATTCAATGCAATTTCATGGATATTATGTATAGGGAGAAATTTTAGGCTCTCTTGTCCTTACAGCTGTTAGAAAATATTATACTTTGCAAATATCCCATTAGGGATCGGCAAATGCTAAATAGCAGAATCTGAATAGCATGAATTATGTCCCCCTCTCCCGCCTCTCCTCGTCAGGAACAGGGTGCCTCTATTTGTGTCATATTTGGCCACGAGTAAGGAATACAAATCATTTGCCTGGACTTTCCATCCTCCTCACCATTGCTATTACAGCCTCCATAGCCAGGATTAGGATCCATGAGGTTTGGGCTTAATTTACCCATTAACTTTCTTTATGACCTTGGGCAAATATATTATTTCTTGCATCTACAATTCCCTGCTTCACAGGGCACAATGTAGATAAAATCTATTATGGATCATGAGGGACTGAAATACCCATAGAAGGGTTACTGTCCTCCTCATAACTCATAGAAAAAAAATAGGTTTTATTGCATGAGAAGAGGAGGTCTTCCAGCTGGGACTGTGTGGGAAGGTGCTGGGTACAAGAAGAAAAGTTGAATGTGGGCAGGTGTGGGAAGGAGAAGAAAACAACAGATATTTTGAATTATCTAAAGGAAGATTTATTTGGTGATGTGATGGGGGAAGATACTCAGAAGAGAAGCAAATTGAAAGGATTTTAAGTAAAAGGAAGATTCTTAGGAAGTGAGTATATAGGAGAAAGTAATTTTGTGACACAAAATGAGAGATGGTCATAGCACTGTACACATCAGAAAACAATATGTTCTTACTAGAAGAAGAGAATATGAAAGAAAAACATTGTCCTGCGAGACCAGAGGAGGAAGGAAAGTTGGTGAATGACAGAAATCTGATTTTAGCTTTGAAGTACTTCCAAGAGTTTTCTTTTCTGGACAACTTTGAATTCCTCAAACCAGTCATCTGTGAGTCAAGCGAGCAGGACTAGACCTCATGGAGACTGCTCTAGCATCAGCGGAGAATCCTTAATTACAAGATAAACAAAGAGTTTTTGACTCTCCTTGTAATTAGGAAAATTTTTAAAACAAAAAATGTATGTTAAATTCTCAGTCTTTTGCCTTCTGATCTGCAATAAAATATTCAAAAAATAAAAGCCATCAGCAGCCACATTACAGCAAACTAAACAAAAAAACGCCCATGTGTGATCTATAAGAGCAACAAATTCCCACGCAAAGCATGCCCTACAGAAACAGTCAAAGTTACCTAAAGCAATTTTAATTGAGTTTTGCATTCCTGCTCAATGCAGCTTTCCCCACAGGTCCCAAACGGAGCTCAGTATTCACCTTGTTCACCTTGTCAAATAGGACTAGAACTAAATGCCCTTGTAGCTTACTGAAGAAAAACATATTTTTTTTTTGGTAGTTGGTGACAAGGCAAGCGGTGCTAGCAGCCTCCCTTACCCATTGTTTCTAACCCAGTTGGCTATGTTGAATCTTGCAATATTTGAGGTTCTCTATTCATGGGAAATGCTTTGGATGGTCCAGCTTCAAAACAGCCAGCTCGTGTTAATTTGAATCACTTTGGTTTGCTTTTCTCACTGTTGCTCTCACTGCCAAGGGCTGTCAAAACACATTGTCCTGCTTTCAGAAAAGAGCCACATACTGTGTCATGGAGAGATACAAAACACAGCTGATAAAACTACACAGAAGACTTCAGCTGTCTTCCTACTCTATGAATTTAAATAACAGTCTCCTATAGAAGAGCATGAAGAAGCAGTTTTTTCATTAATTTATCATTTTCCTCTCCATACAGAGCACCAGCTTCACTTTGCCACCTCATTTTGCATTTAGTTTTGTCTATTTTCCATTTTGGAGATTTGATGTCATCTAGCCTACTGGAAAAGTGAGCTTTTAACCATCTTCCTTTCAGGAGAGTTGAGTTATCCATCCAACCAGTTGTGGTAGTTTAAAGTTAGTTTTATAGGTAGCCTTTTATTACCCTGTGTCTTTGCTTACTGTAATAACATAAGATGGAACATGGAACAAACGGGTGACTCTGCATCTCCAAATATAGGCATAAAAGAAAATGTAATGTTACAGCCTGTTTAAATTTTGGTCAGTATAAAACTGTTTGATAACTAGGGGAGGGAAAAAAAAAAAAAAAAAAGTAAAACAGAAACATTTTTTCTTATAGTTGCAGATTTACCACAGACAGAAATAGAGTAATCTTTGACACAGGACAGAGGGAGTATTTTTAATAAGGTGTTGTGCCAAATTGGCTTGTTATGCTTATACATAAAGTATCCTCGTGTCCTTTAAATTAAAAAAAAAAAGTTCAAGACGGACTGAAGTGCCAGCAAATGTTATAAACCAGTGGATAGTGGGTGGGTGGTGTGAAAACGTTTCATAACTGCTAACAGCAACCCTGTTGTGAACCAAACAGCTGTGCGCAGAACACAGGTGTGCTCACACAACAAGGGCTATTCATGCCTTCCCACAGGGCGCTGGCCAGGTTTGCAGAGCCACAGCTGACCACATAAAGCATCAGAGATGGAAAAGGCTGCAAGTGAAATGTCCACTAAAAGTGTAAACACCGGATGCCACACGGGCGCATGCGCACACACACAAACACACGTACATGTTTAGCACGTTCTGCTCACTGTTGAAACGAAGCAGAGAATATAATGGCTCAGGAAGTTAATAGGAACATTATTTGCATGGAAAAATAAGTAAGAAAGTACTGGCATATGGCACAAAAAAAAAATCAGTATTTTTATTGACATTGTCAGTCCAAAAGATCATTCAAATGATGTATCCAGGAATTTATAATTAAAGAAAATTTAGAAGAAGTTCCTAATAAGGAAGGACTGCAGATTCTCTTTCCCTGTGCAGAACCTCCAAGATAAAAAATAAATTTCTGGAAAGTAAAATGTTATGATTAAATATTAAAATTATTTACATTTCATATGTTCTGCATAAAATGTTTTGCAGCATTTCTTTGACAAATATCAGCGCAGTAAATGGTTGTGGGGTGTGGGGGGTGTTGGTTCTGTTTCTTTTTTTTTTAACAGGATTGTAACTAGACAGTTTATAAAAAACAATTCATATGAAAAAGGAGTGGTAATTAGAAACCCCCAAGTTCTAATTCTGACTACAGAAATCCTGTTTTGGGCATTTAAATCGAACACACGAGAAAACATAATGGTTCAATTGCAAAACGTAGAATTCCTTTGCGGAAAAGCACAGGGCTACCCACCCAAATAGGTCTTCTCTGTCTATTGTATCTATTAGGAAAAGCAGGGGGGTTTGCTGATTTTTATTTTTATTTTTAAATATAGTCTCCAGATACGATATTTTTATCCAGGTGGTACGCATCAGGAGTGAATGGTAAAATGCTTTCCAATTGTAGATATATAAAAAACACCTCTTATTAAAAAAAACATGGTAATGGAAGTAAAACATAGCATAAACACGATGCTGACTAATATCTCTGCATTTAAAATTCTCACTAGCCAGTCTGGAGTGAAATCTCACACAACACCAGCTTAGGCACAGCAAAGCCCTGCCTGGTTCCCATGAGTGCTGGTACTCCTGGATTCGATTCTTCTTTCAAACCCACATACAAGCTATCGACACTGAGCAGGGTCTAGCTAATAAATCTAATGATCAAGCAACACTCTGCACATGGAATATCCTCTAATTCTCTAAGTACCTTTGGGCTCAAACAAAGTTATGAATCCTCGTTCCTCTCTTTCAAAGGCATTTAAATATCGAATCACAAGTCCTGTTCCCAGCAGATGTAGGGCCTCAGCACTACAATTAGAAAAGCACAACGGCAGTGGTAAAGATATATTCAAGGAGCTGCTGCAGATGCGCACTTTTGGCCGCCAGCAGCAGCGACCTAGATGTGTATCTGGCCAACGTTCGGAGCGTGGCTGTTCCGCTTCTATTAGCAGCAGCTAGTGGTCAGCCTCCCTGAACCACGCTTCAGAAAATAGCATGCACAAGCCTCGCTGTTTACACATTATGGCCACTATCTGGGGTAAACTGAACATCCTCTCTCACCGACTACAAAGCCCTACAGAAATGCTTTTATCGCTGCTGTCGTTGCTTTCTTGTAAGATGGCCTCAGCTGTCACAGGAAAAATAGGTCCCAAGATCAACCGAGATCAACAATTTGCATGTGTATTTTTGATGCTGCTTGACAATCTGATAAAATCCAGTGTTTATCACCATTAAAACACTTGCAACTGAAAAGTGGCCCGTGGGTCTTCGCACATCCACAGAGCACAGGCAGCTGTGTTTCTCATTAGTCCCAGTTTTGTCCATGAACCTCATGAGAAAGAGCTATCTCAGAAAACCAGAGCATAATTCAGTTCTCTACCTCCATACAGTCCCTGCCCTCTCTGCCAAGCTGGTGAAAAGTCCGTGGAATGGCTGACCACCAAGTTTTTGGCTGATATCCCCAATTTACTACCTGTGATCTGAGAAATAGTGATCATACTCAACCAAAGGAGTTAGTTTGCCTCCTCTCAATGTTAGTCCTTCAAGTCTACTGATATTGCAGGTATTAATTAATCACAGCCTATTTCTATAAAATATGCTGTAGTAATTTAAGCAGTACTCAGGCAAAAATAGTATTAAGATTGGCTAGCAGCTTGTAATTATGAACATTTTCTTCGTCACAGCCTACTTAGAAGTGATTTACACTTGCCTCAAAATGTTGAGCAAACCTGAAGCGAATGCTCGCAAAATTCTCAAGATCCTTTTTGAGATTTCTCTGCAACCAACAAATCCAGCTTCTTTCCAAAAGCAGCAGAATTTGATATCTTCCAACAGAATGACATCTATCTGCCTTGCAGCACACCATTTAGCCACTGTTCCGTGTTTAAAGAGCCAGCTAGGGAATTACAGGGTCATTGGATCTGTAATCTTTCAATAAGTACTGGCACCAAAACTTTTGGCTTATGTATGATGTAAATTGTTTCAGCTCCAGAAGCCTTGAGAAAGATCTATAAAAAATAAGAAAAGCTCAAGATCTGGCCCATGTATGCAATTGCTATGAGCTTACACTAACTACACTTGTGCAAAAGCCAGACTAGTTTCAGCCTAAGTAGATCTAACACCTTTAAAGAGAAACCTTAACATTGGCATTCATATCTTAAACCTTCCAATCAGTCTTACAGAAACCCTATTTTTGTGCTTTTTCATGTGGAAATGAATGACTTGCTGTTCTTTTGTGTGATAATTTAGCTAAGCAACAATTATTACTTTGTGTCCTCAGCTGTGGAAAAGACAGAGTTGAGTTACTTCAGTTCATTTGCCTTTCCTTCTCTCTTTGGATTTATGAATTATATATATACATATATATATTTTTTTTGTCCTTATAAGCAGTATAAAGTATACATTACTCTAGAAATTCACTTTCTAATCTCAAATAAAGATAAAACTTTGCATTCATGTAGGGTTGGTGGGGTTTTTTTTTTCAAATTTTTTAATCCATTTTTCAAATTCAGGCCAAATTCTGCCCTTTATCTTTCTTCCTTCTTAGAGGGATCTGTACATGGAGATTAAGAGAAAAAAAAAAAAAAAAAGGATGGAAATACTGCCATGGAAAGAAAAGACACAGTGTATGAATGAAAATCTTCTGTCTTTGGTCATAAAATCCTTTTATTTCAGAACTGTGATTTTATAGAGTCTTTAGAGAAAGCCTGTAGATAGATTAAAATATGGGTTAATATAAATGCTACAAAGTTGTCTTTATAACAATACATCCAGCAAGTCACACAGTATGGTGGTGAGCCCAGTAACACCAACATAGCTAATGCCACTGCAAAAATTCAAAGCCCAGTGAAGACTTCCATGTACAAACTACACTAATCACTTCTCAGAAGCAGATTACCTTCAAATGAGAAAATGTGAAGAAAAAGCACCAACTGCAGCAAACAAAAACCCCACCAGTTATTTAAAGAAAATTGCACACAGCAATGCTGCCAAGATGCCACAGTGTCTCCGTCACAGTTGGAGGTGGATGGCTTCTGTAGGCTTGGGCAATTCACATTTCAGATTCTTTTCCCACTGCCCACATGTTCAATTTTACTCAACAGCAAGCCCTATTTGTCCCTTATTTACCTTCTAAAGCAAAGCCCACATTGGTGGGAATGAACACCGAGGTGACACTTAGAAAAAGCAACATCATTTGAACAGCTGTAGACAGTCTGTTATTTATCAGAAATTTTAACAAAGGCCAAAGGAAAAAAGCAGCAGTTCAGTAGAGAGCGAGTCCTGCCCTAGCACAGCTGTTACACAAGATGGGAAAATTTCAAAATGAGAAAGTAAACACCACTCTATATTCTAGCGAAGAGGGAAGAGATTTTTCTTCCCAATCCTTGGAAATGGCAAACTTAACACTAATGAAATGCAAACATTCCCCTAAACCCTCAAATATAAAAAAAAACAGATCCAGTTGTGATTCTTTTCTTGTGGCATTACTTTGCCCACACTACCCACAGGGTGAAAAGCTATGGATGCTGGAGCAGACCCCCAGCAGCAGTAAAATAGGATTGCCTTATTGATTGTCACACACTGACGGTATTGCTGGGCAGACGCAGAGTTCCCAGCCAGCCTCTGCCAAGCTCGCTTCTTGTTGTGCTGAGATTTGGGGAAATGCCCATGGGGGTAAATAAACTCTTCCTCCAGTAAACAGCTATAACAAAAACACCGCAGAGAGATGCTTTTGAGAGTCCTTTCAGCAGGTTCTTGTTCAGGGCAGGAGCCAATGTTCCTTTGATAGCAGTATTAGGAATTCAAAACTGCTCCCCTTCTGCATCAGGGTGCAAACCGATGACAGAGCCAGCATGAACCAGCCTGACTTGGCTCCTCTGTCATTCGGAGGCTCACATCCCTCAGTGCTGTTCACTTACTACTCAGGTGGCAAATGCACTGTAGAAAAAAATAAACCCAAGCCTCTAAGAGGGGTACCTAAAAGACTCCCTCCTCGCAATGTTGGAAGGTGAGCAGAGCACAGCTTTGCACCAGGTAATATGTAGACCTGCAGTGTTGGACCTAGAGACACAAAAGGACTTTACAAGCCACCTGTGGAGCAGTGTCGTCCTCACAACACCCCACCCAGCTCTGAGGAGAGGTGAGGAGTGAGTGCCCCACTGCTCACCCACATGGACTCAGGCCTGTAACCGATGCATGGGGCCTCTCCTGGGGATGAGCAGCAAGTGGAGCAGGGAAGGCAGAAGCTCCCTGTCCACGGGCTCTCACCATGGGGTCCTCCCAGCACCTCCATCTCCCTGTAGGTGGTTCCTAGAAGTCAGAATGGGCTGGTTTTCCCAAAGCAAAACATGTACCTGGGAAACCACTCAGAGTTATATATCCTGATATACCTACCACAGACAGCCTCTCAGGCTGCCAGAGGGTGTTAAGAAGTGGAAATAGTAGCTGCTGTTTCTAGCACAGATAATCACCACCCAGAGGTCCACTACCACTGGGATGGCACAGGTAAACTGGACATTGCTTGGTACCTTAGAAGATAGTAAGAGATAAGTTAAAAGTGAGAGGGGATTTGTTGCTTCATTTATGGTTGGACCAGATGATCTTGAAGGTCTTTTCCAACCTTAATGATTCTATGAATCTTAATGATTCTATGATTTAATGTTGTATTCTATTTTTAGCAGTTTTCTTCTCTTGTTATGTCTGGGACAATATGGGAAACAAAGTGTGGAGATCTGGGCATCTACAAGAGCAGCTGTGTTGCACACAGGCTTGTGCCTCACAGCACTGTCACAGCAGAAATCAGGCACCAAGCAACACAGGCACTGGACAATTTCTGAACACCAGTCACGTCCTTTGAGTATTTTTCTTACAAGGAAAAAGAAAAAGGCAGAGCACCACAAGAACAAACATAACCTGGTAGTTAGAGGATACCTAGGAGACACTGGATGTAGAGTAGGGTCTTAGATCTTAATCTTCTACCTCCCATTTAAATGCCCTAGTCACTGGTTCGGGGGTATTCTGGGCTAAGCTCTATCCACCTTCCTCATTGGAACAGCTTCCTTCTGTGCAAACAATCAGATGTTAGTTGGAAAGGGAATCTCACTCATAATCTTCCACCTCTTCCACATGAAATTCTTCACTGTATAAAAAGTAGTCTTTTTCTCCATGATTCGAGGTATATTTATTTTTAAAAACAAGAATAGCTTCTATTCAGGGAAGTGAGAGACCCGTGACAAAGTGCTTCAGGGGTCCCTTCAGCAAACTACATTTCTCACCCTGCCTCTAACCACCTGGATGTGGTGAGGCTGGGTAAGTCCAGGGTAGGTGGAGCATTTTGACCAGAAACTCTTTGCAAATGTTGTCAGAGTTAATGCATCCCAGGAAAAACCTCTGGGTTTCGGCAATCTGACATTTTTCGATGAAAAACTGTTTAGTCAGATTTTTTTTTCTGACAATCCTTCCCCTTGACTCTGTTGTCCATTTCCCCCGGTTATTCAGTGAGCAGCAGCCTGCTGGAGCACACGGAATGCTCTGTGCCTTATATCATACCCCAAAGGTCCAAAGCAATACGCCAAAGAAATAACACTCTAGCTGTGTTTCTGAGCTTTAGCTTAGTTATAACACCATGGGTAATAAGAAAACTCAACGTTCCAGTTACTAATAGAAATTTTACTAACTTCTGAAAGGGGAGTTTTTAATCATTCACTTGTAATATTTTCCTTTTTAAAACAAATATTCAAGTTTCTAGGAATTTCTGACTACTAAGCTTATGAAATGGAGCCCATTTTTGCTGTGTCTAGGGAAGGATAAAGAAAACATGATGCACAAACCAGGAAAACTGTAGAAAAAATATTGGCTGGAAAGTCTGTGTTCCTGAAGACAACCAAGGATAACATTTAACCAGAAACTGGTTTTGACATTCAGCTGTCAGTAGTTCACCTAAGCACTGGAGCCTCTCAGTCTGTGAATAAAATCCTGATTCATAAAAATGCATACACTAAATAACTGTATGAATCCACCAAATTTCTTCAGAAAATTCAATGGGAAATGACCCTTCAAAAACTGATTTCCAAAACTCCAAAGCATGTTTTTTATGCATGCAAATTGATATATACACTCATGTATATATAATGCATGATTTTGTAGGTTTCATTTCAATTTCAGTGTAAAATCTACTTCTTATTAGGAGAGAAGGATTAGCATCTAAATGTTAGCCAGGTGGTTACAGAACTTGCCTGTATGAAACATGATAGGTTAAATCCCATTTACACTAATTACATCCACAGCAGCACTTGCACATATAACCTCACATGTGTTTCAACTTTGAAACTTAAAGCACATTAGCTCAAAGTTAACTTAGGACATCCATGTCTTTCTCTGAAATAAGCTAAAGAATTTTCCCTTGATTTTCTTCTTATCCATCAGCAGCTCACTAGAGGCTCAACATGTATTTTCCTGTTCACAAATTACGCCAATTGAAATGCACAAGCTGTGAAATAGAAGAGATGAAAACAAAGACAGTAAAACTCCTACCACTGGTCAATCTGCACATAAAATCACACATCAATATAATTTATTATAAATTCCCTAACACCCCCACTTTGAATTTAACAGTTGTCAGTGAAACTGGATATATTGACTTCTGAACAAATATCAGTTAACAGAAAATATTGCCTGTTTCTCTGGTAAAATAACTTCTGAGTTTTCTCTTCAGAGGATTCTCCTGTCACTAGTGGGTCACTCTGCCATACATTCAGTATTCTGCACACTTCTTATAGCTAAAAAGCTATGTATACCTTCACCTTCATAAACAATACTAGCAAAGTTCTAGGATCCATTGCTATTATTTTGTAGGATTCAAAACAGAAGACAAAAAGAAAAAAGGCATCTCCTTTCCGAAGTCTAAAATCTAAAATCTGGCTAAGGTGCAACTGGGGTTGTGGGGCTGATGATCTGAAGAGATAAGGCAAGAAAAAAAGCAAGCTTACACCATTGTTAGTCAGCCAGTTTAGGGGAGAGGAAACAAAAAAAAAAGACATTGTCACACTTACTTTAAATAAGTAAATAATAGAAGGCATAGAGGTTTTGAACCATATCCTATCTAAGTCATTGGAAAGATACTTAATGGCTACAGTGGCTAATATTTTATATTTTTAAGCTGAGATCATAAATCATTTTAGTTCATATGTATATTCTGTTAAACACAGTGAACCTTACATTTTACAAATGCCTGATGAATGTCTTTGAATAGGCTATGCTATGAATAAGGTGGGTTTCAGGAAGACATTTAAATGGATAGCAATAACTTTTTCTTGCAAAGCTCTTTATTCATGCGAAAACCCTGAGCTGGAAGTTGCTGGAGGCTGGGATTGCACGATGTACAGGTGCCCTGATCCTGCACCATTTGTGAGCATCTCCTGCCAGTCTCTGCCAAAAACAGGACACTGAACTGTGGGGGCTTTGGCTAAAATGGCCTAGCTAATATTTTTATGCAAGATATGGAAAATCAAACAGGTAGCTTCACAAAACTCCTCTCCTCTCCTCTCCTCTCCTCTCCTCTCCTCTCCTCTCCTCTCCTCTCCTCTCCTCTCCTCTCCTCTCCTCTCCTCTCCTCTCCTCTCCTCTCCTCTCCTCTCCTCTCCTCTCCTCTCCTCTCCTCTCCTCTCCTCCACAGTCACTGTTCCACACATTTTCTTTCTAAATTTTTTTTATTTTAAATCACTGTCAAATTAAAATCAGCCTCACAGGACCAGCCATACCTGACTGCAACAAGCTAGTGGCTTAAACTTATTTCTTTTATTAACAGAGTAGTGTAGTGCTCTTCCTGCCTAACATTTTACCAGAGCATCTTTCAGAAGCATTAGCAGAAGATTACACAGTCCTTCTTGATTATCTCAGACCTTAAATTTATTATGCCCCTATCGCACACAGCTATTATAGTCAACTGCAGGTTCGTAATTGCTCTCAGTGGGAGAAGGTTCAAGCCCTTTATTTCTTCCTCAGAAGGATATTGGGCTTGATCCAATTCAGGCCAGGCTCATACTGTTTTGTTCTCTAAAAATCTATTTCCTTATTTTTACATTAATTCAAACTACAAGATAACCATCTTTATCTCTGGCCCTTGACCTTATAGATAACCCTTCTATATTCCAGCAAATAAATGTGTAGCAGAACACAATATTAATTAAAAGGCAGCATACCTTTGATTTAAGTATCAAATAAAAATGTGATAGTACCGCTGAAGAAAAAAGTCCTAAATATGGTTCAGCATATAGACAGTGGGTAAAATCAAAGTGCAGCTGTGAGCCAGTACCAACAATACATGCATACTCTCCTCTGACACAGATGCCATCATAACTTGAATTTAGGGGTCAGATCCTTGTGCACACACAAGCAGCTTAATTTACCTTTGCATGCCTATTATGTCCTGCCAACCTGCTCAGAAGAGGATGAGCCACTGTCTCAAGGGAGCCTTTCTGGGGGGGTCCTTGACTTGATGGTGGTATGAATAATATGAGATGCTCACCCCTACGCACACATATACATCACCTGCAATTGTACTCTGGTCAGTTTGCATCTGGGTGTTTTCTTAAATGAAGATGCATTTGTCTTCCCAGTTAGTTGTTCTCTGTGAAAACAAACTTTGATGTTTATTTTTTCCAAGGTACCTAAGAAATATCATTTATTATTAATTAATGGGCATAAGAGAAAAATATAGCTCAAAGATTTTGTGGGAGGAGGCCAAACTAAATAACAGTGATTGGGGAGGGGGACAGAAATCATTCAGTTGCTGCCACTCTTATTTAGACTTGATGGGGTTTCCAGGAACACAGGGTTTAACAGTAGCTCAGCAGTGCAAACGGTCAGTGTGTAAGCTTCGCTTTCACATATTACAAGTCTACAAAACCTACCTCTCCGAAAAGAGGCCTTCATTACTCATTACCCTCCCCTGGGAATCCCACACAATAATTGCTTCCAAAGAGGGAAATCAACTGAGTTCTTCATCGGACAGAGAGACACTGTAATAAGGTTTAGGAAGTGATTATCATAGAGAGATGCCTAATTTAGGAATTAATGTGTGACAAGTCCCCTAGCACTTGATTTTGTTCATAATCTACACTGCAAAGTCTGCTACTCTTCCCATTCCCTCAGTATTGGGTTTAAACAAGAAGAGGAATAAAACCAGCTTACAGTATTTGCCAACTACAGCAGCTGGTTTTGTCTTCTCTTTAAATGCTATGAATTTCTCCTTTACTACATTCTCAGCAAAAAAAACAATTGATGGTACAAAACCTAGATTTAGTACCCATTGTATATTTAGAAATCTTTCAAAGCTCAGGACTTTGGGATATGGAATTTTCATTTTATAATATCAAAAGGTTTAGAAAGTAACAAAATTTTGATGTACCTATTTTTTATCAAACAACTGACCAAGCTAAGCTGTAATAATGAATATTTGAATGCTTAATTTATGTTGGTGAACTAAAATGCCTAATAGTTAAAAATTCATTGCATGATATATAGCACTACTGAGTAAAGTTAATATTCTTTGGATGGGTATCATAACTGTGCATTTTCAGAAACTAAAATGTTTTGATTTCATTGATGTGTCATTTTAGCACTAAATTTCCTGTCTCATATACTTGTTTTAGGTTTAATTTCAATATACGCGTTACCAGAACATACTGTCAATTTTAACTAAACTTTAACATTTTTTCTACTTCAGAGTACAAATCCGTACTGTTTCCTCCCAGCATCTCCAGTCTGCTCCATCACAAATTACTCTTAAGACCCCAAATATTGGTGTAAGCATTTATAACATGTGCTACCATACCTTGTTTTGTTTTTTATGTATTTAGACACACCCAAGTTTTGATATTGAAGGATTTCTACTTTAGTGAAGCTCTGAAATCTTGACAATTGATATGCTTAACTGCCAGAGAAGCTCTGGGAAGGCAAAAGCTCAGCAGTGATGCTGTGGCATGACAGAAAGATCCAAACTGAGGATGTTTGTGAAAAGGCTTTCAATAAGCCAACAAGATTTTATGAGATTCCATTCAGTACAGCATTATTATGGCAGAACTATTAGGGCAGCTCAGTTTACACAGCACAATCATATTCCCGGTGTATGCAAAAAAAAAAAAAGTGTGAAAATAAAAGACTACTTAGGTTACAAATACAAAACCTATAATGCTCAGCAATTTAGGGAACTTTCACTGTTTCCTATAACAACCTTATCACATTTTCTAAGATCTGTCATAATAAGGAAACACTTACAGCATTGATGTACTTAAAACTTTGCTACTGAGAGCAGTCCATTTTACAAATTGCCAATTAGTCATGTTCAAGTAGTTACCACTACAAATTTGTTGGAATAAATGAATAAAATAACAACAGCTTTGATTTTCTCATTTTTTAATCTTCTGCAACTTGATCCTTGGGAAATTGAGATTTTGAAAGTGCTCGACATGCTGATTTAAAATATGGAACTTGGAATTTGCCCAAAATGATGATATCCTCATAAAAAGGCAGGCTGGTCAAATTTGTTAGTATGAAGCATAGACATTCAGGCTTTAAAGACCCATGTGCTGAGAGAGTCTCACATTGACATGGCTTTAAAGGTCACATACATACTCTGCCTCAATTGAACCCCAAGGGATGCTGTGGCTAAGCACACAAGATGTTCAGATACTACAATTAGGTTTAAATGGGCATATGGCAGAAGAAATCTGTTCCCATAGGAGGAGGAAAAGGAGAAGTAATATCACAAGCAAAATTAAGAAAAATCAGGATGACAGCATATTACTAAACTAATAGAAGGGGTGATACAAAAGGGAGGAGGTTGAGTTGCAGGGAGACACTTGAAATTAAGAAGCCAATAGTGGGAGCATGGCAATGCATTCAGTGCTTGTGTTGACCTTCAGCCAGAGGAAAATGTCATTCCTTTTCATTCATTTGGATTTGGGTATTTTTCACATTTATCTAGTGTTTTAGGTACAAGGCAACTAATCTCAAAAACAAGCTTGGTTTGAAAGCTTAATAAATATGGGAGTTCACACAAGACAAAGAAGTAAATGAGTAAGGAACATTTTTTTTTCCTCCTGTTCAAAGACAAGCTGTCCTCATACACTAGTCTCCAGATCTCAGAATCTCTCAGATAACACTGTCTATATCTGCCAGACCTCCTTCACAGACCAGAAACTAATTTGGCTAGCAAGTTTGGACCCAAATCTAAGATACTACTTGAGTAGTCCTTTCCTTGAGCTAATAAGATACAAATCAGCCTCAGAAAGAATGAACATTTTGTGTGATAGTTTTACTTCTGTCATGTCTGAGCTCAGCTCTAAAAGTGTAGTTGCAAATGCAGAAAGGGTCATTTGTCTGCCAAAATGCATTTTGGGGTAGCACTTAGCTCTGCAGTATCAATAAAAGGGCAAGCAGCAGGGTTGTGGCCTCCTCTTTGCTGTCTGCAAAGGAGCATGATGCATCTCACTCATTTTTCCATTCAAAAATAATTTAGATGAACACAAGAAATTCTTCACATTTCTACTATCCTGTGTATTTAAAAAAATCTAGAAAGCATGAAACATTCATAAGCCCTCCCATTTAAAAATTCCTCAGGGCTACAAAGCGCACCCACCTGGAACAATGTCATTTTGGGAAGGATTTTTCCATACGGACAAAAGATAAATGACGCAAGAATCCTCTGCTGACACCTCCCCTACTGTATCCATAAGACAGAGAGTATCTGGTAGCTCTCACCAGGCTGGGAGCCAGTGGAGCTGAATACGGGGTGGGAGGAGGAGAGTCTGAAAGAAGCTATCAAGGGAGAGGGGCAAAAATCTCAGCATCCTCCTGGAATTGCCCCAGTTTAAGCTCTGACTCTGGTGTACAAAGCACAGTGCAGATTGCAAGCATCCTTGTCGTGACTTGGAAGGACTGCATGGAGTCCTTCATCCCAACTTTCACATTTTTGTGGTCCATTTGTTTGCTTTGTTTTCCTTAACAGCACATTCTAACAAGATTATTTTAATTAGAGTCGTATCTATATACAACTTTGACTGCATCTTAATGAAGGGCTTTTTTTTTTTTTTAGTCTGGTATTTTTAATTTATAGCTAAAATATCTAATTACCAAAGAAAATATAATGAAATCCACTAAATGTGAAACAACAAACAGCAATTCCAATTAGCAGGGGGACTGATAAAAGAATTTACATTTCCAAAGCTAGAGACGGATACTTTTTCTTGTTATGTTACCTGCTATTCATTTCATGATATCAAAGCTCCTTTGCACAACAGAGAAGCATTTACAAATTCCACCCGTGATTCTTCCCCAGATAACAGCACAGAGGGGGAAGAAGGAATGGGCAGCAAAGAAAGAAACCAGGGAAGTTTCAGTGAGAGTTTGTGGGGAAAAAACTTGGAGATTTTTTGCCCATTCCTATGTGCAGCTTTTATCTGCAGGAGCACACATAAATCCATCAGACGCTTTTGTAAATGTTGTCTGTAGAGCAGGTAGAGCATTGTGACACTAGCTTCAGCTCCTAAGACTCCCGTAAAACACTTTGCCTGCACATAGGCAAAATCATGCCAGGAGACATCTGACTACTGCTGCTTTCATTGATTTTGCTCCCAGGAAGACTCATCACCTACCGCGATGTCACTCTGTATCACTCTGCTGAGGAGCTGCACCCCAGCTTTTGTGTACAAGCTTGTAATTACCAAGCGTGGCTCCCACGAGCGTGGGGACTGATTCACACAATAAGCAGCCCTGTCACCTTTCCTGTATTCAGCCAGACACTGGAAACGATTAGCCCAATGCGATTTCTTACAAGACTGAATTGCAGGCTAGACATTGAAGAAAAACACCTCTTTTCAACATAAAAATGGGAATTTAGCAGATTTTAGATGGGAAACTACAGTTGTAATGACATTATTCTGGTGCTTATCAGATAAAACTCCAGTTTCAAAACTCAGTTCTACAGCATGTTTTAGCTTTGTCAGTCAAAATTTTCAGCTGACATAAAATCAGCCAGAGTGAGGCAGGAATTTTTTCATGTTTCGTCTTTCCATTCTGAGGAGCCTGAGGACAAATAACTACCCATTTCTAACCTTGTATGAGAAACCCAAACCATTCTGTTTAAAGGATAAAAATAAAGTTGTGGAGGGCTGTTCATTTTCCTTGTTGCTGCTTTGATGGGAAATTCTCTTCTTTCTGCTCACTGCCTCTCCTTCCTCCATCTGGCTTGGGAGGCATCAGTGACAGCCAGGAGAGCACACCTACAGGGCGTAGGTGGCACGGGAGCCAAACTCACCCCACTTCCAGGCCTGTTGAGAGCATTCCTTGAAAGCATTGCATCTGGCCAGGGTGCAGCCTTGTGCCCAGTGCCTTCCTAACTCCGGCACACAGCAGAAATGGCTGCAGGGAGAACTGGTTTCTGATCCAGAAACCCAGAGTAGCAATGTTTCCTGCCCACATACCCTTGTTCCAATCCTGGGAATTCTCCTGACCAATATTGTGAAGGTCAGCTATGGCTATCAATAACAATATGCACCACCAGCTCTGATGACACTGCCAAATAAAAACATGGAGCTGATTTTATCTTTCTCCTCAGTCCTCTTTGAATCTGAATTTTGATCTGTTTCATCTTTTCTTATCTTGTTCCCTTTGTATTTTCTGCTTCCTGTCACAAAATGTTGGGTAATACTGCTGTGCACTGGTAGAAAGACACTCTGCTCCCCAGAGCTTCTGGTAATTCAGTGGTGTGGGAACTGATTCATGTAGCCACATGTAATTTGTATAGCACTTTGGGACCCTTCTGGAAGAAAGACACTATAGAACAGCAAGATCATTTGCATTACAAAGGTTCTGGTGGCTGTTTCTTGGATTAGGCACTTTAGATTTGTATTATGTCTGTATGTCAGAAGAAATGGGAGCTGAAATGAAGTAAAAAAGTCTTTTCCCCAAAGTCAGATATGCATTCCATATATTAAGTACCGTATATTCATTAGGTTTCTGATTTTTCCTTTCCACTTCCAAAAAACACTTCTTTTCCATATTGTTTCATTGTTTAAAAGCAAACCTTCAGAACATTCAGATTAAGGTGTTGCATTTTGAGTTTAACATCAACATTGCTCTTTCACAGCAGAAACACAGCCTCAGAGGCAATTCCAAGAATTCAGTTTCCCAGATCATTAGATGAAATAACACAGTTGCATTCTCTGATGGGAGAGTCCCCATCTCGCAGGGGAAAACGTTCATCAGTGCCTTCTACAAACCAGTGTCCAGGAAGGGCCAGTAAGGTTGTTCTCAGGCAAGATGCCAGATTGCCTCTTCATGGGGAAAAGGTACATGGAGAAAAAGGGGGCAGAAGTACATGTGAAGAGTCCTAGGTTTTAAATGAAGAAAACAACACATTTATATTTTATATACATTTTATATATACATATAATGTAAAGAAAGGGTTAATATGAAGTCAAGCATAAGGGAAATTGTTCCTGAATCCTCTGGCCCAGATGTATTACTGATATAAATAAGGTTAGCTTCACTGACTTCAAACCACAATTTACGCCAGATAAAGATCTGGCTGACTTATTTTTCCCCCCTTAACCCATTACAACAATTAAATGACACTATCTATAGCCCTGTCTTCAGCAGCAGGTGAGCAGAAAGTATGCTCTAGCAATGACAAAAATCCATCCTTTTCTAAATAGATTTTAGTTTAAAAATGCCCCATTGAGTGTTTTCTTACCCGCACCATAGGACAAACTTCTTCCATTTACAACAGGGATATTCCAGACTGCTGGAATTACTCCAAATACATTCAACTGCAAATGACAGTGCAATCATTCAGTAACCCTCTGACCAAACTTATATATACATACCATACTCTCCTCTGCCAGCACAATGCTAACTGTCACATTTTCATGTCATTCCATATAAACAGACACTTTTCCTTTTTTAACTGATTTTTTATAGTGAAGAAGTTGTTTAAAGTGATATTTTTGAGTGGGGGACACAGTCAGAGATTACATTTTACGTATACAAAGAGAGCATCCTATTTTAAGATATTTCGAAGAAGTCCTGTGGTTTATCTACTCACAACATGATGACTGACTCGGTCTGCCTCCTTACTGCATGACAGTCTAATTGTTCTGCACTTTCTCCCACTTGGAGAGGGACCAAAAGTCCACTGACTTTACCACAGATCCAGCTTTGGGTCAGGACCTCATTTCATAAGAAATGGCCTGCCTGCAGCAGGATTTACTGCTGGTGCAAACTTCTATTCAGTGTGACTATGGATGTCACAATCTGATCCTGAGTGTTTTTAAGTGCATTCTTCCATAACTTATCGTGCGTGTTCAAAAACGTTTGAGTAAAATCTTCAGAAAACATGATGCTACAGCAAGCTACTGCAAAGAATACCACAGTAGAGAGTGTGTCAGTGTTATCAAATAAAACAAGATATACATCTGTTATTTAAGTTATTACAAAGCATTTGGTGTCATACTCAATAAATAATACTCCAGGAAGTTTAAATGTTACCCTGATGGACAGTTAGCAAAGAATAATTTTAAAATGAATAGCATATGTGGAGAGTATCTGATGGTTTTCCACTCTGAAAACTGAAAGAGAGCTATTTGTGCCAGAAATTGACACTCTTCCAGTCATCATCGTGCTAGGGTAGCTGTGCTCCAATACAGTATACAGTGTGCATAAAATATTCTCACAGTTAAATGTGGGCCAGAAGTGTAGGAGAGAAAGAAAAAAAAAAACAGCAATGTAGTTAGGAATTCCAGGCTGCTGGTTATTAAAGTGCCCTTCGTTCACCTGCTACATCCAAATCACAGCGCGGTGATTGGCGTTTGCTCTTGTAAGCGGGCATTGTGTAAGCAGTGGGCAGCTGGAACCCTCCGAGAATCTTCACTTGTCAGAGATGAATCAATCATCTCAAAAGATGTCAGCATCTGCCCAAACCATTTTATATTAGAATAAATGGCAGATGGTGGTGTTTTTATATTTAATCAGTTCCACCAAATGCAGTTTCATCTCTTATAAAACTAAACCATCTGCAGTGTGTAGGTGTACAAATCTAGCTAAATGCCCACTGCAGAGCCTTTCCTCTTAAAGGTAAACTGTACATGTTTAACATTCGTGGATGCTAAGTTCAATAAATTTCAAAAGCTTTAACAAACTGCTCTGTTTTTATAAATACTTTTTTATATTTTTATATTTTAAATATTTAGTATCAGTGGTCTGTGCCTACCTCTCACTTCTGAATCTTATTATGTAAACTGCTCATACTTGACAGTATTAAAATACTTTCTATGAAAGATCATTCCTCCCTTCTTTCTACAAAAGTGCAAACCTCAGGTCCAGCCTTGTAAAACACTGCACAGGAAGAAACTCAGTGACTTGTCCAGGACAAAAGACCCCAACAGTGATATATGTCAGGAAAGAAAAGGTCATCCTTGCAGGATCAGATCTGAAAGTCTTGATCTTAGTAAGGTTTTACCTTAATTTTAGCAAGGCTTTCAACACAGTCTTCTAGAGCAGCCTCATAAACAAATTAATGAAGTACAGACTAGATAAATGGACAGTCACATGGACTGAAAACTGCCTGAACTTTTGGGCTCAAAGGATTGTGATCGGCAGCACCAAGTCCAGATGGAGACCAGTCACTAGTACCAAAGAGATCTATACTGGGGCCAGTGCTGCTTAACCTCTTCATTAAGGTCCTGGATGATGAGACAGAGCACACCCTTAACAAGTCTGCAGGTGATACATCGTTGGAAGGAGTGTTTGGTACACCAGGTGCTTGTGACAGCGAGATCATCCAGAGGGGACCTCGACAGGATGGAGAAATTGGCACAAACTGAAATATAAGAAATTCTATTCAAACATAAGAAAAATTTTTTTTTTTTTTTTTTTTTTTTTTACTGTGCATGTGGTTCTAGTAATAGGTTGCCAGAGAGGTTGTGGAACCTCCATCCCTGAAGATATCCAAAGCTGGACTACATGCATCCATGGGCAGCCAGCTCTGCTGCTGACCGCGCTTTGCACAGGGAGATCAGACTAGGCAATCTCCAGGGGGCCCTTCCAACCTATTTAATTCATTCTGTGATCCTGTGGAAATTAGTGTTCTTTGACTTTCCCTTGATTTTTTTTCCTAGTTTCTCCCTATGTGGCAAGCTGTTGCTGTCAGCTGCATGGAGACACCCATGATATCAATATGAATTTCCCCAGCACCACCTGGGTGAAGCCTGACCAACAGCAGGCTAGACAGCTGATTTCCTACAGTCAGATGGGATTTGATGGGAGCGAGAGGAGTAGCAATAAAGCAGCCACACATCTTAGCACTGAGTTCAGTCTTTGCACTTTTTTCATTTCATTCAGTTAGCACCAATGCTGGTGCACAAAAATTAGCACAAATTAGAACTACTGGCATATACTGGACTCTGCTCAGATTTAAACTAATAGTGAAATCACTTGGAAGGTCTCAAAGTTCCCAAAGTTTCATGAAGAAAAAATAGCTATGTTCTCTATCAGAAAGAATTAACAATCCAACAATGGAAAATATTAAACATCTATCTAGTTATCTAATATTTCAGCAGCTTTGGAAAGTGATCTAAAAATAAAAACTTGCCACAAGTTTAGAAAAAAAAATAAATCCTTTGCTCTGTCATAAATCTGCAACACTAAAAGTAACATTTTCCTTAGCACAGTGTCAATAAATACAGTGTCAGGCTTTTGTGTATCATTAAATAACCCGTACTTTTCAATCCAGCAGAGGCTATACTTTGAGGAATGGCTATAGAGTACAAGAAACTGGGGGGAGAGGGAGGAGGGGAACATTCTATAATTTTTCTAATTTTCTATATTAAAAAAATGAAGAAAATTAAATGAGACTGAAACACCCTTGTAAAGCTGCCACCCAGGCAGTCCCTGGAAAGGCAGACACAGAACATGTGAGGGAGGGCTGCAGCCCAAGGTTTGCAGGGGAACAAGCTGCCCGCAGAGGCTGGACACCCCAACAGCATTGGCAGGACAGGGACAAGACTATGCCAAGAGCAGCTGGCAGGGAGAAGAGCTCAGCTCAGAGGGATTTACACCTCCCACCTTACACCCCACACAGGAGAGGAGGAAAGCAGAGCTTGTAGTTGAACAACCATTCCTTCCTGGCGTTGTATCTAGGACAGCGGACTTTGTTCAAGGTCACCTCCTAGGGCTTTGTTCTGGTCCCCAGGGAGCGAGCAGAAGGAGGTATCTCAGCCGGGAAGTAGGGCACCCATCTAGGTTATCACAGTGGTTTCCGTTTGCAGCGATTCATGGAAAGCTTTTCTTCAGTTTCAGCCCAAGCGCATTCACAAACACTCTACTCGGGTTTCAGTCTGAGCTTGCCTGTCAACTATGGCTCATTTGAAACTGAGTTACTCCTGAAACTCCTGCTTTCTGCATGAAAGTGAAAACTGTTCCTATGCTGCATTGTTTAAAAAGTTGTCTTTTTTTTTTTTTTTTTTTTTTTTAATCTGGAGAGCTCAATACTTATTTTTGACTTACTAATTAAGATTTGGGCCTTGCATTCCCCCTAGGTCAGTCTATTTTCAAAAAAATTTTAGGAGTCATCCAGCACATGCCTATACACCTTACCAAATCCTAGTTTCCGTGTGGGAATCATTTGTACTTTCACATCGGGCTGTCTTCACCATAACTTGGTTCAGTACAGTTTGTGTTAATAAGCAGGAAAAGTAGGCCAAAAATCCATCTTTGAAAATGTCTCCTCTGAGGGCTGGTGTCTGGGCACCACAGCAGGGCAAAGAGAAGGCTAAAATCTAGCAAAAGTCAGACTGTCTGAACTGAGTGCTAGAGCTGGAGCCTGAGAATTTTCCTAGAGGCAGAAGAATGAAACGGAGCACTGATACAATCCTACAGAAGCACATACTTTGCCCCGATAAAATCACACAGATTAAGAAGCTGGAGAGGGCAAGTTAAGCAACAAAGAAATCAAGACAAAGAGATGGAGAAGGCAGTGGGCCAGGGAAGGAAGTAGGAACCAAATGAAACCAAGCCTGTGAATCAGAGAAGCTGTACACCACATGAGGACTGTGGGCTGCTGAGGAGGTTCTGATATAGATATGAGGAACCCCTGGGAGTGGGGAGACAAAAGGCAGAGAGTGTACATATGATTTTTTCTTTTGAGAGAAAGATGCATATACACACATACAGATTTTTGTACATAAGCATATATTTAGCATTCATAAATTTGCATGCCATACATATATATGCATACATGCAAGTGCATGGATGTGTTATTTCTTGTGCTATTTCAGTAGCAAACTGACTGGTGCGCAAAGAGCGCAAAGAGTGTTTGCCTGTTTGCTATCAGCTGCCACATCCCCGAAGAATAAATTGTAAACTCACTTTTCCAGTAGGACTGATGTTCTCAGAAAAGACGAGATGACGTTAGTCAGGAGCTTGGTGGGGAGGCCAAAGGGGCTAATACAGATGTGAAAGCATAACAGGCAGACAGGCTGTTTATTGGAAAACCACCAGAGAAGCCAAGGAAAGAGACCATGCCACAAACCACTTATTCAAAATGGAGCTTGGGAGTGCACCACAAGCATGAAAGCACAGCTTAGCTCAGCCAGAGGTGCCCTACCAATGATGTGACACTTTTGAAATAATAGTTTGATATTTGTATAAAATACTTACTTGATTCATTCTAACTGGCAGGCAAATCATTGGTCCAAAGGGAAAGTCTCTGCATTATTAATTTAATAATCAAAAACATTATTCAGAATTTCCAAACAGATATTTTTTTCCTCCCAGAACTGCACAAGTGTATAAACACTTCATCTACAAAATCTACATGTTTAGCTGCAAGGGACTGCTATAATTATTTTAGCTGTGGATAACACCATGAAGTACTGTATCCAGCCACTGTCCTCAGATCTTCGAAATTAACATATATTCAGAGATTTTATTATGGTCTACAGAGATTCTGTATACGCAGCTTTCAAAAAATGCAGCACCACAAGAATAGTACTGATCTTAGCCCACCCAACATACATAAATATACAGCATCTACGGCAAAACAAAACAAGCTATTCGTGACTTAAAGCCTAATGTTGCTAAATGCAGAAGGCAAGAAAAAATGGTAGGCAGGAAAAAAAATATTGATATACTGATATATATAGGTCGGTTTTCCAGGGAAAAACCGTGCCGGAAACAGAAAGTACATGACAGAAAGCACAAAGCCCCACAGGCAGGGAATGGACATCAAACTGATAAATTGGTACAGGAAGGTGCCATGGCAATGAAGGCAACTTCTGTAAGGCCCTGAAGTTGAGCTTGGGAAGCTTTTGTTTGATGTACCTGAATGGGAAGCCAATGAGTGGCATAAAGGGAAAGCAAAACTACTACTGGATCATTTCATCTACTGTCATGTCAAGTCTCTGTTCAATTCACAGCTTACAGATTTACCAGCTAGCACATTCCTGACTGCAGATTTCTAACTGAGACAACTGTGCAGAAAGTTTTCAGTTTGGCTCTACCAAGAACGCTGTTTTGTTCACAGAGCAGAGAAATGCGGGAGGAGAGAGCTCTCGTTTTCTGTCACTGCCTTTGCATGACATTCAACACGCTGAGGGTGGCATCCTTACCGAAATGCACCATGCTTTGTGCAGCCCTGTGAGGGACCCAGATGCAAAAACAACCCCAGGGTCCTGTTCTCCAGATAGCAGAGACCAGATTCATTGTGGTCTTGAACAATTTTGCCACTGGGGACAGGAAAGAGGATGGAGCCAATTAATTTGCACCAACAATGTTGCTTCCCAGCCTATTTATAGTGTGACATTAACAGCCCTGGAGAACACAGTATTTGACTGTCCAACTTGGAGAACATAGCTGGAAGGGAAGGAGGGGAAGGAACAACAGAGGTAATGGAAATCATAACAACACGTAGGTTGCAGAGCCATGAGAAGTCTCTTTTGTAACTCAGAAAAATGCAGCAAATAGGAGTAGAGAAGGTGGGCATAGGGGTTCGGGGCATAATCTGCAGTTAGTCACACCCAATTAACACAAATGAACTCCTCTGAGAGAAGCAGAGCTGTTCTGCATTTACACCGATATAAATGAGAGCAGAGTCTTACCAAACATGATAACTACTTCTGCTGATGATTTCTTTTGGCTTGTTTCTTTCTCACCCCACAAAATGCTGCGAAATGGGCAAATGAACATGGAGCTCTCTTACAATAAATTGGATGAGTGAACAGAGGAAAATCAATTTCTTTATGATGGCTCCTACTATGAACAAAACCAGAATGCCTAACGAGTGCTGGAATGATAGATGGAGTTTGAGGACAGAGTCTATTATTACATTATGTTAAACTAAAACAGCTTTGTTGACTTCAATACATTTATTCCAAATTTTGCACAGATAGAGATTGTGACTGGAATATATACAGTATACAAAGTTTTGGAGCAAGTTCCAGAAAGTAGGGGCTTCCTGCTTCCTGACACTTAGAACTAAACTGGACCAATCACCAGTTACTCAACTCTTCATGAAAATCATCTAACATTGCTATCAATGAATATGCCAGATGAATTAATAGAAAAAATCTCTAATTTATGAGGTTTAGAAAATAAATTCATACCAGGGTTAGAACTATGGAGAAACTTTGCAAGAACATTAAGTAAGTCATTTAAAAATAGCAAAACTTGCTCTTTCCCATCAAGTGCAACTGACCAGCAGAAGACATGTCTGTAAGACATTCTCTAGCTCACAGCTCAATTGGAAATTAAAATGAATGCCATATGCAATAAGTACGACGTGTGTTCTCAAATCTTTTTTTAATACGTTCCTTTTTAAGCAACAGTTTGCTTACCCTGTTTCATACCTTTTATACACATTAAAAAAAAAAAAAAAAGGGTATACATGATTACAAACATCCAGACTCCTGCTCCGAAGTCATGCTTCCAGGGATTTAGAAGGTTTCAGGTGGGCTGCCCAACAGGATCATAGAATCATCTAGGTTGAAAAAGACCTTCAAGATCATCAGGTCCAACCATCAAGCTGACCTACCGAGTCCCATCACAAAACCATGCCCCTTAGTGCCACAGGATCCTCCACATCGCAACTGGACAGCCCACCTCAAACCTTATAAATCACCAGACTAAGATAATAACATATCAGAGATATATTAAAGGCACCTGTATTAAGGCCTAATCAAGGCTTTCAAATAATCTTTCCCGTTGCCAGGCTGTTACAGTATTGCACCCTGGCAAATCTGAAGATAGGCACCAGACCAGAAACTGTTCTTATCTGGAAAATGAATTTCTACAATGCTGTGTAAGAGCTCTATTCAACTAATGAACTTCTTTTGTAGGAGAACATGTTTCATATCAATGCTAAAAAAAGCATGTATACGTTTCAGGAGCCATCCTGACTGACATTACGACGGAGCATTGAGTCACATCAGGAAGTTACCATTTGTGGAACATTCCTCACAGTGCACATTTTGGAGAGTAGATAAGGATGATTGGGTTCTTCAGTTTGCAGTGGCTAGGAGATAGCGATGTTTCTGGTCTGCAGATGGCAGGGGAGGAAGAGAGATACCGCTGCTGTCAATGCCATGTTGAAGTGAAACGTGTCCCGTGTTCAAACTGCAAGCATCTTTGTGGAAGAGACCTTGCACAACTCCAGTAACAGCTCAGCCGAAGATGGTATTTCTTATACATATTAGGGTTGACTAAAAGGGCAACCTCCACAGCCCTGATTTCTTACATCTTTTCTCTTTTCCTGACAGGGAATAAAGGAATGTCTTTATCCCTGATCCTTTATTCTGACTCCTTATGTCTTTATTGTATCCTGCAGTACAATACCAGAGGAATGGTGGAGCACAGCACAAAATCTCAGTGTATTTATTTGCTCTTTTTTTTTTTTTACATTTTTACAGAAACAGAATCTTGAAAAAAATGACATAGAAAGGGAATGTCTATCTGCAGGCATATAGGCATAAGACAGACCCTGAGGGCTACAAAGGACTGCAAACTTTTCTGAATTACAAATATTTCAATGTTTCAATATTTTTGACACTGAAATATTAATATTTAAAAAAAAAATCTTTTTATATATCCAAATGTTAAAAACTAATATTTTTGCTTAATTTATACCTAGTCGCATCCCTAGTTGTTATTTAACAAAGGGTTCTAAAATCTGCTAACTGTTCACAAGTAGTCATGGTTTCCAATGACACCTTCCGTGCCAGTCCCCTCCTCAGTAAAAATGGAGAAATCTTGTGCTATGAAGTGATCATGACTGATTTCCCCCAAGTTGAAACCTAGTTTTGCTAAGCACATAAACCTACTTTTAATTTTAATCTCTGTTCCTGGAGCAGGTATTGCAAGTTAGAAGTTTTGCTGATTAGAGATTGCCTTAAGCATATCTTCAATGCTTTGCTGAATCAAGTCACAAGTGCTGATTAAGATGGAAAGCTAATTCTTATCACAAGGAAGATGAATACAATCTTAGAAGACATCTACTTTTTAAGGTCAGATTCTAAGCCCTGATATTCACTCTCTATCTGTAACATCTCAGAAAACGTATGAACACATCTGAAAAACCAGGATGCACATCTGTTGGCCACTCCCGGTTACTAGACAGGCTAACAGATTTGTATCAGATACGCATGTGCATTTCCTGGCTCCCCTCAGTAAGTGACCTACTTGAGCTGCCTGTGCGGAAGGTTACAGTTTAAGAAGCTAAGTTTGTGAATTCCCCTCCTCATGCAGCCTGCACACAGACAGCAGTGCCCGTGAAGCTCCTATGGATCATTTCAGCAGACATCTTGAAAGGGTTTGTGCATGCCAATATCTACCTGAAAGTAAAACCACACTATTAGAATAAATTTAGGACATTCCTTAGAATAAATTCAGAAGATTCCCTGTCAGCTACAGAATAATAAAAGTTCTCCTGTGATTTTACCTCAGTGTGATTCCCATTGGCTTAATGAAATTACAGACAGCAAATCATGGCAAGACTGAATTCAAGATTTGCAGGGAGGCAGTCAACATACCATCCCCGCAATAAGAAATAAATATGTATCAGCTTTGCAGGAGACCTTTGTACGTAGTACAATGCCTCCTAGATCACTGAACAGCCTGTCCTATCACCTACCACCTATATTATAAAATACATGCTGCCTCCCGTCCTCTGAGCACAATTTGAGGAGCAAAATCACCTCTCTTTCTGTCAACCCCAACTAGGCAATGAAACTTGTTATTACCTCCCTCCTCACTCAGCCTCCTTGGAGAGCGGTGTTCAGATTTCTTTTCTCCATGGTACTACATCAGTCACTATTACCAGCCTTCAGCCTTTGCTGGATCTATTACACATCATTCTGTAAAAATGTTCACAAAGATTGCTTTCCATCCCAGGTCAGGATTCGATGCATATCAAGAAGGCCTATAAAAGGAATAGAGCCGTCAGACATCACGTCATGCTGAAACAACCCCAAAAAACAAGTCGGCTTTTTAGAGGAGACAATGGGCTTTGAACTTGGTAATTACCAGTTACTCCTGATGACTGTACATAGGGAAACCCACAACCTCTTCTGTTCATGGAGGCTGCAGATGTAAACCCTTCATTATTGTTGCTGCTATACAAATGTTCTTTTGCTTTTCCGTGTATTTAACCTTTATAATGGCAAAGAAATTCAATCTTTAAATCTGCTTTAATTATATTTCTTCTTGACTGTTGTAATAAGGTCTCTTGAGTGACATCTTTATTTGTGTAAAAGGCAAAAGAGTTTGCAAAAATGGGTTTTAAAACACTACCCTGGCCCACAAAAGTATTTCTCTCACAGGACACAATAGACAAAGAAACAATACAGTGTTTGCCTAGGGAAAAAAAAAAAAAAAAAAGTCTAAAAGGGAAAGATTTTTCAGGGATCCAGTTAAAACTCAAAGTGTTATGAAGATTACAGATGGCACTGCAACCTGAGAGGGCTTCACAACATGGCAGACCCCTTTCAAGGCTATCTAAATTGCCTCTAGTGTCCAGGACAATATAAGATTCATAAGGCACAAAGGCATCTTTGCTCGTCTCCCGTTAGATGCGTTTTTTTGTGGTGCCATTTATAAAACCATAAGATTCCACTTGTAAAATGACCATATTTTTAAAGATATTTAAGCACCCCAATATTCAGAAAATAGAAACTCAAATAAAAAAATAAAAAATAAATAATAATAAAAAATAAAAATTAAAAAAAATTAAAAAAAACTTTTAAAAGTTTGGCCCATTATCACCTGGAAACATGGTCAGATTCAAGGAATAGGTAAATGCAATTTCATTCACTTTTTTTTTTGTCTTTTCATCATCAATATCTTTTTCATATATTGGTCTAATTTAGACTGCAAGCTCTACTGAGCAGGAATATACTTTTACATTTATAGAATGCCCCATAAATTAATGGCACTAGATGTGTTTTTATAATACTAACTAAGAAAAAAAAATCAATGATTCAGTGAAATGATACTTTCCTCACACTAGCAATTGATATTAATGCCTCCAGCAATAGCTGATGCTGGCTATCAATATCAGAGCCTCAGAAAGATCCTTGAAATTGTGCTCATGTGTTTCTACAGTGTTTGCATTTTTGGACTCTTGGAAAGTAATTGAATTGTGATAAAGCATTGCAATACAAGATGTGTCTTGGCTCCTTGCTGACATGAAGGCACTCTGCTTATCAGTGAATTAAAGGCAACTTTTTACATTCACATGGATAAATCATTGCTGATATATTACCATTACATAAAATGGCTAGGATATGTGCAACACGCTCAGCTTTTGTTTCATTATACAACTCTTTGAACAGTGATAAAACTGCTGTACCTCCCTTTATACAGGCCTTTTGTCCTCTCCCAGCTTTTCTAAGCGCTTCTCTGGCCCACATTGCAGGACACACAGTGTGGTTTCAGGCATATAGTTTGCTCCAGTGGTATGTATGCAAAATGAATGCAAAACATGCAGCCAAGATAAGCCCTGGCAGATATGGAAAGCAGAGCAAAAGAGATCATTTTGCTGTTAGATCATTACCTTTAAAATCTCTTCGATTTGGTAATTATACCACTAACAGAGGGAGAAGAAACTTTTTCTTCTTTTTTTTTTTCCTAGAGATATTATCCTGTAACCATATAGAACTTTCCAGGATGCCTAGTGCCTGTTTGAATGCTCAGGAATTAACTGTTTTATCCACCTATTTACACAGGACAAGGCTGCTAAATAATTAGACCCATAAACCTTCATAATTAAAGAAAAATACGGCTAGCATAGAAACAGGCACAGCCTTTGGTTGCATAAAAGGGCACCTCTAGCTAGTTAACAATAGCCAATGCATTCCTGATCATAAGTGCAATGATTTTAACAGCTGGTCTCATAAAATAGATCCCCAAATTAATACATTTAAGACAAACTTGAGTTGCTAGATTAGGGCACTCTGCTCAAGCAGTGGGAGCATTCGTTAAATTGCGCATCAGATACCTATTGTCTGAATGTGGTACTGATAGTCACATTGTAAATCTGATTCTCTAATATTCTTGGGATGCAATACACTGCATTTTTTTCATCATTTCCTCTACATGTAAACTGATCTCTTGCATTGAAGCAGTACTATTTAAAACAAAAGGATTTGATTTATAGCCAGTCCCCAGCCTCATAAATCACACCTGCAGTGTGGTGCTCTGAGCTCCCTGTGTTCTGCCAGCATTTACCTTTTATAAATGATTTGGGTTTACCTCCCATTGTGATGGAGTCTAATACAATTGCATTCTTTTCTCCCAGCATTCACTCTTGCTGTTGCTCATTATTCCCACTGGGAATTCAGTCCTAGTTTTTGCAAGCTTGTCAGGGGGGAGGGGATTCTTGATGGTGTGTGTGTGTTCTTTTTTTTAATTAAGGAACGTCGAGTTATAAATTTATGTTCACATTCTGTAGCATTTTCTATCACTAGATATACTATGCAGTGACTTCTTTCCTCCCCATTGACTACGCTTATATTTAAGTTCCCATTTGCTAGACTAATGATTTGGAACTTAAGCAGGACAGCAGCTTGAAATGTCCAACACACTGAATATTTGACCTTCAGGGTAACCCAGGTACATACATCAGCCACTGCACAGACTGCATAAGGACCTTGAATTCTCACTTTAAAAAGAAATATATCAAAAATAATGCTTTAATACACACACAGCCAGGTGACTAAAGTCCAAGGATTTTCTACTTAAATCTCAGAATCTATGACTGCCCGAAGATGAAGTGCCCAAAAGATACTTATATAATATTTTGCAATTGTGTCTCTACTTCTCAGTCATATTACAGTTCTAGTTGGTTAAGCACAGTTCAGAAACTGGGAGATACAAGACTTGCTCCTTCAAGCTGACAGTCTTAAATCCTCATTCAGGGAATCATTTCTAAGTTATGGCATCACTTAACTGAGACTGATGGAATTTGTGCACTTGATTTCCCCTGTAACAAAACAACAAATGACTTAATTTGTTCAATTAATGACCATCATCACTGTCATTTTTACTGTTACAGAATACTGCTGCTACCATACCTACAACCAACAAAGAGTTAATTATAGTCTGAGATTGGTAAAAGCCACAAAATCAAAGTTATATGTCTGTCACGGATATTCTATACAGCTTAGGTTCCGTTTTGAGTCCAGCCTTACAAGCTTTTAAAATGGAGTCTGTTATTTGATGAGATGGTTGCAAAATTTAGACTTAAGATTTGGAAGGCAGCAACGTGTGTCAGCTGAGATCAGACTCAGACCTAAAGTAGCTGGAAAAACATTTCTGAAATGAATAGTCATTATTCAGAAAAGCTACTCCTTTTCCACATAACTCACAGGTGGACTGGAATAAGTGGACCTGTTCCAGTTCAATGAAGGATTAAGCTAAACACTTCTATTTTCAAAGTAGATTAAGTGAAACGAAGACATTTTGATTCCCAAATTAGAAGTGTCCATACGTGGACTTATGCAGGAAGAGCTTCTGCACTTGAAATGCAAGCCTTACTGTCATCTAAATTAACTTTCAAATGAAGGCAGAAAGCCTTGAATTAATGAGTCCATTGTCTGTAAACTCATATAAAAGCATTTTTATGAAAAGTAGTCTTCTCAAGTTCATAGTGTGGGCATAAAGATAATCAGTTGTAACAGTTCTTGCTAGGTAATGACTAGCCTAATTTTTAGAACCTATTTTGAACTTACAGTGTCTGATGTATAAAAACTAGTGATTCCAATAATTGCTTCCAAAAATGAATTCAGCAAATTCAAATGTTCTGAACAACTGTTCTAATTTTCCAGTAGTTCAAAACCAGATTTTCTTCCAAGCAAAAAAAGGCATCTATAAATTGACTCGTAATTACTGAGAAGCAAATACCAATTTTTAATGCCAACATTTGTTACCTCAAGTTTCAATTTCTTGGATTTGTAATCCAAATTTGAGAGATCCACGAGAAGAGACGGTAACTCTGCAAATACTGTCCATCTGATATTTCATCTTGTTGTTGGACGAAGTAGTAAAACAGTAAAATGCATGAACCTCCTCGCTCTTTGGAATTATTCTTTGATTCACAAGTTAGTTTTACTTTGGGATTTAACTGCAACAAAGTACAATTATGCAAATCCTAGCATAAGGCTAAATTAAGTCTTGCTGTCTAGTCTTGTGCTGCCCCCAAAGCAACCCTGCAAAGTATATAACTCCATGGACTGTTGCAAGTCCTCCATTCTGATTTGTTTTTTGTAAGTACCTTCTTATATTCAGCCTCCCATGAAAAGAGGTCCAGGATTATGGGCTTCATTCTGAAGTAGCTTCACATGCACTATGTCCACTGAAGTATTGGAGAGCTTTATTGTGGGTTCGGTCCAAAGATACTTCAAGTGCTTTTCATCCAACTGCATGTTAGGCAGCATAGTCATGGCATACAACATATGCTTATACACTGGTTTCAAATAGCCCTAAAATTCCAACGTTTCTTCTTGAAGGCAATGTCTTTATATAAGGTCTTCTCAAAAATAAACCTGCAACAAAAAAAAAATGCTGTATGTTATGTAAAAAAAGAGATTTTTGGTTGAATACATGAAGTCTATGTTGTATGTCATGTAACAAAAAAAAAAAAAAAAAGATTTTTAGTTCAATATGTAAAGTCTACTTTTCCATTAAAGGAGTCATTTGTGTTAACTTTGAAGCTTGATTTAAATATTAGCAAATCTGAAAGATTCTTTGTTGTCTTTACACAAAGCAAAAAGACATTAAATATGCCCCAGTGTCTACCATGAATGAAAATTATTCCAGTAAATGTAGATATGTTTTAGTTAATGGTTTTGCTTATAATGTGTTGCAGCAACTACATGCTATATCTGGAACACTGATAAACTCATCCGATCACTTCTTGGATGCTGGCACAACCAATTTAAAGAGGACTTCTAAATTTATGCACACTAAATTTACATTTGCTCACACAACTGTAACAGCTGGAAATGTGCAGTTTGATTTGCATACAAAGCTTTGACTCCTTCATGGACTGCACTGAAGACTAGTATCTACAACTCTACTGGAAAGTTGGCCCCCTGTGATTCCTTACATGCTAGTATTTTGGACATGGTCCAGCCAGCTGGTTTCTGAGTTCACATTTATATCACAAAAAGACTTGCAATCCATTATGTTATTGGAATCCAAATGCCAGCACCAAATGCTTCTGTAATAGATCTGATACTTTGAAAATACATTGAAATATCCAGACCTAGCAAAATAGGAGTGGCAATTTCCACTTCTCCTGCAGCCTGTTCACCCCTGGGAGAAATCTATTAAAAAAAAAAACTCAACCAAGAAACTTACAAAATAAATACCTGATAGAGCCATTAATATGCAATAATAATCAATATGGATGTCTTTCCTGGCAGTAAACTACTAGCTGGAGGAACCATTAACTTCAAGAAATTTTAAAACATAGGGTGCAATATGATCCTGAAAACACTTATTCATATTATCAGTCCTTATTCTAACAATGTAATCCTGATTTGTGAAAGCCAGATTTACTCGTTAAAGTAACATCCTATGCAAGTACCATAACATACTTTTATTTCTTAGGTACATTAATAAAGTACCATTTTTAGATCATTTGTTAAAGAGTTCTGCAAATACTATTTAGAAAACTATTTTTAAAAAGGGAAAGGAAAAAAAATATTTTGCTTTCTTAAGAGCTTTAAATTTTAAAGCTGAGCTATACATTCCCAGTAATGGTCTTGCTTCAGTACAGTAAGCAGGAGGGAAACAGGACTTACTCTCAACATTTCAATAGGCTTAGCACCTTCATTAACTAAGTGTTCCTCCACTGGTGCTCAGTTGGATACTTTTTTTTTTCTTTTTCATTCTGAGAAAAAAATAATTCTTGTTCGTGGCCCTACAATTGATCTCAGCACTTTGCAAAAATATGTACACAACTTTACTATTTCTCCCCTGTAAACCCTAGACACCTTTCTCTGGATGGGTCAAGTGGTTGCAAACTACTTATCATCATCCTAGATCATTTATGCAACATTTATGCATCATCACTCACCTCCCTCTAGAAATGTGATTTTTTTGGTTTATACACAAAATCCTGTTTTCTAGAAGAATTTTTAGAATGATGGAAGTGATTGCCAATGCAAATAACAATCAAATGTTTCTGCTGCAAAAGAAATTACTTATTCTCAGATGTAACACCAATCTTATCTCATCTAATTGCACATCAGGAATAATTCTCTCGATGCCACAGGTTATTCTGCTTTCTTGATCCTTGATGAAAATGATTGGTATGCTCCCCGGAACAGGTCTTGAGACATTTTTAAAGAAAGCACTTGACAAAGAGAGAGCAATCTTTGAAGAAAAAGAGCTTATAGAGAAAAAGAATTTTCCTTAAATGCAAAGGAGGTAGAGAAGGATAATGTATTTCTCAAAGGCTCAGTAACGGAATGCACAGCTTTTCACTCCTAGGTCACTAGTTCAGATATAGCTGAGGTTGTCAGTCATCAGAAGTGGTAAGTCTAGGCTTAGATACTGGTAGGCTGCAAATATCCAAGAGGCAAAGTGATTATTTACAGCAGCACAGGAGACTGAATGGAGGGAAAATAAGGAGAAATTAATGTTAGCTTTCAAGATTACATGAAGACACATCTCTAGATAGAATACAGCTAAGAGAAATCCTATCTTCAGGGTGAGGTGGACTAGTGACCTAACACCTGTTTTCTACAAGATGCTTTCAGATCTAATAGGACTATTGCTGCACTCAGGTCAAATGAAAATTTTCCCTAGACTAACTTAGAAGATTGCTGCTGTCCTTCTTTCAAATACTCAAAGCTTCTCTGTCACCCAATCCGTAAAAAAATAATCATCTGTGGTGGCTAGGTTCAGAATGGCTGGCAAGGTTCATTATTAAGTCTTTTTAAATTAAAATATGACAATTAAATTCAATACTTAAAATATCGTTACTAAGTTCATTATTTTGAAGTTATTCCAACTGTCACTGAATCTCAATGATTATAGAGCTAACCTGTGTATTCTATATCACCATCAACACCCTTGCTTTCACTTTTTATTGTCTTCTTTCAAGTTGCATGTAGCCTCTTCAGGCCTGGGGCTATGTTATTCTGTCAACTAACTAGTACATTGGATTCTGATACTGCCTGGGCTTTCAGGACACTGCTGTAGAACAAAACGCCATTGTGATCAATATCTGGAGAGCTATGACATTGCTGGATGAGAGCTTGGCTCAGTGACTCCATTAGCACCATCAATACACATCCAAATGGCCGTGTGAGCAGCTCTGTGATGCAGTAGAAGTCACTTCAGAAAAAATCATTGACTGACTTAGTGCACAGACACAGAACTGACAATTAAATGAACTAACAGCTTCAATTTACTTTCTGTGATTAATTCAAGCTACTGTATAGCCATGCAGAGTAACGGTAGGAGCAGCATGACCAAGCCTGAACCCCAGCTTCCATTTTGACACAGCCCCCCAGCAGAGAATTTTTCTGTCAAGGGCAAATAAGACATCTTCAAAATTATTTTTCTAAGTTAATCTTAAAGGTGCTCTTTCAGACACAAGGAAAAATATTTTGGCCAAAAAAAAGGTGGAACAATTACATGAAGCAGCTGTTGAGTGGGCAGCAGATCTTGTTTAGAGTGGGCAAGGAAACCTCCTGCATCTCGAACAGTCTACTGAGTATTTGCAGATAACCCATACCTGGGTCTGACTCACTGATTTTTCACTTATTGGCTATTTAAATCTGTGCAAAGACCGTGAAACTTGGTCACTCTGTGCAGACTTTTACAGCTACTTTGCACCCCGCCAAGCAGGTCCACAGTGCCAACGCAGCAGCTCTTTTGCCATTACTTGCAGTAAAACCTACATTTACAGTATGTTTTTCCATGATCCTCCTCATCCACTGTTTTTCTTCATCCTGGATACAGGAATGGTTTATTTACTTTTCATATCCTATCCTGTCTGAAAAGGGTATAACACTCTTTAAAACTGATAAAACAGTAAGTTGCACTGAAGTGGCTTTCTGAAACTCATCCAAGTTCTTCAGTACAATTGACGCTGTTTCCTTTTAACATAGAAGTGGCAGAGTTGAATAGACTCCCTGGAGACTCCACAGATATTTTCAGTAGTGACAAGAGCCCATCCCAAACATAACTTTCAATCTGTTCATCCCTCCTTGAATACTAAGTAGAGCCTTTTCTTCTTACAATGTACTGAAACGGTGTCTGTATAACAAAAACACCTCCAGCACTTCAATACCACCTGAAATGCTTTCTAAGATATGCATATTAACGCCACAATTATTCTCATTATTAGATGTAGATCAGTCTAAAAAGACTGTGTACTGCCTTTTATCTGACCAGCATAGGAAGTTCCGCTAGGAGATGCACATTTGTGTCAGGGGCAGCATAGAGCATCTTGAAATTCAAAAGAAACGCTAATGAAGAAAGGATTCACCCAGAGGACAGTAGAGATTTTATGCAAGCCAGAAAGTGTTGGAGTCCTAAAAAAATAATTATTAAGTTCTAAAATAAAATGCCAACTTCATAGTAGATCTATATAACAGCATCAGTCAAAAGTAACTTCAGAGAAAATTTATACTTTTTTCATCAATGATTGATAGGCAACTATGTAAAAGAATTCCCTATCATTGGTCTTGTAACTCATTTGTATAGACATAGGATCTCTGAGAATGCAGTGCAAATTCAGTCTTGGCAAAGCCATGGTTATTATGGGAGCAGTATCTTTGATTTTTCCAACAATTGTCTGCATATAATCTCATCTAAAATCTTACACTACAACAATAAAGTTTGGAGACTGTTTTTGTGGAGTTTATATCATTTTTTTCTTGGACTGCAAGATAATTCTAAAGAAAAAAAAAACAATTAAGATGCACTGTTTGAGCATGATCACTCATTCAAATAAACACATCATTTACAGAACACATTTCTCTCACATTTCACATGCTCCAAGTTTATGTGTGCCCCCTCTTTCCAACAATTTGCATGCAATGTCTGAAAATTCTTCTATTAGAAAAATAAAGCCCTACCTACAGACATGCTAGACCCCCTTCTAATGTCTTTTCAAAGGGAGATGGGTCTCAGGATAAAATGAAAGACATGAAAGGCCGCAAGATTGCACACAATTCTCTTGTGAAACAAGAGACATCATGCTCTGACAGCGCAGCCAGCCTTTCAGCATTGCTATACATCTGCAATCCAGCCTGTCTTCAGTCCTGGAGCACAGCTGCAGTCCCAGGGGGTTCCTTCTCCCAGGCCCCTAACACCAGGCTGGTTCCTGGCTCTGACATCCTCGGCACCGGCCCTTCCACAGTTCCCCGCGTCCCAGCACCCCTTCCTCGCGCACGCATTGCAGTGCCGGGGGCTGATCACCCGCAGCACCCAGTGCAGAGGCACCGTGACAACTGCGCGTACCAAGCATGCAAGAGGGATCTGAAGAATAACTTACTCTGACAGATAACAGAGCCAATTAAAAGCAGTGACATGATGCATGTGCAGTTCTACAGAAATCTATGACAAAGGAACAGAAGAGCAGTGTTATCCTGCTATCTCAGCTCAGAAGAGAATTTCTGCTGACTTCGTGGGGCATTGTATCAGTCAAAGAGTAGCAAAGACACAGTATTCTATGGTCCTATGAGATTTTGCAGTTGCATGACATATGCATTCAAAAGATAACAACTTCAGGTTCCTATTACTATGAATGCATTCAACTATGTTTAATAGCAAGCACAGCATCATAAATATTTCTGAAACCATTTTGTTTATCTTCTAGCATTGAATTTGATATGACTAGAAACACTTCAAAATTTGTTAAAATAGTTTATAAGCCAAGTATTGTAACCATGGAAGCTCATGCAAATGCTCATGCACATGTACTTGAAAAACATGCATGTCACATTATATTTGGCATGATTATCGAGTGGCATTTAAACAGTGTAAAACTGGTTGTAAGAATAATTTAGAGTTGTACTGAACGGCTGTATTACTAAATATCATCATATTTTTTAAGACAGAAAGTACAGCATCTAATTCTAATTTTTAAATGATTGTTATTATTTATATGGACTTAGCTGTCCTCTGTCAAATAATCTCATACAGCCATTGACCCAAAAAGTAATTGATCATCTAAACAACATAGAAAGGTTCAGTACACAACACAGCATCCTTTTTGCAGTTTGTGGACCTAAGATCAAGTGCTGTAGAACACCAGCAGCGAAAATTCAGAAAACGCACCTCCAAAGGAAATTAATTGGAATGACGGGCTGTCTAATTTGAGGATTGAAGCCTAAGCCAAATTGTGCCAGGAAACCAATCCTGATTTCTTCCTATTCTTGTTGTTTACTGGGGGTGAACAGGAGGTGCAGGGGGTGGATACTTCACTTTGCATACATTTTTTTACTTAATTCACAGTTCCCAGTTTACCACAAGTTCGACTTCAATGGGAGTAGTGACCAAAAAATGAGAGTTCAAATGCACAAATGACAGTTCATCCTCTGAGTGTTAAGCATTACACAGGATATTAACAACCAATTTTTGTAAAACCTGACAGCAAAGGCTTTGTTGCGAATTGTTGAAAAGTGTGCACTACCTAGCCAATTAGCAGTGTTCACCCAGCCTCCTAAGGTCTTCACACATCCTGCTTGAAAAAGGGGTCTCAGTGCTATTTTCCCTCCTCCACATTCAAAAGCTATACCACCAGGAATCAAAACAATCCTCCTTCCTAACCTGCACTGAAGGAACTAATAATTTTTTTTATATTATTTTTAAGTGTACCATGCTTTTTGACACCAAAAGCAACTTTCTCAAGAACAAGACAGTGTAACACATTTTGTGCCATGTCTTTAAGCCACTGAAGGACAAGATGCCTGAACAAGGAGTCACAGAGCCACAGGGTCACAGAGTGGCTGAGGTTGGTGGGACCTCTGGAGGCATCTGGCCCAACGCCCTTTCTCCAGCAGGGACATCTAGAGCAGGTTGCCCAGGACCATGTCCAGATGTTTCCTGAATATCTCCAAGGAGGGAAACTCCACAGCTTCTCTGGGCAACCTGTGCCAGTGCTCGGTGCACTCATGCTGAAGAAAAGTTCCTCCTGATGTTCTTCCTCCTGTGTTTGTGCCCATTTGAGTCCATAGCCAGACAGAAAGATGACAGGGAACAACCAGCTTGCATACTGGACCAGGTGGCAAGACAAGCAGGCATTGCTATATGAGAAAACAGAAACTACTCCACACCTTTCTCTGCATAATCATGGGGTCCATACGCTTAGGGAACAGTTTTTCACTCCTTTAATGATCCTGTCATGAGGTTTGCGATAGAGACAGTTTTTGTGACAAGCTCAACTTGCTCCCTTCACACTCTCCTAACCATATCAGGAGATCAGCCTCAATGTCTTTCATGATGGGCACACTATAAATAAATTACTGTGAAACTTCTGTAAACTGTCATCTCGAAAGGGCCAAAAAGCCTAATTTTTGTCATTATGGAAGCTTGGGGGCAGAAGTTTGAATCTTTGTTCTGTTATTTTTTTTTCCTCTGGTAAAATGTCAGTTTAATGTTTTTGGAAAGATTTTGCCTTTTTTTTTTCTTTTTGTGGGCATATCATCAAAGCCTATTAGTGTAATACTTGCTATCGTTCATTTACCGGAGAAAACTCGTTAAACACATGTCACTTCAAAACTGCGTGACATAACATGAAATTAAAATGACCTTTATTTTGGCACGCTTTTGCACTGAGTTAGGGTATTACTAAGTCCCAAGTGCTGCCTGTTTATGAATGCCAGTCAGGCTACTACTGTGGCTCTAATGCGCTTACAGATTGTGCAGCCTATGAACAACTGTAGCTAACTGCAAATATTGAAGTAACCGTGGGGTAAGATCCGCTACTTTGAGAAAATGGATTAATTTATGTTGAAAATCTGACCAAATAGAAGTGGAAGCATTGACCAATTACTCACTTTTGTCAGATGCTGTTTCGGTGTTTGGCCTCCTGTCTTGCAATCCCTGAACTTGCATCTTGGGTCTAGGTTACTTCTTCCCATCCATATGGTTCTCACACTACATCCGTAAGAGTGACAGCTGAATGAGTCACGGTCATGCTTAACTTTAAGCGCACAGGTGTCCAATTCTTGATCTTAAAAATGCACATGACTGCATCATAAAAAAAACCACAGGCTACAACACAGAGCTTCAAAGCACTGCCACAGAGTGCACAGATGTGTACGTCAACCCTCTTGCACCCACCATCCCACTTTCAGGACCCAAGACAGCCAAACAAGAATCAAATTTCCACTCATTTCCTGAGGTTGCTCAATAACTTTGGACAGCATCAGATGAATGCTGTGGATCACTAAGTTTCTGTCCCCTGGACCTTTTAACACACATTCAGCCGTCTCCCTCTCACATCAGGGGATTCCTCCAGAAGAGGTGCCGAGCTCCAAGACAAAGACATGACTGATTCTTGTATCTGTTCCAACAAGGGGCTCCATGGCTATTGCAAATGCAGCATTTCACTGTGTCCAACTGAGGTCCTTCTCCTGAGGCCTAACAACACAAAAGACATTTTGTAATAGCTCCCTTTGAAATCAAATTAGTAATGTTTCAAGGCATGACCCGTAAAGGGTTGCTGTCCAGAATCTACATGTGTTTGACAGATACATCTTCCACCTAACGGGCCTCTTCAAGAGTACAGATGGAATCAAGATGTGTGAACATAGCTCCAAAAAGAGAGCCATGGGATATCAGGATACACAGCAAAGCACTCTATCTCAACAGATGAAAAGGAAACAATACCAGATACAGTGTGAAATAGCTCACTCCAGCTGGTAGGCCAGATTCTGACACCATTATATAGGTGAGATTATTGCAGACGAAGATGCTATTCCATATGTGCAAAAGCCAGCAAAATATAGCCCAAAGTAAACTACAAAACCTTGTGCCAACTCCTTATAAAGGTCACACAAAGTCACAATCTCCTTTTCACATACGCTCATACACTGCAAAATGCAAAAAGTTGCTGTGGGCTGTAGTTCTGTATGCCCAGGTACGCTTACGGGCTGGAGATTAGAGTCTTCAGACAGCAGCTTATCTTTACCTAGCTAGACAGTCTGTTAGCTGAAGGACTAAGCACAGTAACTTTTGTATGGTGTGTGTTTGGTTTGAAAGGGCTAATAAATATCAGGAGAGGACATTTTGGAGATATATATGCTAGTGTATCTCATGGCACAGAAACTGTGGGTCTTGAGGGTAAAACAAAATGAACTGAAAGGACAGAAAAGAAGATGAGTTTTCAAGTTTGCCATGATGTATTCGCTTATTTGCCAGAAAACTTACCACCCTATTGTCCTGAAGGGCGAACCTCTCTGGAGCAGGGGTATGAAATGAGAACTCCTTCCCACGGTGTATGATAATAGGAAACTGTTTGATAGCTGGCCTTTCCAAACACCCACAGGCCCCATTTGACTGTAGAGAAAATTAATTTAAAGCAAATTAATTTAAAACAACTTCCTAATGCAGGCCAGGCCTCAACTTCATAACTCATTTTCACATGAATTCACAGACAAGAAAAAAAATCATGGTAGTGTATCAAAAAACCCTAGAGCAGCCAAATAAAATGAAAAACTTGCTGGCAGGAACTCCACCAGCTACTTCTTGCTGCCAGTGTCTCCTGCCTGAGAAGGGGACACAGCTAGGGATGAGCTACATGTATTTTAGAAGATGAAACAGAGTTCAAGGCAACTCCTATAAAAGATAGGCTGTGCAATCTACACTATGTGTCAGGACCAGCCATTTCTGAAAAGAAACTAGATACTTTATGCTAAGACTAAGCAAAGCCTGGGAATGACAACAGCAGAGTGCACTGATGGTGCACTTACATTAGACTCCCAATGGCTCATTTCTTCAATGACCTTCAAGTTCTGGCACCGCTAACAAGAGGAACAGCAAACGTTTCAGGAAACGGAAAAAATTTCTGCCTAATTACAAAAAGGACAGAGGAGCATGCAGTGCTCTTAGGCAGTTCTGAGATAAGGTTATAGCCACGACTTGGCCTAAGTTCTTCTATATCAACATTTTCAGCTGCATTTGATTACATTAAAAAGCCATAAATCACTGATTAACGCACGTGATTTTCACACTGTTTTTCCAGGAAGTTACTTTAGTGAACAGGTAACTGTCACATTGATTACAGAACTAAATGAGAGTGCCATCCTGATAAACCTGGAGAATGACATCCCTATGAGATATGTGCAATACGAGACTCACATCCTGATATGAACGAACAACCCAAAAGAGGCTGGAATTCGGTTAACTCTCCATGTTCATACAAATCTTCCTGCTTGGGCTACCAAAGCAGTCAGTTGTCACCTTGGCTTTGGTCATTAATAGCAGTCCCTCAGGACAAGAGCAAGAAAACCAAATCATTACCACCAGAATTTGATGGTAAATGACTTTGCACATGAATGCTACTGTGGCAGCAGCTCTCTCTCTTGGATTATAAACCTAGTTAAACCTTTGACTAAGAAGTTAATAAATGAATGGTAACCTGATCATTCTTATCAGTGTTTCTGTAACAGCAGCAGAGTAACAGCTTCCCATTGTGTCTGAAGCAGTAACTGGCATTCTTCATGTGATTGTGATTTGTAAATAAGCTTGGCCATGGAAACTGTTCTGTTGGAGTAATGGGTAAGAGGAAGCTTTAAAAAACAATAAGAATAATACATTAATTACAAGTAGAACGGAAGCCCAAAGGCAATGATCAGCCTGTCTCACAGACTGTCACTCAGGTTAGGGAGTGTTAGCCAATGCTTATGCACTGAATTCTCCCCTAGAGTGGTACCTCTTTCTTTTCAGTCTATCATGACATATTTACAGCTTTGCCTCTCAGCAGTCTCTACTGAGACTCCAGGGATCCACACTGGCCCATCATGAATGTTATTTTTCTTGTGCTACTACTGCGTAGAGCCAACAGAAGATATTCAGCAAGGAATTAAGAGTCTGTGTTAATGTGATTTCTGTCATCCCCCTATATCCTGGATTAGGTTAAACATACTCTTTTTTTCCCCTTGCTTGCTTCAACTGTTTCCAAATATATATGGTGTAGAAGTAAGTTTGCATTTTCTACATCTGTACTAGAAAATTGAACAAGCCTAGGACTGTGTTGGGGGATTACAGCTACTGGTTACAGGTGATCCCTGTCCATTCTATTTAACCCTCTTAGCCTCCAGAACAAGCTGGCCATGTACCTATACAGAACGGGGTCCTGGTTGGAGCTAATCCCTGAATGGCACCAACAAATTATTTGGGAGAGTCCTAGTTGGGCCTGGCCAAAACCCAGCAAGGGACTTTTCTTACACTGTAAGTGTAGACAATAGAGTGCTTGGAAATGTTTCCTGACATTATTTTTTTAATGGAATAAACATTGCTATAGAAAACAGAAAAGAAACCCAAATTTATAAAGAATCCAAAGTCTGGTGCTTTAGTTTTATATTTGTGCTTTATTTTGTTTTCATTTAAACTCCCTTTTTTTTTCTCATACAGTCTAGGAAGCATATGAGGTACAGGAAGCGTGTGAGCACATAAAATGGAACCTGTCAAATCCCGTAATAAATGCTTCTTTGCAATCGTATCTGGTCTCTTCTTTCCTGACATACTCTTGTAGAACCACATTCACATATCTTGAACACTAAAATATGAAATAACAACACATACTAGCAAACAACCAGATCCCTCCTCACCAATGTTCCTACCAGCCAGTTCTTTGGTAAAAATCACCTTACAACCTTCCAAAATCATATCCTACTGATTTACAAAATTATTCTACACTCCTATGAACAACCTGATTAGCTGTAAATGTATTATCAAAGCTAACTCATTATATTAGACACAGGAAACACTACAGGTATGTAAATTATACAATCACTTCCATAAAGGATACAACTTACTCAAACCAGAAGGGGTCTAACTGCCTTTAAGTCCTTCATGGAGTAAAACAGACTGAGCCTCTCCTACGGCAGTAGCCTAAACTGTATCATTTAGCAGATCTAAACCAGAAATTGAGTCATATTAGAGAGCATGGGAGCATTTACAGAACAGGGTGCCACAGTCCTTGTCTGAGTGTGACAGGTCCCACTCTAAGGTCACTGGTTACTGGGTCATTCAAGCATTCACTGTTGATGCAAAGTTAATCTGTTCCTGCTCAGTTGTGCACCTAGGCCACATCATTCCTCAGTTTCACCGTTCTTTCTCAAACAGATACACAGGCAAAAGGACAGTGGTTTCAAGTCTTTACAAAAGGGAAAAGTTCTGTTCAGAAACAAAAATCCCTCCCTAGTATTACCTAGTAGCAGTAACTCCAAGATTCTGAGACCACATGTAGCTTTACGGAATAAAACATAACAAGCTGTCAAAATGTGCATAAAAAAATTAGAGCCATTATTCCAGCTCAGAGTTCTGGGGACATAAACAATCCTCTTGAAGTTCGCTGTGACATATTTTGCAGTGGGAGCCAGTCATTAGCATTACCTCTTGTATGCAGAGAGCTGTACATGCATTCTGTCTTAGGAGCTGGCACCGCAGCGCAGAAATCAACAGGCCTGCCTTGGAATAGAAAAGAAAACAGTCCAGGGCCAATTCCCTGCCCCTGAGCACGAGTTTGATGGCACAGCTCGTGTCCATATGGCTAAACTCTCTCCTTCTGCTCGCTCCCCAAAGAGTTGTCTTCATCCATATCTGCCTGCTTGGAATAGCCCCTGGCTCGTGCTGCTGCCCTAAGCCATATTCGTGTGCCATCGGGGAGAGCACTGACTGGCACTAGCATCATGCTAGGGAGAATGCTAACAGTTAAACACCACAGGTCACTAATGTTACTGCTCCTGACCCTGTCTACTTTACTAACACATATACAGCCTTAAAATTCTGCTAAAATATTATTCTAAAACATGTTTACTTTCTCATAAGTGACTTTCAGTTGTATAATAGGAAATGCAGTAAGTGAGGTCCAAAAAAAGGCATGAGGAATTAAGACATACATATATTTTGTGTGCACAGGGACATAAAGGAGCTGTACCAGGTGAGGCCACAGCACACAAACTTAGGAAAAGTATGAGACCAGGGTAAGCATGCCATATTTCCTCAGTACACTGCCCTGCAGCAGCCTGTGATTCATGGACTTCCTGAACCAAAAGTGGAATTTGGGTATTCAACAGCCCTCAGGATTCTTATGAAAGAAAATGAACTCTGGACTTAAATGCTGCATAATTAAAAAGTCAGCAACAATAGGCTTTAGTAGTATGAATTATAAGCAAGGGGTAAATCTATTCATTCAGAAAATGTATTTTACATCAAAAGAACATCAAAACAAGGATGAACAAGAGTATTCTCATTACAAGACTGCATCAAGGTGAAAGCTACAATCTCTAAGAGCAAAATGGCACTGACATCCTCACAGAAGGCCTTTGCTTGGGCTCAGTGCACATGAAACAAAAACAAAACAAGTTTCATAGTGTACTCTAGGCAGAACCTGCTGTGATAGAAATCCAAATGAATGGCTAGTAACTCAGTGGCAAAGTGTAGGATCCTTTCTATTTAGAAGCTGATAATTTCTATCGCATAGTTTTCTCCTGACATTTTTTGTTTGTCCCTTTAAGGGTTTGCAAAGCCTTCATGACAGCTGTGTCTTTGGGTCCTTATGGGTATTTCTGAGCTACTTCTAAAACCATATTAGGAGCTGAGGCAGCCACAGCAATAAGAAGAACTTTTCCATTCCTGAGTGGGAAATTCCATGAGATAAAACATTCTTGCATTTTGTCCAGCAGAAATACTGTATTTCCACTGAAAATGCCATACTAATAAACTCACTATATTTTTTCTAGAAATAAATAGGACAAAAAACTTCTGACCTCTCTCTCTGTCTCCCCTTTTTTTTCTCCCCCCTTCTGCTCTGCTCTTCATCAAAGTGTGAGGAAGTTGGTCAAAACAAAAATCTAAATGCATTTTTTCCTCCTAATAATAAAGTAATGGATATCCCCTTACTTTTGCCATGATGTATCAAAAACATACTGAAGGAGGAAAACCATCCTGCTTTCCAAAACTTGATGTTGACCACTGATCAGTGTATCCCTATGAGGAAGAAGTCAAGAAAAGGGGACAGGAGACCTGCATGGATGAGCAAGAAGCTCCTGGCAAAACTCAATCAGAAGAAAGTACACAGAATGTGGGATAAAGGACAGGCCTCTTGGGAGGAATATAGGAATTTTGTCAGAGTATGCAGAGATGCAATGAGGAAGGCTAAAGTCCATTTGGAATTAAATCTGGCAAGGAACATCAAGGACAACAAGAACAGCTTCTCCAAATACATCCATAACAAAAAAAAAAAAAAAAAAAGACTAGGGAAAATGTGAGCCCACTGCTGAATGGGGTGGGTGCCCTCGTGACAAAGGATACAGAAAAGACGGTTAATGAATGTCTTCTTTTATTCAGTCTTTACTGCTAATACTAGCCCTCAGGAATCCCAGACCCTAGATAAAAGAGAAAGTCTGTAGAAGGGAAAACTTTCCCTCAGTCAAGGATCAGGTTAGAGATCATTTAGGCAAACTTGACACCCACAGATCCATGGACCCCAATGGGATGCACCCATGAATGCTGAAGGAGTGAGCAGATGTTACTGCTAGGCCTCTCTCCAACATCTTTGAAAGGTCATGGAGAACAGAAGAGGTGCCTGAAGACTGGAAGAAAGCCAAAGCCACTCCAGTCTTCAAAAACGGCAAGAAGGAGGACCCTGGAAATTACATGCCAGTCAGCATCACCTGCATCCCTGGAAAGGTGATGGAACACCTCATCCTGAAGATCATCTCTAAGCATGTGAAGGAAAAGAAGATGATCAGGTCAGCATGGATTACCAAGAGGAAATCATGATTAATCACTCTGACAGCCTTCTATGATGGAATGACTGGTTGGGTAGATGAGGGGAGAGCAGTGGATGTCATCTACCTTGACTTCAGAAAGGTTTTCAACACTGTCTCCCATAACATCCTCTTAGGTAAGCTCAGGAAGTGTAGGTTAAATGAGTGGACAGTGAGTGGTGCAGTCTAGTTTGAGACCTGTAGCTAGTGGTGTCTCCCAGTGGTCATTACTGGGTCCAGTCCTGTTCAACTTATTTGTCAGTGATTTGGAGATGGAACATAGTGCACCCTCAGCAAGTTTGCTGATGATACAACACTAGGAGGAGTGGCTGATACAGAAGGCTGTGCTACTATTCAGAGAGACCTGGGCAGGCTGGAGAGTTGGGCAGAGAGGAACCTCATGAAGTTTAATAAAGGCAAGAGCAAGGTCCTGCACCTAGGGAGGAATAACCCTATGCACCAGTACATGGGTTTATGAAAGGCAGGTCCTCCTTAACTATCCTGATCTCCTTCTATGACAATATGACCTGCTTAGTAGATGAGGGAAAGGCTGTAGATGTTGTTAACCAGACTTTAGTAAAGCTCTGGTGAGGCCGCACCTCAAGTACTGTGCTCAGTTTTGGGCCCCTCACTACAAGAAGGACACTGAGGCCCTGGAGCGTGTCCAGAGAAGGGCGGTGAAGCTGGTGAAGGGTCTAGAGAACAAGTCTTATAAGGAGTGGCTGAGGGAACTGGAGTTGTTTAGCCTAGAGAAAAGGAGGATCGGGAGAGACCTTATTGCCCTCTACAACTACCTCAAAGGAGGATATAGAGATGTGGGGGCCGGTCTCTTCTCCCAAGCAACAAGGGATAGGACAAGAAGAAATGGTCTCAAGTTGTACCAGGGGAGGTTCAGGCTGGATATTAGGAAAAATTTCTTTACTGAAAAGGTTGTGAGACATTGGAAGAGGCTGCCCAGGGAAGTAGATGAGGGTATATACCTAGGGTTATTTAAAAAGCTATGTAGATGTGATGTTTACGGATATGGTTTAGTGGTAGACCTGGCAGTGCTAGGTTAACAATTGGGCTTAATGGTCTTGGAGGTCTTTTCCAAACTAAATGATTCTAAGATTCTAAATATTTTCAGGGAGGGTGTTGAGAGGATGGAGCCAGACTCTTTTCATTGGTGTCAAGTGACAAGATAAGAAGCAATGGGCACAAACTGAAAACTAGCAAGTTCCATCTGAATATGAGGAAAAACTTTTTTACTCTGAAGATGACAGAGTGCTGGAACAGACTGCCTGGAGAGGTGGTGGAATCTCCTTCTCTGGAGATATTCAAAACCTGCCTGAATGTGATCCTTTGCAACCTGCTCTAGGTAACACTGCTTGAGCAGGGAGGTTGGACTAGATGATCTCCAGAGGTCCCTTCCAACCTCAACCAGTCTGATTCTGTGACACTGTGAGAGGAAACATTCCCTAGAAACTTACCTAGTACTAAAAGGTTCTTGCCTTGTACTTACTCACAGCTCAGTCACAGCCATGCAGGTGCAAGTTTTAACATCTGTGATCTGACTCCCTCTGAGACTTCCCCTTTACATCCACGTACTTTGTAAACATGACACAAGAGTTATTGCAATACTTTTATTTGGGAAATTAGGGAATTAGCAATTAAGCTGGAGCTGGAGACAGCCATTTTGACTAGGATACAAATTAAGTTGAATGCAGCCTTCAGCCAAATTTGGAAAGGAGGTTTAAGGTTCTGCAAGACAGAATTCCCATATTCTACATATCACTATGTGATATATAGTAGAGGAAGGCTGGTTATGTCATTTGATTTTGTTCTGCCAAAGATGTCCTAAACTATAAAATGGTGACAGTAGTACTGCCAACCTCACAGGGCTCCTGTGAGGACAATAAACTGATTTGCAGTGCTCCTACACCAGGCAAATATTAAATGAAGGGTAGGGCAGCCCACCACCACCCTATGGCCTCCTCATATGTCAGAGAAGCATACAGGGCTCCTGGTATGCAAATCATTCTCATTTCTAAATACTGTTGTTACTGATTACCAGCTATTCAAAGGAGCAAACAACAAGCCGACAGTTATGCCAGCAAAGGCCATGTAAGAAATTCTGGGATCACTAGATACTGGCAAGGGCAATACAAGAAACACAGTATCCCAAGACACACAGGAAGGACTAGGATGGGATCAATTTTATCAGCCAACAAACTTCATACAATTGCCACTACCCATAAAGATGCTGATTATAATATCATTTATACCTAGTAAATTAGATTTCCTTTCACCAAGAGGAACAATCTTTGCTCTGGTGCTCTACTCTGGATTGCGAGGAAAGTAGGTAACCATACAAGCCAATAAGGAAAGATTTGTGATTATTTTTTTAACCCAAGTCAGAATTGATTTGGCTTCCTCAGATCGCTTATCACCTTCAGATCAGAACACAGGCACTATACTAATGCAACACATAAAAATACCATGCTTACAGTTATATGTGCAAGTCTAAATTAAATATGGTAAGGGGAAGAAGGGAGTACAGGGCAAATGAATCTAATAAAATCAGATCAGAACACATTTGGATTACAAAGGATTTCAGAAAAAAATCAAGGAGAAAAAAAGTGTAAAATGATTCCTCAAACTAACCAATAACTTTAGTATGCCAGCCATAGAGCAAGGACTTAGTGCTCTATTCTAGCTTTATAGCAAAAGGAAGTATTTTTATGATGTGGAAAGTAGTAGGAGGGTAGAAGGTACCACAAACTCCTCAGAAACATTGATATTTTTAAAGCAGTTTCAAATATCCTCTCAGAAGGAGCAGTTTTATAGGACAGTGCCCCCAAGCCTCTCACTCCCCTCTACTGATGTTAATGTCTTGGAATATACATGGAAAAAAATAAAGACATCTTTACAAGGTATCCTCACAGTATCTTGAAAAGGACAAACACACAGAAGGGGCTTTACAGAAATACCCCATGAGGTTCCCCATTTCTTCCTCCCTCCCTGTGTCATGGCAGGAGGAAGGGCAGTTATAATAAATACAGGATTCCCCCCAAAAAATAAGACAGGCTTTTCTGAAAACACCATGTACACAAGATTGTTTCCCATTTCTTTCCCCTCTGGTGGTTAGAGTCCAGATTACATAGGCATGCCTTATCACTGAAAACAGACAATTAAATATGGGAACGGCTGTCAAGAGAATGGTCTATATTCTTGTGAAACCATTTCACCATTATTCCACAAACAGGAAAATATTTAGCAAGAGGTGTGCAAACTGGGTACAGATGCAAGAGTGTGATTGAAAGGTGGATGTCATCTGCTGACAGCAGATCTAGACATACGGATTCAGCATGAAAAATATTCCCTTTTTCCTCCAGACTGAGAATTTTCTTCCATTGGCCTAAAATGATTGTTACTTTTATTCTGAAATTTCAAATGGTTTCTATTCACACTTCCAATAACAAACTATCATCTGCAGTCCCATATTTACAGTATTTCTCTGAAAAACTCCTGACCACAGCAAAAATATTCCCCTGCTTGCTCACATAGACCAAAGTATTTGAGCCATTGGAAAATACAGCAGAGAACAAAACATTCAGCTGCTAAAGCCCACTCATCCAGCTAGCTTCTCTGTCCTTCTCTCTAAGAGCCTTACAGAACTTCAGTTCAGTGATAGGAGAAACTCCCAAATCTGGGAAGTGGTCAGACTGCAGAGAAAGTACTTTCCAACTGCTTTGATGTGTTCTGGTGCAACTCTACATTACTTCAAAAGCCCTGGAGACACACACTGCAGTAATATAAGGGATGAAATTTGTCCTGATATTTTTCACCACTAAAATCCTGCATAATCCTCATTTTGAAGACTTAAGTGAGACTTAAGCAGTACATAGCCTCGTACCAGGTCCTCTCTGTGTTGGCACAAATTTCACCCAGGCAAGACAATATTTGCTCAGGTGCAGTACCTTGGGTGAGAGTTAATCCCTTTCATTTCTGACACAATAGTTATTATGTACAATAACTAATAAAAGCCGCTCTCAAGATCGACAACCTACACATTTTCAATTTCCTCTCACGTACTCCTTAGCCTTTCATAAGCTCCTTTGATCCTGTATAGGTGTCAATCTTTGCATGCTTATAGGTCACAAGAAAGTTCATCTCATGTTAATAGCCCAGTCACCTTAGGATGCATTGATTTTAATCCATTTCCGAATTTAAATTTACCATCCTGTTTCAGACACTTCATTATTCTTGAAGATGCCAAGTCGCAGGGACTGTGATTTTGCTTGGACTCTGTATTAAAGAGGAAAACGTCAAGACAAATATGAAAGCTTCCTTCTTGCCTGGCCTGTTGGGGACAGACATATGTATGTACACTGCACCCTTCTTTATCAGTGGAAAACTTGGTTATTTCAGGCAGGATTTATTTGGGCTACTAAACCAGGAGCCCAAATTTGTGAGATAGTGATCTTACATGAATAATCCAAAATACACAACAGCTCGAAATACAACTCCACCTCCAACACGTTCACGTGCTCAGGACACACTGGGAAATCTGCAGCGAGGAAGGACTCCACGTCTGGGGAAAGACAGAGGGGCTGCCAGAAGGAAGGGACCCTAGGAGAGCTCATGGTGCTGCTGATGGCTTCTCCTTATTTCTTCCCCTTTTTCTGTTTCTCCCCATTTGTTCTACTGGAGGAGTAAGATGTCCTGCATAGTTTTTCCCCCTTTTTTTCCCCCCACAAACCACCAGTACCAGACGAATGCTCCCAAAATTCTGCATTCTTTGCTTTTTCAGACAGGACCAGATGCTGCCAGAGACAGTGAGCAAGGCTAGAGGGACTGGACTTAATCTTTTCTGGGAAGGCAAACCTTATAGGATTGTTTGTTTTCATTCTGCTGTAAGACATTCCAGCTAGTGGGAAGTTTCAAGAACTTGTTCCAATGGCTTGTTTCTCCTGCTCTCTCCCATGACAAATTGAAATCAATATTTTTGGATTCTTCTCATTCCCTTAAAGACTCTCTCTTGCCTTCTCCTCCCCCCTCCCCCTTCCGAGGTCACACAAACTTTGCTTTGGACTCCAAACTATTAATTTTTCACATTACTCATTTTAGGTGTCTGAAAAGCTTCTTACTCATCAGCCCATAGAAGGAAGTGTTCCTTCCCCCCCACCTCCCCCCCCCCCTTTTTTTTTTAAAGACAAAGAGATATGTATCTCAGCAGCAGAAATGAAATTTCGTTCATGCCATCACAACAAGGTGTCTCGAAGCCCCATTTGCCATCCCCTGCTTGGCACGCACTTGTTGGCTCTGTTTTGTGCTCACTCAGAGCCCCATTTCTCTGGGAAAAGAGCCAAAAAAAAAAAAAAAGTGCCAGTCAAGGAAATCCAGGGTGGCTTTTCCTGCAGGTGAAGTAACTGCGGGAAATAGTTGTGAAGCTGATTTCTCACCAAACACTGTGTTGCTCATCACTGACTTCTGGTAGCCACCAGCTTAAGCTTAAGCTAACTAGAGTTTAAAAGCTCTGTAGCCCAGTGTTGGTCTCCAAAGCTCAGCAAGCATTCCTGTCAGCAATGGCTGGAGAAGAGATGAGCCTGTAATACAGGAAGTGGCTTGTGAAGCAAGAAGCAGCCTTCCTCATTTACCAACAGTTCCCTTTTCTGCTCGGCTCCTCTCCCGGACCCATTTGGACTAGCCAAGGAATATAACAGTGCAACCCTACCTGTCAGCAGGGAAGCGTGTTTGTGCATCTCATTCCTCTATCTCTACCAGAGCTTGGCTCTTGGATCTCCTCAGGCTCCTGATAACCTCCTGATGTTACCACAGCTGTTTGTTTAACATAAACCCATAAAATTCCTGTGGTTGCCACATCGCCCTTTTCTCCTGTCCACACCCAGGACCTCCTCATCTTCTTACATCCCGTAAACAACTCCCTGCAGGGTCCACATTTACTGTGATAACTAACAAGTCCATTAAAACTTCAGCTCTGACACACATTTTATACAGCAGTCTTCAGTGCCCTGCTGTCAGGTAAGACTTTGCTGAGGCATTCAGACTTTACCAATAAAATAATATTTGTATTCTCACAATCATCTACTGAAATCTCCAAGAATGCCATAGCAATAGCTATGAAGTACTTTTAAGGAAATATATATATATTATGTATATATATATATATATATATATTTTTTTCCCCCATAGAAACTTCAACAAGTTTAACTTTATGTAGACAGGGTGGAAAGCTTTTTGCAAAGCAAAAAAAAAAAAAAAAAGCAGATATTGCTACAAAGCCAGTTTTGCCCAGCTCACCTATTCCTTTGGTTCAGAATGGATCAGATGCAAGTAGCGCCATAATCAAGTTTTTCTGGTTTGGACCCTGGGTGGACAGAATATAGCTGAAATCCAGATGAGCCACATTTTTTACATCAGGTAAGCCAACATCACATACAGGGCAAAACAAAGCAATTTGCAAATGTCTCTATCTAGGCTGCAGGTCTGAAAAATATGCTGAGCTGCTTGTGCTTGTTTGGAAACTCTCTTAAGTCAGCAAGAAGGTCTCTACTTGCTGCATTGCTTCATCCCTACCTGGGACAAGGTCCTGTGCAATTGTTTGTACAGCTGGATAGAGCATTCAGGATGTCTGTTTGAGATGCAAGTCCTAATTCCCCTCCTCTCGGTCACTTGAGAATGTATTTTCTGACAGGCTGTATTATACACAGTTTCTTCATTCAGTTTTCTCTGGAGCTGGGATTTTGATAAACGCATAGGTCTATGATTACATGATGTGATAGTAAAAGAGAAGGAAAATACTAGACAGTCTGTATTAAGAGTTTTTCTTTTAATAAAACAAATATCAGGAAGTGTTTATTTGTACGTACCTTTCTGCAAGTCCTCAGCCTGTTTCCCAATCAAAGACAATGTTGCTCATGCAGCAGCAATAAAGCTGTCATACTGCCTTCGGCTGTAACTCGCAATCCGTCCATATCTGATACTCCACTGAAAAGAAAAGGTGCAGGCCCTCAATCGGGATGAATTGACTGGCAAGGGGCTGTGCTACTTTTCAGCTTAATTTTTTTTTTTTGGCAAATGCATTTAAATCCTCCAATATGAACTTATGCCATTTTGTCAGGGTGCTTTACCCACAGAAGCTTCAGAAATTAATCATGCTTTCTCTGCAATCATGGAAACATCACTGAGTTAGCATGAAATTACTTTTCAATTTTTTCCCTCATTTTTTTTCCACCTTTTCCTACTCCCCACAAATACCTGTCCCGGCTGAAAATACCACATCGTATTTTACAGAGGATTTTATCTGTGACAGTTAACAAGATTCTGCAAATTATTTTTAAGACTGTTGCATCTTTGACATTTCTTAAATTGTTTTACAGACTTTGTTGCTGTTTGGTTACACTCACAGACACCTGTAAATTCAATATCTTCAGAGACAGTCTCCTGTTCCACACTTTCACAAACTTCCAGATTTGTGATTCATTTTAGAAAAAAAATGGTCAGCAAAAAAAAGTACCTTTTTTTTTGGTTATGTTTCATAGGAAAAATGTAAAACACTGATGAACAAGAACTGCAAAAGAAAATATTGGAGCAGGGAGCTGTGTTTATAAAAATTTTCTTGTCAGTTTAATGTATGTGAAATGAAAGATACATTATAAAGCCTGTTAATAAAAAATATTCCCAAGCTAAACCAAAGTCAACAGCAGTATTTTTGCTCAACTTTAAACATTATTAGTTTCATAACTAATTCTCTCACAATTGCTAATATTTTGCCTTGATGAACTCTGTGCTGCCTCTTCATTATGAAAGTGCTGCAAGGTAATACAGCAGTTACATGACAATGCAAATAGGACCCATTCAATTTGCACAAAAAAAAAGGTTGCAAGGAGCAATTAGCACTTCATTAATATGATATAAAATGCTAATTTGCCATATATCCCAAGTGACTCAAAACTCCTTTCCATCCATATGTGCAAATAATAGTTAATATGATGCAGTGTGTGTGAATCAGGTTCATGGTGCATTAGCCGGAATCTCTGTGTCAGTTTTCTGTATAATAGCTATTAGTTAATATGAACAGTAGCTCATATTTAACCTATGACAGCAGTGTTAAATGATAAAAGGATCTGCTGGCAGCAATATCTCATAATTCCACCCCTGTAAAGTTCTCCCTTCCTTGCTATCCAGGATGAAGTATTGGGAACTGACTTCTAATCTAATTTATAAAGCAGATTGAAATGAAGTGCTGGTAGCACTCAGCTCGGCTGCTCAGCATTTTGAGAGGCAAGATCATTCCTGGTGACTTGCACAGCTCAGGCATTTGAGCACTCACTGGCAGCTTCTAATGATCAAAGTATTTGACTTAAATAATTGATTTATTTATACCAGTAAAGAAGCTCCAGGGGGTTGTGAATATTATGAGATATAATCACACCACTAGGGAATTAGAGACACTCAGATGTGCCTTGCGCCTGCTAATGCCCTGGGGGTGTGATTAGGATATCACACATCAAAGGAATTTGCTCTAAATTTTTTCATATAATAAATTAATAAAAGTAATTCATTTAAATAATTCCACTGATTTAATGGGACAGATCTGATGCGAGATGCTGTGTGCAACGAACTACAGTGATGTGGGTTGATGCAGGACAGAAGAGAAGCCCTGACCATCTCCAGTAACTACCACAGCACCAGCAGAGTCCTCTGGCTAGCAGCCCCAGATGAGGTGTTAGCATCACCTCAAAGCTTACTGCCTGTGATGAGCATTCCCAGAGATTTTAGCCAACCTGCATTGTTTGAGATGGAGTAAATGGTGCTCCTTCAGTGAATCCTTTGCAGAAGAGAAATGTTGATTACCAGTGACACAGAAGGCAGTACAGCATGCTGGCACAGGCAAGCTCAGCGAGAGCTGAAACACCTCGTGGATAACCCAGTCTCCTCTGACCAGGTTATTTGTTCAGGTTTTGAAGAAGAAAAACTGCCTTACCAGTTTATATGGTGTGGCCATCGTAGACTACAGGTGTTTTACAGTCCTTAACGCACTTTCACCCCAGCATACAAAAACAATACGGAAATGCGTTTATTTCAATTGTATTCATAAGAAATTGAGTCACACAAGAGACCAACTAACTTGCTCAAGGGCACAGAGTCTGTGGCAGACCAGGGGATTAAATTTGTACCGAGTTTGTGTAGTTTGCTTCTATTCCAAAAGTACATGGGCTTTTCCACAAGGACATTACAGAGCACATTACAGCAACAGGCAATTAACATCATGTTATCTTTAACCTCGTCTCCTGCAAGGGAAGTATACAGACGTTTCAATTCCAGAGGTACAATTCTTTCCTATATCCAGGACTCACAGGGAAGCAATAAGGGCAATGATAGGAGACACAAAGGCAGCCTTTCAGCAAAAGGATGTGCTTAACCCCTGTGGTTCCTCTTCGGTATGAAGACAGAAAGCAGTATGTGGGGACATGTTGTGCCTTGGACAAACTAGTACTCCAGGTGAAAAACGTGATGGCTATTCCTGGGTTGCAGAAAGAATGAGTAAATAAGACTTGTTGAAACCACATCTCTACTCCCCTGGGGTCAGGCATAGACTGTCTTCAATGCCCTCCAAAGATGTTGCAAGAGAACTCCAAATCAGCAACGCTGTTTAAACAAGTCATGCAAGTTGTAAGTAAAGAAATCAGCAACAGTTATAAATTTATCCAAAAGCACCATCTCTGTGGCTAAAATTAGAAGGGGAGGGGCTTCAATTGATTTGTTCATGCATATGGGCAAAAGCCTGAGGCTGCATTCAACTATTCCACACTTAAGTGCCATTCCCATCCTTGTTCTGATTATGGCACAAGAAGCATTGTGCATGCCTGCTGGGCGCATTATCAGCCTAAGTCACAGGAAGAGGTACCCAGAGACATATCACAAATCAGATATCCATCATATCATACGTGTTTTTGTTGCAAGGGTCTGAAGTCAGCTACCCCAAATGCATCCAAAATTCAGTCTCTCTCACTCAGCGAGTTCAAAAGAAACCTCTCCTGTCTTGGAATTTCAGGATTTAAATTCAGTCTGGAGTCATGCAGTCCACTACCAATTAGCCTGACAGTGTTACACATAGCATGCTGTGTTGAAAACAAACGTACGCATTTCTCTGTGTTTATAACCTCTCTTTTTCTATACATCATTCTTCCTACATGTACATAATAAATACAGTCAATCCTACTAATGCAGATTTACTGGGGACTTTTTTCTTCCCCCATCTTGGGCATTCACTCAATGGGATGTGACATAGGCTCTGTGAGAGTGCAGCCCCCACATTTAATAAGGCTGGTTCTGCCCATATTGTCTTGTAACGTGACATCTATTTGCCTTGTATTAATTATGTTGCTGTGATTTCTGGGTTAACCCACCCTGATTTAGCTTTGTAGAATCAAAATGAATACAGTTACTGTAAAGAACCAGAAGAACTCAAATAGTATTCATATACGGGCCCATCTTTAAAAAGAAGGATGAAAAGTCAGCAAATCACTGACATAACTATGATCATTTGAGACAGTCATGTCACCAACTCTGATCCCAATTTCAAATTCTTCTTGTTTTCTGTGACTGCCAGCTTGAGCTTCAACAGCCACCTGATCTGAGGGAGTCTGATGCTGACTGGGTAATCTCAGACATGATGCCAGGCTGGATTATAACACGGTTCAGTAATTCTGATCCTAATGCTACCTCAACATGCATCCCACAGCATGGATGCCTGTTAGTTAAAACTTCAAATACAAGGAGTCTATCCTTGAAGCACACCATCAAGTTCACAAGCATCCAGTGAAGATCAAGGACCATTAACAACATCAGGTCTTAGAACAGAGAGGTTGGTTTGATTGTTTGTTTTTTTAACAGCATCTGCTTTGTTATCTCTATCAGCTGTGGCCTGTGTGTTACTCTCAAGGTTAACAGCTACAACACCTTGAGCAAACCAACTTCTTAGGAACCCAGAGAAGTGAATCACTGAAAGAGACCAGAAAGCACAGACTTCGATGTCTCAGCAATTAAATTACTTATTCTTGATTGGAGACAAAACTTGAATGTCAAGGAACATAACAGTATTAAAAGATGATGCTTATAAATATGCTAGAATATTCCACGATTATTTTTAAGTACAAATATTATTTATTTCTATACATGGAGGTCTATAAGGGACTATGAAATTCTCTTTATTTGCATGCAGTGGTGCCCTTGGCTTTAGCTAAAATGAAGGGTAGCTAGAATTTCTCAAACCTCAGCCCCAACAGAGCAATGAGGAGCATGGTGAGACCTTGTATCTACTATTAGTGTAACAACAGCATGCCAACTGGCAAACCACGGCCAAGCTCAGAGGAAGGAACCTGCATGCCAACACAGGCATGTGAATCACAGGACAAAGGTGACTAAAGAGTAGCTTTTGTGAGCAGGATCTGGCCTTGCAAGCTTGGCCATAGCAAACCAGGCATGGTAGTGACTAACGCATGGCTCTGATGAGCCAAACCACAGAGACAGCCCAGGAACCAGGAGGAAGGTCAAGGCTTGGGGTGATAGTGGCTCATTTTCCCAAGGATACAGAAGCATGATATTTGCATAAACTGAATCTCTGACTTGCCTCCATCTTCATCCTCCATTGCAGTAATTCAGTCTGAAGGTAACAGATGCATGAAACACCATGTCAACTCACACCCAAGTGAAAGATGCCAAGTAAAATCTAGGGTTGGAAAGGAGGCTTTTCAGGGCACATGAAGCCAACAGTAAACCCAGCAAGGCCAGGGGTCTTTAGAGATGAGAGGCAGGGGGGCAGGTCTCTTCTGATGAGTGGCTTCCCCGTCTCCAGAAAGCCACCCACCTTGCAGCCTCTCACACCACCTGAATTCAGTTAGAAGCTACTCTCCCTCATCCGAGTGCTGGTGTCCCCAGCATTGTGAAATCTTAGTGCTGGCAGTGTTTGCAGCTGTAGGAAATAAGATATAAACTCTAGTGTCATCAGTACACTGCTGGCAATGGAGCCTGGTAACCCTATCACTTGTTAGGGCCTGAAGGAACAAAAAAAAAAACAAAACAGTTAAATAAACCACAGACTTGGTGATCAGCAGCAGACCTGCCTGCTCATTCTGCCTGGAAAGGAAATTCCCTCCTTTTGAGCTGGCTGTTAATGTGCCACTCTCCTCCAAAAAATGTGTGATATAACATGGCATTGTCCTCCTGAACCAGCCAGGCTCCTCAGCAAAAGTTTCAAATTTGGGACTTCAGTTAGATGATTAAATCCACACTTACCCAAAAAAGGGTGCTTAGGGGCTTTGAAAGTTCAGATGTATGAAAGAGATAGTGCCAACATGAGGCACAGCAGTTTGAAAGTGCCACTCCAGGTACTGATCTCCTGGTCTGGCCACCTTATAGTCGTGGAGGGAGATACCCTACCTTGCATGGCTGCTTACTCTATATTCTTCCTCCACACCTTGTGGGCCACGTGGACCTTCTTTTTGAGAAGAAGTTCTGTGAATCAAATGAAAAAAAGTGTTAACTGCAGGGCCCAATTCAGTCCGTGGTGTACGCTTGTAGAGATATAGCCAATACCATCCTGGGAGGAACTCAGTGACACATTTCTACATGAAGTAGAAAGAATAACTCATCTTTTTAGAACTTTATATTACTCCTGATAAAATCAGTAGGAGATTTGTCTTTGGTTTCAAAGGGAGTAGAAGCTGTACTATAAATTTTAAATAGAGTTTGCAAGGTATTTTTTTTTTTTAATCTTGCCTTCTTCCAGAAAGTTACAAAATGAGAACAGCTTCTTTGCAACTGATGAAAACAAATGTAGAACTCATTACTTCTTAACACCCATTGTACATGACAGAAGCACTGTGTTTTTTTTAAAGTGCACTCCCTGTTTGATGAAGAGCTGCAATGATTTTAAGTAAAATGTTTAAATCTAACTCCTCATTACTTGAAGCCCCTCACCCCCCTGCTAGCCTGACAGGCTTGGAGGCTGTGAAAGGAGGAATGTAATGAGTATACATTAATGTTATATACTTTCCACAGTTCTTTTTCTGGTGTGACCAGATTTATGTACAGAGTAGCTTGAATGTAATCCATCAAGATTATACATAGCATTGGTTTCAACATTTCTGCAGGTAGCACAGACTCCAAACTCTCTTAGCTGCGGTTGTATGAAAGGAACTGAGATGTGGTGACACAATGTTCATTTGTTTTGGTGGCAAGACTCAATTAAAACAACATAACGGGGTTTAAAAAAATACTAATCTGTGAAAAAATGTGAAAGTGAGTTAAGTAAAACCTTCAAATATTCCCTTGTTCAGGACAAGCTGTGTGGGCTGACAGCTGCTCCCAGGGGAGCAAGAGGTCTTAGAAAAAGCCCTGCTGCAAAAGGACTGGCTGTTAAGGCAAATCCCCACCAGTTGGAGCCCTGAGGAGGGTGAAGCCCAGCAATTGATGCCCAAACACAGAGAAGACATTGTAAAGGAAACATGGGGGATGAGAATGGCAGTGGAGGAAACAAAATAAGGACTGCGTCCCACACAGGGGGACAACAAACTTGGGAAAGAAAGAAACCACTTTTTCGCTCGACAGTTTTCAGGAAGAAAGACATGTCCCGTGGTGTTCAAAACACCACCTGGGCAATTAGGATCACCCCTCTGCTTGAGGCATGGAGGAGGACAAGACCGTGGGTTCTTAAAAAGAAAACATAAGTACAAGGAGGCTTCTTTGCAAGGAAGAATCATTTCAGTTGCTGCCATCATTGATGGACACACACAAAAAGTGACCGGAGTATTTCTAACTTTCCATTTTTATCACAAGTTTTGCAATAGCCAAGGTTGTTCCCAGAACCCCAGGATCCTAGGGCCTTGTCAGCAGAGCTCTCATTTTCCAAAAAGGATTGAAGTCCAACCAAGTCATGTTTTAAAGTCTTTTCTTTTCACACACAAGCTATAATCACAGATGTTCCACAAACTGTTAGAAATAAGTTTTAGACAGTCTCAGGCAGGGGCGGGCGAGGGAAATGAAGAAGGGACACATAAGGAGCCTTGACTCTGTAGAGCTCAGAGTAGCTTCACAGAGCTAGAATTGCTGTAGAGAAAAAAAGCTCTCATTGTTATTATACATTGTCCAGAGCCACAAAAGGATTGAAATTGAAGGCAATAATCATAATTTCCATTAGAGAGTGCCTTTCTTTGAGGAACTTATAGGTAATTTTACACATCTGCAACTCTCATATGCCATTACACCTCTCTATGTTGTTACTCTTATAGCTGTTTCATGGCACAGCATATAGAAGCCCTGAAAGTTAAAATGCCACGACCAAGGACACAAAGTCACAGCAGCTACCAGGACCACAGAAGTCCTCCTCCCAGACCACTCACCAAATAGATCTGTATAGTCAATGCTGTGATAGATAAGTGATATGAATACAACTACAAATGAAAAACAAAAACATTGAAGGAAGATTAAACACTGAAGGAAGACAAGGAGTTTCCTTATTTAGCACTGCAATGTTCTAAGTCTCTTGTATACTGTTCCTAAGTTCTTCTAATGCATGAGTCGCAGAAAAGCAGGACAAATTGCTGGAGTCCTCCACATGAAAGAATATTTCCCATGTGTGAAGTTGGATTTATTTTCCCAGAATTTTATTCCCCCAGAACCTCTTTCCATGAAATAAATACACTCAGGGAGAGGAATCTATTTGCAACCTCCATCCTTCACAGTGAATTGCCTATGATAAAGGTTGTTCCTACAAAGTAGGCAGGGTATTCAGCTGTGGAAGTATAATTAAAAGACATCTGTACAGTTCTTGGAGTCCTCAAAGAGAAGATGTAGCTAGCAAGACCTGGGTCAGCCCATTAGCAGCCTGGTTTTCTCATGACGAACTTTCATGTACACCCCATGGCAGTTTCCATTAAAAGCAGTGTTGCATTTGTTTAAATTTTCATTAAGAACAGCAATGCTTTATTTCCTAGAAGACAAAATCATCCCAGCAATTACCTTACAAGACAAGCATCTCTGCTTTCATTTAAAAATAAATAAATAAAAGGAGCTGTGTAGCTCTGGTGTGCACAGAGAGCTGCAGGAACCACTTGGAGCTGGCCACACTGCCCTCCAGGATTCAATGCTAGCACAAAGCCAACAGGGCACTTGCAGGAAGATGACAACAGGACAGACTCATGGCCCTACAGCCCTGCCTTGATCCTCTGGTGGCCTCCAGGGAGTCTGTGAGAAGGGTGTGTGTGCCTGACAAGCATTGCTCCTTACCTTTCCCACTTTTTACAGCTCCTGCCTGGGCCAAATAATGCTGAGGTTCATCTTTCTGTGCACAGTTAAACAGAATAAAATGGTAGGTTTAGCATCAATAATGGCTAATACAGCTCACCCTCAAATGCTCCACCCCTTTCACTTTGCCTCACAGGTCTAAGTGTCCCAAACATGACATGTCCCTAGCACATACAACAGACCTCTAGCTTGAGATACCAAGATAAAGATGGGAAAGGGGTGTAGCCCCTGCTGCTTTAACATACTCAAAGTTTCTCTTGGGCCCCCGTCTCCTGTGTTGGCACATCCATGCTCAGTGCAACAAACAGTGAACAGTCCAGCTGAGGTGACATTAGGTTGGCCCTTGGTTGGAGTCGATGATCTTAAAGGCCTTTTCCAACCTAAATGACTATTATAGAATGAAAATTATGAATTAGCAATGTGGTGCTGCTGTGTAGGAACTCCAGCCCTAGGCCCCAAAGCACCAAGGACACTCTGAACTGCAATATGTGAGTTAGAACAAATCTGTTTCTGGACTTATTACAGATCATGTCTTGTAGAGGCAACATATGTTTGTGTCACAAATGGTTGTGCTTCTATCGAACAAATCACAAGGAAAGATACAGCAGTGTTTATATTTTCAAAAGCCTCACACAACAAACTAACACCGTTTCCAAATAACTACCCTAGCTGACCACACAGCAGCAAGCACCTATGTTGTTGCAATTAAAAGAGCAGCGCTTTAATATAGGAATAGTTTGCAAATCACAAATTCTCTTTTCCCAGGTCCCACTTGTTACTTTATTATCACCACCATCTTTAAATCCCAGAGAAGGAGCTAGGGATTTAAAACAGATTATCAACATTATAGCAACATTTATGGAACTTGGATCTAAACAGAGAAGTTGTAAGAAGGAAGATTTTGGAGGAATTACTGGAAAGTTGGTCTGTGTGTACTGCTGGAATGCTTAATGCTTCTCCAGCTAAGTTTCGGTTTGGTTTTACAAGCATAGCATCCTTTGCACATTAGCACATGGTATGTGAAACTTCACCCTGCTTTCCCAAAATAACAGCTCTAAATGAGTTTCATGGTCGATGTCCTGCTGATCAAACATGGGTTTATGAGCAATACAAAGAATCAATAGGATGCTTGCACTCCATGCATCAGCCAAAGTACAAACACACTGCAGAACGCCTGCCTCATGCCCACACAAGCATTATTTGCTGGCTAATGAGCAAGGAGGCACAAATACAGTCATACCACACACAGCTCATGAGTAAGTTGAGCTGAAGTAGTAGCATACACTGGTGGAGAAACTAGAAAGGAAGTGGAAGGGAAAATATGGTAGCATGTCTTCTGCACTCTCCCTTCTTCCACTAAATGCATGCAAGGTCCTCCACAAGCCAGCAGTAAGCTTAGGATCCACCTGAGGGCATCATCTTGACACAGCAACACACATCAAGTTCACATGCAGCACTGAAACCCTTAGAAGGGAATATTAATACTTATCCTTCATACTTTAAGACTCCTGCTAACAGGGCACAGGAGTTAGCTGGAGCAACACAGCTCATGAGATGCTAATCTCTGATATAACTGGAACTTCAAGAGCACTAAGGATAAATTTCTCCAGCAAGACAGATCACATTACATCTTATAGAAGTATGGAAAGGCAGCCAACATACTATGATCCCCATTCCTACTATATGATCAAACACATCCTACTCTTTTATTCAAAATATCTCTATTTTGTTGCATGACAAGAAACACACACAACCAGAGGAGGAACTGCAATGACAAGAAAGTCACCTCAGCCTATGACTGGGTTGAAGGTGTGTGTCCATCACACAGCTGAGAGTGATCCTAATATGTGACTAGAGCAGAAGCATCCCAAACATATGGCTCCAAGTTCATGAGCTCTCACATCACTGAGTCCAACATTCTGCCATCATACAAGAGAAGCTATCACATGTGACAATTGGACAAGAAGGAGCGTCCCACCAAAAAAAAAAAAAAAAAATGGGCAGCCTGCAAATCACTCCCTGCCTACAGCTTCAGGTACTTTGAGGCAGCAGGTCTTGAGCTGGGTGAATTATTGCCAGGTCTGGATATAACTTGTAAGACCTTAAATTGTGCAAACCTACTACAGAGGCAAAAAGGAGGGGAAGTATTGCATATATTGCATAGTTTCTAAGCTCTTCCCCACCCAAAGAAGCTCAGTAAGGTGAACGGCTGCATTGCTAGCAATTTTTTTCCTACAACATCTATTTCCCAGGAGGCAGGGACCAGGCCTAGTTAAAATAATCAGGTCCCAGATCATAACATCTTGCCTTCCTTTCTGCACCAGGAGTACCATTATCCTGGTATGCATTGCTCAGCCTCTCACTATCACACATACGATTAAGTTCAGCTTCTAAAAGCCCTACCTGTAATTGGAGCCAGCTGCAACCTTTCTGACACATACTAATTGCCAGTAATGATTTAAGTGCAGTAAATTCACATGCTGCAATTGTTTTAAATAAGGGAATCTCTCATAGTTTTTCCCTGAGAAAAATCTGTTAATCTTTGCTGCTGACTTATCAAATCCTCGAGTCACCTGTTTGCCATCATTTTCATGAGCTGATAACGTGTTTATTAGAGCCATAATATGCAGGTGGAAGCGTAAAGGTCTCATTTGGTGGAGTATGAATTCTGTCTAATATATCTGCATGGAAAAACTTGGTTTTACCATTCAGCTGTGCCTCTGCAAAGAATAAAATCCAAAATAGTATCTTTTATTCTTTTCAAATAGAGAATTAGCTTTTCTAAACTCAGTACATATCTCAAAATACCTTTTGGATGAGCGTGACAGGTTGTTTTTTGTTAAGCCCAAGATATCACTTCCTATGGTGAATGCATGTGGCCCTAGATAATTTCAGCTTAATTGTATTCCCCTTTTAATTACATATGTATGTATGTATGTATGTATATATATATATATATATATATATATATAAAAGCAAGTTCTACAAGGAAATATATGCCATGTTGATTCTACGAGGCTGGCTTAAGAGTTCTTCCCACGAACTATTTTAATTTCCTACAGAAGATACCTGAGATATTGCAGACAATACATTTTGGGCAAAATTAACCTAGTATCTCCCTGAAATATTCAATCTCATTTCTGAGTAGTGGAAGATTTTTTCTTCTGGGTGGAAGATTTTGTTGTTGTGGTGGTGGGTTTTTGGGGGGAAGGAGGAGGAGGAGGGAGGGGTGTTTCTTTAATTTTCATGGCATGCTAGTAAAATTACTGCAGTTTGAAAATGAATGCGCAAGGTTTGTCGGTCTACTTTTTCCACCAGTACGCTACTTAGAGTGGACAATCACATAGCAAATGGGTTCTGCTGCAGCTGAGTTCACTGGCTCTTCAACTGGTTTATCTGTGTGACTACATGACCTCAGCTCCTAGGGGAGTGCATATGAAAAACTAGCCTTAAATTAATGTTGTCATGTCTAAGACCAGGAGAATAAATACACTGTTCCAAAATAAAAAGGATGCCAGTTGCATTACGGTAAGGGGCCATTCTATTGCTTACAAGTATAGTGAAGGAAACAACTCTCTAATTTTTAATCAGAATATTGAAGTTATCATCCTCCCATTTCAGGATGTATATCAATAAGACAATTTGCCACTGCCATCACTGACTCCATGGTTTCCTTTTCTGTTTTAGAAATATCCTTAATTCTTGACTGTGTCAATAGGTGAGGGCATGGACAGACAGAACCTACAGCAAACCATGAACAACCAAATACAGTTTGGGGCCTACTCCAGGTGTCTACTATCTCCAGACACATGTTCAAAACCCTTGCCTGTGAGGCTTCAGGAGCCTCCTGCTTCTATCACAGGGCATTAACAGCAGGGGAAATGTATGAGCCAGAATGTGAAGCAAGGGTACTCAGCCAAGTATACTTGGTACTCAGCCAGTTATACGAAAGAGAAGAGAAATAAGTACTAAAAGAGAAGTACTGACCAGCCACTCAAAGAATCAAGGCACCTTTTCCTTGTGAAATAATAAGCTTGAATCTGAAGAGAAATATACAAAAAAAAGAAAAGAATATTAAAAAAAAAAAAGAAAAGATGCCAAGTGAAAGCCCAGATTATGACTGGGACAGCCAAGTTTTCCAATTGCAAGAAGAATTTCATCTGAGTTAGGACTCCTTGATTTGGCTCCTGAGAATGTAAAGTAGAGGCCTAATTCTAGGACAGTATGTGGTTTACTATAAAACAAATCTAGCATATAATAATTTCCTTCCACAATTCCCATGACTTGTGGCATGGGCCCAAAACCTCTTCCATGATTCACGTCCAAACCTCCCAGGAGAGCTCTGATGGCCGAATTGTTAGTTTTAGTGCATGAGTAGTTTGGGTGAAATGACAAATGCTAACACTCAGTCACATTGTGGAGAAGAGATGACCACAGTTATGGGCAGACAGCAGAACTCCACTGATGGTTTATTATTAGTATCTTGAATATGCGTAACAACCCCCCTCCCCCCCCCCCCCCTTTTTTTTTTTTTTTTTTTAAGGTAAATAACATTTTCCTACCTAACTGCCCACTCCTCGGGGACAATTTGTTAGTCATTCCACAGCACAGGCCAATTCCTCTTTTCCAGAGAGGAGGACAGAACGTCTCAGCAGGTCAAATAATCAAATGCACTGACATTCTGAGCTGCCTTAAAATTCTTAAGGTCTGCTTCTATGCCCAATAATCTCCTGAATCTGCATTTTATACAAACTCTGAGCCAGTGCTGACCATGCCCAGACTAACACCTCCTGGAATAACTTTCCCTACCACAGAAAACCTTGCCAGAGTAAATAATGTACCAGTTTGCTGATGCAGTCTATTCCAGAACTCCTCCTAGCTTTAACCTTTCCAAATAGTCTCTGAATCTGAAAATACAGCTAATCTGTGGCTTCAGCTAGTCAATTTATTCATTCCAAATTTCATGTTTGTTGTTAATTATCCCCTTTTTCTTCCTGTTTGCAGATTAATCATGGATCAATCCATCAAATCATGCACAGAAACAAGTCCCAGCCTCATGGTCTCTGTTCACTACTCACTGATAAGTTATACCACGCTTTTTTCTTCCTTCTCCCAGTCTAGATGGCCAGAATTCTTGAACTGAAGAGAATACTGACAAATATTAAATAATAATACGTGTACCTATGGCACAACTTTGCAGGAAAAAAAAAAAAGGCATTTGTGAGCATTTTTGTAAGCACAAAATTTGTGAGTATTCTGGATTCACCAATTTTCTAAAAACACCTCCTTAGATATCCCACTATTAGTGAGCAAAATATTAGAGAAAAAAAAATGATGAAGAAGCTCGTGGAAAAAAATTTTCAGCATTTGACTATTAAAACAATCACTGGAAAGCCTGCATTATGCAGTTAGCTCTATCTAACCACCTCACCTAAAACTTGTGGCAGTTAAAGATAAGTTGACAGTGGCAAGCAGAAAGGCAGAGGTAAGCCTCAAAGGACCAGCAACAACCCCCCCCCCCTTTTTTTTTTTTTTTTTTTTTTTTAATTTCAGAGCAGTTCCTGCTTCACATGTGGTGTCCCACACACCCAGGACCACAAGCTCTGAGTGGGAGCAGCAAGCCAGCTATTCCTGTTTTTGAAGCAGAAGTGAGGACAGAGAAGAAGGAGAGGACCATGGTGACCACTGAAGAAGTAGAATGTGAAGAGCAAGATTTCCTGATTGAGGTTAGAAGAAAACATGCCTGAAGAAAGTAGTAGTCTCCTAACATATTTTCTGACACCTCCCAAAGATATCTAAGCAGCACTGGACTTATCAGATAGAGGTACTGAGAAATGGAAGTGAGCCAGGGGCCCATCATGTGAGGACAGGGGACAGGCAACACTAAAAGCTCAAGCTTACAGAGCAACGTAAACTATATGGTGCCTACTTCCCATGCAGCCCCTTAAGCATGGAAAGAGTAGGGTAATACTGTGGGAGACAAAGATGGGCCTGAAACCCTGCGCGTTAAACAGTCAAGGGCATGATGGAAAGGAGTTGCTTACAGCCATTGCAAATCCAGTAATGCTGGTAAAAATAAGAGTTCAGGCCAGGCCAAGGCACTCTGGCTTGCCAAACTTGGAAGTGGCTTCATTCATACCTAAGCATCCTCTCACCCTCCTATCTGATGGGCTCTTAATACAGTTCCCCCATCTCCCATGGGTGAATAGGCAGTTGTAAAGTTATGTTCTTACTTGCTGTAGAATACCAGAGCTGTAATAACAGTGCAAAGGCTGGGGAGAATTCAGGAAAAGAATCAAGTATTTAAGAAAAATGCCTGGTTAACTATCATTAATAAAAACCTCTTCACAGAGCGGCAAGTGTTTGTATGTTATTTATCACCCGAACTTCCCTTGAAAACAACCACTAGCCCCCTGAGGACTTTTCCAACAGTCACAGAAGATGTCTAATGAGGCAATGTTTAAGAGACCTAATTATGAGAAAAAATAAACCTTGATAACCATCTTATCCCACATACAGCTCAAATATGACTTAAAGTTTATTTTAATAATCCTCATAGGTGAATGCAGCACAGTCCAAGCTGCACTGAACTGATGCAGCTACTGAGAGATTGTGAAAAGGGGCTGGAACTCACCCACAGCAGGACACCAGACCAAGCGGAGGTTAAAAATCAGAGACATGTTATGGAGGACTGAAAGCAGCAGCCTTGAGAAAGCAGGGCTTTGCCTTGCAAACTAATATCATTATATCAATTTTGGCCACTTTGCTCTGATCACCTGTGTCAACAAGGCATTTCCTCTGTTCTGTACCTTGAGCCACGTTGCTGCACCTGCCCTTGAGGGAGGAGTTATTGGATTAACCCAGCTTCCTCTTATCTGTGTTTACTCACCAAAACTACTCTGCAGAGAAAACTCCCTGAATCAGTCCCAGAGCTGCAGTTTCACTCATATGCAAAAACCCAGATGTAGCATTAAACATGCAGAGCTAAAAAAAAAAAAAAAAAAAAAAAATGACCTCATTGTGAGTAACCACCACAAGCCAAGCTGGGTGAAGTCACTGGGGATTTTTCTTTCCAGCACGCCCACACCACTGGGACTCTTTCTGAGGGACAGACACCTGCAGTGCTGCTGGGCACAGCCAAACCTTTCCTCCTCACTTTCCCTGAACTGGGGGAGAAGAAAGTGGGCAGCCAAGAGAACAGATGAGGAAACAGGTTCAGACATGTTGCTTTTGCTACCTGCACTGGGCCAAAAGCAAATAAAGAAAGAAAGAAGAAAAAAAAAATGAAAAAAAAGAAAAAAAAAGGAAGATGATGATGATGGGAGTCATGAGGAATTTTGCTTAACACCACTGCTGGCTCTGCTCCAAACTCATGACCCTTACAGCATGTCACTGAAGGATTGCTGGGCAAGCTGCTGGAGTCATTGAAGCGAGAGAGAGAAGTCCCCAGATTTCTTACTGTGTGTAATTTTGTATAGCGTGAGCTAACCATAAAACCCCTGAGATACCTCTTGGTTTTAATCTTAAAATGGGCCTAACAAAGACACAGAGGACAAGGAAGGGAGAAGAAAAAATAAAGGGGTGGGGGTGGGGAATCACACAGCCTTTAGCTTTAAAGCTAAAGTTCTGATATCAAAGATAACAGGCTTCAGCAACATTTTGTTACATGAAGCAGTCATTCAATCCAGACCTGGGAATAAAATCTCAGGGCTGACTGCCCAATTGCTGAGACAGAGTGAGACACAGTTCGTAATGAGTCTTCCCACAGAACAATCGGCTTCTTCAAGGTGAACAGAGATCCTAACCAAAGGACAAACAGGAAACTGTTAATGACAATCTTAAAAGGTTAGATAAGAAAACAGGTGCCAAAGTGCCTTATATTTATCTACTTGGCTTTCACCTGCAGATACTTGTCACCACTTAGTGCCTCCTGTGCGGACCTCCACTGACCCACCATATTACTTGCAGAAGCCTTCACTTAAGTCATTTTTGTTCAAGAACTGTAAATTCATATCTGCTTGTGAAAATCTGAAAGTGTTCTTAAAGGCAAATGAGCTTGCATTTCTCTCATCTGTGAATGGTGTTTTGCCTTTGTAGAGGCCATTCTCTAATAATATAAGCCTGTATTTGTGTCAAAAATGGTGATTTGGATCTTAAACCCAGGAATCCAAAAGGTTTCATTCAATACATCTATTGAACTTTTAGCATACTGATTTCTTGGGGCAGAGTTCCCTTCACAGCAACCTGAAACTCAGGAAGCTTTCATCATGACAGAAGGATCAGCTCAAAATTCAACAAAGCATTCAGATGTAACTCTCACAAATTTAAAGAAGTAACATCTAGCTTTCCAGGCCCTTGTGCCATTTCTACTGGCAGAAGAGTAATCCCTGCCAGTAGAAGGAAGACTATACCTGCCAGTATGACAACGTGCAATTTCAAAAAAAAAAAAAAAAGCCACCATTTTCTAAAAGTGGGCAGGAGAGAAGGATATCAGCACACTGAAACATTTTCTTGCCCTCTATTTCTAAGCACTTATACCATTGCTTCTGAAGTCCCCTTCTTCTATCAAGTGGAAAATTTCTGAGATTCCAGAGGCACACACGTGACTTGGCTAGAAAAATGCAAGGCCCAACCTTTTAGCACACAGGCCACCCACATGAAGAGATCACTCACAGGACCTGGGATAAGAAGTCTGAACTCACAAACAAATCAAGAGTTTGATCTTGGGCAGGTTTAGCAGGGCTCAGTCACATCGAATGAGTCAAACAAGAGGCTCTGGCTCTTTGCTACCAAAGCTTTATGATAGGAGAAGACACAGATCAATATTGGAGAATAACAAAATATTATGAGCATAGATTGGTTGCAGAGGTACAAAGGAATACTAGACATTTTGAGTTGTAGGTAAAGAGGAGGTGGGAAAACACAATTTCTCACCAAGGGAAGGAAAATTACGATGGAAGTGAAAAAGAGTAGTTGACAAGCAAACAGGACACTCAGATAATACCTGTTAAATTGAGACTTTCTCAATACCTAGAAGACAGAATGTGTTTAAGGTGTAATGATGCCTTAGTACCACATCATTTTCTGGTATTCTGAAAGTTTACATAGCTGCAAGGCAACAGTTTTCCCGATAAAATCATTCAGCAAGAAGCTTTCTAGTGATTCACTCAACTTCTAAAATAAACACTATCACAGCTGATTATAAGCACTTACCCATGCTGTAACTGCTGTCATGTTCAGATACACAGAAGTATAACACTACCTTCAATAACAACACCAGGAAAATGACATTAGTTTTCTGAGTCAAGCAAGGTCTTTCTTTCAGCTCAAGGGCATTCATCTGTTTGCCTGTAACACGGGAACTTTTGAATGTCATATCCAGGCAAGCCCAATGTTCAGGAGAAGTTCTACAAATCAAAGCACAGACCATATGATTTTGATGACAACCCGTTCACCCAAAGAGAAAAGTGCAGAATGCATGCAATCCCTCGCCTCTCCCTAGCCAAACCAATAACTTTATTTCCCCCTACAATTGCTTATACACGGAAAAGAAAAATAACAGTTGCTATTAACCATCTGCTTCTCACCCCATTATAGTTAAAATGTGGGCAACTGAATAATTTACTTCTTTTTGCTCTGCCTGGGAGATAAGATTGCTGGGAATGAAAAGCGTGTTCCCAGATCCTAGCACAGGAACAAATAAGGCATCTTCAGCAAATGGGAGGAAGGGAATGATGGGGGGGAACACCCTGTTTCCTGGTAGGGATTGAAATGGGGATACTCTAAGAATAAGGGCACAAAACTATGGCTAGCAGGAATGCCTGAAGAAGCAGTAGATGGGAGGGTAGCATGGAGAAAGCCGATGGGGAGAAAAGCATGATGAAATGAGCCCTGGGTGCCTACAGCACATTCACGGTTACAGAAACACACAACATGATGATTTCCAGTATAACATACTTCCAAAAATAGTAACAACAACCTCTCTGACAACCTTTGAACTTTTTATGAGCCAGGTTTGTTGAAAGAAATGGGTTGAAAAGAAGTCATGAGGGATGCTGGACTTACTCTGTGTACTGAAGGGTGCTAGAGAAGCAAAAAGACAGGGTAGGCCATGGTACAGGCTGAATGTCACACATGGGGACAGTCAAGGAACATGGTGTTGATCTGCACGTACACATCTAAGGGCAGGTGCTTGCTGATAAAGAGGCAGCATTTTTACCTCAGGGTATATAACACACACGTCAGCTACCTTAAGGTAAAAAAATTAGTGAGGATGAGGCACTACAAGTTTTACCATGAGGTGACTTGCCAAGATGAGTGTTGTGCCCCTGCCCAGGGTTGACCTGAAGGAGTTTACCTCACGGTAAAAGTAATAGTGTGTTACCTTCACTGAGCTTTCCCGTTCAGGCAGTTGACATGTATTTCTGTTACCCTGAGGAAAAAACACTCAGGTTTTTCTAACAGTGAAAGTATGGTGATTCACATCTAAGTGCCCTGTTCAAGAAACTGAAACCACTTTTCACAGGCTCTAGATGTCATTAGTGTTTTTTCTTTGCTTACTTTCATTTAAAAGCAGATAATTTGACTAATACACAGATGCATGCATACAACAGACAAGCCTCTGCAAATTCTGCAAAGAATCTTTCCATGTACTGTGAATATACTTTATAAAGATCTGCAGGTACTGACTGAGTAGTACAGTTTGATTTCTCCACGCAAACTGAACATTTCATCATGGCACTGTCCTGCAAACAATTGAGAGGAAATTTAATAGAACACATTCAATTCTTTACCACCATCACTCTGAAGGAACAACCCATCTTCTTATTTTAATTTTGAATAAACCTTATTGTTCAGCATTGAAAAATATGTCAAAAGTCAACATGCAAGTGAAAACTCTTTCATACATACCCATCCCCTTATTATTCTGTTCATGTGCCAGTATCACAACGAAGTCAATGAATGCACATTAAACCTTTCACAAGCACTAATTATTCAGAATAAAGCTATTTTTTTGCTTAAAGTCCATATTATTAAAAAATTATCAGAAGCTTCCACACTACACTAATTGGGAGCCACTTTCGTGTTCCCTGAATCACAAGACAGATATGCTAGGCTATCACTGTAAGCCCTTCAGGGCAGGGGCTGGCCCTTCTTTGTTTAAGAAATGGTCAGTATATATTTTTACTCATAGTTCACTATGAACAATGATCAGTGACAATTAGTAGCAGTCTCAATGATCTGTAAATGCTCCTTTACAAAGGATTTTAGAGAGAGGTCTTTTAGCAAAAGGTCTTTTAATTAAAGCAATCTTGGCCTTTCTGCAGAAACAGGCACAGGAATTGGATTGATTTTTATGTGTCTCATTCAACCAGGCAAGATACAACAAGGTAGTCAAGCTTCCTCTGACCTCCTCCACATTTCCCTGTCCCAGTAAAATGACCTTTCCCATTCTGCAGCACCATGAGCAGCTGGCTGATAGACATAACTGGCAGCTTCCCTCAGTACAATACTCAAAAAGGTTGTGTATCTGTACACAGCAGTGAGAAACGCATGGTGTGCCTGCTGGAAACATTTTAGATGCATTGGCAGATAAACTCTCAACTGGTATCTCTGGCATTTCCCACTGGGATAACACAACATAACCAAAACTGCCTCCTAGCAAAGACCTAACACCTCACGTCTGCTCTGCCTTGAGTGAGCCACCATTTCAGACATCTGCCCCCTTTGCATGACTACATTAGGAGTTCAAGAACTTGGGAGATCTATGCACTAACATAAATCTCATACATAAGTCTCATAAGTCTCAACACAAGGAAGCTCAGTCATGTAGCAAATAGGAATTAAGCAGGCATACATAAACAGCTTTGGGCCTAGATTCCTCCTTTCCACCATTCCGATAGTGTAAAGTTTTCCAGACTTCCAGGTACACGAACACAGAAAGTTAGGATAGAATTAGTTTTACAGTCACAACTAGTGCAGCCACTAAGAATATGCAGGCATAAAAAATGACATTTTAGCCATCTCTTAGAGTACTTCAAAGGTCAGGAGACTTATCACACTTTATTTATTCATTTTGATTACAGGACAAGGTATGGATTATATAGTTGCTCTGAGCTGGGACATGCAAAGATGGTATTAACAGCCACTGCAACATACAATGCAATAAAATATGGCCTTGATTTTCTTTTATTTCAGAGGTTTTGGTCATGTTTACAAACCTTACCGTATTGGTAGAAGGGCTAAAACAATGTATTCTGGTGGGAGCTGAGATTCTCAATGCCACCACCTTCACCCAGAAGCTAGAAAAACGTCAAATATTGTGAGAATCACAATACAAATCACAAGGGAGGGTAGGCAACAATCTAAAGGAACCTAGAATCTGCCATGCCAAATCAGGCCAACTGCTCAAGTCCAGTATCCCACTCCTAGTAGAGGCATTTAATCACTGCCTCTGATTTAAAGACAATAACCCCATAATGCACCTGGCCAATTATGAAATGCTGTATATGGATAAGGGAAAATCCTTCCTGATCCCTACAGAGACTAGCCAATGTCCTGAAATATGAGATTTAATTAAGCCTGTCTTATTACTTCAAATGTTACAACTATTCATAACATTTTCTAGGCCCTTTTCAATCCGGCATGGCATTCACATTTACAACCTCCTGTGGCACAGGAGTCTACCAGCTCAGCCTCATGCTGTGAGGCACCTTCTGCAAATGAATGAAATTTATGGCCTGTTTTGCCTCATTTTCTTAACACAAAGCCATACCAGCCAGAAATGTATGTTTTTTCGGGTGACATCACCTACCTCAGCTAGTCACCCCCAAGCCCACACGGCTGTTGGCCTGGTGATAGAATGGGACAGGGCCTTAGTGCAGAAACAAGGCGACACAAAAAACAATGACATGAACCTTCTCTTGGTACTTTTTTTTCCCCTACTCATATTTTTATTATCCTCTCACCTGTTAGTGAAACTTATAATGAAAGTCTTCTTAACGAAGGGAAAAGGGTGTTGTGGGCTGAGTCTCTGGCTAATTTGCATGATCATCATAGCAAGAGTCTGTAAGTAACCAATGTCAAAACAATCTGTGAAAAAATGTCAACGAAATAGCATTTTCATTCCTATCAATAGCTCACAGGGGCCCTAGGACAAGGCTTCAGGTGGAGCAGCTCTTCCTCTTTGCTAGAGAAACCTCCATCTCACATTTGCCCTTGCTTCACATACATGATAAATGACAAATGACATGATAAATGACAAAGTAAAATGTTGAAGTTGGACTAATATTGCTACACATGGACGGTATTTCCACCCTTAAAGCAAGACCCTATAGGTTTGCCTGCAGGGGAAAGATGAGGATTGTTATCTACAGTGGAACAATTGTTAATAAAAACAATTTTTAATTATATTACTGTTACTTTAACATCCATTCTGGAACACAAACTGCTTTCTACCTCTGCAAATGCACAAAAATTCACTATTAACATTTTGAAAACAGCAGATAAGATAGAAATGCAAAACCTTAGGCACACGTATAAAGAGAAAAGGAAGGAAGGAAGAGGGAAGGCCACAAGTTAATAATTGTTCAAAATCTGAAGTCTACAGTAAAGAGGGAAATAGTTTCATTCTGTTAAACAAACATCTTAGTAATCACAGGGTCTCCTGCATATTTGTCACAATCCTCTGTGTAAATTACAATAAAAGGATTTGTAGATTTGTTGGTTCAGACTTTGCCTTATACAAAGTCACTTCTGAAGAGAATTACATTGGAGGAGGGAAAAAGAGGAACTGAAGAAGTCCATTCAGAGAAGAAAATGTTGTAGTTTTGGAAATTCTCCTCCCTGAAATTGCACAGTACCTCATTTTGGAAACTCCTGAGTAATGTTGCAGCAGCCCTGGAGCTGAGATTCTTGGCAATGCCAGCTGACAATCTGCCCCAACTGTGGCTGCAATGCTGCACAGCCAGCGAGGTCAGAACCCTGGCAGCCCATTGCCTGATTGTATGGACCACTATTGAACTGGAAACAGTTTTCTCCAGGGAAAACTGATATTTCCCGTGGATTTTTTTTTAATGTTTCTTGCTGGTAATCTGTATGACAGAGAAAAAGGATATCAAGAAACTGGGGGTGAGTTCAGCAGAAGACCCCCAAGATGGTTGGAGGCTGGAGCACTGGCCCTGTGAAGAGGGACTAATGGATGTAGACTTGTTCAGCCTGAAGAAAAGATGGCTTCGGTTCAGACTGGATGAGGAAAAAGCTTTTTCACCATGAAACCAGTAGAAATCACACAGTGGAATAGGCTTCCCAAAGAGGCTATGTAACCTCTGTTTTGGGGACTTTCAAGACCTGACTGGATGCAGAGCCGAACAAGCTGGTCTTCTAGAGTCCTTCTGAGGTCCTTTCTAACCTAAATGATCCCAATCATCTCCACCAAATGCAGATCTAAGAACTAAACCACTGGGAGTGGATGGACTCACTCAAGTGCAAAACACACCATCCCCTTCCATCTCCTGCAAATAGTTTTAGAAGTCATTCAGCTTCTCCTCATCATCAGCGCCTCTCGATCTGCATGACCATAGAGCTTATCAAGTACTTCTTGTGTTATCTGACACTTGTTTATATACATTTCTACAGCATTTACTTCTGTGGTGCACAAACAGCGCACTCCTGATAATGAATTAAGGTTCCTCAAACACCAAGAGCACAGCCTACAGCCACAAACTCCCTGCAAAGTTTGGAAAGGCTTCAAACCTTCTTTTAGTTGTCTTGTCCTATGAATAATATCGCCTGTGGTACTGAAGGTTCTGTTTGAACTTCTGTGACAGATGATAGTGGTAGGCTTTGCCTTCCTATTGCTTGCCATCTACCTGGCTATTGTTAGCCAACTAAAAAGGTTTTAGGAGCCAGTGGAGCAAATGAAGCAATCCCTAAATGCTTTCCTTCCTGTTAACATCATGCTTGAAAAAAATATGGATATCAAACAAGTGCATAATATCTAATGAAATGTAGACTTCGAAAACCTCTCATCAGTCTTCAGATGAGCCTCTGAAATGTGATGATGCTCAGCACACAACAATAAATATATTGGTCCATATAGATCCTGAGGTCCTTAAAATCAAACACAAAGTATATGAAGTCTCTGTGAAGATTCTAATAAAACTTTACAGGCTTTGGAGCACACAAACAGAGCAGGAACAACAGATTGCTATGATTTTAGAGAACTTTGTGGTTTTCCCTGTTTGCCAAAGCAAAATGTCAAGGGTAGGAATCCAGGGAAAAACAAATGTACATGGAAAAAAAAAAGTACACTTTCACTGTCCTATACAACCATGTTAATTAAAAACATGGTTCTTTTCAGTATACTGATCTCCACACCTCTGCAAGGTAAACACAACACCCTGTTTTACAGATGCTGAAGTGAGGTGCTAGAAAACTAGGTGATTGTGTTGAAAATCATACAATGAACAGAGAACCAAATCCAGGTTTCTCAAATCCTGGTATGGTGTCTATACACTGTTAATGTATCTTTTCATACAAAAATTAAGATCCTTCTGTCCTCAGAAAAGGTTTGCAAAAGTCTTCAAAAGGTTCATTTTCTCTCCCAATTTACCAAAAGATTAATTTGTGAAAATTTAGACAGACATTTGGCTGAAAATATTAACCAAATAACTGCTCAGACTAGATCTCTTTTGAACATTTTAAAATGGAATTACCTTGGAATTTTTGAATTGTATGTGCTTTTTCTACCTTTTGCTTTTTTTTCCATTTTGTACAGCAAGAACAAGCCTTTACCGGCTGAATAAATGCAGAGACTGGGGTGGTGGTGTCTAAAAACTACAAGACTAGACAAGTAAAATCTACCACAACACCTGCTGCTCTTCTAGATGCCCCACATGCAGCATTTTTAGCAAGAATTACTGAGTCAAGAGATATCTAATTAACATTTAGTCCTTGTGCTTTCCGAGTCTGACCCAGGTGCAGCAGTGAATATGCTAGCTGAAGTTTCAGTTTTCTAGCTTTCAGTTTTTAATGAAAAAAAAAAAATATTTTCTACCAACAGTTTTAATGGAAGGTTTTTTGAGCAGTCCCATTGCCAAGTGCTCTCAAGCCCCATTAATTCACTGTGTAAAGGCATTTAGTATCTCTAAGTGCTCAATACTTTTGTACTTGACCCTCTGGGATCAACATAACATGATACTTAGAGCCAGAAAAGTAGTTCCAAGTAGCACAAAACCTGAAAGTGTCGATTCACATTCACTGGCAGCTTTAACTGGGATGGACGAAGCATTTACCGTTGCCAGATGTCACCTCTGTCCTTCTGTTGGATGTTACCATCCCAGGGACAGTGTAGCAGAACAAGCATACCCTCCCGAATCAGCAGGGTTTACAGCCTGAAATCGGCAGCAGCTCATATGAGTACAGCAGAATAAAAACTCCTTTGGCTTGGGTGCAGGCACACATCACATTCAGCCAGCTCCATGGCAAGGCAGCATCCCCAGCAGAGGGGTGGGGAAGATAGCTGGGAGCCGTTTCTCCTTCAGCTATCTCTGATTGAACTCTGTCACCAAACATGAGTCAACACCCAAAGCCAGTTAGCTGGCTGCTAGTGTACAGTGCTGCTAGTTTATAAAAAGGAATGACCCCATAAAAATAGGGCTCAAACTTTCAGTGTGCACATCTGTTCTTGGAGGCAGACTCTAAGGTCACTTTGAATCGCGGAATGAAGCATACAGCTAGTGAAATCCAAGAAAAATGACTGCCTTTCCCCTTGTGTCTGAACTTTTATCTGCTCATCTGAACATTTTGCAAAAACCAACAGAAAACCTATTACAAAGATTGCTGGTGCATGAAATGATTGAGAAATATTTGCAGTTTGAAAGCAGTTTCACTTCCTGCCTTATACCACAAAGAAGCTTTTTAATAAAGTTAACATCACTGTTATTTGTTTTACAACTATGTTCTTATTTTGTCTATTTTTGATTTCTTGAATACTTATGTTAACACAAAGAAAAATTTGCTCTTGGAGCCAGAAGTTCATGGTTTTTCATTGTAAGCCATGTTGATGATAATGTAATGATGTTTCTAATAATAATACTTTGCACTTACACTGTTAAGCAGCTTTCATCCAAGTATTTCAATGCACACTACCAATTTTAGTTAAGCTACCCATGTATTTACATGCATACGATTTTACAGCTGGGCAGACTGGGTGATTTTGTGACCTTCTTTCCATAAGCATAAAGCCTGAAAAACTAGACTGTGGAGTCCTCAGTTAAAATACCCCAGGAACCATTAAACTATACTGCCTAAGCAACACCTATTCACAGTAGTTAAACTCCAGAGCTGGTAGAATACTAATTAAATTAATTTTGCGAATGCTTCTGTGCTGCTATTTGTGAGGTTGTGTTCCAATATGCAGACAAGCTGTTAGATAGTCATAAAATATATTTGTGAGTCCTGCAAGTAATGAATTTCAGCATGAATAACTATCTAAAGACGGTCCTACGAAATAAAAATCATAACAAAAAGCTATCGTATGTTCCCTACTATTATTTTTGGTGACTTAAAATGTTTCAGCTACCCACTCAAAAAGCCACGTGACCAGTATCATAATCTTGCAGGCTATGTCTCTTTCTAGAAACTACTTTACACTGTGACCAGAATAAAAAGGCTAAATTTGTTCGTTACGGTTTTGACTAATTCAGTTAAACACAAAAGCAAATACCTTTCTGACCCACAAGGGAATTTCTATAGGGATGGCTGACCAGTAGTTCTTGCTTTCAGCTCAAAAGGAGGGTCGCGGGTTTCTATGACAGCCTCTTACAAAGTTATGTCATTGGTAGTGGTGGCGTGTCAATTACCCGATGAATATCACACAGCAGGTCTTTGTTAACAGGGTGATACTTCAGCCCTTTTCCTGTGCTGCATCGAAGGTCATGTTTCTTGCATCTTCTTCTGAAGCCATCTGGGGGCACCTGCTGGCTGTTGGACTTGCTGGACCCTGGCTCAGCTTTTGCAGGATTCTGGCCATTCCTACACAACTAACATGGCATGTATATGTTGAATGTCCCCCCCACACCACCACCTCCACCACAGCCTTTTTTTTTTTTTCCCAAAGGAAAAGTTAAATATGCATATTTAAACTCAGAGCTTTTTATTCCTATAGGGCTAAGTGAGTTGCAAGCCCCACACCAAAACACACTCCCAGTTGGTAACAAATGTGGGAAAAATGCATTAAAATGGAGTATGAACATCAGCAAGCAAAGATGGTATCTGGTCATTGATGTGTCACTCTTTCTTCCATGTAAAAAAAAATAATAATTAAAAAAATTAAAAAATTATTTGCCCAGAAGTAATCCTACAGTGAGTTGAAGGGTGGGAAACTACAACAATGTCTATATTCCTCCTGCGTAGGTAGACCTGAGTAATTTAGATCTATTTGTGTAGCACATTGGAAGGTTTAAGCATCAGCATCTGAAACAACTGGAAATGGCAGAAAATGTAGAGAAAAGCTCTTTCTGAAGTGCAGAGACTTCTGTTGCCTTCTGGCCACTACACATTGTATGGCAGTGAAGGCTGCATCACCACCGGGCATGCAGGATTTGCACCCTGTTTCCAGAAGGGAAGTGCCTCTCTGGAGACACACGGAAAGCCCTCTATGCTTCAGAATTCTGCTTTTTAGCCTTATCCAACAGGAAGATCTTTCCTTGCAGGTGGCAACATCAGCTGATGGTCCTTTGCTGTACCCACACTACATTCTGTAGCCAAACATCTCATTAGTTTTGAACACCATGTATAAAATACCATGCTACTTTTCATGGTAAAGACATTAAGCTGTTCACCGTGGCAGCCTCGGCCTGATTTCTTTCTTTCAGCTTACAATTTGTTTTTTTTTTTTCCTTAATCCTGACCATGCACTCAAACACACAAAGATCATCAGGTCGCTGCAGACAGGGCTGGGCTGGTGGTGACCCTCTGTGCATGCCCATCGCGTACACACGTACCTGGAAGGATGACCATATTTCAACCTGGAAAACAGAACACCAACAATGGACAAGTAGCATTCAACAATTCAAGTAGCATATATAAAAGGAACCTTGGAAATCAAAGGACAACCTTGCCTTGTTTCACTAGAGAAAATGAGGTCAATTTATAATAGGGAACAAGGTGTCTTAATAACAGTATTTTTCTCTGTATGATACTTTTTTTTTTTTCTGCCAACTCCCCACATTTTGTGTCTATGCTGTGACATCTTTTATACCCATGCCCCACATCCCTGCACTGCAAACCACTAACCTTATTGTTACCCTGGTTCCTTCACTCCAGCTTCTTATAACTCTAAAAACTCCACACGCGCACACATACATGGAACATAAATATCTGTGTTCCTTTTCACCCACATGAAGAACCTGTAGACCACTGTACACTGCTCTGAACCTCCTTTGCTCTCCAAATTCTCTTCTCTGCATCGCACAAGATTTAGGACCAAACCTTGTAACTCCTTCTAGAAATATATGTAGGTACCAAATGCGATATTAAGAGTGCTGTGAACTGTACCTCTTCATATATATTTTCCACTAGATCTGAGCACTCATCATTCAGGGTATCAGCTTGCCTTAGTCTCTGGAGCTAAGCAGGGGCAAGTCAGGCTGCATTTGTTCACGCAGTTGGGCTAACATATACAAAATACATTTGTACTCACCATATGAAGAACGGATGTTACCATGTCGATGGGCACTGTAATAAATAACAGGTTACACAACACAATGGAATAATCTTCCATGCTATAGGAATAACAATTGGTAAATATGCTGGCTTCATTTTTATGGAGCATTTCAGATTTTGTCTGGGTTTTAGTGTACTGCAAGCAACATTTGCTTTGTGTTAGGTTACTCTTCCCTTTTATTCTCTTTTAAAGCAATGGAAATTTGTTCTATAGTTACTGATTTTTTATTCTTATCATATATACCACTGTGGTATCCATATAAATGCAGCAAGATTAACCGTTCGAGTGTGACTAAAGCAATCTTGGAAATAACAGGGATAAAGTGATATATTCCCCAACCCCCACTTCAGCAAACAAACAAAAAGTTGCTGAACAGTACATGTCAGCCAACATAGAAATTTTCAGTATTGTTCCCTTCTTGATCTTGATTTAACAGGCAGAAAAAATGGAAAATGTGGGAGGGAAAAAAAAAAAAAGGCACAGACAAGTACAGTTATGAGGACAAAGGGAAATTCTCGTGTGCTGCATTAAATCCAATTTTCAAAGCCTTTCCTAGTGTAAACCAAACACCTCCTTACTGATTCAACTAACAGAGGAAATCACAGTCTATTGATCCAGTTAGCGTAGCTGCAAGTTGTATGCAAGTACGCAGACACTTATTAAACACATTTTGGAAGTTGTTTCTGGTATATCATCCCTCTCAACATGGCTGTAGCAATGCTGCCAATTGTGCTGCAGTTTAATATAGATTTCCTATGGAAATTAATTCCACATGCTGATGGCTTACTAGTTAATGCCTACGAGTTATTCATTTATCTGTTTTGCATTTATCAACTGTCAATTTCATAGAATACCCCCCACCTTCTCATATTATGAGACAGCGAATAGTAGCTCCTCATGTTTCCTCCACTCAGTAGTTTCCAATAACTGTCTTATGCTTCTCAAGGAAATTTTACAGTGTTCTAAATCTCTTTATACAGGCCTCTTAACTAGGATCATTACACTCCTACTTGGTCTATTTTATTTCATACAGAGTTTGTGAGGCAATCAAATACTTTCAGTATAATTGATAAGCCCCTTATTTATAGAGGTTATTGTTAATGTTTTCCTTATTAATCTGTTCCTTTACAGATAAAAGGCAGTTGTTAGGTGCAGACAAGCATACATCCCTATTGAGATTGCAGAGGACAGGTTGTGTATTCACTTTCTCTAAGTGATCTCATGTATTTCTGTAGGGTTGACTGACTGTGTTAAGGCTATAAATTGGTTTGGGATCTAGTTTTGCAAGGAAAGCATTGTTAACCAAAGCTGGATCCTCTTACTCTATTCATATGCTTTTTATTCTACTTTATTCTCCTTCAGCAAGTCTTCACATGGGAGATTTGCAGCTCAGAAACAGCCTGAAGTCATTGTCTCACAATAAGGAAGCATATCTAGGGAGACCAATTTCCCTTCTGTATTATCAGTACTCTTCATGTACGTGATAATTATAGGTCAGGGCCTGATTCTCAGCTTACCACCACAATAATGAAACTCTATTAATGTCCACTAAGTTGCTCCCACTATAATAGAGATTTCCAAACCCTACAATCAGTTAAGATAAATATTACTGTTTTGCGAATGACCTTGTGTGGATCTTTGTGACCATATGTTTGAGTTCTAACATGCATCCTGGACATACACATCAGCACACTTTTTTTTTCAAACAATTTGTGAAAGTGGTTTTGTTAAAAGCAACATTTGGTAAAAAGTCCTTTAGTGGATGAATTTCTGCACTTAACAGAAAGCAAGAAAACAATTGTTTCCTGTAATTGGACAGTTTGATTAGAGGCAGGTGGTGCAGAGCTAAGAAAACTGGAGCCACGAAGCCAATTTTAGCGTCAAGCACATTTCCTTTTGCTTTAGGATCCAGAAGCATAACATGTAAATTACTTCCAACAAAAAAAAAAAAAGGAGGAAAAAAAAGAATGTAAATTTAGTTCCTATTTATTATCCCTACTGGTACTCTCTCCATAGTAGAAGCTTGCAGCACAGAAAGGAGGTGCATACTTGATGTTCATAACACACTATGCACACAGAATCAAGGGTATAAAAAGAACATAGAATTACGATTAAAAAAAGCTCTTGTAGATTTCCTTGAAAAGCTATGCAACAGATGAGGTGAGTACCTGTTCTTGTAAAACCCAATTCAAACAACACACCTGCACTAAACTATTATCAATTGTAGCTGTATTACTTATTATTTTTATCACTAGTGAAATAAGGAGTCCCAGTGATAGACCATAAAACAGCACCTCTGAGTGCAATGGAATTAAATTTCATTCAGCTCTTGCTGAGATTTCAATGGGTATCAATCCTAATTACTGTACAAGTAAATACAATAACCAGGTCTGCTCATCCACCTCAGCGCACATTAAGCCAGACACCATATCTAGTCAAGAAGAAACTGTAGATATATGAGCAATCTGAAGAGTGCACTGTCAGTCTGAATCTTGCTCCTCACCGCGGTGTACCCGGGTATCTGACAGAGCAGACTGACTGATATCAACTGCTTTAAATTGCCCTAAAGTCCTGACTGCCATGGGCAAAGAAAGAGGCTGACCATTTTATATACAGATGGTCTAAAGTATGCAGAATACCTTACACTGAACTGGGATAGAATTAATTTTCTTCTTTATGGTCCACTTCACATTGAGCATTCATAGGAGGACGGTTTGAACAACTGGAAGATAAAAAGCTCGGGGACAAATCTGCTGCTCCTGTAGAGCAGTGTGCAACTTTGGTCAGTCTTCAGTGTAAGAAATGGATCTAAATGAAGAGAACCAACTCCTCGGAGGATGACAACACACCAAGAGCTGCAGTGCCACCAAACACCCCTGGGAACGGACTCCTCACCTACCGCACGAGCTGGGCGTGCAGGAGACACCCATCACCCCCATCCTGACATGGCAGAGAGGATGACGTGACCCCATTCCACCCGCTCTGACCGACGGCCTGCCGCACGTCTCGACAGCGAGTGAGAACAGAAAAGCGATCCCAGCGGTGCGAGGCTCGCAGTGCGGCTCAGCTGGGCCCCGCGCGTGGGAGGAGGAAGTCGTCTTGGTTAGCTGTCACCCAGCACCACCGCCAGCGGCTGCACACTCCCACTCCCACCACCTGCATCCTACCCGAGCGAGCTGCACCTCTTTGGTCCGGATTTAGATGGTGTGTGAGCACAGCCTCCCTCCTGCGTTGCTGGGAAGGGGACGGGGAAGGCCCCTGCGGACAGCGGCGCTAACCCACGAAGCGCTGCGAGCATGGGGGAGGCAGGAAGAAGCTGAGCTCAATGAGTGCAGGGCAAAACTTGCAAGGGTGACTCCTCATGTCACACACAGCTCACAGCTGGGCCCAGCATCCCGACCCGGTCTAGAGCACGGGAGTGCCTTTGGGCAAAGTTTCATCCAGAAGCACTGCCTGGTACGGTACTCAAAGGAAATTCAAACAGATCAAGTTGGAAGTGCCAGCAGCGTGATCGCAGGGACAGCTGACACTCATGAAAAATACATGAGGATGATTTTCAACACCACTTACATATGTGAAGAGGCAGAATGAACTTCCCCAGTTGGTGCTTGTATCAACACATATAGAAACATTGGTACTATTGCAATAGCAATATTTTCACAAGGAAGATAAGTATTGAACAATATCTTTACTGTATTGGGCATAAACATATCTTCAATCAACATCAGCCATGCGTGGACTCTTTTCCATCTATACTTTCTGTCAAAGACACATTCATTGTGGGCAACACCAGACATACATGCTGGGTAAGGGACTTTTTGCATTAGTACTTGCACCTTTTAGATGAGGTAACATGCTGTATACAATACCCTCGATATTTATAAATTAGACTTAGTAATAACACAAGAGTAATGAACAATAGACACTCTAAATGGTTTCCTAACTTCAGAAAAAAAGCTCTTTCTTAAAGAAAACTACAAATTCTGAGAGATGAAAGTGTGGCTATATGAAATCTAGGAATGACCATGCATCTCTGACACATTTCATGGTCAGAGCTAATAACTTGTTAGTTCCATCTCAAAATATCCTCTAGCTTTTTGTTAGTCATCCAAAAATTGTTCTTACTCTAGACATTAATTCTTTGAGAGGAGCCCAGCCAGGACACAGCAGGATGATTCTGTCAAACCTATCATCAGTTCAGTTGTGACCGGACAGAAGGATTTCAGATAAGAGAAGTAGTCATTTCTGACAAAATGGGAAGTACAGCACTTTCTGAGCATCCTCTAGAGCTCATGCCTCCTTTGGCAAGTTTCTGTGACATTCACTAAGAAGAGAGAAAAAGGATCAGTTCTGATCATAACCGGACATTGGTCTGGAAGAGGCTTCCTAAAACTAAGAATCTTCTCCTCAACGCTAAATAAGATTGATCACTCTCCATTAATGTCTATAATATCTGATTTCTCCATAAGATCCATAAGTTAAATTCTAGTCACAATGTCAATCCACTGAAATTCTTCACATTTCCTCAGAATAGTAAAAAAAAAAATAGATTCTCTTTGTTCGACATAGTATTTCTCATGCAGTCATGCTGACTGTGAATAATCAGATCACAGTATTTAAGCCATCTCACTATATTTTGCTTTAGCTTTTCCAGCATCTGCCCCATGGCTATTGTCTCTCTTCATACTACAGTATTTACCTAAATGATGCAAAAGCACAGGGACACTGTGTACACTTGCGCAATTGCTAGATGGACAAAATTGGAATAAAGTCAAAAGAGATTTTAAAGATGTTTAGGCATTTAACTCGTACAGCATTAGGAACAAGGCATGTCACAAAACCTGGTTGTTAGACTGGGACTGGAACAGAACTGCATTCCTCTGTACAGCTGGAGTCTGATGGTCATGTCTGAAGTGAAAAGCGTCTTTATCCCTAAAGTGGAGAGAAAGCAGGCGCAAATCAGCTGGAGATAAGGTCAACAGCTATGGCAAGGGAGGAACTCCTGTCCTTGTTAAATCTCCAGCAATTTCCAGTACAACTAAACCTCCTCCAGGAGCAACCGATGCTGTGAAATGCACCATCCCCTCCCTAACCTACAACCTTCCACTTCAGACACAGGACACATTCCTTAGCCCATCCCTCTACAACAAATATCCTGCAACAAACAAGTTAATACTAGTAAAAAAAAAAAATAGTGCTGAAACAAGGCCCTCCAAGACATATTGATTCTCCAGGAGAGAACAAAGACCACATGGCACGTTACTAAGGTGCTTGAATACTCCAGTGAAATGTGTGGTACAGAAACACACATAAAACAGAAACCACCCAGCTGATAATACTCTAATATATTCTGATTCTCATCTAGGTTATGACTGATGTTACACTCTTACCATTCCTCTGGCCCTTCCTTGTTATCTCATTTTGTCCCATTTGCCTCAGTATTCAGGAAAGCTGGTTACCTAAGCATGGGCTATATTGACCTTGAGAAATTGAGTTTTCAGGCATTTCGATTTCATGATCACCTGTTCAGGTGATCCCGATCTTCTCTAGTAATTCGCTTTTCTCCCTTGGGAAATTTCTGCCATCTGTCTTCTATTCCTTCCTGAAAATGGAGGCAAAGATAAAGCTTTCAGCAACACCCTCAATAAATGCCTTCACTTTTTCTCACAGGCCCCATCATCCCTTTCAGTAACCCCTTATTCCAAATGCACCGCAAGCAAATACATTTAATTCTCTTTAAAAGTGAGCAAGGGTTTCTATCATCTGTTTTATTCTGGCCCACTACATATATTTCAAATGCTTATGCACGTTTCCTTTCATTCTCCATCTGTCTTTTTTTTTTTTCTGTTCATTCTTTCTGTTGAGGATTGTCATCTAATGTAGAGCATTATAACAGAAGTCAGGTCTTCTAAGTCAGCTGCTTATCCCTCGACTTGCTATGTGATCCCGTGTGTGTCATTAACCCTTATTAAGCCTCAGTTTCCTGTCTTTAAAAAGGATGTTGTCTGTTTTAACCAGTATATTAAAATAGTTTAATTTCATCAGAATAATAACACCTTATAAATGCTCAGTACTATTTCTATTTCATGCCAATCATGCCACCCACATTAATAAACCACTTTGTGTTTACCTCTGGGCTGGTAAATTTGTCATAATCAATTGTCAGGCTCTGGGTTCACAGCAAATAACTAAATCTCACTTTGCAGCCATCACTCCCTTGTTCTTGAATCCTTTCCCTTCCTGTGCAACTTTCCTCCGAAAGTGCTTCATGAAACCACACAGAGACAGCCTGTTAAAGTGAAACTGATATTTAAAGCTCAACAACAGATACTGTAATTAGAATGGTCCCCTATACTGCTAGTTGTTCTCATTCTTTAAAGATTTTAGTAATGGTGTCTGAATTCATGCATTTATTAAAAGCACTTTCAACATGTTGGAATCATGTTGAAATGAGGAAGGAGAACCTAGTACAGGTAACTGGGGGATGGATCCCATCTATTTAGTTGTGGCTTAGAGAGATGCAGAAAGTGTGTAATATTCAAATAATGCCAACAAATTAAAATTTGATATAATTCACTTATCTTTGGTTTGTGTTTTTGATTTATTTTTAAGTATGATATTATGTGAAATGACTGACAGAGACCAGATACTCTCATTTTAGCTTTGAATGGCCTCATTAACATTCAGCTCCATGAATTCTACTGTTTCTTTTAGCAAAGCAAAAATGCCCTTCCTACTCAGAGCAACCCAACAAAATCTAATTTGGTTACTGTCACTGGAACGTTTGTGGACACAAGTCCAGGTGGCCTTTGTGCTTCATGTAATAATTTGCCAACATCTTTTACATGTTGAGCCTTAGCTACATTCCCCACATGCCCAAAACTCTTCTCAGCATTATTTGCACATAAGAGTATTTAAGAAATGCTGGATCAAACCCTAGGATATCAGAGCATGTGTTGTACAATTTATTGGGATAGAAACACCTCAGTCATCATTTATCCCTTATTTTATAAGATTATATATAATTTTTTAATTATACCCTTATTTATAAGAGGTTGTATTATCTCTTCAGCTGGTTGCTCTAGCAGAGAGAATCTCCTATTGGTTGCTTTCTATTATAATGTCATATAATGTCTCCTCTGGGCACTTTCAGTAACACCCATCTGTGGGACACAGTGCATAAGGGGAAGAGTGCGAGGATTTTCATCATTCCTTTGCAATATGAAGGCTTGATCAATGGCCTGATCTTAGACATTGACAGGACTGGAGTAGAGCTGAGTGCATATTCCAAGTCAGGTATTCCTCTCCTCTGAGCAGATAAAAAGGGTAGGGAGAAAACACAACTATGGCTCTGTCTCAGTAAACCCATCAGGCAAAATAACCCACAGCAGGATCACTCCAGGAAACTTCGAAGGGAACATCAGGTTATACAAACCACAACTTTTTTTCTCTGAGGTGCACCTTACCTCTATATTTTCAGTGACCAGGCAGTTACAACATGTGCCCATAGTTTCCACATATGACTCCTCAAGGATGCTGCTTTTGTGCCCTGGCCCTTTACGCATTCACTCCTAGCCAACATTCATGATTTTTTTTTTCTTGAATATTGTTATCTAAAACTTTTCTTCTCCCTCCAACATCGGTTACCTGTTCTTCATGTCACCTGGTGTCTCCTGTGCTCACCACTATTTTTTGTCCCTGTCTGATTGCCTTAGCCTACCGCACGGATCTCTGACCATCCCCTCCCACTAACCAGTAATAATGAGCGGGCAGGGGCTGCAGAAGATGCTGACTTCTCAGCAACACTTTGATTGTTCTTGAAGATAAAGGGTCTACTATTCTTCATTCATCATCCAAAGATAAACATATACATTTACCAGCAAACAATAGTACTGCTACTCTCATATAGGAACTGTTAATGTTACACGGACTGTTATATCTGTCCAAGACGGATACCACTTCCCTGTTGCCTTCTGCAAGCCTCTTTGACTTCAGTTCTTATTTTTTCCTTCTTCTCTACATGAGGATATATCCCCCTGTGCTCTGTTTCACAATAATGCAGCACTTTCCAAGACATTAAGGATTGGTTTGGCAACATCAAGCTCTTCCACCCCTTCCTCCCCACTGGTTCCTCACGCCTAGAGCTCAGTTCTCAGCCAACGACCTGCTGAGACTTTCACCCTGCAGGCTGCTCCGTCTCCAGCCCACTTAGCTGGCTCCTGCTCCCCAACTCTACCTGAGAAGTGCTGAGTAGCACAACTTGCTCAAACCCTTCACCTTTGCATTCATGCAGCTTTGGAGGCCTGGTCCCCAGGCACATCTTCCTACAGGGCAATATCTTCCCACCTCTTTAGACTCTCACCGTGCTGATGTACCTCTTGGAAAAAAAGGAAAAGGGAATGCCTCACCCACAGACCTTTCTGGTTCAGCTGATCCTCTCACTGGGGATAATGTGTAGAATATATATTGCAGTCATAAATTGTCGATAGTTAAAAGAAAAGGAACCCTGCGGAGATATCTGAAATCTCAACTCAGACAGGCAGCAATCTAAAATAAACTACAGTTGGCGTTTCAGCTTTGATACTGCTGCCACCAAAGGCAAATGACACAATTCCCATTGATTCCAATTAAATCATAGGCCCTCTTTTTCTTACTCATCTTTCTTTTTTAGATGTCTGTATTTGCCTTTCTGCAGGAAGTTTTTCTGCAATACAGTGTAGTTCTCATAACCATGACATTTTTTTCAGAGAAATCCATACAAGTGAAAAAGTTGGTATTCATTTTTTTAATAAAGAAAGTAGTTATGATTTTTAGCTCCCTTAATTAGCAGCATGGATGAAAAAGCAGCATAGTTTTGTGCTCATGGTTAGGTTGGTTTCAGTTTGCTATATAATCCATCCTAAGATCCATAACACTTTCTGCATATCTCTCTACTTAAGAAAGATCACTCTCTTATGACACTAAATGCATAAATACCGAAGTGCAACTGTTACCCATTTTGCAGTGACATGGGTGTTTAGCTCTTATGCACTTAGCTTGACCTTGACATGCCTTATCTCAAAGCAGACCTCCCTCCCTGCATTTTTAGGCAGTGCTTTGCACACATGCATGCTGATGTGTGGCATCCCTGTGTTGGTGCTGCCACTCTTGTGGGAGTCGTGTCACCACAAACTGTGCAGCTCTGTGCTTTGTTGTCCTTTCTGACAAGGACAGGCAACGAGAGGGTCTCCTGGTTTACATTTCAGCTGTGACACTGAGCGTGATACTGAATCTGTGCTGTGGGCAGTTTAGCTGCAGCTGTGTTGAGACATTTTGGGGTAAAGTTTCAGAGTTGTCAGCTCTCATGCTCCACTAGGCTCACAGTCCTCTTTCCTGGAGGTTATTATCTCCCGTCCTTGAAACTTTGGCTTTCCTGGTTGCAGAGAAAAGCCTGAAAACATGGAATCTGACAATATTTTGAGGTGTGACTCATGAGTTTTTACTATGAAGGGTACATGCTCTTGCCTCCTTTCAACTTCCCTTTGCCTCTTTGCATGCAGCCGTGCACCTGCAGATGGTCAGGGAGGAGTGCTTGCACTCATGCACCCTAAAAGCAGCTTCTGTGTATGCAAAAGCCAACACCCGCTTGCACAGGTGTCCGTATTCCCAACGGGCGGGTGCAGGGGTTCTGCTTGACAGGGCTGCATGTGTATAAGCAGTTGCCCCTTTGGGCAAACTCAGTCTCTAAATATCACATTTTAGCAAAGTAGCATAGCTTCTTCCACACATTCCTTCCACAGCACATTTTTGCAAGTAGTTTTATAACAGATGTCTGTCAGGTTGTTTTTTGTGTTTTTTTTTCCCCCTATCTGACACCACTTTGCAACGCTTATAGCTTTATGCCCCTGATGGATCCTGGGATGAATTTGCTTTCCTTTGCTCGTCAGAATTCTTAAAATAGCTCAATGCAAGTTGTACATCTTTAGGACAAGATTAGATCCATTTCCTGCATGTGTGCCCAAGGAGGACACACGGTACAAAGCCTTCCAGAAACAAATTACTGTCATTCAGGCACGGAAAAAAAAAAAAAAAAAAAGATGTAAATATCAAATTGCCATTGCCTATCACCCCTTCAAGGTCCTCACTTTCCCCAGTGGTTCATTTCTGCCCCTGTTTTGTATTATCATATTTCTCCCATCCCACCCTCCATGATGAGCCCAGCCTCTATCTTCCCACATCCTCTTCTCTTTTGTATCTTCTGCTAATCTCCCCAGCTCACAGCTCTCCCGCAAAGAAGAGGACAGGAGGGAGAATGACCCCTGTATGACTCTCTGAATATGACTCTGATAGCAAAGGGAAACAACGGCCACAACACAAGCCAACTTTCTCTCTGTATCTTGCCTGAGTGGCCATGCCTCTGAGAGTGGCCATCTTGGGGCAGGAAACGCCTCGATATTTTTATTCCGCGCAGCACCATCAGCAACAGCAGCACCACATCAAAAAAAAAAAAAAAGAATCATAGTAATTCTGAGATTGTTGGATAGAGGAGGAGGATGGAGGATGCCAAGGTGAGCTGGCATGGGATCTTAACAATGCAGGGCTGGCAGCCCTATGCTTGGCTCCTCAGGGAGCTGCTGCTATCACCCTCTTGTCACTGAGCCCCTTCCCTCCCTGTGTATCACCACCCTGCACACCTACCCCGGATGGCACCTCAGGAAATGACAACCATAATTGGTGCTCAGGCTATCTATCAGGCATAAACAATGCAGTTGATGAGGGTAATTTTCAGATGAGTTGAGATAAGTATGTTGTGTTTCACTCTGACCTTCGCAGTTATTTTACACAAAGCCCACAGCTCAGTTAACTGTTTCTAATGCTGCTGCTGACAGTGCTAAATGTGGAGAGAAAGAACCAGCCCAAACAAACTGCCGGGGAGGAAACATTTGCAAGTGTCTGTCCTCATTAGCACCAGTGCTCCTCAGCTTTCTCCAAGTTCTCCAGGGCTGGCAGGATGGGGGCCTTGCCCTGTAAGGGATGTGGATCTCTTGATACTCCCTGGATCATTTCAGCTGAAATGACAATAGGTGATGCCACCAACCCCTCAACACCACGGCAGCCCCACAGAAACCTACTCAGAACAGCCTCGGCCACCTTCAGTATGAAGCTGCCCAAAGAAATAGCACTCCAAATACCTTTAGCAGCAACGCCTATGACTCAGATAGCGCTTCTCATCGGTAAACGTCAAAGGTAGCCAAGCATCATTACCCCATACAGATGGGGAAAACCAGGCCCGACAGGGTAAGTGATTTGCCTGCAGCCCTGTAGCACCTGGCAGACCTCAGCAGAAACCAGGGCCAGGGCCATGTTGTGCTAATTCACGGCAGAGAGCCAGTGCATTACACTTGCCTCAGAGGGGTTACAGCCTGCTTGCTCCTCTGCATACGTGAGCTGTGTGTGACCCCACAAACTCTTTTGCCTGGAGACAGGATGAAATATAAAGTTAGTGGGTTATTTTTGCCATTAAATGTGTTCTTCAGCCTAGTCCCACCATCTAGTATACATGAATACGAAGCAAAACATAACGTGTAAGCTGAACTCAGTAAAGCTGAGAGTTGCATTTAATAAAGTAGCATATTTGTGATTATGGAGTTTTGTTAAAAAACATTTTTAAGATAACATCTTATTTGTACAATGTAGTTAAAATAAATGGTTAGGCTAATCAGTGCAAGGGTTTAAATAGTCTTAAGTACATTAGCATAATCACTCGTGAAGCACATGTAGTTTATAAATGAATTAACAGCTACAAATTAACGAAGAAATGTCTGCTGTTTAAAGCATCTGCCCAGTTTAAGGGGAGAAAAACAGGAAGTGGGGCGTTCTGATTTCCAGAGACTCCCAGCTTGTGTGCTGTGAAAACACTCGGTTGTGCCCTCCGCTCCTCATCCTGCCCAGCCGCCCACGGGGCTCCGGAGGGCAGCTCTCAGGAGGTAGGACTTGGTGTGTGAATGAAGCTTTGCAGACCCTAGTCCTGAACTCTAATCAGCTGCACGTTATTCAAGATTTTTGTATATTACATTGCATTGGGGTTAAACTGTTACAGGTTTTTAAAGTACTTGTACCTTACTGGTATTTAAAAAAAAAAAAAATCTGTTTTATTAATAGGATGATTTCACAGACCTATTGAGTCTTCTGAAGTGAGCAGGAAGCATGTTTCCCATTCTGTGTTCCCTCATCCCTGCACCACACACGCATTAAGTAAAGGAGGATGGCTTCTTCACTTCCTGAGCTCAGACACACCTCAGCCAACCTGACAGCACAGTCCTCTTGGAGTTGAGGAAGACAAGTACCTACATGGCTGCTCTACAGTCAAGTAAGGAGCCAACTTAAGCATCCAACTGAAGAAAGCCCTGCTGGAAAGACCTCTGCAGCCCCACATTACAGCCCCCATTAAACATGCGAAGGTGCGCGCACGATGTAACACATGGTTCTGGGTTCAAATCCTTCATTTCCTGGGATGAAAAATGAAGGGTTATAGCACTGGGCTACTAGACACAGACTTCTATGGCTTAGGAAGGAAGTAAATTTATAAGCAAATATTCCCACATTTGCCCTGTATATGCTTGCCTAGGCATCTGTCTGACTATCATTAAAAGAGAGAGCTGGGGCAGCCATTTTATGTTCTTGTTAATGTTCTTATTTTTCACTTTAGACTGGTACATGTGGGAGTTAGGAACTACATTTTCCAAAAGGGAAAGCAAGGGGAAAGTTTTACCCCAAGGAGGAAGGACAATCCTGTAGTGGTTTGCTGCATAAGATCACTTGAACAAGCTCATTAACCTTCCCTTCCTCAACAACCACCCCACCCAAAAAAACGCACTGGCAGTGGGTGTGTTGGGGCTGTGGTAAACACCCCGTATCCCCTCCCTGCCTTCCCTGACAGCTGAGACGACAGGTTCATTCGTCACTTTTCAAGCTACAGTTTCATTGTGAGCATGTCAAACACCAAGTATAGGGCAAAAATTTAGTAAACAGATTGCCTTTTCTGTTAAATCTATACTAACACCACTTTTCATTTTTTTCCTGTGAATAAAGATACCACTATAGCACACTTATCCCTTCACACATTAAGTCTTCTAAAGTGGTTTTGTCTTGTTGTATTTGGGACAGATGAGTTTGTTTTCTTTATCTTCCTGACTGACTGGGAACCACTGCAAGGCAGTACTCAGGAACCTTGCGCTAGAAGTCCAACCTTCTGGCTCAACTCCCTAGTAAATTTACTGCTATTTTCATATTAAGCTAAGGGCAACCCAGTCACCACTCACACTGAGAGGTATTAAAAATACTTCCCCCAGTTCTCAGAAAGAGAATAATCTAAAATCTCAAAGTATTTGAACTGAAAAGGAAAAAAAAAAAAAGAGGAAGCCTTAACGTGAAGAGCTATTATTATGCCTTCTCACATTTTGCTGTAGCTAAAAGCATGAGTTGTATATATAACTAATGCACCACCCACCCAAGCAAAAAATACTTGCTTGAAAAAGTAAAAACATGCCTGTCAGAGCTCATCCTCTTCCATTCAGTCTCCATTGTATATTTTCGTTCCTGTGATAAATTAGCCCACTCCTTCTCAGGTGATGCTAGCCTTCAAATTTTAGCACAGGGCATACTCAAGTAAAATCATCAGTGCTTTCTTAAATTCACTAGCAGGATGAAATCACAGGGCATCTAGTACTCGACAAAGCAAAACCGAAATATGAAGGTAATGGGGTGAAAGTTTGAGGCCTGCCCTCCACTTGCACTCACTCACACACATAAATGTTTCCATCCTGGCAGCTATAAACACTGTTTACCATCAAACACCTGCAACATATTTCCAATACTCTCATGCTCACGGTCTGTGTTAGGATGTAATCTGTTTTGTATGCTAGTACATAGCAGAAATCTGAGATTGCCCTGGAGGTTTACAGTTTGTAGGTGGAGCTGCCTGGTCACATCTTTCTTCTTAGTACTCTCATTTCTGTCTTTTTCCTTCAAGCTCCTAAATGTTCTCGGTCTCAGCTTTTTTTTTTTTTTTTTTTTTTTCATTAAGCATAGCTAACCTCTATATCAGTGTAATCCATAACCATTTTCTGGTGTATGCAGGCAGACTTTCTAGACAGTGAAAAAGAACAGAGAAAGTTAAGCAGAGACACCTCTCAGTAAAACAGCATCTTACAATTTTAGCTCTAGAACCATGCTCACAGGTACAGAGAGCAAAACAAGGAGATTGTACTTTATCTTTTCATTGAAAGATGGCACAATCTGAGAACAATTATACTTTTGGAAGGAGGTGGTGACAAATTTTTGGAATTTCTATGAACTGTAAAACAAGGTTGAGAATTTCTAGACAAGACTCCAGACATTCAAAATATTTACCAACTTCACAGGTGGTTTTACAAGGATATTTCAGTAGATCTTGGACCTCTGTTGTGTACCATTATTACCATCAGGATAGCAGAGAGGTCCTCTCACTAGTTTTGTTGCTTTCACAATCTCAAAACAAACTCAAGTGCAACACAGTTGGCCCAACTCCTAATCTCTGTGCAAAAGAAAACTATTTCCTTTTAGACAATGTCCAGGTAAAGCCATAATGTCATATACTGTTCCTGGACAAGGTCACCTCCACAGTCATCATATACTTCTCCAGCATGTCCTTATGATGCATCCTAATTCTTCCTTAACCCACCACAGAAACCTGGACAGAATGAGCTGTTCCATCACTTCTAGGGCAACTGTCCTGCCAATGCATCTGATATATAGAGCAAAGCTGTACGGGCTCCAAAGGAGAGTTTTAATAAGTATCTGGACTGAGTTAGAAAAGGCATAAATTTGGGAGCTAGATACCCAACAAGCACCATGACATAGATATTTTGCAGCTTATAGCTGAGGTCAGCATTAACATGGTGACATACCTTAACCACTGGCATGCAAGGACAGAATAAAACATTCTAGAAGATCTCTTCTCAGATGAAGTATATGAATCCGCTCCCTTGTGCTGCAAGGTATAACTACATTAAGGTATTTATGGAGTTCATGAGGTTCAAAGCCATTCCAAGCCTTTGCTTGGTCACAAGCAGTGATGGATGTGATCATTCAGTAGAAGAAAACTCTGCTCCAAGACTTGTGCATCAGCTTGGTCTAAAACCACAGACATAGCTGAACTCAACTTCGCACAAGGGAGGAGTCCCTGGGATTGCTCCCTATGTTAATTTTTACGACACAAAGCCTTCTTTGCCCAAGGTTGGGGTGGACAGGAAGGCCTATAGGCATTCATGACCACTGAGCCCTTCAGATAAGTGGGATTCAGTTTCCCTATGCTGATATTTCTGCCTTTGTTATGATATAAGTTTAGCGCTTTTAAATCATGCAAATGAGTCTAGAGATTGCCATGGGTGTGTGTTTGAGAAATCCAAAAATAAAATAATGTAATGCAGCCAAATACTTAATTACCAACATGTGCATCTGTTGTCAAACCATACGCTAAGTGAGTGGCACTGCTCATTAGTTCTGCTTTCAGGAGCTACCAGGCGTTCGTGTCATCACTACCAAGAGTCTTCTGAGTCTGAATCATCTCCGGAAGGGACAGATTCTGTCACTCATGCAGTCACTGTTAACAAGAATGCTGATGGCGTAGCAGGTGTTTCCTCCACTTCTCTAAACCTGGAAAGGTTCTGGCACGGTTTCTCTCCAATTTTCCCTCTTCAGAAAGGAAAAACAATCTTTCTCTCCTGGCTCACATGAACACGCAGTCATGTTCCAATAACTCAGGTACTGGATGCAATAGCTCCTCTTCTCTCTGTTCTCCACTATACTGCGTGATTATCTCTCGGTACAAGGTTCTCAGGAAAGATTGCTGGTTTATTCGGCCCAGTCCTTTTTCATACAGTAACTCTCTAGGCCCAGTGAAAAAGAAAGAAGTCTGTGACCCATAAGAGTAAAAAAGATCTGCTCATCATTTATCTGACCTGCTAATTCTGCACCCTGTTTGAAATGCTCTTGCAAAGTCACAGACTGATAAGCACTTTTAAACCTTTATGGACATCTAATGTACTGAAATGGACTTGGAGAGCTTCCTGAGCTCTGTCCGCATCAGGCAAATGCCAGCTGGGATTCAAAGAAAAGAAGAGAGCATCGCTACCAAGAAAACAACTCTCAAGCTGTAAAGAACATCTGTGATGGCGAGAGGACCTGCGCAATCCCAAATATGGGTCAGACAGGGCTTTTCTGGATGCCAGTTAAATCCCAGCCCAGCTCTCCTCCACTCTCCCACACCGCCTCCGAGCCAGCGAGGCACAACGCAGGTCTCTTCCCTCACTCATTAAATGTTTCTGGCCACAGAGGGCTCTTCGCAGGGAAAAAAAAGCAGTTGGCCAACACTGAACGTGGCCAAGCCCAGCCTCAGGTAGTGGTATTTCTGCGAGCACAGCAATAACGGGTTGCACCCGCACAGCTGCTAAGAAGCTGGGGAGGGCAGGATTCACCCTCCCTCCTCCCCATGTCCCACTTTAATGTGCAACAAAACGGCCAAATCAAAGCCCTTTTTTCAAATTGCAGAAGATGGCTCAGGCACTTCTTTTCACTCGTAATCAAATGCACATTTTCTTTTCAGCGCAGCGGCTCCCAAGAGCCAAAGTTAAAGTTGGAACATCGAAACTCACATGGCTTAAATCACTGGTGGGATACCTCTGGTGCTGACACCGATGTACCCAGCTCGGGCCTACTGAGAGCTTGGACAGTGCTGGGCCCACACACTCCCCTCTGTCAGCTTTCCTCTCCCTGCCAGCTGCAGCAACCAACACTGCCTACAGCAAATGTGTCACATGCAGGTAGGTCACTAAATATCATGCCCAAATGCAACACAGGACCAGATGCCATTAAAAGAAAAATTAAAAAAATCCTGTTGATGTAAGCACTATGCTTTTACTTCCCCAAGTCTGACAAGCCTCCTACACAGCCAGCAGCAAGCAGCTATTTCCCTTGTAATATCATCAGCCTCCAGTAATGTTCACTTGCCTGTTTTTAATCCCCTCTGCAGCCCTTCCTACCATCCCATGATAAATCCCTTCCCCTCTACCATTTCACAGCTGCCCAAATCTCTTCCTCTCTCTCCCTACCACATCTGGCTTCTAGACCATTCTCCGCTTATTTCTGTTAATATTTTCAAAGTTTATCTAGGGCATGACAGACTTTTTTTTTCCTTCTTGGAGGTGGAGGGAGGAGGAGGGGGAACCTGCTGCTCAGCTGGCTTTGGCAAGCCTGGGCAGCTCTAGCTGAACTCCCCAGCCCTCTGCCAAGAACAGCCTAAATAGGAGCACCAGAAACATCTTTTAATGTTATTTGTATTAATATTTTTGGAATCTTCACATGCACACTGGAAATGGCTTTAAAACCATGAAAAAAAAATAATAGAGGAAAATTGTTGGCAACTGCGTGAAGCTCAGACTGTATCATACACAGTGCTGTCATAGCGAAGTGGCTATATCGGGATGAGGGCCCAACTGCTTGCATCAAAGGCATATTTTTCCATCACTTTATTTAATAAAGTTGTTCTTAAAACAACGCTGCTCATAGCCTTTGGACAGGAGAAACCATTCCCTACTTTGCTCATCCTAAGCAAGGTCTATCAACAGTGTTCGCATTCTTGAGGAGAAAGAAACCCTGTCCCCTCGAGGTATGTCCAAAAGGGAAAAACAAAGACCACGATGAAAGAAAGGTACCTATGTACCTTCCTCGCCTCCAGTTCCTTCCCCTATCTGTCAGGGAAGCAGGATGGGGCTCTGCAAGGCTCCTGGCAGCAGGGTGCTTTCCTGCACCACCTCTGACATGTGCTTGCTACCTACTACATCAGGCCCAAAGAACTCCTCAGAATTTCAGGGATTTCAAAGCAGAGTGCCAGCTGGGCCACTGAAATGTCAGTTATGAGGGAACTGGTCACACTTTTCATGCTAGAGATAAGACTGGGCTGGGAGAGGGGTTGTTAACCTTTGGACCTAGGACCTATCTCCACAGCAGTTTGCAACCACAAGTCAAAAGCCTCCTTACAATAGCAAAACATATGTCTTGACGCATAAAAGGAAGCAAAATAATCTGTGCGAGTAATCTAGCTATGCACACTTTCGGAGGGAAAACAGATAAGAATCTTTCAGGTGAAGTAGGGGGCATATTCTTGCAGAGAAATCATGTTTCCCTGGCCTAACATCATTTCATGATTGCATCTGTTTCTCTGGACAAGGAATGCCAATTTCTGTTCTTCAGAAGCCCAACCCTTGTTCCTAGATTCTAGATGGGCTTTTGCATTTTAGTTGTCCCAGTAAGAGACATCAATCTAATAATCTACAGTATTGGAAAGCTTTTCTTGCTAAGTGGACAAGCAGGATGTACATTCAGGCTTCCCCCCATACCTCGTTGGAGCTGGGAGAGCTTAAAGATAAATGACACAATCTGCACTTTCCTAGACAGCAATGGGCTTTGGATTTTTTTCATTTCTTTCTGCCATATGCTAGAAGTGACTATCATTTTACATTTATTATAATATTTAGAGTTGTTTTTATGTGCTGTACATTCTTTCTCCTGTAAAACAAGATCTGTGGAGGAAATTTGATAAAGTCATTTTATGTCTTATATTCATTGCTACTAATTTCACTCGCTGACAAAATTAAATTCCAATCATCTGAGTCAGCCTCTAATTTCAGATCATCATCCCATTTTCTCAGTGTTTTGTCAAATAAATACACTTGTATGTGTAACTACATACAGAAACCTAAAAATGATCTACATGACACTCTCCAGCTTTGCAAATTAGAAGAAATTAGTTCTTCCAGAGTAAGCTATTTAGGTCTCATAATCACTTTCCACCTCACTTTCTAAAGCTATAGTATTACCAAACTTCTATTGCCTTGTGCATATAGAAAGCATTTTATTAGCTGAGACCCACTTCCTTGCTTCAAAGTTATTACCGCCTAAGAGCTTGTCTACGACTGGGAAATGACAGCCCAGAGAATTGCCTTGCAAATATACTGAGGTCCATACGTGCACCCATCCATTGAGGCAGGGCACTGACCCCGTTACTCTTCACACATCATGCAGCCCCGTGCTTCCCACTGTGCTGAAGGACCACACATCTCCCTCTGCCCTTCAAGCAGCCAGCCACGGGCTGAGTGACCTGACCCATTCCAGAAGACAGTGCAGATCCTGTCAAGGCTATTCCAAGACAAACAAAACAAGAATTCAAGCCAAGAATCCCAGGAAAGGCTGAAGGAGCAGTAGGATGCAGTCAGGAGTCAGACATATGGGCTATCTTCACCAGGTGACCAAAGAGGGCCAGGGCACAGGACCAAGGCCTGGTGCAGGATCACCCCACTGTTGGGCTGTCAGTGCAGTCCTCGGCACAGGCTTGTTCCACAGCAACCAGCTTACTCTCAAAAAATGCCTGGTCCCATTTCAGCAACAACCAGGGACCATTCCCAATACATGTTTTGGATGGGCCACCTTGTTGGGGTGGGAAGGGAAGAGAATTTATGGTCAAAAGCTATGACGTGCCAGCTGGCCTTGGGCAGCGAGCACTTTCTTGGGATATTTTATTTACTAGTGTAGAAGTAATCATGAATACCACAATCCATTTAGCACAGCAAAGTTCGCAGAACGGGCACTGCCTCTTACTGGGGCTACCCCAACTGCTCCAACCCAGCGGACTCAGTTTGTTTGTATTCTTTTGTTCCCTAAGATATTTCTGTAGACTCTATTTAATCTCCCCAGTCTTCATGCATTGTCTGGGCTGATTTTTAATTGACCAGAAAATTAGATGAATGCATCTATTAGGCCAGAGCACTATTTCACCTTGATCTGGTCCTCAAACTGAGATTGTAGATTGCATCTCCAAGTAGCAATCTACTATCTCAGAAAAGTCTCCTCCTCTCTCATGGTCATTCTGTCCCTGAACCTAAACTCCTATTGGATTTAATTCCAAATACATTAAGTACACACTGAGATCAGCAGAAGCAAGTTATAGGAAAGATAAAGATCCTGTTAAACAGAAAAACAATATCTGATTTAGTTAATACTACTTAGCAATTTCTATTTTCAAAGTACATTACAAATATGAATTAATCTTTGCCATACCCAGGGGAATTAGGTATCATTATGTATCTCTTTCAGATGAGGAAAACAAGAAGAAAAGGCAAAAACAGCTGCTAACTTAGGGTTCCTTGGTTTTTGAGCACTCCCATTCTGTGCAAAACAGAACCAAAGTGACCAAACATCAGGGACCCCATGAAGAACACAGCTTTCTTGTCACTTTTCCGCGACACTGTGGAACCACTGTGGGTGCTGACAAAGGTTTCATCTGCTTGACAGACACAGAAAATACAGAACGAATTAGGAAAGGAACCAGGACAAAAGCTCCTGGCACCCAGCCTACATCTCAAACCACTGGACAGCGTTGACTCTCACAGTTAGAGAGATTCACAGCTCCAAGGGGAGAAAGGGAGAGCATGCACCAGAGCAGAAATCTGCCTGCTAGGGAGCGTATGGTACATCTGCGTAAGGTAAAAGAACAGATATGTATAAACACTGGAAAAAGAAAGTGACTATACAAACACTAATAAAGATGAGATATGTTTCTGTGAATACGGCCCAGGTGTTCTTTGCAAATCTGATCTCATAGGGACTTTCTTGTAAAGTATCAAGGTGAAACAACATTCAGCTTATAATGCTTTTTAGTAAATGCAGATCAGTCAGTTCTCCTGCTCAAGTGCTTATTGATTTCCCTCTCTGTGGTTATGGTTTTCCCTTTCCACCGCTCCGTTACCCTGTCCTACCTTAGCCCCACAATGTTGCTTTATTCTGCTGCTGCCTTGACCAGTCCTGATGAAAGAAGGTGTTTGTAGCTACATGAAAGTGACCAATTTTTCTTCCTTCCTTGTTCCTTCCTTCCTCCCTCCCTCCCTCCCTCCCTCCCTCCCTTCCTTCCTTCCTTCCTCCCTCCCTCCCTCCCTTCCTTCCTTCCCTCCTTCCCTCCTTCCTTCTTTCCTCCCCAGATCCGCAACCTTTCTGGTGCTGCAGTCTGCCTATGTCTTGAAATCATTATGCACTGGTTGCAAACAAACGTGAATAAATTAGAGTAATATTCAAATAAGTGGAAGGAAAGAAAAGGAGTAATGGGGAGGGGGACTAGGAAACCAAGGAAGGAATGCTAATTAATTTAAATAGATTGATTTGCCCTGTTTGCTCAAAAAATTAATTACAAAAAAAAAAAATTGTAAATTAAGAATTAAAAGCTCCCAATAAGAGGAGCCAAAAGGTTTTCCTCTGGAATCTATTACGAGTATCTGAAAAGGGATTGTGTCTAATTAGACGTTATTTTGCATCAAGATGACCTCATATTATAATGAGAGATATGCTAAATTACTTGGAAGTAATTATAATGATTGAATATCCTCTATGACTGCCAGTTTGGGAGCTTTCACGTTCACATATATTCTACCCACCTCGGTTTCTTATGGTCAGGAGTTGGATCTTTAGCAGGTACCTAACCCGGAAGAAAATAACATTTTCCAAAACCTCCTCAGGTGTCAAATAACATTACCTTTTTTTTAAGAGACTTAGCAACACAAGAGACAGATGCAAATTTTCAAGTAATAAAACCACAGCCTACACATGTGGCAGGTACCCAGGCACAGTTATTTGCACTCCATTCCCCGAGCAGGGCACTCACAATGCAAACAGATGTTATTAATCTTTATCTTCACCATGAATGTATCCACAAACACTCTGTGCTTCTAACACGTACTGCTCTAGGATGGAGCTTAATTCTCATCTACATATTTCAAAAATGTTAGCTCTGGGTCTAACAAGTGTCAGTTATGATTTCAGTCCTATGGTCTGGCTCGGTGAATCAGTCAGGCTGCCTCTAAATATTTTGCTGTCTACCAAAAGGAAGGTCCAGTACAACGAGCTTTGGACATGCTGGGTTGTGTGAGGCGGGTAAGAAAATACTCGTCATACTAGAAAACATTCAGAAAGTTGGGTCAGAAGGATGTATCAATGGCAATGGATGAGCTGCAGGAAATCCCCCTGTGTTTCAGCATCTTTCTGATCCACACAGAGGTGGATTGAGCTGCAGTGAGCAAAACACATTGGGACGAAAGTGGAGCTGCGTACCCTGAGAGCCACCTGAGGAAGGGAACAGCTTCAGAGTCGCCCACAATACCTTGAAAGGTGCAAAGAATAAGGGCTTGCAGAGCTATATCAGGTCCCTGCATGGGGCCAGCAGCTGAGTTCAGCTGCAAATCAGGCTGGACAGAATAAATATGAAGTCTCCTTCAGGTAGAAAAAAAAAATAACTGCATTGATCTTCACGTCGGTGTGGCAGCAAGGCAGACAAAACAGCCAACTTAATTTTTGTGGGAATTGCTAAGGATGTCTCACAGTGCATTCAGCTGGTGTAACTGGTCTCAGGAAACATGATTACAATTTAATCTCTCTGCTCAGAGTCCATTTTTGAGCTTGGTTCACAAGGCCTGGGTATGGATCTTCCTGAAGGCCAGTGTACAGACAGCTGGCATGGAAAGAAAGCATACTGACACGGTGGTCAGCTAGAAAGCAGACAAGCAGAAAAAGGATCCGTGTGAGATAGCCACCTACAAATGCAACAAGGATGCTCCCACTATTTGAGCACCTCTCCCAAGTGAAGGACTGTGCTCTTCTGCCTGAGGGGTGGCAGCAGACAGAGAGAGAAGGAACTACCAAAGCTATAGGGCAAAGCATGACAGAGAGTTAAGGGCAGAGCCCATTACTGGCTCCCGCAGTCATTGACACAAAGGGTGGATGGGACGACAGGAGGACCCCTAAAAGCTCCAGCCTAAATGCCAAGCAAAAGCCCATCCCAGCTCCACAGAACATAGACATGCAGAGGCATTTGGGCTCCTCAGTATCTGCGCTGCTCTGTGCCTTGCAAGGTAAATACACAAAGGGGAGTGTGCTGTTATAAAACAGGCCGGCATCTGAGCTGAGAAGAGAAGGTGCATTGCTCACATCCAGGTCCAGTGCCCTCATCCACCAAACCACAGCACTTGGGTCTCACCACTGATGTGCGTGGCTGTCAACGCAGGCCAGCCACAATGGCCACATGCATTTTCAGCTGCTGTAGAGGTTCAGAAACAACACTTTTAATATTTTGTGGTATTAACTTATCCATTCATTGTGTAGTGACATTAGCACCCATGAATAATCATAAAATAAAAAAAGGATAATTAATATTTAACTTTGCCAGAGGGATCTACTTAAGGGAGAAACCATGTTTTAGAAAGAGCAGCTGATATTTGTCAGCTGGAGAACAGGACTAATTAGATGCATCAGGCAGTGGTGACATGAAGTTGAAAAACAGCTTGTCATCTCTGAAATGACTTATAGTAAATGATTATATATAAAGATGCTTTGTTATATGCTCACACACAGGTGTGTTCCTCATTTTCCAAATACTTCCTGTGCCTATTGTTCCTGTGATAAAACAGGTGCAAAGCAGATTTCCTGTTCATAGATACACTGTAATTATATTTTAGGTAGAGCAGATATGTGGTCCATTTCTTATGGTCAAACCAACAAGGTGTTGAACACTGAAGCACCTTCCATTCTCACTGATTTCCGTGGAAGACGGTCAACAGCTCATAGGATCAAAGGCTTGATGTCTGAAACACATAAGGAAAGTGATGTTGTAGGGGATGAGGCAATGAACCTGGAGGCCAAATTCATGTCTGTTGTAATGTTGGTTGACTGCAGCCAGACAGTTCATTGATCATAGCAAAGGATTTGCCCCAGGGTGTTTTAATTTAAAACAGATTGACATTAATCTGAAGAACAAATCACCCAAATCCTAAACTCTGATCTGATGCAAGTCAGATGCAATATGACAGCAGCTCAATCTCCTGGGCAGCAGGGCTGCTAGCTTCAACTTCACACTCATTTCCAAACAGTGTCCGGAAGTTCATGAATGCTGCTGGAACAGGCCCAAGGAGGAATAACTTACCCCAGGTAGAGGCACACATCCTTCAGGACGCACAAGATTTACAGGAAAAGCCAAGCTTCAAGGGGGACTGGAGTGCAGGTACCGAGAACAGGAATGGGCTGCTTTAGGAAATAAGTGCTTGAATGGTGAATGAGCTGTACTGATGCTGAGCAAGCAAAGCAGAAGCATAAATTCTGAGACACTGGTTAAACTCCAGTCACGAAGCATTTTAAATAGCTTGTTAACTTACGTAGGAAGTTGAACACAAACTCTGATCATTTGGATTGAGCTGCTCAGACAATAAAAACATTCAGGATGAAGTATAGCCATGTCCTGGGAGTAATTTGTTTAAAACAATATTTGAGCTGTCACAAAATAAAAGACAATATTTCTCTCTGTCCATAACGAAATCACACCAATGCATACACTTTGGCACCAGAAAAGAATATTTAAGGCTGCATGTAGCACCTGTAATACACTGCTTATATTTATAGTCCTTGTATGATTGGTTTCCAAAGAAAAATTATGTCCACAGACAGCATGTTTTGTTCCTTCTCGTTACTCGTATGCAAGAGTGAAAGATCTATTACAACATATTCTTCCTTCCACCTGCTTTGATGAACTGCCTCAAAGCTCTCTGGGGAGACTGCTGCAAAGCCTGTGACTTAAAGCTTAGGCTCACAAAACAGATACTGGATTGCAAGAGCAGACTCAAAGGTCAGTTGAGAGCAGCGCAGGCAGCAGATTGCAGTTCCATTTCTAAAAGCAAAGGATACCGCTGTGGTACAGGTGATTCCCCTCAAGCCTATACCCTCACAAGCAAAAAAATTAACAGATCTGCCTTTAGGGACAAATGTAAAAAGTTCAACTTGAAACTCTAACACCTGTTTTACACAGACTTCTCCAGATTGCATATTATTTAAAAATTTTGTTTCACCCTAGCACCATTTCCCACTAACTTAGTTAATGATTTCTACGTCTGCTCAGTTTTCCAAACAGTGTATTTTGCTCTGTTCAGGTTTGTACAGCATGCCCATCGTTGTGATATCACAGCACCTCCCTGCAGTGTGACAACCCACTTCCCTGATGTGCATCTGTCACATGTTGATCTTTCTTCTTTTCTCTCTTCTCCTCCCAGGAAGAAATCTTCGTAGATGAAAATAAATATGAATATGTGCAGTTCACTTTTCAAATATAGCTATCTAATGCATTTACACTTTCATGCATTACATATAACTTTTTAGAAAGCTATTGCTATCGCTGTCTGCTATTATCTTTGCTTTCAGTACTGAAGGCAGAGTTGAAGAAATGTGTCTTAGCAGAGTGCCTAGGTTTCTGGCAGGTCCCACGTCTTACTGAAATTTACTCTGCAGAGTTGAATAGGAACCTGATAAATTTTAGCTTCATGCAGAAGTAAAAAGGGAAATATTTGTTATAGAGCCTCAGACAAACTATCAGGTGTTCAGGCCACGCACTTTGCAGATAAGTTCTGAGATCTCAACCTGGACTTAGCAGATAGCTATACTGAACAGTGAGGAAGATAACGCTGTGACTAACACTGAGTTTTGTACTCAGGATCTTGACAGCACTCCAAACACTGCCGCACCAGCTGGTTCACATGGACGCGTGGTCACCCTGCTTTGTGATGACACTGACTTGGAGAAGCTGAATGCTTTGTCCTTTTTCACACACCAGGCCACCAGAGTGTCACAAACAGAAACTGGGGCATTGGGACACAGCCCTGTGCTCTAATTATGTGGCAACCAGCATCTTGCTTACACAGGCTTATGTGCATCTGCAAAACGAGGTGATTGACACACTTCCCATTGCGTTTTCTGCAAGCATGCAAGCAACTGCGTGGCCGAATGTGTAGCACCTACTCAGGGCTTTGAATATTTCCTCAAACCTATTTTCCTTTAACCCTTTCAAGCATGCTGCTGACTATGGTTAATTACAGCTTTAGAGAAAAACGTATTAAAATACCTCAGTGTATTTCCTAGAGATACAGAGGTTTCAGTATGCACATCTGCACAGCATTCATCGTATTCCTGAACGGTCCTGTACAAAACAATGCTTCTGTCATTACATTTTTAATATAACAATTCCCCTGGGGAGGTGTTGATGAGGACTGGGACACAGCTGAACAGAAAGCAGAAGGAGTGCAAGATGAAGGGCTGTTTTCAATGCACAGATGAGTGATGGTTCTTGTAGGAGCTTATCATTAAGTATAGACGAATTTTAAGTTCTGCTGTTTTCAGTAAAAGCTACCAAACTGAAATGGAAGACTGAATTTGAAGGAAGTGATTTCTAAGTGAAGAATTTCCTTGAGTATAAGAAAGTATTTTAAATGTGGAAATCATCAAAGTCCATGGATACTATTGAGAACAACCAAAGCCAAACTGGCTTTTACAGCTGCTTTCCCATACCTGGATGGGTAGAGCAGCTCTCTGAATCCCTAAGGATCACACCACAGGAGGGACGACTCAGACACAGGGACATAGGACCACCAGCTATCAAGATGCTGTGTTGGCCTCGGAAATCAGCTGAGCTATGGCAAGGCCATCCTAAGGCTGCACAAATATGACGTGAAGCAGTCATGGGGATTTGTGATATCACATGCATCACTTGTGACTAGGAGCACTTATCTTGGGAGTCTTCGCAGTTCAGCTCACCATTGGTAACTCATTAACTCAAACACTTGCAGCTGCCTGTCCACAACTTTATAGTTTGGCCTTTGGAAAGCCACTCACACCTTATTCTGTTAATCCATTAATTGCTCCCTGACAAGTGCTGATCTTCCTTGTCTTTTTATGCAGCCAAGCCATGTGGATTCGGGTTTTGCAAAGCATTGTGCCTCAGGTTTCCTGTCAGAAAAACTAAGATAGCAACATTTACCTACCTCAGCAGGTAGTCCAGATGTTTAATTATTTTCAAAACATCTTAAAATATAGATAAGAAGTAAAAAGAAAAAATATATATGCATATATATGCAATTTTCACTCTGTAATTTAAAAAGTACAAAAGCTGTTTTCCCAAGCAATAAATAGCCTACCGAAATGAACCCAAAATTTATCAGACTATTTATTACTTTAAGACTTTGTAAAAAAGCAAGACCATTCAAGTAGTCATCCTGACCTGATGTTTAACTAGAACAAATTCTGAGGAAACAACCCACTCATGATTAAAATACCACGATGTCTGCCATTTGTTTCAATCAAGGTCAGCCAAATTTCATATTTCGTGCTGGATAATCCAGTCAAGGACTGTTTGAGGCTCTAGATACCATTTAACAAGAGGCAGCTTGATAAAAGCTAGGACAAAATATGGCTGCACCTGAAGCTGTGTTGCTGAGACGGGGCTGCTAAAGTTACTGGCACTACCATACACCGCACAAGATGTGATATGCAACCTCGTGGTATCATGGGTTACCAGATCAATTGCTTGCTGTAGTCAGAGTCATATAAAAGAACTCAATTGAACTCATAAGGACTTACACATGCAAAGGGAGCGAGTTACAGCCTCTCTGTCCAAAGGAAAGGCTGTCATTCATGCCTACGTGTGCTCTTCAGTACAGCATTTTCCATCCAAAGAAGTCCTGATCATGGTAGGAGGAATAGGAAGCACATGCAAGGTCCTCTGTGTGAGGAGAAGTTAGAGGCTACAGTGTGGAGGAGCACAAGAGCAGACCCCACAATCAGGAGCATGTGTCCTTTGATAATGATAAATTATACAAGGTGTTTGTTGATAATTATTAATATTTATACATGATTTAACACCTTTTAAAGTGATGTTTCTGGAGGTATAGAAGTAGAAGACTATTAAGATATGAAAGCCTTTGTTAAAACTTTGCTTTTATCACTGATTTGCTAGTACAAGGTATGGCTGTATAGGATTTTGAATATGAGACACAACACTACAATGGTTTTGCTCTAAGAGAAAAAATGGCAGGTGAATTTGCTTTTGCAGTAATAATAGGTATAATAGGTTTTAACTGCGCACTGCCTAAATGCAATGGTCTGAAGTGTTTGCAAACAAGGTAAGAGGATGTTTTACTACTGTGTATCCTGAAAGACATATGTGAAGTCAGGCTATGGTTTTCAATGTATTTGTACCGTTAATGTTTTAGAGTGCAGCAGCTTTGGTGACATTGCAATGCGACCAAACAGCAGATGTGATGGTCACCAGTAGACTAAGTTGTTCAAAATACACCATGAAGCAGCTAAATGATGGTCATAGCACAATTCTTACAACAATAATGCATTAGAAAGCTCACTCTGTCTCAAAAATACTTCTGTTTCTCTCATGGGAGCAGTCAGGTCTACATATCTACAATACCTTTGACATCACTTAGCAAAGAATTTAGAGCCTGTATTTAATTAACCTAGTTTTGGTTCACATTCAACATCAGCTTCATGGAAACTCTCAGTGGGACAGTTCGGGAGAAATCACAAATGACAAGGGAGGGAGGGAGAGAAGGATGGAGAGAGGGAGGACACAGACTGGGGAGAACCTTCTCCTGCTCCAAGCAACCATCTCATACAATCTCATTTCTTCAGCCAGGTAGCTGTGGTTTTGCTTTGGTTTTTAATCAGTGGTATTTCAGCTCAGAATGCCCCGTGGCTGTCCAACAGAGAACTGAAAATATAACTGATAAAGGGATGTCCACACATGGAAATAAAAACCTGACCTTCACTGCATTAGGAGGGATGTGATGCCAATGGAAACAGAAATTCACAACCCACCCCAGCAAGCTGTGACTTTTTAGTCATTTACACGTGTATAAAGAGGTTATAACCTCCTTCTTCTCCTTGATGAAGTTTTACATCTACTTGTCAAAGGTATAAATGATTCCACGAGGCTTGAGGCATTGAATACTCATGGCCTATATATTTCTTATTACCTATTATAATATCTAAAAAATATTTTATTAATTTGACAGACTTTATTAGTGTAGAGGTTAATTGCCTTTCTCTGACACATTTTCACTGCCTACATCTGTGTCATAACACTGTTTGCTTCATTAGTTTTTAAAGTGGAACAGCTAAAACTCAGGTTATTGAGACAATAACACATCTACAACCGTGCTTCTGTACCACACTGCTTGCCATTCAGCTGATGAATCACCTATATTTCAGGCAAAGCTGGCCTAGCATTTGGACGAACGCCAGGAAAACAGGTCAGTGTTATCAGCTGTAGGCACTGCTAACCCTTTTCATTTCCCTTGCCATCTTCCAAAAATAGCTCTTTCCTGCAACAAGGTATTAGGAGTTAAGATGACAGCAGCTGAAGGATTCCTTTCTCTTTATCGGGGAGCCTTACTTCTCATTGCACCAATTTTTCAAAGCTTGATTTGTGGTTTTAGCAAGACGTAAGATTTGGCTACAAGTTTTTTTCTCCAGGCCATTACTCAGAGGCACACGTTGGTGCCGACTGAATGATTAAGTAGGAAAAAAAGGATTAGCTGTTTGTGCTGAAAAATCACCAGGAACCTCAGACATGCACCAGCACCTACTGATCAAAGGACAAAACAGAAACATGGGTTTCCCACTATGAAAACATGCCTGTCCCAGTGGAACAGCTCTATCTTGCAGCCCATGCCCAAGAGATGTCAGTTGGTTTGTCCGAAGTGTCAACACGGCAGCCTGCTGCATGCTGGCCATGGAGAGAAGCGCTCCAAGGACACAAAGAGCAGCTCACAACCCAATTAAGGCCCGTAACAGAAAGCAGGCACCCGGAGAGCACGAAGGAACAAGAAAACAACACGAACCTAGCACTGCCTATTTTTTAAGGCTGTGCTGGATCGGCTATGGCTGTGTCTCCTACAGCAGGGGTGGATGTAAAGCTCTCAAGCTATGGATGAATGTCTGAGTCAGCCAGAGCGCATCCTTTTCCTTTCTGTCCTAAAAGGGTCACTGTGCACAGCTCCCTGCCTAACCCAGACACGCGTTTGATATCACACAAACCACCACCCTTCGCCGCCGGTGATGAAATGAATTTCTCCCCGTTGATGACTTCCCTGTTATAGCCCACCTTCATCTCTGCAGCCACACGGGTTTGGCACCCAGCTTAACGCTAGCTGAGTGTTAACACTGTGGCCAGAAAACACCTTCAGACCCCAGGACAAGGCGATAAGGCCAGCACGAGCAGCCTGGCAGCTACCACCCCACACCGCCCGGTCTCCCCCCTCCACTCTCTGCAGAACAAAATCACCGAGTACAGTGCACACAGGCAAGAAACATAATTACACACACACACTATCTTGAGCCCTTCATAATTACATTTTAAATTGGTTTACTCGGAATCCTTTCAGCTAATCATTTTCACCCAACTCTAATCAACTCTAAGTACTAGAATAAATATGACAGCATCTTTACCTGGTTTTGCCCCTCTCTTCTGCCTTAAGCCCCCACACTCCAGTTTGTTGGGCTCTGGGAATTTGGATATGGCCAATTTTAGGTCCAGCTTTCATTATTTGCAAGCACCAGGCTTTGCTTCCAAGCCACCGAAGTTCACTGGCAAAATTCACACGTGCAAACCAGTGGCAGCTTCCACCTCTGTGGAACCCCACAAATGTCTTCTTCACTTTCAGTTCCCATGCCTCTGGATATCTTATAAATATACTGCTGAAAGAGAATTCAAAAACCCAGTGCAAACGGACGCCTGCTTCTCATACAAAGTCAGCAATTACCCTGCTTTGCCTTAAAACTGAGCCTGAGCCAAGGGTGGCTAAGCTCAGCCTGCATCGAGGGAAGCAGATCACAGCTTCTTACCTGCTATGCGAATGTTCCTACACAGACAACTGTAAAATCTGCATTTTCATGAACAACTCAGCATTTCTCTGAGTTCCTTCTCATCTGCAGCTTGCATTCACCGTTTAGGATAGGAGGCTTCGAAATTCATTTCTAGGTACCTTCAGCTTGACTCACCAGCACTATGCATTTCCTATATCCTTCTGTCTGTCTTCCAGTACACGACCAGTCTCTCTCCTTTACCTCTGTGTATGCCCTGTGTTGGCTGCAGCCCCACCTGCATGGCAAAGCGCAGCTCCTACCAGGCTGCTGGTACAAAACTTTCAGGGCTGCGAAGGAGAAGGGCAGGCATTTTCCCTCGGTTCACACGCATCCTCGATAACTCACTCAGCAGTGCAGCAGTGTGAATGCAGCAGCCCTCAGCAAAGCTTTAATAGCAAAATTGAAGGTGTGAAGCTTCATTACTTTTAAAATATACCAAGTAGTTCTGCATATTCACTGGTATACATGCTGCTCCGTCTTACAGCATGGAGCACTTCCCATCCGCAGAGCTCAGAGCTTTATTCATACCGAGGAAATAAAGTTTCCCAGAACTCTGTAAGACTGGCTACTATTTTTAGTTTCTCTTTGTGGGCAGCTAAGGGAGAGACAGGGAGGTGAACTGCCTCGCTGGGAGCTCAGCATGGGCCTGAGGTTTCACTGGGCTGGGGGAGGTGGGAGGAGAGGGGGGATCGCTGTGCTCCAGAGACAGAAAAACATCTCAGTATTTTAATCGACGGGCAGAAAAACAAGTAAAGAGGAAATTAAATTTCCATAAGGCCTTTTCTCCATCACCACCGTGAGGCATCACACCCGCCAGCAGCTGGCCAACAGCGAACATTTACCCTTGGCTTTCTCTTGCCACATGTCCACCTCACGTAGCTGCTCCCACGTCCCGCTTCCCTCTGCGCCAGCTCTGATTCCCTGCCTCTCCCGAGGACCCAAGCAAGCTATTTGCCCTCAGTCAACTCGTGTTTATGGGTTCTGATACAAAAGACAAGTGTTCATATGGCATACCGTATCTAGGAAAATGTCATGCTTCATACATTCAGTTATCAACCACTATGCCAAGTGCTTTATGTTATCTACAAAAAGCAGACTTCAGAGGGAAATGAACTACAGCAAATCAAAGTCTACTACTGGGAAAGAGAGGAGAGTTGTAAGCCAGGCTTGCAGTGCTCTTCCAGCTGCATAACTTTCTAAATAACTTTACCCAGCGGAAGAGTCAATAAATGGTCACCCAGTCGCAATCACAAATAACAACTCACCTGCTGTTACCTGGAAGGGCTTTTCTCAGCCACTGAGACACAACATCCTGGGCACAACCACAGCAGACAGCAGCGAGCCAGTTAGGAGACAGCAGAAAGAGGGGTAAAAAACAGTTCCCACAGCAGCTGGAAGGGAAGCGAGGAGAAAGTCCCACTCATCCCACTCAAATACCTCCAGATGTTGCTTCCTTCAAACTGGACAGCAGGGTAGTACTCACACTAGTCTCTCCATGCACACGGGCCTGAGCACTGATGCAAGTGCAACAAATTCATCACACCTCACTGTCCCGCTATTTCCTGTCTTCCCTTGCTTGCACACACCTTGGCAGCACCTGGACCGAAGCGCAAGGGCCAGCCTCCATACCTGCAGAAATCCTCTAGCCTCTGCAGTTAGCCCTGCCGCAGGTCTGAGCCCTGCACGGGAGCAGAGGATGAGCATCCCTGTTCACCTCTGCAGCAAGGGACACACCTGCCACCCAAAAAAATAACCCGGATATTTTTGTCTTAATACAAAGGGCTGTGGAATGGCTGGTTCACATAATTTATATTTTTTTCTTAATCTTGATGCTGAAAGGTTGAGAGCCACTGAATAAGAGACGGTTCTGAAAAGTACCAGCTCTTCTGGATTTGGGGGAAAGGTCTGCGAAATTCAGAAATTCAGCCTTGATCCAAGCTTTATAGCTGCTGCTTTATATTGTGTTGAGACAAAAATGGGGCCTGGATATATAAAAAGTTCAGCGGTTTGGACTTTGGACTTGAATCTGGATTTGACAGTGTGAATGTATATATATCAGCAGTTAAGGAAATTACCATAGGAAATTAAAGGCACTAACACACAAATCTGTGGCCAGTAAGAACAATAAAGAGGAACTGTTTAAATATACCAGGAACAAACAAAGTCCTAACAATGGGATAGCTCCAACACTAGATAGGAATCTCAAAATTGTCAGTCATGATTCATAAAAGCAGAAGCATTCAATAAATATTTCTGGTTTGCATTTGGAAAGTAGCAGGATGATGTATTCTTATCTCACGGTGATAAGGAAACACTTTCTATTCCATCAGTGACTTAGGAGAAAGTTAAACAGCAGCTATCAAAACTCAACATTTTCCAATCTGCAGCACTTGGTAAGTTGCACCCCAGCATATTAAAGAAATATGCCAAGGAGTTCTCCAGAAAAGTTCATGCTGATTTTTAACACATCCTGGACCACTTCCAGAAGACGGCAAAAGCTCACGAGGAGTCACTGTTTACAGAGGGCAAAGCAAGCAGCCTGGGCAATGACAGGTTGGTGAGCCTACCGCTGACCAAGGAATCAAGTGGAGTGATGGGAAGAGTTAACAAGGTAGCAGTCTTTCCGAGACTAATACTACCCTGTACAGCTCCTGGCCTGCATATCACATGGCTCAGCAAGTGCCCTCTGCCCCATGGCTCATTTGCATTGCAGCTTCATCCCACACCGACAAGCTCACATGGGTCAGAGTTGAAAAAGGCTCAAAAGACGGCAGCGTAATTAATAGTCATCAACACGGCTTCGTGGAAAAGACTTGTCAAATGAGCTCAGTGTGGCTTTTTAGTGAAATTACAAGTTGAGCTGATAAAGGTAGCTGTGTCTTCGTTGTGTGTTTCAACATCTGTGAGGCATTTAACTCAGTCCCACGCGGCATTCTGATTAAAATAATTAGCACTACCCAGAACGAATGTACCTCATACTAAATCGATTAAAAGACGGTGAGCCAACAGAGCTCAAAAAGGCAATCCTAACTGAATCATCCCCATCTTCGGAAGATGTCTAATGGGATCCCACAGACTTGTCTTAGCCCAGTGCTGCTCACTAACCTTAGCAATTATCTGGAGAAAATAAAAGAAAAAAATTGTTTCCATTAAAGGCTACAGCTGATTGAAAAAACATACTGGAGTGGTAAATAATGGAGGGACAAATAGTTATACTGTCAGATCTGCATCACTGGGTCAAGTGGATTCTTTGGAACATGGGTTTTAATAAGCCAAATGCATCAGGTACAAAAGAGCTCTAGTGATGTTTTTATGGGCTGCGTTATGCAGGAGATCAGACTAGAGGATTGCAACAGCCCTTTCCATTCTTAAAACCTAAAACTCCCTCAAGACATGCCAGGAGCCCCACAGCAGACACAGAAAGATCTAATAGGCATTCTGTAGAATTCAGTTGGACAAATAAAGCTTTTTTCCCAGCTGTGTCCTCTAAAGTGACTAGGAGAAAAGCAGGCAACGATGAATGTTAAGCACAGCATATTCACACATGTTGACTCTAGCATCCTCAACAGATCACTGGGATTGATAGGCTCCACCAAATGCTGCTTCAGAACAAGAACAAAGCCCCCATCCCCAGCTGCCATCATTAGGTTTCAGAATAAATGCTGAATGAAAGGGAAAGGATGGAAGCAATCCCTCCTACTGTTTTAATGGCAGGAAGATATTTCTGCTTTGCATTTCACTTGAGATACTCTGCCACGAATGTTCAGTCCCCCAGAAGGTCAGCGCTGAATTCCAGAACTTGAGCACGACTTCTTTTTCCCCTTGATTTTCCATGTGGTCTGCCTCAGCCTTTGGCCTAAGCGCTCCAGCTTCCAGGCATGCAGTCAGCCTTGCACAGTAGAAGGGGACATAGTCATGGCCATGGCCTGATCCGTGCTCTTATCCATGCTGTCTTCACACTTATTAACAGAGGAAGCAGCTACTGAGTGTATGTGTCAGGTCTTAGCAAAGAGCATGCAAGGAGGCACAGGAACTTTCACACTGCCCTATACCCCAGCACAAGGATCTATTTCTTGCTGACACATAAACCTCATAAAGGTTTAAAGTCCTGTTTTTCTTTAGAAGAAAAATAAAAGAAGAAGCCTCTGAGCAAGGCTTTGAGCTCTTCTTCTTCCACTGTTTCAAAGCCATTTTGTTTGGTAAGCTGAAGCCTACGGCCCAGGGAGCTGATTTCTGCCCCATCGAACAACCCTCTCATTTGGGATGCACTAGGGCTTTCTGGGGAAGGGAGCCATCACCCAGGGGAAGCTCATCAAAGAGAAAGTGCTCACTTCCAGCCTCGAACTCCAAAGTCTTGGTTTCTCCCAGAGCAGATGCTTCCCAAAATAGCCCCAAGAATAAACCTAGAACATGACCCGAGAGGAGCAACAAGAGCAAGGGACACGTCCATCAGCACCAACCCTCCGTGGAAGCTGCTGAGCAGTTTCTGCACCCTGCTGCAACAGCAGGGACACCTCCAAACTGAGTTCACCGCGTGCATTACACTCCAGTCCCATCACCTCCACCACAGCACAGAGAAGTAGCAATTTTCCAAAAGGCTTACAGAGAGGAATTACCATCCTGTAAAATACCAAAGAGCTGCTTTAACATCTCTGTGGAACAACTCACCAAGGGAGGGAAGAAGGATACCAAGTGCTGGGCTCCTTGTGCTGACAAAATGAGTTATAACTGTTGTGAGAAAGTACTTTGTGCTTGTCAAGCCTCAGCCATAACGCTGCAACAAGGCAAGAATGGAAATAAAATGAATAACTCATTATAAACGGGAGGCATATTTCTTAGAGCGACATTTTTTTAATTGTCATTACACAAGGTGCAAAGAAATCTTGTGTTTAAATCTTGCCTTTAAAATCTTGTATTGTAATGCCTATATCCAAGAAATGACGCGGTTTCAGGCTCAGAAAGCTCACCAGTGCCTGCATGCCTGGCGGAGCTGACTAAAAGACCAGTAGCAGCTGGCAGGAAATGGGTAAGAAAGCTGACCACAGATAAACTGTAGGATGCTAAAGAGTAGCAGAAGATATACTCTGGGAGAGGAAGCCGAGCTGTCAGGTCACACTGTAGTCTAGTGCATACAGTACATACAGTCCGCTATTGAAGTATGTGGCCACCAGATAATGGTCAGGGGACACAGCTGTCAGTCGGCGATGAAGTAACTCCAAGGAGCCTGCAGCAGTGTGGTACAGCTGCGGATGTTTCTGTTCGGCAGGATAAAGCCTGCCTGTCTCAAGGGTACTGTAGCAAATTCAGCCTCATGTGAGCAGCACTAAATAACGAGGTTCGCAACGCTCGATTTAAATCAGCATGGATCAAAACAGGATACTCACAGTGTAGCCTAAATAAAACTGAATTTGCACACGCTCGTTTTGCAGGTAATGCTGCCAGAGGCTTCAGCGAGCGTTTTTCTTTGTGCCGCAGAGTTAGGAAATCCACAGCTCGGCAGAGTCGATGAATTCACCGCCGACTTCAGTGGGAACAGGGCAGGGCCTCAGGTATCATTTAACATTGAAATACTCTGCCTGGGCTGCATGCTAGCGTATCCACTGTGGAGATATTGAGCTTTCCTCATTATATGGAGAAGATAATTATGGGTCATTAACCTGCTGGGTGGCAGGCAGTACAGCATGCTAAGTGCATCCAGGAGAAACGTGACGACAGCAGCAGTCCAAAGGAGAGGGCACGTTTTGCCAGTTTTGCCAAATGAGTGGATGGCCAGAAAGCTGCTGCTAGATCACAGAGGGATCAAAGAGCACGAGATTAAAATATACTGAATAATGGCTTATAAAGACAGGCTCTTAGTCACAGAGCTCTGCAGGAGGCTATTTTAGACAATTCATTGGATGAAACCTTATTTGAGGTTCGGAAGCCCTTCATGTGAAGGAAGAGCCTCATCCAGACTTACAGACGTGTGTTTAACAACATTTGCCTGATGACAGGAGGCAGGGACCCCGACGGGAGGCACTGGCCCTCAGACCGCTCCAGGAGAGACCCATGCCCATCCTCAACCTCTGAGGGAAAAAGGAGCCCTGCTCATGCTGAGCAAGGATCATTTCAGCATGAGGGAGAGCCACTGATGCACTGATGTGACATCGCTTCAGTTTTGGTTTGTTTTTCTGTTTTCTTTTCTTTTCTTTTCTTTTTAAATTCCAAGCTGGGTCCTCTAACTCATGGAAACAACAAGGCTTTGCACCTGGGAAGGCCGTTGTGCCTTTCCCTCCGACACGCAGGATATCAGGGTTAGCTAAATATGAGTTCAGCTGCGGGACTGACTCACCACTTGTTCCTGGAACCGCCTGAAGGAGGGGAGGATGCTGTGGGCAGGCTCTAACTGTATCATCTGGGTTAGGGCCGGTAGCAGATGGTCCTGAAAACATACTTCCATGTGGGTTTAAAATAGCACAGCACCCACAATCAGCTGAATGGGGAAATGTGAAAAAGCCTGTCACACAAGGAATGCTGCTGTGAAGATCTGCAGTCAGGAGGGGGTCCGAGGCTTCATCAACCCTCGCAGCGTGGAAGTGCCTGATGCTCCTCGCTCACATCGGACTTCGCCGCCGAGCGATCCCACCAGCCTGTCAGGAGCATTCTGGCCTTTGTATCACGTTTCATGTAAGAGAACGATCTTCTTTCTCCACGCTGTAAAGTGAAATGAGGAAACTTTTCTGAGAGCAGCTTTTCTAGTTCAACAGCACTCCCTGTCCACTGTGGTGCAAAAGCCTGAGCCTGAAAAGCAGCATTTAAAAAAAATGATCTCTTCTCCTCCATGAGTCACCTGCTGTACATGTTCGCCAGCAGTAGTGGCAGCCTTAAATAGCCCGAGTCTACGGTTACATCCCGCGGCTGCCTTGATGCCACACACGGAGCAGGAGAGGCGGTGACAGCAGAGGATGAACAGCCAGCCCCGAGGCACCATGAGGCCAGCTTCCCGAGGAGCGACAGCTAGCTTCATCTCAGAGATGCTCATCCCCAGCAGCTCCCTCAACAGCCAGCATGGAGATCCCTTCCCCATGCACATCAGGGAACCCTGCTGGGATGTATTTTCACTTCTTGAGGCTTAGGTTGACCCCCAAAGCTCCCAGCAGCAAGGGGAGTGTGTCAAAGGGAAAAGCATGGAGCTACATCACTTTGTGTGCCTGGTTTCCCTAGGCTGGTGGGTATAGGGATGGGGGGAAGAAAAGAGCACCTTGCCATTCCTCTTACCCTCTGTGTTGCAGGGGTTGTTACTGAACAAAACCTGTTTCCTCCTTCAGTAGGTGCACAAATGCATCAGCAAAGGTTTCTTGCTCCTTCCCCTCTCCCCCTCCTCCCGCCTTTCTGCCATGCAAGCACCAAGCACGATCTAGGCGGTAACCTTTAGAGGAAGAGAAATATCACAGGCACATCTGTTTTTACAGCTAATTGGCCACAGTTTTTGAAACGGGCAGAAGTGGCTCAGATGAACAAAAGAAATCCCTGAGAAGCCCTGGCCCCAGGGGAGGCCTGGCTCTAGCTCATGGTGGAGTCGGTGGCAAAGGGCCCGCTGACGCCAGACGGACACGTCGGGGTTAGCTGGAGGCTGCACAGCCTGATGGTGCAAATGGGTCCAGCCCCATTTGCTCCACTGGAATTGCGTGTGACTGCTCAGCAGCAAATTTGGGCCTCTGCTTAAGGCATGTTTAGAAAGCACAGCTTTTTCTAGGTCTTTAAAAGCAAACACGGGATATCTACATCTTGCATTTTGTTTTCAGAATCTCCCGTAAACTGTTTTAATGCTGCAAAAAAGCATTTCAGAGCACATTTTAAAAAACAATTTTCTGCGTTTGGCTTGACTGGGTTTTTTATCAGCACAAAACCATCAGTATAGCACCGGCTTTTTATGCACTTACTGCCAATACAATAACAGCTATAACTAGAGATGCTTTAGATGAAGATTAGTTATTACTGCCTCGTTTGGGCAGAGTGGGCTGAGGGAAGGAAAGATTGTCACGGTGTCTCTGTAGCCCTCAGTCATAACCATTCCAGAAAGTATTAAGCTTCCCGCCTGCACTTGTAGTACTTATCCCACGTATCCCCCAAATGCATCAGGAGACAGTCTCCGAAATCTAGCCTCAGAGGTTTTAAGAGATAGGAAAGCTATCTGAGTTCATACAGGGCTGCCCTTTCCACCCATTTTTTCACGTTTTGGTTCTACCTAGCTGCAGGAAGGGAGCTTCCCTCCACTGTCACCGCTTGCCCATCTCCCTGAACAAATCCGTGCAGGACCGGTTACTGTTCCTCTGTGCAAACAGCAGTTGCACAAATTGGGCAAGGCACTTTCTAGATGCAGAGGAAGGCACAAAGGTACAATCTTAAAAGATCTGAATAGCACTTCTGTTTCTGCATTCAAGTATGCAGAGAGGAAAGTCTCCAAAATCTCTAAGATAATCTCTTTCCTTTTGCTTATGCAAACTATATCCCCCTTTAGTGGGAAATGATCACCTCCCCAGGACCCTACTCACTTTTACTGCCTCTCTCTCATCTCACTCCAATAATTCAACATACAATAGCGAAATACCAAGTCTAACATATGCCACAATCTGAGTACACAATATTTTGCAATAAATGTAAATTTGATATATATATATATAAACAAAAAGAGCCTGACTGTGAGAAAGAACCACCCTACCTACTTCCCATTCGTGTTATGCATTCTTTACATGTGTACACAGTGAGCATGTGTACATGCTCACTGAATGCAAACAGTGGGTATGTGCATAGCCATGCCCACAAAGCACACATTCTTCATTAAAATCCATGCAATAAATTTGTATCTGATTGACTTTTAAACACTTCACCTTCCCACAGCTCCATCTTCCTCAGACTTATTGATCCAAATCCTGTTCTTCTTCAGGCAGCCTGTCACAGTCAGGGTCTTTTGTCTCCATTAGTGGAGAGCTTCCTCCTGTCCCCATGGGCATTACTGGCCTGAAACCCAGAATTAGTCACATCCAGTCTTGCACCACTGGCAAAACGGAGCTTGGTGTCATGCAAAGGGAATATACAGCACTTTCCAGCAAGGTGCTACTTTTTTTTTTCTTCTGGAAAATCAAGGCACATGAGGACGTTAACATGCCTCATTTTCACATGGGGAAAAGTTTTTCTCAGGTTATTTTTAGAAAGATTTATTGGTTTTAATTTTGGTAGTTGGATCCTAAAAAAGGAAGCATGGCACATGGCCTCTTAAAGAGTTGCAAAACCCATTCTCAATAAAATTTAATACGCCCTGCATTAGCTTTTCTTTAATGCGCACTGTGTGGAGTGCAGCAGTATAACATTTTTAGCATCAGTCATTTCGGCACACTCCTGAGTAATGTGACTACCTCACACCTCTGCAGATAGGACGTTTATTCTACAGTGCCACTTCTTTTCTTTGTGCTATGTGCATGTGTGCATATCCACAAACACGTGTTTCCCTGCCAGCCTCTTCTTGCTCTTGGAGGTTACTCACCAGTGCAAGAGTCACTAACAGCACAGAGATCAAGGGAACTATGCTGACACAGACTTGCTCTAACAGAGCAGACTTTCACCCCAGAAAAAAAAAAAAAAAAAGGAGCTCTGAGTACGTGTTGGTTTGTAATCTGGATGTGCACATCTGTGTGTGCCTTTATATGTAAATTTCTTGTCCACTAATTCCTGATGGAACAAGGGTGGGCAAATCTGCTGCTGCAGTAAATTGATGGAGTCCTGTGCAATTTGACAGAGCTATAACAGGTTACACCAGCTGAATGGTTGGCTCAGATGCTCTGGAAAACTGCTCCGGGAAAGAATTTTGCTGCCATTTCTATTATGTGAAAGCAGAGCTGCTATATATTCTATTATTTATTGCATATTTCATGCCACTGGTGCAATCAGGAGTGAAGTATACAATGAAGAAGAGAGGGACCACCTGGGTCACCAAGTCCAGTCCCTCCAAGATCACTTCAACAGATGTTTTGCTGAGAACAGCCTCTGAACACTTTCTCCATAATGCACAAAGACACACTACAGCACAGACCACAAAACGCTTGTATCAACCTGAGAACAAACTAAAACTGCTAGGATACAAAAATAAAATAGATAAAAAACAAAGCGTACCACAGGAAGAGTGAGAGATCAAAGCATCACCGGTATCTTAGGTCCCAGCAGTACCAGGGAATTTGCTCCCATCCCCTAAAAGAGACCCCATTCAGGTGCCACCATATATCCTGGATGCCAGAGGAGCCATCTGGAGTTTTGGCTTCCTGAAGATAAAATATGCGCAGCAGATTATTTATCCAAGTAGATACTGACTGCTAACATTTTGGCTAACAATGCAGACCTCCGTGAACTGCATGCTCAACTTTCTACAGCATGGGTTAAATACAAAAACTGTACAGAATAGAACTTTCAAGAAGAAGCCCCTGTTAATCAGCCTGTCACTGCAAAACTGTATAAATAACTCATATTGCCCCACAGGTAAGATTATTAAAGTGGCAATGTGAAAAGTGCTATTGATTTAAAGCAAGTATCCCCACTTCCCTAAAGCTAGTTTTACTTTCGGGATAGTATCTCATATAACACAGAGATCATAACATTTGGGTTTTCAGTAGACACAATCAGATCAGTGCAGCTTTGAACCTTCCTCCTGTGTGGGACATTTACTGTGCTTTTCAAAGGAACAGGTGGATTTGAAAGCAGAATTAGCTTCATATTTAATCATTCAGGGTTATCACCTAAGACCAATTTTAAAACAATTGGATGTGAATTGGCCACAGGACATGGTTAAAAGGAAGTTCATACAAAATAGAGCACGTGAAAACTGGAGCCGAAATACATATGGCCTAATTTAAAAACAGGATTAAAGGAAATTCACAAAGTGATTTTGCTGCCAGATTTAATTAGTATGTTTAATATGTGAGATCACCTGAATCTACTTTTACTTGTTTTGTGTCCCATTAAGAGTTTCACAGGAGCAGTAATATGATTGAGTGGCCCTTGTGAGGGATGCAGCTTAGGCTGCTTTGAAACAAATTGAATTAATTTAAAATGATTCTTTCCAGGTATGACATTCTTGGAAACAGATGTGGGGACAAGGAGGGCCGGCATCAAAAGTATAGATACATAGACATAATAACAATGCCCATGTTTTTTGTATATACATAGGCACCTTTTTAAATATCTACAGACATATTTTAACTCTAGAAAGCCTATTCTCATAAGATTATTAGAAAGCCTATTCTCATAGGATTACAACTGATGTTACCTGTTAGAATCACATTAGCATTTGAGATACTGCAGAGGCAAGGGTCCTCACACAAATTTTCCATCTCTACCAGTTCCCTAAGATGTGAAAGTTGTGGGGATTGGGTCCTGGGGTTTCTTTTGGAAAATGTTAGAGGGGAAATTTGCACCCAAAGGCTTTGCACGGGTGAGACAGGGTAAGACTCTGGGTCTCTGGCTGAGTTAGATCCATGGTGGAGGAAACGGGGTCTTATTTTCAGTGACATTCACAGCTTTCCACTTAATTTCACTATCGTTGATTGATTTACATGGAACGCGCTCAGATTCTGCCCTGCTGAGCAGCAATGTAAACCCCTAAATTGGATAGATGGTGCATATTTTACACTATTTTCCAAACAAATGGTATGATAAATGGTTTAAATAGTACAGTTTCATACCTAAATTACAAAAGAGCAGCAGAGGAGACGGAGATAAAGGCAGAAAGGATAGTATCTGGAAAAACAAGTTCCAAGAATGATTCTGGACACTCAAATCACCTAAAACCTTCACCCAACTCTGCAAGCTATAAGTGCATGGCAGTCCTGAAAACAAACCCATGCATGTTCATTCTGATTTTAACCCGCAAAAATATTTCAAAATCCAGGCTGTGATCTGGCGAGACGCTGAATGTTTTCTCTTTTCATCAGACAAGCCTACAAAGAGATACTGAAGTGTTTGTACTGTAGAAGCCAGAGTGCAGCCACAAAGGCTAATTTACCAAGCCAAAAAGCAATCACTGCTGCAACTGCCCTGCAGACGTACCCACTGCCTTCGGCAGAACCTTAGTGGAGACTGAGGGCGCTTGTCACTTCACAGGGGGTGCTCTCAGTGTCTCCCAGGCTCATGTTGGGTTTACATATGGATGAACTGAATATTTTTTTAGCTACAAACACTCTTCCCCTTCCAGGCCTCCTTTGCTTTCAGTTCTGAAGGGTGAATTCATTGAAAACATCTGCACTACTAGAAATGTTCTGTGCTTTTTCCAAACCTCATCCCCGTGGTGGCTATGTAGTAACAGAGCATAGACAGAGCTGCATAATGCAAGCCCACAAGAAAGAAACAGCAGTAGAGAGGGGATGCTGAATGCTGGAGCCTCAGTGTATGGACCTAGATCCTACCTGGGCTTTGCCTACCTTCTGCACCGGGTTCTGCTCTTCGCTACACAGCCAAAAGGTTTCCACAGCAACTGCCACATCACGTCATATTGCTTGTACCTCGGAGATACACAACACCTCTGAAGTGAATTTTGCTCAGCGGCCTGTCATGTTAAATTCTGTACATCTTCGAGCTGTTGCATGCTCCCCTTGGTATCAAGGCCAATCCTGGAACTGTTTTCTGGGGATCTTACATAATGTGTATTTCTCCTCCTTTTGTCCTTTTTCTGCCTTTTCATATTGCAGACTTGCAGCGGCGAGAGAAGGAAATGGCCCTGTGACCATGTCACAACAGCATGGCAAAGGCACAGACGGGGCTGATCCTGTGTCACTCACAAGCAGCAGAGATGTACCTGGGCGAGGACTGAGAGACGGCGTTTACGGTGGCAAACCTCAGTGAGCCGCAGGAATTCTTCAAACACAGAAAGGGGCAAGATTTATTTTTGTTTGGGGAACAAGGGGCACGGACCAGCCTCCAGCAGGCGCACCAGGAAGGTGTGTGTAAGGGCTTGTGTGGCCATCTGTCTCTCCTCTGTACTGGCGCTCTGGTGCCAGCTGCCTCTGCGGCTCAGCCGTCCCACGTGCGGGCTCCCCTGCCCGGCCCTGCGCCGCCGTCCGTCTGCTCCTCGCTAATCCCACATCACCGTATGTCCCTGCTGTCCACCAACCCTATATACCTGCCCCAAACCCTATATAAGTCACAGGAGGGGACACTGGATGTCTCCTTGATGGCGTCAGAGCTGCTTGTGGAGCATGCTTGCTTTGCCCTGACGCCCCTGTACTACAACACCACAAAAACACGTTCCCAGCCTGAAAACAACAAGGGGCAGGCAGATAGGCGGGCTCGAAAGCTGCAGCCACCTGGGAGACGTGCAGGGTGACGCAATGCAGCAGGGGCAGTTGCCAAAGTCGTTCTGACAGCAGAGGCCCGGGGCAGGCAGGGTGCCGGCGGCAGGGGCGCCGCGGAGGGGAGCAGGCCCGTGGCCTCCATCTGCGGGGAGGTGTGAAAACAGGCAGGGCCGCGGCCAAGCTCCCTTTGGGGTGTCTCGCAGCACTGGCAGCCGTAGCTCGCTGCTTAAGCCTTGTGCTCAGAGACCATGAACAACTGGGATTGAAAAAATATGTATAACCTGGCTGGAGGACAGCTGGGGGGAGGGAAGGGAGAGGCACTGGTAGGCTGAGTATCTGAAGGTTGCTGACCCTACTATGAGGGTGAAAAATCACCTGGGATGTTAAGTTGTGCATTAGCATTCCCTGGATGTACTGCTGGAGGAAATTAAGAGCGGGACGATGAAACCCAGCCAGCTGGGAGGACCGGCTGGCAGACTGGCTCTTACTACAGTACCTCCATAAGGAGGGTAGCAGGGTTGATCCCACGGCTCACCCAAAAAGCAGCAGCCAGATCTGGCTTCCTCAAGTCACTTGCCAAATTGGAGCTGATCCATCAGTATCCTTACAATGACCCCAGGAGCCACAACCATGGATCAAGCATGGATACAATTCAGAACAAAACAATGATGCCTCTCCCCTAAGAAATTACAATCGATCTGAGTGTAAGAGAAGTAACAACAATTGGATGTAGACTCTCCACCAGGGATTTAGGAGTTTAGAGTGACTTGCCACAGCGCTTCCACTAGCTCTTCTGCCTGCTCTTTAGCTTTAATGCTTTCCAGCCAACAAATTAGTCTGTACAAAAACCAATATTGAATGCAATTTTCACTTTAACCTACATGTTGAACTCCAATGTCTTCAGTGAACCCAAGGTTAGAGATGGACTGATGCACTTTTCAGGATGGGCTGACAAACTTAAATGTAGCCGAGATTATTACGGACTAAAATCCATAATAATAACTTTATAATTTAACTGTTTGTCTGCCAAATACACTGCACAAAGGCTAGCTCCTACCTGTGTCGTGGTTTTGCTACCTCCAAAACAGGCTGTGACTTTGTGACCAACCTCCATAGCAAAACCAAAGCCTAAGCAGGACTAACAAGTGAACTGCAGGACCCTGTTAGAAGCCCTCTCATTCTGGTGTTGAAGGATCTGGCAAGGCAACACCTTGGGGGAGGAAAAGGTCACACCACTACTGCCAATACTGGCTTCCAGAACAGAGAGCTTCTGTTTCCTAGGATGTCAACTGATGCAACTATTACAAACTTTTGTCTACCTGTTGGAGAAGAGTCAGTAGTCTGTACAAGTTAATTCTCATTTTAACTCTTTTTTTGTGAATATATATGTGGTAATTTATATTACGAAACTAGCTATGATCCCAATCCCATTGTATGAGGCACTACACAAAGTTTTTTGAAGCATTTCTTGACAAAGGAAACTGGAAACTAAACAAAATAATAATTTATTTAAGGGAAGGCAAGGGAAGGGAAGGGAAGGCAAGGCAAGGCAAGGCAAGGCAAGGCAAGGCAAGGCAAGATGTTCTATCCCTGCATCAAAACTGAATTCACATTGAGGAACACGTTCTCACCTGAAGAAATGCTTACAAGCCTACTAGAGTAACTCAGGATTTCACTGAGACTAAGCACTACAAGTATGAATTATTTGAAATATACTGGCTAAAACTTCCTGACCAAACACCCTGAACAATGTACAAATGTGAATTTGAGTGAGATATGAATTCACTCTGGATCCAGCCCCGTGAGGGTCAGTTTTATGTAATAAAGTACAAAGCATAACTTTGAGATTAAAGAAAACTGAAAATAAATCCTTGTTCTGCTTTGGTAATTTTCATTTACTGAGTTGCAAAGCACAAATATTTATAAACAATACTCTTACAGGACTTGAAGGGTATTCTTCCTATTCGAATAATTACTATATATATATATATAAAGAAATTCTGACCTCACTTAAAATGAGATGGAGCATGTGAGCATGCAGAGCTTTGTTGGAGAAAATAAATACTATTAAAAGTAAAATTAGCTTTGGAAAACCTCAGGCAATAACCCCAACCAATCAGCCTGGCAGGCTTAAACACAGACATGCAAGAAAGGCTCAGATAATGCAGTTATGCAAGATGTAAAAGTATCTGCTTGCTTGGGTAAGATAGACAATCGCTATTTAACACCACCAAGACAAGCACCTCCAGGCTCTTTTATTTAAGTACTGAACTAACCTGGCTCTATTTAGCTCACAAAGTCTGTTGCTACCAGATGATGATGAAGTCAGAGGCAAGATAACTGGAGAATAACCTTTACAGATATTTCTGTTCCTGAAATTACTTCCCTTTCTATGCTCTGCTACTGGCTCTGGCTCACAAGTTTCTTTTTCCTTCTTAATGTTAATAAAGTTAAGACAATTCAGCCACCTGAGGATCAGTCAGGCCCTGATTTTTTTCTGTCCTTGATATTTGTCTGTTCGTCACATGCTGTGGAATAGAGTCACCATGGTAGTGGAATACGAGGAACATCTAGTGTCTCATGTGAGCAATCCATGTCTGAAACACTGGAGAAACTGTTTAAGATCTGTTTATGCTGTTACTAGTCCTGTGACACGGCCTGGCTCATAGGAAGTCAGTTTTTGTCTGCATGCCTTCTCAAGAGTACCTTTTTTTTTTCCCTTAATGTTTCTTTTTTTTGCATTTGCAAATGAGCAATAATTACATTATTTTGGAATAGGAGAAAAAGGCGAGGTAATCATGTCTTTTAAATGCTTCCTTAAATCCCTAAGTCACATATTACACTATCACTGAAAATCCCCAGTGGCAGATTTTCTGACAAAATGAAAGCTACAGTCCACCACAGACATTTACATGGAAACCCTCACGCAGAGGGAGTGTCAAAACCCCAAATACTGACACTGCTGTTATGGTGTTTTGGAATGATGTAGTGTTTTCTGACCCCAACCTTTTCTTCCCTTTGGAAGCACATAAAATGAATTGTCTTCCTAAAGCCTCCAAGAGATCAGTGAGAGGCACACAGAGCATCCTGAGACTTGGTATTAAGAGGCAGAAGCTCCAGCCCTGGTTTCTCAGCCAACCTTCCTTAACTCCAGAGATGGAGGAGGCACTGTGTATATGGGAAATGCAAATGAGGAAGGGCATGTATGTGATGGACAGGAGAGGGCAGATAGTTACTCAACAGTACAAATAAATAGTAGGAAGAAGAGATTATGAGTATAGCAGTGAAAAAGGAGAAAATGCAGATACAAGGCCAAGGAAATAAGTGCTGTCTGTACATTTCTATTGTGAGTGTTATCCTGAGGAGGTCAGGAATGCTAGGCAGGGGGTCTGTGGTCTATGGTTTGTTTTTCCATCAATACATATGTCTGACTTTGAGTAAAAGATTAACAAGACAGCTAGCAAATGTCCTAGGAGACAAACGGATAAAATGCTGTTTGTACTTGTCAGATCAGGGAGGGCTCATTCTCATCTCTCATTCTCTGAATGAATCTGCAAGGATGCACACCTGCACCAGGAAGATTTCCTTGACAAGGTAAACCTTTCTACAGCAGAATGCACGAGCACGTCAGCATACAGCTTACCTGTCACGTACATTCTTTCGGTCAATGTGGTTTGGAAAGAACCTTCCACCTACTTTTTTCTGCATGTGACGTACTTTGTTGCATGTTACAGAAAAGCCCCAGGTAAAGTAAATGGAAACTCTAACCAGCAGCTACGCACCTGGTGTTTTTGCATTTCCCAACAGATATTACAGTTGCTGGAATGATGTGTGAATCTTCTACAACACCTCCTATTGACAATTTAGTTTAGGTGTGGCATGAGAGAGATCTGTGTTATTGATACTAATGACCCAGAGCCTGTTGCTAAAAGAGAAGGAAGAAAGGAACTGAGGAAATTTATAGTTCTGGGAAGAAAAGGAAAGAGAAAGAAAGAAAGAAAGAAAGAAAGAAAGAAAGAAAGAAAGAAAGAAAGAAAGAAAGAAAGGAAGGAAAAGAAAGAAAGGAAAAGAAAGAAAGAAAGAAAACACAAATGTTTACATTCAATGCATTTGACAACAACCAGTCTGATACAGGCTGAGAAGTTTGCAAGCAGGTTTTCTGACACTTTCATTTTCCAGGGACAGTCACAGTGGTGGACAGAACAGCAAGATTGTAACTAAAGCTTGTTCTTCCTAGTTATCAAGGACTAATGCATTTTCCTCTTCTGTTAGCAATTTGTGCTATTTGCGATCCCTCAAAGTCAATGGTGTAATGCAGTTGGCCTGGGTCCCGCTGCAAGGAATGCAGTGGCACCCAGTCAACCACAATCTCCCTGCAGATCTCACTAACCTGGCAGCTCAGCTTTGTTTAGTAACACCACTAAAAATGAGAGCACCTTTTCCTTTCCTCACTACCCTCCTCCTTTTTTGAGATATTTTCTGGAAAAATCTGAGAGAGTTAAGCAGATTCCCCAGGGATAAAACTGACCCATCACTTATTACGCTGTCATAACCCTCAACATCTCTCATGTTCTGATTTCTGCTTTACCTGAAACCTGTGAAGTGTGAGTCACATCCATTTTCCTTGTGCCACAATGGGGAGGAATGCTGATATGTGGGAACTGACAAAGAAGCATGAGGGAACCGATGTTCACCTCTTCATCCTGATGAAATCTGCTGGTGAATCACGGGGTAAGAACTTGACCTCACCCATAAAACTGCATGAAGATTGAAAGAACTTCCTTGAGTCTCCCTGCTGTGCCTCTGACTACCAGATTTATTGGCAAGAGATGAGCAGTTAAACCACCCCACTAAGCTCAGGGAGAAGTCTCGCCAAGGGCCACCCTTGACAACTCAGGCATAAAAAACAAGAGCTCTTCCATTTGGTGAGTCAAAAGCAACTGGACCTGCTACTGGATGCATCAGACAGATGAGGCTGAGGAAAGGGACATACTCAACCACCCTGGAACTGTCACTATTATATACTGACACTACTATATAGTGACATCTGATATATTTTTGTGAGAAATGTTTGGAGCCCTGAATGAGAAGGTGATGTTGCAGGAAGTTAGCCCTGAAGTAATGTTTCTCTTTTCACTTCAGCCTGCCAGCACACGAGGAAGTATGGGATAAGCTTATCCAAAACAAAATGGAAAACAATTAGAAAGCTCTAAGTGCATCTACACCCATCTCTGAAGAGCAGGAAAAGGGAACACGATTAAATGAATGTGATTTGTTGTGAACTGAACAACCTCCTGTATTCAAGGCTCTTTGTCACCTAGGGGTTAAAACGGCTCTAATACTTTTGCTCACTTTCCACTCCTGAGTTCAGCTCTGGAATTCCTGAGGATCTGGTCCACAGTCGCTGCCAGGGTGCTGTGTCCTCCCTCCCCGAGAGTGCTGCCAGGAAATAAGACACATGCTGGCCCATCCTGTACTGTATTCTTACTTCTATTTTTTTCCTTCTTTGCAGCTGCAAAATACAACTGAGCAAGTTAAATTCCACTTCCCTTGAACACGGAAGCAAGCAGTGCATTTTGTCACATGGTCACACCAGCATATTGCAACAACAAGCAGAGTCACCTGGTGAAACAATCCATTTGGAGATTTGGAAGGAACATTTCCTTAGGGCAGGTGACACCAGACAGCTGGCAGCCCTCTAACATTTGTTCCGAGAGTAACACCTACGTTGGAGGGCATCCTGCCAGAAGCTGCACCCACCAGGGATGTAGCCAGCCCAGGTTGAAAGGGAACACCAAATCCGGCAGGATGATTATCTTTTACTGGTGTTCAGGACAGAGGTACCTGGGAACACACTAGCTCCCCTTAGGTATTTGGTACTGTTTGGTAAAGTCAGGCAGCTAAGAAAGTTAATCAGGTCAGAGCCAGGCTTGCATATGCTTTCTCCACAGGGATTATGAACTACTTGCCAAATATTCAGATTGGGTAATTGCTACCTGGATTACCAAGGGTACGCAGCCCCAAAAGAAAATAATTGCTTAGAGTTTCTGATAGATTGCATCACTCCATGCCAAAGTATACGGCAGAATGAGAATCATCAACACATGATGTAAGGATATACAAGCCTGCCTGTAGTTCAGATGCTAGAGCTGAACCCACTGCGACTAGCTGAAGCAGGAGAAATATTAACCCTTGCATTCTGCTAATAGGAAAGCAATAATTCGATTCTGACCTCCAGAAGCATTTGTGGAATCCAGAGATTCCCCAAAATAACACTGCTTTTTTTAGAACACAAGGGACAAATGTTCATCCCTGCTCAAAAAATGTAAATTTGACCAAAGCTAATTTTACCCCAATGTCTAGCTATGAGATCATTGTTATACTAGTACACAAGTTTAGCCTCACATATTTTATGACCAAATGCAACTTGGAGCAGAGCCTATACTGTCTATCAGGGGTGCTGCTTACAGGATAGAAAAATCCATCATCCGTTGTATTTAACTACAAAGCTCTGGTGAAACTCAAATTCCTTCTAACAAAAACAATTAGGTGCTACAAAGATATATGGAAAGTAGGCATTCAGCATATATCTCGCATGATTGTATGCAAGAGTACAAGATTCCCGAACCATTTTAGAGGTCCTTTTCTTCTTTGCAACCACATAGTAATATAATCAGGGGAAGAGAACAGAAATTATTCAAATTTTCACTCTCTTCCAGTCAGCCATGCGTACAGTGCTGACTCAGGAGCAAACATTAAAAAGCAAAGAGCCATGAGGGAACTTACAAATCCAATTGTACATCTCCCAAGGGGAGTCATTACAACAGTGTCAAACAGGCTGCAAGTAGGAGGAATGAATGAATAGGTGGGGGGATATTTGGCAAGATGGAAAAAACAATGCTGGTTGAGAAGGCCCTGATAGCAACAAGCCACATCAACATCCTCAGCACTCAAACTGAACCATGATACAGAGGCCTTTAAGGAGGAAAGTGATAGCATATATCAAAAGTTAATAAGGAAGACATGCTGTAGAAATAATAAAGAGAGAGAGAGCATTAAAATATCCAGTGCAAGGCCTGCTTATGTGTGCCATTAGAAGATTACGCTCCTCCTTGTTTTGTTAGGTTTGTAACTGAAATCATTAATTTTAGACATAACTGCAAACAGACTCAGAACAAAATCTCTAAAAAAGCAGGGAGACAACAATATTATTAGGGCTCATTCAAACTACTGTACCTGGCCATAGATGAAATATTAATTAAAGGTTACATTCAAAGCCTTCAGAAAAATGATTATTCAACACAGCAATGATGTTTTGCCTAATTGCTTAATAAAGTTTTATCTTACTATGTACTAAAGCTTAGACCAAAATGTTAGTGTATAAAGAAGATCACAGAGCTTTAATGACAGGCTGAAACTTGGGAAAGACATGTGTGTATTAACATTTAGCTTCAGAAAATATGCAAATTGCTTAAATAACACTGCTTTTGTCTTCTATATGAGATAATGGATAAATAGTCAACAGCCTTTATTTCACTGTTGGGTAGATCATCAAATTAGCAGCTAAATTAAGGATCCAATTTATCTCTATTAAAGACTTCTTTGTCAATACAAACAAAATCAATGCAATTTAAGATCATCATGTATGTCTTTTTTTTTTTTTTCCTCTCATTGCTATTAAGAATAGGTTTTATTAACCAATGCTCAAATCGCAGCTCTCTTAAACTGGGAGATATCCAAAAACCAGATCTTGAAACATGCCTCCCTCTCCTACATATGCATAAAAATTCTTATTTACCTTTGCAAAAATATCTCTTTTCTTGAGACAGGAACTACAAATTCCACTCCTCCCATTCACACTGAGGAGAACACTACTCCCTAAACAGAGCCACTTAGTCCAAAACAAACAACAAGATATCTAAAATATCCCTCAGTTTACTAGGGGAAATAAGACTCATTGAGAGTACCTCCTCCATGGGACAAAGGAGGGAGGGAGGGTGGACTCAATCTCTGCTCCAGGTCTATCGCTGCTCCAGGTACCATGATCAAATTTATGAGCATTTCCACAGGAAAAAAATGTGTAAGAAGGACACACATGTCTGGAATGCAGCAGAACTAATTCCCACAGGCCTGGGAACATTTCTATTTTTCATGATAGAGCTGTTAATCTTATAATAAAGTAACTTTTTAATGTATTTTGTACTCTGCGATGAGCTCTCCTAGCACTGACCTCAGCATGAACAGCCCTCCCTAGTAATAGCACTGTGGAAATATTGCTGGAGGCAGGTCTTGTACTGCTGTCTTTTGTCTCTCCATTTAGTCTCTGCAGAAAGATACTACCAGAAGCAGTGATAGGCCATAAAACTGAAGACACCATTTTAAATCAAAAGGCTTTCAGTGATTGTATTAAAGGGGCTATCTGTGTTGCCAGCAGTGACTATAGCAATTACTTGGTGCAAACATCTAGGCAGGTGCATAATTTAAAAAGAAAAAAGGACATCCCCCTCCTCTTCAGGGGATTATATTCCTGACTTTATATTCATTAGTTCTGTTTGACTAAAGAAGGACAAAAGACGAGGGCAGAAGGAAAGAAGGAGAAGTGAGGTAGGATTTAAAAAAAAAATTGTTGGGAGAAAAGAATGGGCAAATAAAAAGCAGAGAAGGATGATGAGAGAGAGAGATGATAACTGACTTGGACAAGGGGTGAACCACAAACCTAGTCATTGCTAGTCTCCTGGAACAAAAATAACTCATTTGTCCACCAGAGGCAGGGCAGCTGCTCATGCATGGGGACAGAGTCTTCTTCACCACCTCGGCACTGGGCAGAGCCTCAGTCCACTTTCAGATCTGCCCCTTTCACTGTGCTCTGTGACAAAACTCATAGTGTTCTCTCAGTCCTTGTGGTTGTGGTTAGGAAACTGCCGCATGTTAGGTCTCAATAGAAAAAGTATTTTAATACAAGAAAAACAGGAAACTCAAGCACGTTTTGGGTCTAATTCAATTTCAGTTCCCCGATTCCTTTATTTTCTATGGACAAAAGGCATGTAACAAAATTATGAACTGGGACGTGAAGAAAGCAGAACTGTGCACATGACAGATAAAGCTGGCTCATTATGTGAAAACTGAAGCCATGCAAAATATAAATTCAGAGCAGATTAAAACACCTCTCATCCAAAAACCAGTTAGGACCAGTCAAGCAAATACAGGCTCCTGGACAGAGTCTGAGCAGAATGTGTAGGAACTGGCATAGGTCATGGTTGCACAAGAGGAGACCAGCTTATAAGAAATGCAAATATTCTTTCTTCATTTTAAACTGAAAGCAACCTCTGACTCTGGAATCTCCAAACACAAGGTACAATGTACCAGTTCAATGTCAGCCTCCCCTCACTCTCTTTGCAAGAGCATCAGTGCGTTTTAGTGCTAATGTACTAAAGCATGACACTAGCTCAAGATAACCACATTCTATTGAGAAACATAACAATAGAAATAATGGAATAAGCACTTCATGCAATTTGCTAGGAATGTAGTTTGGACACCAACAGCCAAAACAAACTAAAATGGCAAATGCGAGGACTCTATTTTGAAATGATCTGCAAACAGACTCAGCAGCTTTACAGGGGGTCATATTTTCCACAAGGATAAACTGTCCTTGAACAATATTTTCAATGTTCTGGGTACTAATGTGCTTTCTTTTCATATGGATTGTTCTCACCTCCTCTCCTTTTCCTTGAACAAATATTTACTGTGACCAATAAAATTTTGCTCTCCATTTATGAGTTAAACAGCATCACATTCCCACACGCTGTTTTATATACCCATACATAGAACATATGTGCCCACAGAAAATGACATCTCTAAACTACGGCTGATGGAATTATTTTTAAGTAATCATATTCACTGTAGATTTCAGTCCTGATTCATCAATACATTTAATTCACTCTGGTATTAGATCTGTGAGTGAGTGGAATGAAGTATTCAGCTCGGGAAAGGAGGTGACATATTTCACCAGAGATAAAGCTTTTCTGTGAGTATGTGAAAGAGTGATGCCTGATGCAATGCCCATCGCATGAGCATAAACACATCATCTTCACAGGAACAACTGACATGTTTAATTTTAAGAAAGTGACCAAAAATATTTTTAGTGAAATTATTCCTGCCCTTCTGCACGTGTTCAAGGGTTTTACCAGGTCAGAGTTTAAGTGGGCAAATTATAGCCTGTGAGATGCCAGTAGACCGGCAGTGATACACATGCTTGAGACTACTCTCTGTTATTCATTCATTATTCACCTATTGTTATTTGCTGCTCATCTTCTTGTGACTTTCTGCGAATGAGTCAGGAAGTGAAAGCATCTTCATATGTGAACTAGGAAAGTCCAGGTTTTGAAGAAAAAAAAAAAAAAGGGGGGAGTAGGTAAAAATTTCACATAAAGAGGATGATATGATTTCATATGATCATTCCACAGTCCCATTAAGGGAAGGCTTGCCCTCTCCAGACCATGGCTCTGAAACAGAAAGTGTCATCTAAACTTCTTTCCTACGTTGCAAAGTGCTCATCAACCTGCGCGGAGCCCTGCTTCAGCACCACATCTGTACGGTGCCAACCCAAGCCCTCAGACACCATATCAAAACCCCAGCCTCTCAGCGCCACCTTCACCTTTTGCACAATTTCAGCTGCCTAAACATACAAAAAATGAAGACAGAAAAGAATTGAGAAATGATGTAGACGGTGTCCCCGTGCGTGCAGGAAGGTGGTGTGGCCATCGCCAGCCCTGGGAGGGCCTGGGGCCTCCAGCCATGTCCCAGTCGTGCCAGCAGGCACAGGGCCGGCCTGGCCAGGCCGCGCGGTCTGCTAGCACAGCTGTGCTGCTTGCAGCTGAGGTGGTGGCCTCATGGTTGCTAGTTTTGGCACCTCTGCCCCATGCGCCAGGCACGCCCTCGGGGCACCGGGGCCTGTCAGCATTTCTGCTGTGTTTATATAGCTTTGGGGAAGTCAGGGACTGGGCTCCACATGCAGGTCCTTTTTGCTGAATTCCCCTCCAGGAGCGCAGGGGCAAAGAGGAACACATCTTTGGTGAACACCTGCAACCAGCAGTTCCTTCCTCAGGCACTGAAATAGATTTTCCTCAGACTACAGTAAAACAAGATACCGGCTGTTCCCCTTCATACACCCCAAAATATAAACAGTGGTACTAACAAGAAAGAAGGTGAGAGTGCGAACAGGTTCCTCTGGGAAGCAAAAGCACTAACGTCTACACTGGGGTTGGGTTTGGTTTCCAGATCACAACCACTCTCTGGTGCTCCCAGAAGAAGCTGGGGCTTGACCTATGTAGCACGTTGGAGGTCTCTCACACACAGCAGGCTCAAGCACACTCATCTCCAAATGCTTTTTCTTATTTACTCATGGTCTTATGGATCTCCTTCAAGTCTTCTTGTCTTCATGGGGGAGGCTCAGTGGCCACAGACTGTTTGGGACAGCAGATGGTGGACCTGGTGGATTGTGCTCAGGTGGAAGAAGAGTCACATGCACACAGTGTGTATGGTCTCCCAGTAAATTAATTAGTACCAGACCTAACTTGGTTTAGGGCCTAGCTAAGCCTGCAGCTTGAAATGATGAGTGTAACCATGCTTTATTTTCTAATTTACGTTTACAATGGTTGTGGATAAGCTTTGCTATTAGTCAAGACAAGGTGAGAGTAGTGATGCAGCCATCAGGCCGAGCCCAGCATGAGGGAGGAAGGAGGAATAATTAGCAGGTCAAGGCACCTGGTCAAAGCCAAAAGGGGTGGGAATTCCCTTCCAAAACAGAGACGTCTGTCCAGTATGAGCAAGGAGGCGTTCAACAGCCTGTGGTACCTGGTCCACATTAGGAAACCAACAAAATGCTGCATATCATACTACAGAGTCCTAAGTGTCAAATGCCAGGTGAAGTGTTAAGTAGCGAGAAAATATTCTCAATCACCAGCGCACTGAAAACTGCGCAAACTATTGGCTTTGGCACTTGTGCAAAACACATATGTCTGGGTTGCCTGGAATAGTAAGAGATTCAAAATGCAGGACTGGCAGAGGTGTTGATGAGAGGGACTGGGATATGCTGCACTGCTGGGCAGAAAAAAGGATATAATCCCATGTGCTGAGCTCAAAGGAAATCCAGATGGTTTCCTGATAATCTTAAGAATGCAAATTTCAGATCCATCAGGCCAAGAAAAGGGACCTACACGAGGCAGAGTCATATCACAACATTTAGGAGACCTTCTTGCTCACTGGGTTGCTAGGCTGTAAAGTATTTTTTACTTAAGAGCAAGCACTTTAAGTGCAAACACCTTTGTGACAAACAATTTGATATTTGAAAGCTGTATCATCTGAAACATTACTTGTCTCATTTGGCTGTCAAACACCAAAAATCTTCACTTTTGCTCTATGATGACTTTATTTCCAAACTTGTAAACTCTGCTTTAAAGAGAAAACATTTTTTCATCTTAATTGCTCACTATAAAGCACTTATCAACAATAGCATTGTATGGGTCAAACTGGTCTCCACACCATGTCTTATATACAAAAATGTCTCTCTTTAACTAGTCCATAATCAAGCTCTGGTGCTGGTTTCAGGGGCTTTTCAGGCTCTTTGGAGAAGAGACAGCAGGCTGAGCTAGACCGTATTGGCAAGCAGACAATGTGCAGGTGAGAGAGGAAAGTGACCCCTACCTTAGTCTCTGCCCAGCATCCCCATAAGCCTGACACCTTTCTGCCTTGTATGAATAAGATGTCACTGATTTTCATAAAAGAGATGCTATTGAACAACTGCGAGGAAGCCATTAAGCATTGTAAATAACTAGAATAGAGATACTGTCAAAATACACTGAATAATTGTGATTTGTGATGCATGAGCTTTGCTGTGCTGCGTATGTTAACTTACTAAATTGCAAAATGAATTCAACCGCTAAGGGTCTCCCAGTCAACCATGCAAATTAGCACAGCTCTGTTGTAATGTTTTATATTTCAATATTGTCTTTAATCAGAGGATCTCAACGTATATTTGTGATCCATAATTAATAAGACATACTATACTTCCATGAGATATGTAAGTAGGATTATAGCATACATTGCAGTACACTCATTGCACTGTTCCACATCAGTAACAGTTGTTGAGTGGGATCATGCAGTAGCAATAAGCTCTGACTGTTGTCTTGTTTCTAGTTTACAAATGTGCTAGTCATGTGAACGTGTACATACATGTGTCCTCACTGTTAGACTTTCCCTCCTTGTGGGAAAGATACAAAACTTGCAACAGTCTTTTCCCAGATGCCTAATCCTTGCAATTTTCCAGAGGGATCCTCAAAAGGAGGAGCAGCAAGGGAACTGAAATGGAAGCGTGTTTGTGTACACACATGGATGTATGAGCTGCGAATCAGTACACATCACATGTCAGAAACATGTGACATCTGAGAAGCAGACAGGTAAGCCTAAAATTTACCATTTCAAAACAACTGCATGCCTAACTTGTCTTGCTAATCACACAAAAGATTATTCACGGTGAAAGAGATTTAAAAATCCAATTTAGTTTTAACCAGGTATCCTTATTTAAAGGCTGGAAGGAAAGTATTATTTTACAGATAGTGATCAGAGACACCAGGAGACTCATTTTCCCACAGTTACATTTTAAGTCTGTGGCCACACTGGCAACTGCATCCAGTCAAATTACTATTAATTCTGCTTACAACATCAGTGCCTAAGGACTATTGAGAATGGAGTGCCTTTGGTCTTGGTAGGCTCCGTGCACACTGAGCTGTAGCCAGCCCCTGCCTGGAGCTCTCCCAGCCAAAACAAAGAATGATGGAGGCTGCAGGAAAGGCAGAAACACAACGAGCAAGCTGCTTAACAGAAACAACCTCAGGAGAGCTCCATTCTTGTTATTTTTCTTGACAGGGTTTAGACAGAGAACGGACCAATGGGGAAAGATATAAGGAGACACAGACTAGGAGAACTGACGTTAAAGCACAGCAGGCATGGAGCAAATATGAAGTGAAGGGACTGTGGGGAGCGGGAAGATGGAGCTGGAGCTCCAGCGAAAGAGGATGGAGCACAGAAAATCCTCCAGAAGTGCAGCAAGCTATCACAGCATCTAACAGTCCCCATTTCAGCAACTCTGGTAGCTGTTCCTCTCTGTGGTTCAGCAGAGGCACCACTTGTGTCCTAACATCCTCAGAGCAAAAGAGCTCCCTGCACAACCCTGTGCTGAAGGAAGGGGGAGGGATGGACACTGGCCAGAGCCCGACTACTTCCCCATCTCCTCACAGCCAGCTCAGCCCCGTCTGCCTCTGCAGCTGCTCCACCAGCTAGAGCTCGGCCACAATGCCAACCACAAGCCCAAACTTCTTCTCTTGCTAGCTGGCTCACCACTTGCATCTCACACAACAGGCCTGCGAACACGTTGAACACTCCTGCCTCTGTTCTTCCTTATCCACACTGTTTCCCTGTCTGGTTTAGATGAGCAGAAATATATGCAAGAGATGAGGGAGGAAGAGAGGAAAGAGGAGAAAAGATGTTCACCTTTCCAGCTCATCAGCTAGACTTCTTTTTAGGCCAGTGTGTGACACACATGCAATCCTCCTAAAAGCTGCTCCTATTAAACACAACTGAATTTGAGGGACAGGTTTCTATCTCTATTTGTGAAAGTTCTCAAAAAGACCAAAATATCTAAATCTACTCGCTCTACTAGAGGGTTATGTCACACACTCTTTTCCTGCAGATGAAAAGACACATAAGTACTGCACATCATGGTTTACAGTAGCTGGAAGTAGAAGATGAAGGCAGTGCCACCTACCTCCATATCCCTGTCTCTTGCAGGAGGTCACAGAGTTGAAGGGGAAGAACGTACAACCATTTCTTGTCGTATCTTGCCAATCCTCTGCCCCTGGGTCTATTATGCTTAATGCTGATCCACCACCTGGAGTCTGTGTTGGCTGTTTGTACTGTTTTTCATGGCGAGTAACCATAGTAAGCATGTGTAATGGACCTCCACCCACATTTTTTGAAAAGATCTAGGACTGCTGGAAAGACAAGGCAAAACCAAACTGGGCCCTAGACAGCACCATGTAACAGAATCCTCCGTGGATCCACTCTGCTGAAGGGCTTGCAGCAAAGGCTTCCTCTCCCTTTTGATACATTAGGAGTAGCAGCAAGAAAGGAGTTATAGCCAGGTCACTTCTCAACAGGTGTCGGGTAAGAGGAGATATTTTCTGCTCCTAAGCCACTCTGAATCCTGTTCAGCAGCAAGTTTTCAGTATCCTTCAGACAGTACAACACAGCTCACTGCCTCTTAAAAGGTGACCTTCAGACAAGAATATCAAAGTTAGGGCAGCAGGTTTCTAAAACATTTCAAACACTTTCTTGCAAGTCATCATTACAATGGCCATTCATGGGTAAGAACAAAAAAAAATGTAAAGGTTAGCCCTCAAATGCTTTTGAAAAGCCCCATGCTATGTTAAACAAAACCATTACAACACAAGCTGCAACCTATTTCCAACATCCAGAGCCAGAGATCGTATAAAACTATCAGATTAGATTTGTATTGTAAAGTTTCTACTAAAATAAAGTCATGCCTGATAACATTGATATACTACATACTATTTGTAGGTAAATCAATATTATCATTACCCCCCTGAGTGCAATACTAAAGCAAGGTTTGGTAATCAAAGCAGACTGCATTTAACAGAATATCAGAAATATTTATGACGTCTTTAAACAATTCCAAGACTAAAAGCATGAGAGCTGATGATTCAAAGTACAAAAGCAGAATTTTGACAGCACTTTGTGGAAAAGGAATTTTCTCTCTTTTTCCTTTTGGCACACCACCATCAGATCCCCTACATGAAATCCAGCCCTACAATAAATACCCAGGCCACATATAACATACGTATGCACCCCCAGGCACCCAAGGCTTCAGCTGTTGCAAAATATCATAGCTTTCTTGACTTCAGCACTTTAACAACTGTATGCAACATCTGAGGATGTGGCCCAAGTAACATATTCCATCAGAAACAGAAATACATCAGGTTTTGGGATAGCTTTTGACAGATTAACAAGGTTAAGGTTGCCTTGGAAATGAACATCGTTTAGTTGGTAACTTGTCTTCAGCATTTTTATACAACAACAACCATTTATGCTCACCCACAAGGTGTTCAGGCCAACACCAACACAGTATTGCCAGAACACTGGTGCTCAGGATTTATCAGTTTTCATTAACAAATGAAAATTCAGGAAAATAAAGGCCTTGAACCTCAGCTAAGATTTTAAACCTCACCCCATAGAAGTGCAGATTATGAGATGAGGCTGGTAATAATCTGGCTGTGACTGACAGAAGGCTTGGCTTCACAACAAATACCATTGATTCTTACGCCTTCCTAACCTAACTTTCTCAGACAGATGCTTTACTTTCATGCTGCTATCTTTGCAAATGTGATGAATAAACTCTATTTAAGAATAGAGTTTCCTTGTCTCTTTGTCCAGTCACTGGGTAGGTCACTAGGATCAGAAGTTTAGTAAAGGCTGCAAAATAAAATCTGCTATTAAGACAGACTGTGTTGTTGGCTTTTTGCTTTTTTTGGTGTTTTTGTTTATTTTTGTTGTTGTTGATGTTGTTGTTTTTTACTAAACTGGTTCATAAGAAGACTCATTTACTCATCTGTTCATTCTCAAGAAATGTAAACTCCTTAATTCACTGCACATTTAATTGGAAAAACCCATGGACCTGTGATGTATCTGTAATCCTACCACCCAGAGAAGCACTGCAATTCGATGACACATTAAACAGCATCATTAGTGGGAGCAACTTCTAAGTATAAACACTGCAAATCTTTACAAGCAGTGGTTAATTGGTCATTGAAGAAATTGCTGTTAGAGGGTCCCCTCTTCAGCTGGCTGGTACCATCCCTCTGAATGAGGTAGCTGCCCCCAGCACAGAGCTCCTCTTCTTTCCTGTTACAAAGACTAGCAGGTTAATTTAACCCAATGAAAGCTCTTTACTTTAAGCTGCCTGACGTTGCCCTGAAGCAGATTCTCACTGTCTCTATCCAAGTGGATCTGCTGGGGCAACAGTATAAAAAATAAATAAATAAATATTGGTAACGAGCAACAAGACAGAAAGAACATCTGAAACCAGTGTGCTGTTTCTACAGAGGATGTCTACCACATCCTAAAACACAAAACATCATCCAAAGATGAAATCTTCAGGCAAAACCAATCTTTGCCTGCTGATGCTTTTCCTTTTGAAGATATTAAACAAGAAAATAATTGCAATGAAAAACTACTCCTCCTATACTTAAACAAAATCTGGGGAAGCTCTAGGAATACATACCTTGGAGAAAATGGATACTTTCTGGAAATAAGGTTATGGAAATTATTAAGAACTAGTCAACTTCTTTCTGGTAATGTTAGAATTTTAAGCTAAGGAAAAAGGCAGTAAATTTCTGCAGTGAGATCTGAATTACAGTTTTCTAACACTCAGTCTTGAATAGTAACTCGACAGCATAGTTTGGCCACAGCAACTTTTCTGCCTTGATTTGTGGTTCTTTCCTGTGAAACTCTGAAAGTTTGTTAAAATTTCAGGCACTTTTATGTTCTTCACATTTTATTTTTCTGTATAACTGCCCAAAATGCTCATAAAAAAAAATAAAAAATAAAAATAAAATTCAGTTTCCAAGGCTTTTTCTGCAAAATGCCAATTTCCTCTAAAACACTCCCTTCCAATAGGGAAAAAAAAAAGAATAACTTTTGAGCTTTTTAGCTTTTCTCAGCGTGGATCTCGTTTCAGACTTGCAGTAATATGTCACCTTTTATCCCAAATCTTGGAATAGCTAGTGAAAATGATTTTCCAATTAAACAGATCCTGAAATAAAGAGGAGGAGGCACTTCTGTGGAGTGTGCATTGGTCTGTAAGTTCCCCTTGTAACTTGACAAAAGTCACCTATTTATGAGTGCAGTGTTGGACTTTGCAGGAAGGAAGGCTTGAAGGAGTGGGAACAACCAGCAAAGAACAAAAATCTTTTTCAAATAATTTAAGACTTACATTCAACTCTGCCAGGTCCTTACTGACAAAAAAATAAAAATAAATTAAAAAAAAAAAAAAACATAAATTGTGCCATTCTGTACTAGTCTAATCGGCTGCTTCATATTCCCCTGACCCATCTTTATTTTAACATTAGTCCTACAGGAAACGAAACCAGGTAACTTGTGTTCAACCTAGGCAAAGAAACCAATGCTGCAGCATGTGGACAAGCAAAGACCTCCTTTGTTTCAGACGGGAGTCTGCAAAACCCAGCACGATCAGCCCAACAGGATCAGTCCCTGGAGGAGGCTCCCCAGGCTGCCCTCAGCCGAACCTGCCTCTTCCCTGCTGCTGCAGCCGGGGGTCTTTTCACAACAGAAAGCAGCACTTATGCCAAATTGTGAAGTGGTTTTACGAGGTGGAAAGGCACCAGCTTGGGGATGAAGAAAGGCCAATAAACTCCTCTAACTGGTAACAAAATAACAGATTTAAACGCAGGTCAACTGAGGTGAAGGACAAGTGCATTAATCGCCTGTATTAACAAGGCTCTGTGTGCCTGCGGCAGTACTCAATTGGAAAAGACAGTATGTCTTGCTGTAAATAAGACAAATAAACAGCAGCTACAACAACAAATCTTCCCCCTTTTTTTTTTTTTTTTTTTACTTTTCACTAAACAAGTAATCTGATTTTTATTAAGTCCTCTTCAAAGTCTGCATGGGCCTGCCTGCATAGCTGTGCCTATATGCTCTCACACGTATATCGCAGCCCGATGAATGCTTGAAAAGGAACTTCAGCCAGTTTTGTTCTTAAGTGATAATCGAAGAAATCCTCCCTCACGTGTTGCAGCAGTGTGAGTTGGCCATACCAGGACGAAGAGTCATGCAGATGTTACCCAAATGCTTCCATTAACTTAATCTTCCTCAGAAGAGCCCTTCTGCTGCCAAGTACTTAAGAGTGTCACTTGGGATTTAGATGCCATTTTTGTTCACTACTGAAGACTGGTCATGTGTAGGAATCTGCAGTCCTGGTAATAGGGTTTAGAGAACACCATGAAAATAGATTACTGGCTGATAAAAACATGTAAAAAATAAAATGTTACCTTTTACTGGTCTTTAAATGCTTTCTGGCTTGGAAGTCTCAATGGTTGTTTGTTCCTGTATGTTTTCTAGAGCACAAGCTTAGAACAAAATAAGGATCATCATAATTATCGGAGATGCTAACAATATGAAACAGGAGTCTAGATCATTAAATGTTTTCCTTCACATCATTTTAAAACATAAAACTGTATTTTGTGATCAGAAAATGCATCAGGCTTTTTCAATTGTCCTAGCATATGCTGTCATTTCAGTACTGAAACTGGTCTTGCTTTTTTCCTTTTTTAACTCAGTTGTTATGTGGGAAGATGTAGTAGTATGAAATAGCAGGAAATAGTATGTGTAAATTTAACTTTAAAAGTTTAGTATGTGTTTTAGAGAAAAGATTAACAAGTCCTATTTTTTTCAACTGTCTTTTTATCTCTTTTTTTTTCATCTTGCATTTGCTTCAGTCAAGCAACTCCAACGGTTCAGAAGGACAGATGTTCCATCTCATTCTATTCCCAGACAAGTCACTCTGTAAAATTACATTTCTTTCGAAACATTAGTACAACAGTTTAAAGCCTACCAGAAGTTTTAAAGGAGAATTGCAGAGGAAAAATGAGCAATGTGTTTGGATCCAGTTTCTATACTGGATTTATTTTATTTGCAGGACCCCTCCTCAGCAAGATGCAGTTTACAATTTATTTTCCACCTTGTGGTTCTTACTTGTTTGCATGGACAGAAGCACCACAAGCCTCACTGCAATCCATACAGAGTAGGTGTTTTTGTGATATTCAAGGGTGATGCGCTCTGGGATATGTTCAGTGAACCGAGGCATAACAATACCTCTCACAAGGACAAAAAAATGATTTAAAATACACCACTATGCTGACTGGCTAATCAAGGCCTACTCAGTAAGGACATTCAGATCATGCAGCTACATTCCACATCATCTCTGCTAATCTGCTCGTGCTAGTACACTTTTACAGCAAGGCTAGAGAGGCAGAAACCTTTGGTCTATGCTCACAGCCATGCATCTGCATTGGCTGCTCCTGAACAGACTGGTGACAGCAGAAAATTTAAAGACAAAGTCTCATGAAAGACAAATTCAGATCTAAGAGTTGTCACATAATAAAGTGAGCGACTCCCTTTCACAAGATACTCCACTTGGGTGCATCTCTAGTACTGCTTTAGCTGGGATCACAAAGACCCTTTTGAGACAAACCTCCTGATCCATCCACATTTACCTCGCTTTAGCTCACGTTGCAGAGTGGTCTCAGGGGTAAACCAGAAGGATGTGTTCCCAGAGAGCCCTCAGTTACTCGCTTGGCTTACTGGCATTCAGTCCACAGCACTAGACTAGCGTCAGTCTGAAGGACACCCCTGAAATGTGCACAGTGGGCACCAGGTCCAGAGCACCCACAGCTCCTTTCTGTTTCTGTCACTGTAGGTCTGCACTGCTCGCTGGTGTGCGCATGACAATCTGTATCGCCTTGGATGCAAGGCACATTGGTATTGGGGCCTTAATTTCCAGGTTCTTCATAATTAATGGACACTGATCCCTGTGTAAAATGGAAATAAAATCTTAACATCCATCTTATGTGGCTTTTACATCCATCTTACATGGTTTTTATATCCATCTCACATGGTTTAAGGCAGATCGCACAAGTTTAGGGAAGTACAGAATTAGGCCCAATATCTCTAATCTTATCAGATCAATCAACTATCAGCTAATCAGATCAATCAACTGTAACTCCTATTATCTATTAAATATATATTTGATTCTGGCATATAAAGATATATTTAAAATTAGCTTCCTAGAATCCTACACAATATAATGCCTTCTTAGGCCATTTTTTTTCCAAAGAAAGCATGAACTTTTACTAACGCTACCAGAGGGAATTTTTTTCTTAAATCCCCAAACCTGCAAATACTCACATAAATACACATAATGCTTTGCATGTGAGCATTTCATGTAACCCCCGTGTTCCCTGTACTTAGTGAACCTTTATGCATAAATCACCACTCTGAGATCAAGACACACAAAGGAGATCAAGAACTTCACAGAGAAAGGCTCGTGCATCCTCTTGCTCTGTTACCAAGCTTCACCACGTGAAACATTGAGCTCAGATTAAAAAATCAGCCCAAGCCAGTCCATGTAGCCTCAGAGAGACTTTATCCATCCTTATCCACCCTCCCATATCGGCCACAGCTTGTTCAAGGCACACTGAAGAATGCGACTCCTAGCTTTTGAACTTCAAAGGCACCACTAGAGATATCGACAAGGTACTTTAACATTTAACTTTGGGTTTTTTTTTCCCTCTATCTTCAGCTATTTGGGAGTGAATCATTGAAGATTCCTCTACCGTCAAAGAGACAGGACCCTTCAGGGTATCGCCTTTAGGTGAGCGGAATCCCAGTTGTAAAGGACAGTTGACTGGGAAAATAGCCAGGTGCAACAGTGAGAAAATTCCTGCCATCCTACTGTCAAGAGTTTTACTGCTGATTTCAACATGAACCAATGCAGTGAGGTTTCAAGGCAATTGTGGAGACCCTTTAGTTATTTAGCACTATTTACAGCAGAACATTGTATTCCCTACTCCCTCTAGCAGGAATTAAAAGAAAAAAGAAAGGGCGATCATGTTTGGGTGCAGAAATAGAAAATGGTTATTGTGTTAACCTCCCTGAAAAGCGAGATAGCACTCAGTGAAAAGTGTATTAGGTCAAATCCAATTACTTAGTAACTCCAAAGAGGTCAATAGAATTGCAGCACAGATGAATTTGGGCCAATGTTGCAAATTAAGAAAAGTGAGCTAAATTCTGCCCCAAGGCACATCCACTGAAGTAAGAACTGTTCTAAACATTTAGCAGAGACGAAAAAACTGAGCTTACACCACATAGTATCAAGTCATGCTTGCTCTGGCAGTGTAAATCTCTTACCAAATGCAGTGGACCTACTCCTTAATTTGGAGAAGCAAGATCTGGAGGTTTCTTTTTACAGTTACACATAAGAATGTGATCACATTAGGAAGATTTTCTGTCATCACTTTTCCTTCAATTTCAAAACAGAATACACAGGGTAGGGGATATTATGAAATCACAGTATTGGACTGTATCCCAAAACAAGGATTACATTAAATAAGAAGGGAAATACAAGCTTGTTTCATGACTGTAGTGCTCCAGTTTTTATTGGATAACTCTAACAAAAGTAATCAATCATGCTTGATTTACAAATGTACAGGTACCTAATAGGGGATGGAAGATCTTAACAACCTTCCAGGGAAAAGGATGGAAAATACGTGCTTCCTAATAAAAGCAAAAACTGTTTTTATTATTAGATGACTATTCTTATTCATCTAATACCTGTACAATAATAATCTAAGAAAATCTGTAGCTCCAAAACATAGAAACAGTCCCTTTCTTCCCTCATCTCAATGAGTAAGACTTTCCTGCCTACAAAGCCTATCAAACTCTCATCTAATACTATCTTGTGCTAGTTACAGCTAATTAAAGCAGACATACAAATTGCAAAACTACTTCCTTTATCACCGAATGTTACTGAGTTCATGAGCTTTCAAAATCCTGTCAGGTACTCTTGGGACTTTGCATAACTGGGAGTGTAAACTGAGGTCCCCATAGTTATTCGGGCCCCCAGGTCTCCTTGAATTCAATCGGACAGAGTACTCATCTACTTTTGAGGGTGTCTCCACCAAAATAATCCATCCATGCTCAAAACCAAAGTCTGTTTTCAGCCTGTGCCCTGAATGAAAAGTGTGGGAGAACCTTAAGGAAAAAACTTGCTGCCTGATGATAGTAATTTATCTTCAAATATCATCTGCTTTTTAAATTTTCAGACAGTAGGACTAAAATATCACACGCATTTTACATTTTTAAAAAGGAAAGTCCTGGAAGTACCAGAAATAAATGGCATTCTCAGGGCCAAATTCTGCACACTTTCAGTAGGATTCAGCCGGAAGGAGTGGGAGTGAAGTCACTCTAATTGGTAACAAAGTCGTTCGGTTCACTTCTAGTCTGGTACTAATTTCCTTATTACACTACGTAGAAAAAATGAATTGATTTTACAAATACTTTACAAATAATTTACAAATAATTTCACAAATAAATGGCCTGAATTTTCACATGAAAAATCAGCCCAAAGTTAAATTCTGCCCTTGGAAAAAACATTTTTCACTAGCTTATGAAGGCCCACACTTCAGAAGAAGGAATTGAGGCAAACATTGCCTCTGTATGTACTGTTGATCTTACGTGAGAATTGGTTTAACATTAGCAATATATGCAGCACAAAAACTCATATGTGCTGTACATTGCAGGGCTGCCAATTTAATTTGAAATGACTTGACAGAAAATCTCTAGGCCACCAAATGCTATTATAAAGCACTGTATTCTCATTAAAGGTCTGAGCCCTTTTTTTTCTCCCTGAGGGCAGACTCCTCGTGAGGCTGTCCCTCTGGCATAACATGTGATAGAGCTAATCTGTCTTCACTTGGACAGCACTGTGGATATGCAAACCCAGGTGGCACTAATAGGTTTACAGTAATAACTATGGAATTGGATACAGTATGTTACACTGTGAGAAATTCCCACAGATCAATTTTTGTGGTGAAGGTTAACCAACAGACATAGAGCCCTAATATTCTTTTTTTTTTTCATGGGTCTGTTAACAATTTTACGGGTTTAAAAATAAAAGGAGAGAGAATCTCCCATATTTGGACAGAATATAAATATTTAACTTTTTAAACATATCTGCAATACATGTGCATAAAAATGCTCTCTTGTAAAGACAACTTCTGTTGTCAGTTATTCCAGTGCAAATCTGGAGGAATTCCATTGGCTACAAAGAAACATACCAACACAAATGAGAGCAGAATATGCCCCCAAAATGTATTTAACATAATATAGCATCATACCATTTTGTTCCTACATTTTAGTGGCACTTTTGTAACTTTATTATTGGAAATTACAATGAGAATAAAATTAGCTGCATAATTATAATGAATGCACTATACAATTGGAAATACCCTTGTTGTAGTAAAGCATTATAGGCAGAGAAATAAAATTGTGATCTGACCATTTGTGGTCATTAGAGATCCCATGGTACTCTTTGTAAGATTAGGGGCTTTAATCTCAGTGTGCTGGCCAAATTCCAGCATGGGTAATTACATTCTCTCTACCTAAATTCTCTGCATTTTACCCAAGGTGGTTGCATTTCCATGGTGCATGAAGTGTTCCTTGCACGTGGATTTTAAAATTCTGTAATACCCATTAGCATGAAAGGTGTTATACAAGATGTGATATCCCTGTTACAATTAACTTAAAGTACATTCATTCCAGAAAATAGAAAAAGCCATCTGTCAATCAACTACAACATTTAATGCACTGATTAAAAACATCATTTCAGCTCGAGAGGCACTCCTGTATTGTGGTATGTTATAGTCTTTGCAGTCATAAATTCCATACCCACGTTAGCTACCACAGATGGAACATATTGTGAAGTTAAACACACAGCACTGGTGACTGAAGAGGATGTATACAACCACACTGCAAATTCACCCAGCTTGTCAGCCCCCAAACAGCATTATTACCAGCTCAAGCCAAAGCATCTGTCTTGCTTGAGACTAACAAAGATCTCCTCTCAGGAGTTTAATCATTTAGGAGAGGCAGTTCAAAAACTGAAAATAAAGCCCAACAAAAGAAGTACGTTTCTCAAAGTGCATCCACCTGAGGACTTCAAATGCAAGGTACCTGTCTAGGTACCTTGCAGATAGAATGATGGGTGGTTGCCTGCCCGAGCAATTTAGTTCTCCCTCAGATGATTCAGGTAGTGCCTCCTACTTCAACACCTACTCATCTTCACCAGTAAGCAAAGACATATGGAAAGAAGGATGGTGTACTGTGCATAGCTGTAAGATGGTTTTCCAGCCCAGAATGCCACCTCATGTATACCTTGTGCCTATGATTTTGTCAGCCATTTTGGTTCATCTTTCACAAAAAGCAATGGACAGGAAGCAAAATAATATAGAATCACAAGGAAAAGCAGTCAGAAAAACACTTCCAAGCTTTCCTTTCACCAACATCTATTTGCCACATTTTTGATGCAGCCAGCTTTTACAGTAAGAGGCTTGATATTACTCAAGCACAGAAAGAAATCATCAAAGTTGATTTGAGTTTGATTCATTTAATTCATCTACAAAGAAGTAGAAAACAAAATAAAACAGAAAAACCAACTTTCAGGATTTTTCTAATCACTGATCCAGTAAGTCATGGGCCAGGTCCAGAGATGCTCACTGTAGTAAAAGGGTATCTTTATTGCATGACTGGTTGCACTGAGACTGGTCATGTACAATTCAACATAAATCACCTCCCAGAGCCTGTCCTGGTGAAACCAGACTTAAATATATATAAATAAAGTGGTTAATAGACAAATCACTTGTGTTGAACAGTGCCATGTGCAATGATTGACACTAAGTGCAGCTGGAAGCAGGAAATCGCTGATTTTCAATTGAAATTTAAGCAGGAAATCATTTACTATTGATTGTTATTAAGCAGACACAGTTGTACTGAATTAGTGCAAAATGATCTGATGCATGAAAAAACCTACCATTAATCAAGGTAATATTAAGTGAATTTAACTGTATACTTTAAACAGATCTTCTCATTTGTTTAAGCCTTCCACATCAATCCACATAGCCTACTTACACAAGATAGTGTTTACAGCTAAGATTAATGTTGTTTTCCATATTTACAGAAAGTATCATTTCTCACATCAGAAAAAGACTTTATACAGTGGTTTATGCTAAAAGGTTGTTTGACAACTGATACCATGCCACTGCCACAGCAAACTCTTTTTTCTCTCTAGAGAAAGCTGAGGTATTTCAGACACAACATCTGATACAGATTTCACTAGTCTGCCCTTTTAATTTTGAGTCTTTGGATTACTATGCTACATCAATATCATTGTTTCAATGTGGGATTATATTCAACCTGTACACAGCTAATTTAGATATCACAGCTAGTGTATTGTCCTAGTTCCAAGATTAGCTCTCCCATAAGATAACCCATCCAGAGCTTCCAGGCCTGACTCCACATGCAGTCAATGAATAGAAGTAATCATGACTCTTAAATTAGGGCCATGAAGTTTAAACACCCCAAGACTGTATTCCCATTTATGCTTTGCATTGCACAGGCACAGTCCAGATCTGAGCTGATCCTATATAATGCAAGCATCTCTGTGAGGTATCCATTTGGAATACTATCTCCCTTTGCTTCACGTCTTGCCAATAAAAATGGAAAGACACCTCAAGAGCATCACTCCAACCACTTCAGATCTCAGTCAAGTCTGCAGCTGCCAAACTCTTGATGAGATAAGCTAAATCCAAGACAAAAATCTCCCAGGGCTCAAATCTTAAACACATTAACCAGATAAATGAAAATATTATGTCCACTGCATATGAAGAAATGAGACTCAGAAGTAGTGACTTGTCCCAAATCCCAACTGGCACCTAAGGAAAACCATGAATGGTTCTCAGAGCTCTGGTCTGGTGTCTTTTAAGCTGCCTTTTTAACGTGTGCTTGCAAAGATGCGGGATTCTTAATGTCTGGCTTGACCAGTTTTAGCAACGTCTTTGAGCAAGAGAGGGGAAAAAAATCTATCAAGAATTTTAAGCAACAACAACAAAAAAATGGAGCAGAAGATTTTTTCTACTTTACTTCTAAAGACAAGGCCTGTCTGAATCTTTCAGCTTTAGAGAAAGGTCTGACTGAGTTTAAAGCCAACTAATAAAACTGCTAATTAATGAACTGGCAGCTCCTGAAATGGTTGCCACATTTTCAGTTACCCACATCCAAACCCAGCCTCTTATCTCAGTTCTTCTTCCTCTTTCAGTGAAATTTCACATCACCTGTTCCTACAAGATCACAACATCAACTTTTGAATTTCCTTTATTTCAAACATCTCTATTTTCTCTAAAAGGATATCACAATCCTCTGTATTACATAGGCTCTTGAAACTATACCTTATGCAGTTTTACTCTTTACCGCCTCTCTCCATCTTTTCTCCATCTCCAGACATCAGTAGTCATCATTTTCCCCAGTTATGCAACCCACTAATCTGCAGATTGCCGATACCTTCATTGCCCAACACAAATCACAGTGCTAACTAAAATCACTGCTCTGCTTTGTTCTGTACCCACTTATCTTCCTTTACAACCCCCTTCTCTCACTCTGTCATAACTGTTGAATGGCACAAGTTTCCCAACATCTCCTCCCTCCTTCCCAGATATCTCTAAAATGCCCCATGTGAATCCTCCTCGCATTCTCACTTTCCACCCTCTTTTAGGTTTTGCTCTCGTTATTCACCAAGTTACTCTTCTCCTCATTTGTCGTTCACTTAGAGTGCATTTCTCCCACAAAGCATCGTAACCACAATGCTATTAATCTCCATTAATAAGAAATGAGAATATCCAACCTATGCCTTTCACACAGCTCAATACCTGCTGTCTCACTCAGCTAAGTCTACCGGGATCTTCAAGTGGCCATAGTATTTTCTCCCTCTACCTTTCTATGGTACCAAGAACTCTCCTGAAGCTCAGCAGATAATAAAGCAGCCGTGTATGTTCAAGTAAAGAGATAACACAGTCATAATGACCATACACATACGCAGCAACTTTTCTCCAGATGGATCCCAAAGCACTCGATATCATTTGCCAATTAACTGTACAAAATGAAGTATTTACATAGGAATCATTTCACCCACTAACAGTGGCATAATGCCAGCTGTGCTTTAATTGCACGGAGTTACACAACACAAATTTAAGACAGGAAGTGAAGACTCACGTCATATTTCCAGGGAGAATCAAGGCTGGCATATTATAATTACCTGAAATGGTTGCAAATAAATATTCAATAAAAATGAAACTTTTTGCCAGAATTTTGGAAGCATTCAAACCACTTTATCTGGTTAAAGAACAGAACAGTTAAACACACCTGAAATTCTGAACACTTGAAAAGATTGCTGCAATTAAACCAAAACAACAACAACAAAACAAACAAACAAACAAAAAACCACTCCTGAATATGTTTAATAATGGTCACAACTTGAAACCAGCCAAAACCTGAGCCCACTCTTTGACAATTGCCATAGGACCTTACTCATTGTAAACTGTGACTTAAGATGACAGGAAATATGTTACGGAAATTTTAAAAAATAATTTAACTACGTGCTCACATATATCTACATTTAAATGATAACTTAAATGTATTAGCCTAATAAAAACTGAAGTAATTCTTGCTCACAGTTTTTTCTACACATTGGCAAATTCACAGGCAGGCATTTACTGTTAATATTTAAACTGAAGTTCCATAAGTAAAAGCAACACTTAGTTCTCAAAAGTCTTTTAATTGGGTGAAGTCCTGGCACCGTTCAAGTCGTTTGGAATTTTTTCACTAACTTTAACGTAGTCAGAGTTTCCCCCACAGTCCATGGGATGGAGGACTGAATAATGAAAAAAGAATATTTTGAATAAATTATTCACTGATTGCTCAAAATTTATGAATAATTTATTTGGAGGAGAGTATTCAACCATACATAAAGCTGGTCAAAGAGGAGCAAATGTGTTTCTGAGTAATTTATTCAACAATTAATGGGGAAAAAAAACTATTCAGAAATGTCATTCAAATAACCGTGGACTATAGTAACTTGGTTTCCAGTTTTAAATGACTCGGTATGTCTTTTCGGAAAGTGCCAGGTTTTCATGCACACTAAGCTTTCTTTCATTATATGAGATTCTCTTGTTTCTACTTTTCCCTTTACTCTAGGGAAAGAAATTCTTTTCCCAGTACCACCGACACTGTTGTAGGCCTGACTCACTTTGACTGAAATCCCAGTGTGCAACTGTGGTGCTGGGCTTTAAGTGACCTCTCCCTTCTCCAAGAAGCATGAAACAAAGGGAAATGAGCATGTATAGGTCTGAACTTGGGATATATTCTAAGAAGGGAGGAAATCCTCCTCAGGACATCAGCATGAGTCAGAGGAAACGCAGAGGAAGGGAGACAGAGGAGGGTGCCACGTTCCTCTTCCACCTGTGTCCACGCCTGGACCCATGTTCTTGGAAGGACCTGGGCGTGCAAGTGCATGGCTCAAGAGCATTTCCATTCTCCAGCCACGACCTGGTACATCACAACCACCAGCCAACTAGGTTGCTGTTGAAAAGAAACCCTGGCATTTGTTGTAATTACTCTTTATTAGCTATATCGATATTAAATGCAGAAAATTCGTTATTGTTTTCCCACTATGCATTAAATTGCGTTGTAGTGCTCTGAGTGTTGGCTGGTGTTACTGACTCGAGATTTTCTCAGCGCCTTGAGCACAGCCTAATGGAGTGCACTCATCTTTCAACAGCTTGACACATTTTTTTTTCAAATGCAACTTAAAACAATAAAGGTCAAATTTAAAGACACAGAAAGACAAACTACCCTCCTTTACTGTTTTTTGGCTTGTTTGTTTATTTGTTTGTTTAAAGTTATTCACTAGCATTTAATGAGGATTTCCAGGTTACTGTAAACTACCAAGGTTAAACAGAAATGAACTGCTAAGTAGAATTTATCTGAAAGGGAGGCAGAAGTGGAAACAGGGCACTGATTAATACAGCATCTGTACTCTTCATACACAAGGTGTACAGAAATCGGTGACATTTCTTGTTCTGAGTAAGAACAGAAGCCATGTGAAGTGAAAGAAGCAGAAAAGATCAGAGCACAAGGTTGTATAATAGCTATTCTCAAGCAAAAAGAAAAAAAAAGTGAATATTTTTCATCCAAACCTGCTCTACAATAATGGAAAATAAAATTCTGTATATTTTCTTAATTTAGAATTCTATAATACAATCTGATTTGGCATCTAGAACATATAATCATCGGCAGAATGTAAACGCTATAATCCTCGTGACAACATCTATTCTACCTATTCTTTCTGCTGCTATTTTGGGCTGACTGCAAGAAATCATACCACACCGAGTACTATTTTTATTAATGAAGGTTAAGCATAGCTGAGTACTGCTGAGTAAAATCTTATTTAACTGAATAAATAGCTGTTAGAAATTATGAAAACACACAGTAACGTGCCTGCTTTCATCTCCACACAACATGCATCCATTAACGCATCTGCTGTGCAACAGAAATTATCAGAGGCATGTATCAATTGAAACAGATTTATGTAGTAGAGTGTGGTTTTAAAGGTAAATATTTTTTGGATCCTAGGACACTTTGCTGGCCTGTAACAGAGATGCGAGGTCTTGAGCTGGAAAGAATCAAAGATTAAAAGTAGGTGGTGTGGTTTACAGTGCAAGTCACTCCTCCGGCGGCATTTGTCCATCTGGGGCAGACCTGAAGCCAAGGACAAGATGCTGCTGGAGGTGTTGTCTTTCAGATGAGATCTATAACCCAGTGTTAACCTGTGTGAAACCATCAGAAGGATGAGGTCAGGGCTGGGAAGGAAAGAGCAGTTCGGGAACCCACAGATCACCAAACAGCCCTGGGGCTCACGCAGGCTTCATTCACAGCATCTCCAATTGTCTGACCTCACTGATTAGCACGAGGGGAAAAGAGGAGATGGATGGGGTTTGTAAGGAAGATGAAAGAGCAACCGAATCCTGACAAAAACAACCTTCCTAGGACCCATTTCTAATGTCAGCAGTTAGTTGGCATTTTCACATTTAATTTGGACACTGCCAGACCAAAGTCTCCCAGGCACAACCTGTCACCACACTGATTTCAACAGTGTTAAAGTGGGATACATTTGTTCTGTTGATTGCATTTTAAATTGCCATCATCTCCTCTTTATACTTGTAGCATTAGGCTGAGATTTCTTCTTCAGTATTCATTTCAAACAGTAGCCTTGCCACACATTAGAGCATTCAAGCTGCTAATCATTTAACCACCCGGCCCCCTGAAAGAAAAGAAGCCTTTTTCTTTTCCCCTTTCCTCCCTAGCAGATCAATGTTCTAGCCCCATCCCTTCCCTATTGAAATGACCCCTCTGCAAATATCCTGTTACCTAATATTTACCACACTGGTGCAGAGTCCGAAAGGTAAATTTGAAAAGAGGTGGTTTCAGCCCTCATAAACAACGAACTCAGAAATGTTTCAGGACCAGCGGGCACGTAGGATTCTCTAGCTACAGCAGGACTACAAAAAGCCATTCACAACATCCTTGTTGATACTTCTTCAGGACCCCGGTTGCTCATAAAACTGCAAAAGGATTAACTGAGGTGTTCCACAGAAATCACCACAATATATTTTATAACCCTGTTCTTGCTGCCCTGATGCAATCAAATTCCTTTTCAAATCACTGCATACTTGGAGCACACAAAGTTTCTTCCTAAAGTAGAGGAGAGGGGCAGAAGGCAGAACAAATTCACGTCAACAAACAAATTGATCACAAGGAATTGAATTCAAGCTCCAAAGCTTTCAGAGCAAAATTGCAAAGGAAAAGGGGAAATTAATATCCACATAAGCAAAACACATCACCCACTGGCTCAGGAATTCCTCATGCTACCTTGCCTTTGTAAGTGGGAAGCAGAATGGCATAGCTACCTACTGGTAGGTAAGGTACTGAAACGTTTCTGGAATAACAGTTCGGGTATCACGACAGCTACTGCAACTTTCTATATTCAAGAAGCAGACTAAAACCAGCTCTACTAAAGGATAGTTTGTATGTACCTTCTGTGGTAATGCTTTTAAAGTGCATTTCTTCCAGAAGAAGATGGATTCAGGTGTATTCACTCTAACCAGAACAACTCACTAGAACTGAACAGAGACGAATCCTCACTACAAATGCCAGGGATGAGCTCTAGCACCTGAGTTTGAGAGGGTTCTCCCTTTGGACAGAGGGGTTGGTCAGCACATTGTTGAAGTAGTGCTGAAGCATCTTTTACAAGTTGTCTACAAGCGAAGAGATGACCTGACCAAGGAGGCCAGGACCGAGCTTTGTCCCTGCCTCAAGCAAGCATTTTAGTGCATGATCCTAGTACATTACACACCTTATTAAAAAAAAAAAAAAAAAGGTTTCATTTTCATTTTGCTTTCATGAGCAATTTACATCACATTTGTGATTTTTAAGCGGAAAACCCTTGGCACCGATTTTACAGATGACATACTAAAAAGGTTGTGGATATTTTGTTGTTGTTTTTATTTTTTTTTCTCTCTTAGAGAAAATAGGATTAGAGGTAGAACCTTTTATATTCTACCACTTCTGAGACATATGTTCTGCTCTCCCACCAGTTATGAAGTGATTACTGGAGTGGCACAAACAGATTTTTTTTTAACAAAGTGAAGGTGTGATTTTCTCAGGTTCTGTGAGAACATGCACACTTATTTTTACCAACCCAATCTGTTTTCCAGTAGTTTAATGTCCGCAGGGTTTATAAGGCTATCTTAGGTGTCGGATTCAACGCAGTTTGCAGGGTGCTACCTGACTGCAGAAGTTTAAAGAAAAAAGACACGGAGAAAGCAGAAGTAATGGAAGACTCAAAGTAATTTGGAGACTGATTGAAATATACAAAAAGATTGACCTTTTTCGCTGCTTGCCCATATACGGTTTTCTAAAGCTTAAAGGCCCTCATATCATAAATACTTGGTTCATTTCAGAAACCCCACTGACGATCTATCCCTAAATAACTTACATATACAGCCTGACTTGTAAAATTATTATTTTAACTCCACAAAAAGGAATTTGATCTTATAAACACTTACCGCTGGGAGCACTGCTTCCCATATGGGAAATGGGGTTTGATCTCTTGCACCTTGCCTATTTAAGCTGACTGTAAAATGTTACCAAAGGAATAAGAGGCAAGTTTTGATTTGATACCAGTTCCCACCCATATTTCAGGTATATAAATCCCTCGACAAGATTTCCCTGCGAGGCAGTGTAGGGGAGGAGTTCACACCTGAATTGGACTGCTCACCTCTTCCACAATCTTAGCCCCAAAATCTATAAACACATCGATAGAAGACCATGTTCCTCCAAAGACTCTTAAAGCTAAATTTTGGTCTGTTACGCTGGTACAAAATTAGAATAACCACTTCAAATGCAGTGAAATTACTTAGGACCAGAGGAAGTGAGAAAAAAATTTGGCAAGCACTGTACAGTGAAGAAGTCAGTTAACACTTAATCCTTGATGAAAATCCTCAGGTTTAGTGTCCATACAAAGAATGTATATTGGTTTAAAAACCAGTTATCTGAAAACCCCTTTGCAGATGCATTTCAAACTACCTATATATCAGTTTAGCTCTTAATAGAGCAATACAGCCTAAGCTATAGATTTTAGCCACGCTGATCTGTATATATTTGTGTTTCTGCAAAGTTTTGAAGCAATTTTAAGTATAGTACTTTTTGAACAAAATGTCTTTTGTTAAATCACTGAAACTTTACAAGCAGAAAGAAGTTCTTACATAAGACAATATGCCTTAAATATGTTTGTGCTCAGTAGCTTTACTGTGTCAGTGCTATTAAGACAAGGGGCTTGTAGGATATTTTGTTGATAAAGAACGGTTCAGCCCTCCTAATCAAGATTTTTCCCCAGAAGAGTTTTCATCCTTACCTCTGTGCTGAGGGATCGGACAGTGAGGTCAAAGTCATTAGTCCCTGACAAAAGCCTTAGCAGGTCCCACTAAGCACGCTCTGTAGGATTTTTTGTTGTTGTTGCTTGTTATTTTGGATGAACAGTACCCCCTCCATGCCCACTGGGATTTTCAGCGCAACCTCACACAAGTTAATCTGGCCACACTTGCAGGGGCAGCGAGGGCCCGTGCTCAGCAGCAGCGGTGGTGGAGCCCCCGTGGTACTGGGGCACGGGCACGCTGCACCCCTGTGAAGTGCAGCTCTCGTGAAACCAAAGGTTTAGCTCTGCAGCTGAAAGGAAAACAGAGACTGGGAAAAATTCTGCAGATTGAAACTTAAGAGAATGGATTATCCTTTTGTAGGAAGTATCTGGAGATAGGCTTGGTTGATTCACCTACAGACCTCTCACAATGCCTCTTACAGTATTTCCTACTCTTAAAACAGCTCCTCAGTGGTGGAATCAGTGATTGTTCACTTTTTTTTTTTCCACATAAACTTCCCATCCCCTCTTATCCCACTCCCTTATTTCCTGCTGTCTTTACCAAATTTGTATCAGACAGCGCTAAGAACAAACAAACACTCCCCTCTTAAAATGTGCTGTGTACACTGTACTATCCTGTAACTATTCAATGGTCATCTCAAACACCTTGCATGAATTATAACAAGTTATTTTTATTTATTTTTTCCTATCTGTTTAATACCATCATTAAAGAACACAATGGAAATTAAACTATAATAATCTATGGCAATGCAAAATGTTAAGTATCTGCTCTAGACCCACAGAGGCAAGGAAATTAAAAGAGGCTTAAACTCTGAGCTAATGCTTCATCCCTAATTCATTCTCTTGTGCCTATATATTGAAGTCTCAGCACAATGAATCTGTGAAAGGACACATTAATGTGTCGTGGAACTGGTGCACAATAAATTGATGGGGAATTTAATGTAACTCTGATCAGACACTGGGCCAGAGATTTCAGTGATGAGTAATACCAGGCAAAGAATTCACATTTTAATTCAGGCTTTCCCTGAATTTTTGGCTTTAATTCATACTTGAAGTACTTTCAGGAAAGAAGGCTTCTGTTGAGGCATCCTAAACAAGGCAATGAATACTGACAGCAGTTAGTACTTTTGTGATTTAATTGCCTAGGTATTACTTAAAAATAGGAGGGCATATGTCACGAAGCAATGCCAAGGTCTGAACTGCTCCTCATAAAGACTACTAAAAAAATATGAGGGTCTGTTTAGAACCAGAGGAGCATACTAGCCCTGATATTGCAGAAGATGTTTATACTGATAAAGACTCATGAGATCTCATAATCCTGTATTTTAATGAAGAAAAATATCTTACATGATATTAACATTAAATCAAACAGACAGTCATGCTCTGATAGATTTTTTTTCAAGAAAAAGATCACTTTTCAAACTTTTTTTTGCCCCAAGCTTGCTTTTTAAATTTACTACGAAATGAAACAAGATTTTGAAGAGTAAAGATTTAGAAAATTAGAGAAACAGTATATTCTTCCCACTGTAAATATCCAGGCTGAAATGACAAAGGAAAATAGAAGGTGTCTGCAAAAATTACTGAAAATAAATTGCTACATGTGCCGTATCTCGTAGAACTGTCGAACAGTTTTTATTACATTTTTGTTCATTGGAGATTGCTATAGAGATCTCTGCATTGCAAGTAGCCACACCATTTCAGTGCTTTGCTGTTTCAGAAGAGCAGATTTTCTTGATTAATAACAAAAGGTTTTGTTGGGATCAGAGCTGTTTCCCACCATCTCTATGCAAACCCGGCAACACAAACTGTGTACATTAGCATTTCAAGGAGCCTCCTATTAATGATGGCAAGAAAAGCTCCTCTCGGTGGGTAAAATCCATTTTGTCCTCTCTTGTGACATCTGTTCTAACTTTTAAAGCCAGAAAGGAAACTAGATAATGCCAGAGAGTCTTTTGATTTACTGTATTGGCACTTGTGATGATGCTTCAGACTATAAAAGCATGTAACCCTAGTGGACATACATGACTGTGTAAATGTGAACATCTGCATATTCCCACAACATAGGGCGAATTGAAGAAGTAATTCCAAAGTTCTTTGTTAAATTTTAACTAGCTTTTTTTTCACTATTTCATAATTATGCTCTCAATTACTTCTATACCATACAAAATTCAACGTTTTAGATTGTATTTTTATGTAAATGTTTAGTGCCACATATGCTTTTTGATTTCATTTTCCCAAAGCTGATTTTTTTTTACATTTTTTGTGAGTAAAGACATTTAAGTAAATAAAGTTGGAGAAGCTGAAATATGTTTAAAAATAAATAAAATAAAATAAAATAAAATAAAATAAAATACCAAACAGTGTAGGATAAGAAAAAGTAAACTAAACCCTGCAGATTTCTTACCTCTTTACACCATCTGTGCAGTATTGCTCTTAGGCCTTTTACATTGGTCATCCTGGGAACAAAGCTGAAGGCAGATTCCAGCAGTTTTTCCATTCACTATTCATTCAGAGGTTCATCAGCTCCATATGGATCCAGCCAACTGCTGTGTTAAATCAGAGCCTTTTCCCAGAATTGACATGGTAATGAAGTCATGGTATTGCTCACAGAAAAGGCCTCCATAGGTATTTTCCTCTCTAACAAATCCAGCCTTTTCACCCCATTCACTCCCTAAAATTATCTCATAACGTTACAACATCTGTGAACTGGGTTTTTGCCTTTTAATGTCTAGCATGTTTTATTACATGACTATGCATTACATACTGGTTAACAAGACTCCTACACAACCAAGGAAATAAAATAAACTTGCACTCTTCTCTTTCCAGCTCAGATCGTTTTGTCCCCTTGCCTTTTAATTTATATCTGCTATATTTATTTTTCTCCAGATAGAGCTGTCCAAAGTTGTATATACAAGATGAACTTCATTTTCTTTCTGCTTTTTATCAGAAAGTGTATTTAGGAATATTCCAGGATGATAAAATGTTTAACAACAAAATGGTAGGCCCGTCAATATAAACAATTGCTAAAAGGAAAGTGTTACAATTTACAACTGTGTTGTAAGAGTTTCCTTCAGTTCATCCCAGGTATGGATCTCAACTTTAATGCCAATGGTTCAATACTTGCGAAGTTAGAGAATAAATGTAAGTTTATTTTTGTAATATCCTATCTGCAATAAATATGTAGGTACTGCCTTGATATGACAACATGAGGTGTCCCTATTGGAAAACTAAGTCTTTCTCGTACTAATACTGTATTTGAACAATATCTCTCGACCTACGAAAGCAGGTATCATTATACATGGGTATTCCCAAGGTTAGCCACATAGCGGCTTAAGAGAATGGCCAGATATTTACAGTTAGCGTAGGTTTTTGAGATGGTTTGTCAGCACATATTCCACTTCTGATCAGCATGTAGGTGATCAGTCAGTACATGCAGATTTCAGGTCTGCATTTATCACTTTATCACCCAGCTCTGGGTCCCAGTAGGCTTCGGCATCTTGGATTGGAAAGCAGAAAGATATGACAGACATGATTCCCCTCCAGCACCCTAGAATAACATCCATCCAACACCGTTACTTGGAGGGAAGCAATACAGCTGATAAACAGACACCTCAGGATCAGAGTTACAATGGATTTATGGGGAAAGTGAATAAAGGTTCTTAGCAAAACTGCCTGTGTTATCCAGCTCAACTCTTGAGTACCATTCATATTTCTGGTCCCTGCATCTCAAGACAGATATAACAGAGTTACAGCATGTACAGGGAAGGGCAACTGAAGCAGTCAAAGTGGTTGTTCTAGGCAGGAATGGAGACTGAAAAATACTAGGCTCCAGGTTGGAGGGGAGGTGGCTGAGATAGGGAATATGAGCAAGGTTTATATAGAATCAAGGTTCATAGAACCACAGAGGTAGTGGAAAAGCTGAAAGCAGAACTCTTCGACAATTTTTGCAACACTCAAACTAGGGGTCACTGGACAAAACTAGTAGGAGATTGATTTAAAAGTAGTTTACACAGAAGTTATTGAACTTCTGGAACAGCTGTGGATTGAAACTACATTAGCAGGATCATAAAAAAATAAATAAATAAATAAGAAGAGAGATAACTTCATGAACAAAGAGTCCATGAGCAAATATTAAAAGTACTAAGCAGGGCTATACTCTAACATTCCTCATAAAACAGTTCTGCATGCTAGGGAAGTCAAGGGGAATGGACTGCAGAAAGAGGCCAGACTAATATGGTCTCCCTAAATACCATCTCTTGTTTCCACTTTTGGAGACAGAATGCCAGGGCAAATGGATATTGGCCTGACCCAGTTAGTGTCATTCTCGAGCTCTTTTTTACATCTTGTGAATATCACCCCGCTGTCACTCAGATCCTGTAGATCAGCATTCAACCCACTTAAACAACAACCATGGGACTGCTCTGCCAAAACCAGCATCAGATGTGGACCAGTTATTCAAAGTAAACATACAAACTGTCTAAACATACATAGAGCATAAGACCATCAGGAAGAGCTTTGGAGCAGAAATTGTGACCTCTCTCATACTCACCCGACATAAATATTTCATAGTGCCTCCAGTAACAGAAGAGATGCTTTATTACTGAGCAACAATTTATGGTTGTCTCACTGGGGTGCTCCAACTGAGTATCAGACAATCCTAGGGAGATGTGGGACCACATACAGTCACTGATGCCTCAACTAGATGCTGCAGTATATCTAGGTGACAGCATCTGTGCTGGATTAGTTTCTGGGGAAAAGTATTCTTGTCTGTGCTTGGTGCAGTAAGGTGCACTGTCATGACACTCCAGATGTAGCTCCTGTTCATCTGGAAAAGGAGCAACAGAAAATACTAGTAGGACACACATGCTTCTCACAGGTGAATAAACTCAAAAGTATCCATTATTAGCAGGAATAGCTGAACAGGCATGTCTGCAATCCTTACATCTCTAAGTCTGATATATTTAAGGATACAAAGGTCCAAGTCTGAGGATATTCCTTCTATACCACATAGACAGCTGTGAGGCACAGTGACAGCTTCACCATGACAGTTATTCGGAAAAATGACCCTGGATGCATCCAAACCTGTCCTGGGATGCATGACAACAGTCCCTTGAAGAATAAAGGAGCATTTAAGGAGCATGTACAACATCCTTAAAATACTTAGAGCAGTTTGGGAAAAATCTTCGTTTCTACGGAAATAGGAAGAAATGCAAGAAAAAAAATCTAAAAAAAAAACCAAAACAACACATTGCAAAGAAATAACATCTGGAACTTCTATAGTGGATTATGCAAAAGAATACCCTGCCCACAAAGACTTTGTTTTACCTATCCATGAAAAACAGCCGCTGAGTCAGTCAGAATCAGCCCACTCCATTTGTCCTCGCTTTAGCATTCAAGCTAACTAAAGTTTCTACCACCTAATACAATGCTAACTGTTGGAGCACGACATATTGAGCAAAGACAAATACCGTGCTACCTAGGGGCCTCTCTGGTCCCTCTGAATTCAGACAAAACACTGCGACAGACCCCATCCTGTGAAGCGATACTGGGCCTTGACACAACTGCTGCAGCAAAAATGTGGAACCGAGAGTAAAGCCGAGGCAAGTTTCAAGTCCTTGTCGGCCAGCCCTGCCGTGGCAGCCTCACACACCAACGGGATGGTTTCTACCAAGGTTTTGGCACTAGGCGGTTATGAAGAGGAAATGTAATCGCTGTCCTCAAGAAATCACACAGGACGTGATGCCTCCTGTCCCCCAGGCAGCAGATTTTCCAAGCTGGCTTTAAAACCAAGCTCTCCTGCAGGCCACAGGGCTGAGCTGCTGGCTTTCCCCCGGGAGAGCAGCACAGGGGCAGCAGGGAGGGCAAACGTGTCAGTGCTGGTGAGGAGGAGGCACCAGCTCTCTAAGGACTGATGCTACAGATTTGGGGCATTCTCTGTGTCTGGAACTGATCTCATCCTCTCTTGGCAAGAGCTTTTTAACTATTCAAGGCACTTTAGACCCCTTTATTCCCAACTCAGACAGAATAGCTGTTTAAATACAGCCTGGGGCGTGGATGTATGGCATTGTGTTGCAATTGCTTCCCCAATATTTGCAAAGAGATTGCTTACCTATTATCTAGGTGTTACGCATCTCCCCTGCTTGCTTGTTCCTATAGGCTGCCATTAGGAACAATGCAACCATGCCAGCAAGTCTCTTAACCCGGTGTACAAACATTCAGGTCTGCGAACAGCTCATACAAAGTATTTACAAAGCCACTACACCTATTATTCTGAGATTGCTGTGGAGCATCTCCCTGTCTGCCACAGGACTATAAACCCTCTGCGCACACGAGAATGCTGCTGAAGGGAACTGGCTAGAAACGGGATGCTGGCCCTACTTGCATGTAGCGCTGCTCTAACCCAGAGAGTGTGAGGAGGACCTAAGGAGGTGAATCTGTCTCCTCAGACAACCAGGACTACACTTGCAGGTGGAAACCTGTATTCCAGCTCCTTTGTAACTTTCACTGCAACTCCCATTTGGGTTATGGGCTGTTTGATTTAGTGACACTGCACGAGACAGGAAACACACTCCCTCTCTCCCTTCCCCAAGAAGTCAGCGGCACCTTGCCCTTCTGTCAATCCTGGTTGCATGAATGTAACTCACGGCTGAACGAAAACAAATGAAAAGATAATTCCTGTTGGAGTCAGACCCACAAAAGTTTGCAAAGGAATGCAGAACCCTTGCTCGAAAAAAATCCAGAAACCTTGCTCAGGGCATCGCATGATGGCTGAAATGGAGTCTACTGCTAGACGACTTCCCACATCTATTCAGGATTTTGGTGCAGCAAGTTACACAGTTAATTCCAGTTTTACTAATGAACTGGAAAAAAAAAATCCCCAACATGAATAACAGCTTTATTCATGGACACAAACTAACAGAGCCTACAACATTGTCCCAGCTAGAAGTGTCTGGTGTCTGAGGCACAGAAGCATGAAGTATGGAGGAGACTAAGCTGCCATTCCTCATCACCAGTGAAGGAACAAGGAAAGACAATGTACAGTCCTCAGTCCTGAAAATTTTCATATGTGGAAACAGTTTACAGAACGGAAAACAACACCTGAAACACGTGTATAAATTTAGGACCACAAGATAAATGTATTGATTTTTTTCTTCAGCTTAGCTCACAGGGGGTCCAAGTCAGCACTGATGAAACCAGTAGAAATCTTGCCTTTGATTTTCAAAGGGCAGACCCATTATTTCTCTTCCCCATCAAAGAGGCTCTGACTTTACACCTCCCTTGGTTTTAGTCCAGCATTTAACAACAGTCACTTGGTGATTCACGGAAATCAGCCGTAAGTGTACAGCGCTATTAATTTTTATCTCACTTGTTCTAATCCTTGCCTACTGCTGGTTGTTGTTGTTTTTTCTTTTCTAGGCAAGTGCTTTCAGCTTCCCTTTACCTGTTCCATTCCAAATTTGCTGTCCTTGCCACTTCTTTACATTCTTGCTTTCCACTTGACATTTGTATTTAGGCACACTTCAACCAAACCATTGTTTCCAATCAAGCTACTACCTGCAGCTTTTGTTTCCGTTGACCAACAGCTCCCTAATATTTCCTGCCTCTACATTTAATCCATCACAAGCCACTACAGAGGTATTTTTTCCTCCATTGTCTAGACCTAGAATTGAAATTGCAGATAATTTGTAGAATTACAATCAACTGATACACTGATACATAAATCAAGAAAGAAATGTAGCACAATTAATTACCAACTACACTTCCCAAAGTAAAACAAACAAACAAAAAAGTAAAAATTTTCACCAGTTACTTCAAGATGTCTTTTTTGGCCCTTCATAAGAGCACAAACAGTTCAGATCAGCATTATGCACAGAACAAGAACACATCCATAAAATAAGGTACTCATTAAGAGCAAGCTTCAGTGTCCAGATTCCCTACCAAGATGCCAAGAAAAGCAAGATGAAGGACTGGCAGGAATTTCAGGCCTGCTGTATACATTCTTTTGTAATTTCTTTAAAGATGAGGTAGGAGAAAATGTGCTTAGTTGTTCACAAAACTCTTAAAAAAGAAGCAAAGTTTGCTTTGAAGTTCACAAACTTGCTAATATTTTAGCTTGTGGCTGCTACATTGAACTGCTTGTTAAGTGCAGCAGGAACAATCTGTTGCACTATTAATTTAAGATATCTATATAACTGCACTGCTAATGATGCAGTCACTAATAGGAGAGGGAGTGCTTCCTTTGTAAGACCTGCTCCTGCAGTGAGCTTCATATTGGCAGATTATGAGTCAGTCTGGACCTCACAGCTGGATTGGGTGCCAAGTCCCTACTTTTTCTTCTTTACAGTTTGTTTACATACATCTTCTGCAACTTGCTTAATTTTATGTCAGCCCAGAAACTTTAGTTGCCCTCCAACTGACCACCCAGCTAAGAGTCAGACATGAGTCAAGGAGAAGATACTTGAGTTCACCCCCATTTAGCTGATTAACTGCAACCATAGCAGAGACCTGTGCCTGGACTCCTTAGAAATGATAGCAGAAAAACAGAGATAATGTTCCAAATCAGCAGAACATCAGAGAACCATCAGGGTATCAGGCAGCACAGGAGTGGGTGCACGCTTGGGTGTGCGTTCTTCTGTCTGTAGGCCAAGGTAACAGGGCTTCAGCTCAGTTCTGCACTTTCTTCCCACACTGGGTGCACAGACCATTTTGGAAAGGCAATACATAACAAACAAATGACAGCTAGGGTGGAATTTAGCTGCTTGAGTAAGAGAAATAGTTTTAGTGTGTATCTGCAGGTGTCAATTTAAGCGGTGAAAGGCTAGGGAGCCATTCAACTGACTCAAAAGTAGATGTGCACATTGGAGCAGCTGGTTGGGCATTCCCTGGAGAAACCTCTGAGTGCATTTATTTGACATCTGTTGACTGCAGTCAGTGTCATTTGAGGTGCAATTAGGTGTCCAAAAAAACTGTGTAGGGCTGGTGATGATGGCACACCACCAGTAGGACTTCTTTACTAATATGGAGCAGCAGCTGAAGGCCAGACCGGAGACTTGAGCACTTCAAATGGTGCTGGACTCCCATATGTGAGCAACTCAAACCAACCCTCTAAACATTGGTGTCTTAGTCTGTGAGGTGAGTCCTACCCTTACGTACATGAACATGTAAGAAGATTTCAGGAGGCATCTTTCTAAATAAGTTTCACGGGACACTGTAGACCTCTTAGAAACAGCAGAAGAGTCACCATAGTTTTGGTGGATTTGGGACAGGAGAATGTCCAATGCACAATTAACCTTCACAATTGGTTTATACTTTCAAGGGTTGTCTTAGATGGAAAGGCTTTAGAAATGCCTTTTAAAAAGGAATCTGGAAAGCTTAAACACTTTGAGGAGCACACAAACACATGGAGTCATCACATCTATGTGAAGCATCTCATTTGAACTCCTTGTTCCTAAACAAATAATTTTGGAAGACACCATTAGAGTCATTTGGAATTTGTGAGAAGGTGAAATGTAAAAATGTATTTCCCACCACTGACAAAGAGACATGCTGTGTGCCTGCATTGCAGGGGATGTTCCTGCAGCAGGTCTTATGGATGTTTACAGGGAACAGAAAGGCGCATTCTGCAAAACCAGACAAAAGCTGCAAACCAAATTTGCTGAGCTGTAAAGCCCACAAACCTGCCAGAGATATTTAGAAGCAAAAAGGCAGCCTTCGAACTGCATGTTTTATGCAGCAGGGTGCTGCTGAAAAGCCTCAGATGGTATAGTAGTGACAGATCAGGCAGCTTCTCTTCTAGTTAGGAAAGGTGCCTCAGCTGGGTTGGGGCAAAGAGATTCGCAGTGCTGTTTCTCATTGGAAACGATACCTCACAATTAAGGCTAATCCTTCATTTGATGTTTACTCAGTTTACTGCCATTCTGCACTGCCCACATCTGGCGTTACACTTTGTATTTATTCTAGCCAATATATATTTATTCATCAGCTGCATCTTTTCTAGCCAGGGTTGAGATGGCAATTTCATTCTAAGTCTCTGCATGCATTGACGGATACATTACCTTTTAGCTGAACTTTCACATGCTTGTTCTCAGGCCAGAATTTATTTATTTATTTCTCAAAGTTAGAAGGAAACGTGTAGCCCTTTTGAAACCTCTCAAATCTAGATGTGAGAATGTGTCATTTCAATATTTTTTTTTAATAAAGTGCTTTTTTTTATTATTTCTGTTTTTCAGTCCTATCATTTCAGTCCTATCATGAAATTGTATTTCTTCAAATATTATCATAAACGTGAAAAAGGCACAAGATTTTGTTTAGGGAATGTAAAGGAGAAGGATCACCACCACTCCTAACTGTTTGGTATGCTCTTCAATGGGAGGGTAAAATGTGTGCCTATGAGAATGTTTAATGAGTCACATTTGCATACAAATAGTTACAGAGCACTCAAATGAGTCAGGAAAATTCACACAGTTTCTAAAAATGAGTGCATATGTTAATGCAATGGCAAGGCTGAGATTGTAATCGAAGATAAGCAAAAATATTTACTGCTCTGATTTCAAAAGAGACCTTAACTTCTGCCCATCCCTTCCACCTACTACAACAGCCTCTGAATTAGGTAATATTTGTTCAATTCAGATCTTGCCAGTGTTTATCTATATAGAGCTTTGATTACTTTTTTTTTCTTGGGCGGGAGGGTGAATATTTTTGGTACAATCCAACATTATTTTTCTTGCATGAATGGCAAAGTACATTATATCTATATCGCTTTCTATTTTGCGGCCACAATATCTGCTGACTTTCTTATCCTCCCTTCGAGGGACAATGCTTAAAAACAGCACTGTGAGACATCTTGAAGGTTATCCGAAGTAGGGCATGGAGCAGTGCTCACCCACTGATTACACAAGGCTCTGCAGAGACAAGGCCCTTCTCTTGAAGGTTTATCTCCTACCTGCTGGAAACACCAGGGTGGCAAACTTCTGTTAGAGTCACGTAGTCAGCCCAAAAGGAGCATGCGCTGCAGGTAACACTCTAAGCTGAAGGACTGTAACTGGACAGGATTTCTGGCAGTAAAAAAATCAAACGAATAAAGAGAAAGTTAGTGTAGTCTGGGGCCTAGAGTAAGCAGGATATGTATTTATGAAAGATATCCAGCAAGGGGGTTATAATGATATCTGTGTGTCATAAATAAATTGTGTGTCCTGGTAAAAACAGGGACTTGGGCTCGCATGGTCCGGTGTGCTGCTCAGGAAAGTCAGCAAGTGTCGGAGAGCTGGATTTTGTGCAAAGAGAAAGGCAGAAAGGAGCTGCTGTTTTTTTGGAGAAGGCTTGGGTGCGTGCTTGCAGACCTCTGTCAGGCAGTATCAGAAGATGCCTTAAGATGACAGGATGAGTACAGCCTTCTGCTGCTATAATGACCAAGAAAAAGAGTGCAGTTCATGTCCAGGACCCAGAAGTCTGCTTGAAGAGCTCACTCTCCTTTACAATGGTTTATAAAAGCTAAGGTAACATAACAAAGAGCAGAAGGAAAAAAGAGGATTTTTCTTTCTCTATGCCTCACTGCAACAGCTAAACAACCCAAAGATGACTCGTGTTTGCAATCATGCTGCCACAGCAGCTATCACAAGCACCTACCCATGCCATGGGTGACACTTTCTCTTCTGTAGGGGAGGACATCACGTGAGGACTCCAGGAACTAAGCACTGCCTGACTTTTGCATCTGTCATCCCTGCAAGCTGCCTGGTTTTAAAACACTAGCAAAAATGGCAAGGTAACAGCTTGTGTTTGTTCTGTCATCCCCCCACTTCGAGACCCCTGACGCACTGAGAGACAGACTGCGGGTCAGGTTCTGCTCTGCCCCGTTCTTTCTGTAGTCATTTACACCTGTACAAACTGAGTGGAAAACATGCAAAATGGTACCATTTTGTTTTGATAGTGTTTTACCCTCACTTTGCAGGGGTGAGAATGAATAGACAGGGTGCAAGGCAGTGGAGAATCAGGGATTCTATATATTAAAAAAAACAGCGCAGACAGCCACGGGAAGTGTCAAACGTGATACAAAGGGACTGTTCGTGCATTCACGCTCAGCATCTGTGATCCGGACAGTATAAACAGAAGTCGGTATCTTTGTGCTACGTGGGGCTCATAGGGTTTTGTTTATACGCTTTAAAAAACCAGCAGACCCGCAGGGCTGAATGTTGCAGGGTGCTTTGCAAACACCGATCTCGCTTGTTCGCAGCATTTCAGGAGCCTCCTCAGCACACGCTGAGGAATTCCCTCATTGTTGGGCGACGGAGAAGGCTATTGTCAGATGACGGATGCTGGCTCCCTGCCACGTGATGTCGGAGCCTCCAGTTTTAATTAAAAACCCTAAAACAATCTGAAGAATCGCCCGTCTGAAGCTCCGATTAGCTAGGATGCCTGCCCGCTCCAAACGCATTTAGGCAAGTAATAGCAACGGGAAGGGAGCCTGTCACTCTGCGAAGGGTTAAGATCAGCACCCGCGTGTGGCTCCCCCCAAAACAGACCTTTGATGCTCGGAGCCAAGACGTGTTAACATATTCTGAAAGGGTGGACACTGAAGCAGTCCCTCGGTGCGGCCGGGGAGCTGAATTCACAGACGTGCGAGAGTCACGACGAACAAAATGAGCGTGGTGGCTGAAAGCAAGCTGGTGGAGCCGTGACTCGAGGAGAGGGAAGGTAACAACTGGGGGTGCTGAGAGCTGCTCTTATCTGTGTCAGCTTCCAATGACAGCTGGTGATTACTAAAAAGGCATTATGGCCTTGTCCTCCCCAGCAGGAAAGAGGCTGATAGGAAAACCACAGTAGAAATAACGTGAGCCTGTTTTCGCATAGGCTGGCTAGAAAACAATTTAACTTGCACTCTGCCTGGCCGTTATCAGCAGTGCCCCATAGGCATCGGGGTCGAAGTGCATCCTGAGGAGTGATTTGAAGGAGAACAGCTGGAGAGAGTTTTCCAGACTTTGTTCCACATGTGGAGGGTAAGGATGCAGGAAAGCGTGAAGATATCTGGGTGGGAAAAGGACCAACGCATGGCAAAGGCTGGCATCGCTCACAGAGCAAAGGTTATGCTCAGCAATGCGCTAAGTTAACAGAGCTGGAAAGAATGGGTAACGAGAGGCTGAAACAAGAGCAAGCTTCTTTTTCGCCTGGAGCACAGGGGCAGAGCCAGTGGAGGGATGCAGCGTGATGTTAGTGGCTGTAGGTGCAGGTTTTCCCCTTATTTAACTATATGGGTTGGGAATTGATTGCATTTTTTTTTGTTTGGAAGAAAATCCCATGCATCCTGGATTTTGTGTTGGTCTCCCTCATACTATAAGCACGCTTGAGAGCTATTAAGCAGAGTAGTCACCAGCCAAGCAGTTAAAGCTGGGCTCTGACAGGTTTCCCAAGCTGCTTCTGAATGTCTTTGGCAAATAAATTCCTCCTCGCCTGCTAATTTAAGACTTTTAAAATAATTTAGCTCTCGAGTACATAAAATAAACTGATTATCTTGTTCTTTACAGTCTGAGGACAGAATCTATTTAGAACCTGAGCAGGCTGGCTACGTGCAAGTGGCAAGTTTTAGATAAAATTCACTTGCCAACCCAGAGCACTGAAACAAATTTTCTCTCTGCTCTCACAGGCAACAGCTTTACCAGCCAAACCCCAGCTGTATCCCTCATATACATTCACAAACTCACCTGAAGCTGAATCCAGAGCTGTGGGGCTGACAGGGAAAGGCTTCCTGGGTTTCACTGTCTTTGCATCAGGCCCCACAAGAGTAAAGCATCACAATCACTGAGTCTCCATCAAAGGAGTATCTACGGCCTGTGTCGTGTCTCACCCATGGCCACCCCTGCAGCAGCTCATCCACACGGGCAGCCTGCTTATCCTACAGAGGAGTGTGCATTTGCAGCTTACACACACGTGCTTAACTCTCCTCAACAGCGGAGAAGAGAGCGACTGATATACTGCAGATTGCCAATTCTGAAAGGTGTGCTGCTGCTCCAGTGCAGAGAAGAGAGGATCATCTCCCAAAATGGCAATGCCTTTACCAGGTTTAAAATAGGAACGTCTACATTACAGCAAAAAAAAAACACCCAGACAGCAAAAAAATTACCTAAAACTTTCCCATGACATTTGTTTTTTCTTGATAGAATCTATACGAACACTATTGAAGACAGAGCAGGAGCTCACACAGAAAAGAAGAAACCATCGAAGCAGAACATCGTCACTCTGCACTAAACAATTTATGCAAATATAGTCAAATAGCAGCAAGTATTCAGCAGAGGTTTTACATCAGATATGACTTCAAAGTGATGCTGGATATAATGGAAAGGTCCCGTACCCCAAAATTATACTGAACAGACACCGGAAGAACGATTTTCCCATCATTCTTCAAGACACTTTTCAGGATGTCTTACCATCATGCTTTAGAAGAAACCCAAGAATATTGTCATGAATATTTCCTCAGAAAATTCTCAGAGAACTGACCTGATGTGTAAAAGACCAATGCTTCATAGCCTGGCCTTCCCCAGTTCAGACCGCAACTTGGGATTCCCAGCGTACCAGATGAATGCCCCACGCAACCACTTCTGGAGTCTCTTCCCCGGCAACTTATGTGAAACTTTATATGGATTTCATTGTATCAGTCTTGAGCTTATATCTCCCAGAGGCTAGAGGACTTACCTAGCTAGGGTTAAATGTACCATAACTTACTTCATAAGTGGTCCTGCCTATAACAGGACACGGAAATGTAAGAAACATCTTCAGAAGCATTCACTTTCTGAGTAGTGCTCTTTATTTTAGTTCCTGATTTCAAATGGAAAAAGAAATGGGAAAAGAAAAAAAGAAGAAGAAAGAAATGATTAGATATATAAACCCTGAATTCTCCTTCTCCCGTTTCCCTTTAATCCTTAGACATCCTTGTTTGTGCTCCAAGTTCTACTCCAGATGTGTCTGGCACCTTCCCTGGTCCTCCAGCTCAAGCCAAACAACCCAGCACTCTTTCTTCTCCATTCCGTCAGCTTTACCTGGATCCTACGCTGGCTCTGCACTGCCTTGTGAGTTCCCAGCTGAAGAGCGGGCATTACAGAACCACAGAATGGCTTGGGTTGGAAGAGACCTTAAAGATCACCTAATTCCACCTTCCCTGCCCTGGGCAGGGACACCTCCCACCAGCCCAGGTTGCTCAAAGCCCCATCCAGCCTAAAATCAGAGCTAAAATCAATCTGTAGGCTCTGAAAAGCTTACTGGAAACTGGAATGTCCCTTATTACAGCGAATGTCTGTCGCCCCCAGAATCACTTACTAGAATATCCTCTGTCCTACCCTCAGAAGGGACATTCCCTTTTCAAGGAAAAAAAATGATATCTGTTAACTTTAAACCAATGGTCATTTGTGAAGCAGCTGACCAGAAAATGTCCTGGTTAATAACGGCAGTTCTGGCTGCCAAGCCTGTGATAGATGGGACCTGTTACTTCATAGTGCTTGGCATTTTCATTACACTTGAGATATTTAAGAACAACTCCCAATGACTTCCCATGTGGTACGCAGTCTCCTGACCAAAGTCTGCTTTAAATGACTTGTCTGTCATTGTCATCTCACAAAAAAAAAAAAAGAAAAAAAAAACTTTGTAGCAGAGGCATGGATTGAATTAAGTCCCCCACAGCAGAATTCAGCTGTTTTATGGGAGCATCTTGCCTCTTTTACAGCCCTGTGCATGTACTGCTGCAATAACTGAGACAGGGCTCCCACAGAAGGCAACCTCCCTCACTATGTAAGTCACAGCTACGCAGTAAATGAATAAGCAGTGCCATAACTGAAGTTACCACAGCCAAAACCAGGCTGAACTATGGCTCAGAAATGCATAAAGCTTACAGCTACGAGCATTTAGCCTAGAGGTTACACACTGCGGCCTGTAAATCCCCAGTACTCCACAAGACCCTAACAAGAACTTGTTCTTGGTGAAGGTCCATTAATCACTGCTCATTTTCTGTCTGTTGTCAGGAGTTTTAATTAAAATGTGCCAAGTCACACAGGAAACAAAGCAAAAAAAAAAAAAAAAGAGAGAATTTTCAGGTGTCTAGAAAGTCCGAGAAGCAGCCCTGGCATAGGCCATCCACATGAGGACCACGGTACTCAGTTAAACCTCACGTTGGCTGGGCTAAGCAGAGCTTGACTCGGAAGCCAAGGGTGTACCAGGATAGATTTAGAGTTTTTAAACTTGTGCATTAGGTTGAGAAAAGTCACTGCAAAAGCAATGATTTTATCAATTGTCTGTAACCAGAGTCTTGAAAGACAGGATTAGTTGTAGACATCTACCAGAACTATGCCCTACGTCAAGTGAGATGAATCCCACCTCCAGAATCCAGAGACCCGTAGGGCTGTGAAAGAGAACAAGGAGCACAAAAGCACAAAACCCATCCTACTGAAGTGAAAAGAAAGCAGAGCTGACACGGCAGGAAATTAAGAAACTACAAAAAGTCCAAATTCTGACCCAAATTTAAAGAAGAACAACTGAGATCCTTAACAAGGTATAAACCAGCTGTTGTGTTCTGGCCTAAAATATCCTAAAAAGCTTGTGTATCCTTTTAATCTTTTCAGACCTCTTGTCTCTGCTGGAAACAATAGCTCGAGGCCTTAAGTAATTTAATTTTGAGTCCATTCCCAATTACTTTTATGTTGCCAAATTTAAACATCTTGAGCGCACATATAATTTCAGTATTTTGATAAAAGAAGTAAAAGGGCTCCTCGAGCATGTGTCTTGTACTACTTGAAGGCACTCAGCCTTCTGGAGTGATTGACACGAACAATGTGGTGGAATCATCTCCAACTACACTTGCAGCTAAAAACCCATCAGAAGAACATATGACTTTAATTTTGCCAAACTGAACACCATCGCCTCCACCATCTAGATTTTGAAAATGACTGGACATAACCTTCACAGGACCTCCAACAAATATTAAATTATAAAAACACACAGCTTGTCTTTTCCTGCAATCACCTATTTGCAAAGATTGTATGTGCACCAAACTTAGACACACACACAAAAAAAGAACACTTGCACAGTTGAAATCTGATAAGAAGGCTCGGTGACCTTTTGCTGATCTCTGATGAAACAATGAGGTACATATTTGGGGTTTATCCTGTGCTTCACCTCAGCATTACTCCATGCTATCAAAAATGAAAAACTTTAACTTTTAGAAACTGAAAATTACATGGTCACCTCCTCGGGGCTAGGATTAAAGGAAGCATTTTTAAAGGCACCTAGCCTTCAGTTTTAGAAGTTGAAGAGAGATTTTTCTGGGTGACAGTGCCTAAAATGTAACGTAAGCTTAGTGATACTTTCCAAAGTACCTGACTTCCATTCACTTAAGTAAGCAGCATTTCAGCTTTTTGAAAGTCCCAGTTGAAGCCTCTTTATATCTTCCTACATTTTAATGCACATTTTTGTGCAACTGGCACCTCTCAAGTTAAAATAGTACATAGTCACTTAGACCGTCCACAAAAGAAGTTTGTATGATGTCCTTGAATAGTACCATGCTCAGATAATTCACGCCAGCAGTCCATCTCCAGCCTTCCAGGGGAAGGAATTGCCATCGTACAGAGAGAGAACTAAAATGACTAACATACCCGATTTTTAAAGACTAAAATCAGGTATGATGACTGAGAAAAATTAGTCATCTACGGTGGAATTCACCTCACTTGGCATCTGTAAGTCAGGCTTCTGATCAAAACTGGTCGTCTAGCTTCTGCTGAGAACTGACGGGGAGAGACGGCCCCCAGCGAGGAGATTCGTTCCATCCAGAGGTGTCAAACAGGCACAGAATGAATCATGCTCTGCAGGTGTCTCTTGTTCTCTCTTCCCGCTGTAGAGAGACAAGGCACCAGCCCTCTAAATAGCTAAGATAAGGTGAGATGAACCTCACCCTCATGGGTGAGTCTGCCAGGCCAGGCTCAGCATTCGAGCTCTGTGCCATCCAGGAGATACCTTTGCCCCAGAGCTACAGTGGCAGGCTCCCTCTTGTTTATAACACCTCTGGCCCTTTGAAATTTGCATCCTTTTCTTTACCGTGGCAAGCTTCAACAGGACGGGTGGGTATCCTCCACCTCAGTCTTATCTTTAGTTGTTGGGGGTGCGTTGCAAGCAGGAGGGTTTATATCTCCTCTGACGAGGAGAGCACTGAATCCGAGGCTCTCACTACCAGGGTAGGTTATCTCACGAGAAAAAGAGTTTATAAAAGAGAAGCAGCACTTTGCCTTCTCTCCCCCTCAGCTTTCCAGAGGAATTTAGCCATCCTCTGAGCACATCTCCTGGATCAGGCCGCTCAAGAGATTTAGACACGTACCTATTTTGTGATTTCCAGTTGGGTTTACGCAGCAGACAGTGGCCAAGAAAGTCAGCTGAACCTAGATAATGCTGACTCCGAGTTCATAGTAAAGCAAAGTTTTAAAAGCTTGAGAAACCTCTCCAGATCTCGCGTGGTTCAGCAGGACCTCTGCGGGTGCACGTGCGTTTGGGACTGGGTGCACATGTTTTAAGTTGCATTTCCAGTAGCCGAGCCCTGTGTGGAATGAACCTCCCCAGACCATAAAATATTCTGCTCTACACATTAGGTAAAAAGCAGCGAGAACACTGTGGGTCCTGTCCCGACACAACCAACAATAGCTTTGGAAACCACTGAATTAGTGCTGCCTGCTTAACCCCACGAGGCTTTCCATCACCTGAGTGAGGTACTCTAACCAAAGTGAGCAGGAAGGCGAGATCATAGATTCACCAGCCATTAGATCACAGTTGCCGTACAGCCTTCATTCTTCCCCTAAATATATGAAATATTATTATTACAGAGCAACAACAACTGCACAGAGCACGCTATACAGACACATCTATTCTTAAAAATATAAATTTACAGTTTGACGGGAGTGAGGTGGCAGGACCCTACCTGCAAGAGTTATTTAAAACCTTCTCCCACCAATGCAGTTTCCAGTCCTTCCTTTTTTCCCAGTGACATTAAGCCAAGCATTAATCCTTATCAGACCTTATTCACACAGACCCGAACCTAAAAACCAAAGTTAGGCCAGAGTGAGAGGCTGGGGGAACTGGACCTGCCAGGCAGGTAACTAATGAAAGCACAAGACCCTTTTTTATTCCTTCATTTATTCCTCGGCGCATGCTAGCTACTGTCAGCAGCCTCATGACTGGCTCTCCTCTCTTTTCCATCTAAAATGGGGTTTCTCAGAGAATTGTTGAGGGGTACAAAATTTGTGACATTTTAGAACTATATTAATTTAAAAGTAGCTCTAGACAAGCCAAGGTAGATGAAAACCATCTGCTACGTAAGCAGTGTGCGAAGGGAGGAACTCATCTGATCCCAGATTTTAGCACAGCCCCAGAAGTTACAGGGACACCTCGCTGGTTCACTATAAGCACTTCTAGAAGACACGCTGCCTAAATTAACTAAAACACAGACATTACATTAGTAGGAATTATTCCATAGTCAAAGAGTATAATTATTTTTTAAAGTAAAAAAAAAAAAATTAAAATAAAATATTAAATAAATAAATAAATAATAAGAAAAATAAAAAATAAAAAAATAAAAAATAAAGTTATTATTTTTTAAAGTAAAAAAAATTTAATTTATTTTTAAAATTATTTTTGGGGGGGGGGTAAATAGGTAAGAGTTAATTGTCGGATTTAATACACCTCCCAGCAATAATGCTGTGCCAGCGAGATGCTGCTTTCAGAGATTTCATGGCAGTATTCTTCAAGGAGCATCAGCTAAGCAGCAGCCCTGTGCAGGTGGCAGTTTACATACAGAAATGCCTTCAGGGCACTGGTCCTGCTTATAGAAATGAGAAACCCTACAGGACAGAAGAAGACGTTAGAGCTGAAGTGCCTGGACCTGGACTTCATAAAAATGTCCCTGCAGAACAACACCACTCCTGCAGAGACACCCATCTTTGCAGGATGGTGCTAGAAAACACAGTCTGAGCAAAAAGGCATTCCTGCAAACTTGGGAGAGTGATTGTACAGCAGTAAGCATGTCAGAACTCAACTAGAACAGCGGCCTGTCTATCCTACAGTCCAACACTTTGGGCCAAAAAAGCAGAAGTCTAGGAAGAAAGTAGAAAATACATGTGTTTTGGCACAACATTTCCCAAGCCTCTCAGCTCGGGAATATAAGAACAGCAGATGAGGGATGTTTGGAAGTTGGGATGAGGGGAATGACACCGTACAAAAGCAACATTATTCAAAAGCATATTGGGAGGGGGGGGAGAGGAAAAGAGATCTTGCCGTTGGCACCTGCAAAGGAAGGAGTTTGGAAAAGGGACTCGGAGAAGGTGCGTCCATGCACTGCTTGAAGAAAACCGTGGCTGCTGGGAAGTGTGGGGGAGCTTTCCCTATGGCAGAGTGCAGGGGGATGAAGGACGGCAGGAGCTCCCAAGGCTCACCTGCAGCAAGGCAGGATGTTGGGAAGCACAGCTGGGGGTGGCAGCGGGACGTCTGAGTGTCGGGGGTGCAGGACCTACGGGAGGAGGCTCTGGGGACAGGGGAACAGACGGAGCATTTTGGAAGCAGGGCTGAATGGGGGCAGGCGTCCTTGGGACAGAATGGGGGGTTCACAGTGGGGTGGGTGGAAGGGACACGAGGATGCGTGTCTTCGTGAGGCACCTGGGAGCGATGAGGAGCCCTGCTGCAGCAAGAGACGCTGCCAGAGGGGGACCTGAGGGGCCCTGGGGGGGAAGATCTGGGTTCTGGGATGCAGGGTTCAGCCCCCCCAGCAGCAGGGTTGTTCCCCAAAGGCCCTGGGAACAGGGTGATGTCCCCCTGCTTCCCGCTGCTTCTCCCAGGGAGCCACCGTCAGCGTTGGCACACGGCCACACACGACGGGCACGTGGCTCCCTGCGAGGCACAGCGGCGGTGGAGCAGGGGGAACAAGGATGGCCTGCTGCTGGCATGGCACGGAGCAGGGCACTGAGGCAGGGGAAAAAGCAGAATTTGATTTAAAAAAAAAAAAAAAATCCCTTCCCCCAAGGCAGCTGCAGAGTGCAATGAAACCCCCTTTTAGGCACAATCAGCCCCGAGCATCTGGGCAAGGATGAGGTGGGTGCAAAGTGCACGGGGAGGAAATGTGTCAGCTGCAGCATCTGAGAGCAGCAGAGCAAACTCAGAGACGGGAAATGAGCTTGCAAAGTGCACCCAACAAGATGATCGCGGGGATAAGTTGCTTCTATGGAAACTGCAGCCCGATGAACCAAAAAACAGTTTGATGGCAAAGTTTTAGCAGGAGCCGGCTCACGCCTGGTTTCAGCTACATTCCCCACCCCCTGAAAAAAAAAAAAAAAAAAAAAAAAAAAAAGGAGAAAAAAGCTGCACAATGTGTTTCTTGTTATGGACGAAAAAAAAAATGGGGACACAGGTTTTTTCCTGTATGGGCTACATCATATTAAGCTGTAAGTTTAGTTCTGGACAAACAATCTCTTGTTGCATCTCTGGGATGGAGGTTAATGAATTCCCACAGATGATGTTGGCCAAACAGTGGTCGGCTTGTGACTTGATTTCCAGCATCATGATGTGAGGGGATCAGTATAGAAAAGCACTTTGAAGGGAAGAGGCTGCCTACAGCAGGATTGTTTCTACAAGCTAATTGTACTGAGTGCAGCTGCACAAAGCTGGATCAACAGTAATAGAAGGCGGCGCAGACTTCCTGACGCCAGCCCCGCAGAGCTCCCACCAACAGCCTGGCAATTCCAGATTGTTTTCCAGACCTTATCTCTCCCCCAAGTTTTTTTTTTTTTCTTTTGCCTTTTTTTTTTTTTTTTTAATTTTGTGACCGGAACAAAAGTAACAGGAAAATCCTTTGTGAAAGTAGAAAACGCTGTTACAGACCGGTGCGTTTCGCAGAAGTTGTAACTAAATATTTCGCATGCAGAGGCTCTCTTCCCCTCCCGCTCAAAAGGAATAAAAGGGGGGGGGGAGAAAAAAACACACACCAAACTTCTTAAAACTCCTTTCTTTGAATGAATTCGAAACGTGAGGCGAACAAAAGGCACCGGGCAGCCGAGAGCAGCGGGGTTTGGCGAGGTGTTTCACCTGGCGCGTTGCAAAGCCCCGCACCAAAACCTACGCGGTGGTGTCAATGACTTGGGAAGGGGCCAAGTTTGACAGATTTTTTCTTTTTTTTTTCAAGTCCAGTTTGAGGCAATTAAATCCATTTGCGTTTATTCCTCGATAAATAAATGTCACTAACAGCGACGGGGCACAAGGGCAGTGCTCCCCCCCCACCCCCTCTCTCTCTCCCCGCCATTTCCCTCAGGCGCCCCAAAACTCGAGCGGGCTGACCCGGGGGCGGGGGGGGGGGGGGGCGTTTTTTTACCTCACAAAAAAAACCCAAAGCCCCTCCGGAGCCCCAAGAACCCCCCCAGACCCCTCAGCAGCCTCCCCCCCCCCCCCCCGAGGCGGGCCGTGAGGCGTCCGGCTTCGGCTGCCCCCGCTGCAGGTGCGCCCGGGAGGGGGAAGCGGGGCCGGGCCCGCCGCCTGCCTGCCGCCTGCCTGCCGCCGCCGCGGGCGCAGCCCCGGTCGCCATGGCAGCCGCCTGAGCGGCGCCGCCGGGCCCGGGCGGCGAGGGCGGGCGGGCCGAGGGGGGGGCGGCGGCGAGGGGCTGATGTCACGGGGCTGGCGCCGCGCAGTCCCGGCCGGCCCCGGGCTGAGGGAGGGGAGGAGCGGGGCCGAGCAGCGCCGGGGCCCCCCCGGGGGGCAGGGGGACGGGTGAGGGGGGGAAAAGGCCGCGGGGCCCCCCACGGCGGGGCCGGGCGCCCCTTGGGAAGGAGGGGGGGGGGGAGGCGAAAAGGGGGAGCAGCGCGGGTAATTAATCGGGATGTTAATTGGCGGGGCGGCTTTGCGGGGTTGTTGGCGCCCGCCCTCCGCCCGCACAGCACCGCGCGGCCGCGCTCCATCGTTTCTGGGGCAAGTTTCGTCATTTTTGGTCGTGTGCGGCCGCCCCGCCGGAGCCGGCTTTCCCTCGGGTGCTGCTTAGTGTGAGTACGGGGAAGGAAAATGCGAAGGAGCTCAGCTTAAAATCCTGAGATAAACCCTCCAGTTAAACAAAAATAAGTAATTTATTGCTTTATTCTTTCACCGATGTTTCACTGGCTGCTACCACCGGCAGCAGCCCCCAGGAGCGGGAGGGAGGCAGCTCCCTCACGGCTGCTCATAGTCCGGCTCTAACGGTCCCAACCGCCGCCCGGCCGCGCGCAGCCCCGTGCGCTCAGTCCGCCCGCCCGCCGCGCACTATTTACTCCCTCAGCTGAGCGGCCGGGCCCCGCCCCCCCGGCGCCGCCATTGGCTGGGCACGCGGAAGCCCGCGCGGCCACCCCCCTTGTCGCTGCGGCCCGAGTGGGCGGGTGCTCAGGTTGATGGACGGGTGCTCGGCGGCCAATGGCAGCGCGCGCGGGCCGGGCGCGGCGGCGCGGCGCCTATAAAAGGGGGGGCCGCGCGGCCCCGCGCCTCAGAGCGAGGTGCGGCGGCGCGCTGAGGGGAGGCAGGCAGGGCGCTCCGCAGGGCTCCCCCCCGTGCGTTCAAACAGCTCGCTCCGCTCCGTCCCTCTCTTTTCCTCACCGCCTTTCAGCGATGAAAGCCTTCAGCCCCGTGAGGTCCGTGCGGAAAAACAGCCTCTCGGAGCACAACCTGGGCATCTCCCGCAGCAAAACCCCGGTGGACGACCCCATGAGCTTGCTGTACAACATGAACGACTGCTACTCCAAGCTGAAGGAGCTGGTGCCCAGCATCCCGCAGAACAAGAAGGTCAGCAAGATGGAAATCCTCCAGCACGTCATCGACTACATCCTGGACCTGCAGATCGCCTTGGACTCGCACCCCAGCATCGTCAGCCTGCACCACCAGCGGCCGGGACAGAGCCCGTCCTCCAGGACCCCGCTGACCACCCTCAACACAGACATCAGTATCCTCTCCCTACAGGTAAGCCGCTCTGCTTGCCCTCCCCGGGGGTCGTGCAGCCGGGACATCCCCACCAGAAGGCTGCCCGGGCTGCTCAGCAGGCTAACGGCGGGGTCTTGCCTCTGCTCTCTCCTTGCAGGCAGCCGAGTTCCCCTCAGAACTCATGTCAAGTGACAGCAAAGCACTTTGTGGCTGAATCCAACGGTGAGTAGAATACGCTTCATTTTCTTTATTATAAGATTACAAGAATACAAAACTTCAGGTTAAAGTGGTTGGGCTTTGAATGGGATTTCCTCCCCCCCCCCCCCCCCCCCCCCCCCCGGGATGACTGTCACTTGCAAAACAAATAACTCCTAAAAGTTCACTTATAGTTGACTTATTGTTGCCAATAATTCTCTTATTGTTGCCAATAATCCTAATCCAACTGGAAAATAAAAAAACTAGCCTCCCAACTGAGTCTTGCAGTCCGAAGTGTATCTTGCTGTTAGGGTTCATTAAGCAGCACAGGCTGTCTGCTCTGCTACTGCTTAAAGCAAATTCCCTGGTTATCTCTTCTTGAAGTCTTAACTTCCTGGGCCAAAGTGACTGATTAAGTTGGGAATCTTGGCACAATTTCGTGAATTCTGTGATGTGGGATCGTCTGCACTATCAGTTAAATAAGTGACTGCTTTTAATCAAATAATTGCTCTAAGAGGCAGACTGGCGCCTCTGAGCATTGCGTTTGCAGAGATCTAAATAGAGATTGGGCTGAGAATCCTCTTTCTACCCTTTCCCTTGAGTGTATGTTATTTTAATGTTCAATTTGCGCTCTTGAGAGCGAGTGTGTGAGCGTGTATGTGTTGCATCTGGACGCCAGGGTTTGCCCAATCTTTGAGTGTTTGGTTAAATGTTCAAACTGTGGCTTCCTCTCTGGCGCCAGTCTGTCCGGATCTCTGCCCTGTTAGCATTCTCCTAAATATGCCTCTTTTCAATCTCTTGCAGGTGTTCCACTGATGAGTGTTTTTTTTTTTTTTGCACAAGAAAATGTCTACAAGATTTTTTTTGAGGTGCTGAATTTATTTTTCAGCTGTATCTGGAGGGGGGAAATCCACGTTAACTAAAAGGACCTTTAAAAATGATTAAAGAAGAAAAATCAAGATTGATCTTTATCCCCACCCCATTCTTCAACTTGGACTGAACCTAGTTATTTATGAAGAGACTCTTAAATACCCTTTCCCTAGTTGGAAGGCTTCCTTTATATACTATTCCCAACGTGGGGAGCGAAACAAAATCTCACAAGGAGTTGCCCATTTTAAAGCAGACTTTGCCTTTTTTTCCAAAGGTGGAGCGTGAGTACCAGAAGGATCCAGTGTTCAGTTTTTTAGGAGAGTCTGTGGTCAGAAATTACCTTTCTGACACAAACCTAGGACTGAATGCTGTGTATATATTTATATATAAATATATATATATGAGTGAAACCTTGTGAACTCTTTAATTAGAGTTTTCTTGTATAGTGGCAGAAATGTAAATTTCTGCAAAAAGTGTAATGATGTACTTAATCATGCTAAACTTTTTATAAAAGTTTAGTTGTAAACTTAACCCCTTTTTATACAAAATAAATCAAGTGTGTTTATTGAACTGATTGCTGGCTATTCTTTGGGGACCAACTGTTGGCTGGCTGTGATTTGTGGTGTTTGTTTTTTTAAAAATACTTAAACATTCTGTTACAGTTTTACTGAGTAAAAGTTCAAATATGTAGAGAATACAAAGAATAAAATTACCTGAAGTGAATAATAATTCTTGTAACCTGGAAAGTCTTATTTGAATGTATATGACAAACTTCTAAAGGATCTGTCTGTAAACAGAGTGAAAGGAGCTAGTAAAGTAATTTATTACGGAGGGGATGCTATTGACAAAGTGTTTGGAAACATACACAAAAGCGGTTAATCCTGAGACATTCCCATGGAATGTAACTTCTTTTTTTCCCACCCCTACAGATGATTTAGTGCTCAGTAGTGATGCCCTGGATCTGTTAATTTGTGTTCAGAATAATCGCTCGGAATTAGGGGTTGTGGGTGGTTATTAGTCCCCCAACTATTAAATTTCTCTAAAAAGGCTTTGAATGTGCGAGCTGGTGATGCGTTAACATGGGATCTAAAATGATGAAGTGACTGTTGCCTTTCTACACTGGAATTTTCATGCTTCCATGCAGTATTTCAATGAAATGGGGTTTCTAATCAGTTGCAGCAGCAGCTCTGTATGACTAAGATACTGAGAATTGAGCTTAAATCACTGTTGTGTTACTGATTAAACTTTGGCTGCTCCTAAAGGAACTCTTTCTCCATAAGAATTAAATTAAGTTTGAAATAGGACTCGAAATTCTTGAAAGCCAGTAACAGCTTTTTTCTCTTTTGCCTTCAGAAACTGTGCAATCCGCCCTACTTATTGAAGGGCATTAACGTACCCTCCGAGCCCACTCTAACGAGCATTGTTCATTACATCTCTTTAGTTGTCATAAGACGGGATGTGGGAACTGTGCCTTATCAGATGATGTTCTAATTTAAGCTCAGTTAGAAACCCACCTCACACAGGAACTAGATTTTGAGTCCTACAAATGAATTAAAAGAGGATCACAAACAAGGGAAACTTCACTGATGTTTCGGGTAAGTAAAACTGGCAGGCCCCACGCTTTGGGCGTGTTTAGGATTTGGGGAATCTGGCAGGAGCCTCACCTGGGGCCAGCAGCACTTTCACCAGCGGGCAGGTGGGCGGATGGTGCGCGGGGGCAGCAGCTGCCTTTCCTTGCCCTTGACACCAAATCCGTCCGCGCAGGCTGGGAGAAAGCCAGCGCTGATCTCTTAATACAGCCGCAGCAGCGCACCTCTCCCAGGATCAATGCAATCAGAAGACAGAAGGGTTCAGCCGGGAGGGGGGAAGGCCAGGGGTGATCTTCTCACAACGCATCCAGCAGGGATTAAGGAAATCTCTCCCCATCGCAAACACTCGCTGTGCCTCCTGTGGCCGAGCCCTGCTACTGTCTCAGCGCTGGGTTTGTCCCAACTTGGAGCGATGAACGTTTAACCCTGGCAGCCCGGTAGTAACAGATTTCATCACTGCAGCTCTGCACGTCGCAGTTCCTGAAATACTCCTTTCTGTGGGTGTTTTACCGACGTGAACAGTAGCAGATTCGGGGGGTCAGTCAGTGCTGAGGGCTTAGTCTTTTCAAAACAGTAACAATCTTAACATAATCACCACCCCATTTCTCCCTCAAAGCTAATTTTTCACCCTGTTGTTCGTTTTAGGGTGAGACCACACTGAATGTCACATTAAACCCATGGTTTAGTTTATGAAATTAAAGAGCTGCAACAGGCAGATCAACCCCTTCAGAAACTGAGGCGTTGCAACTTCAATATTTTTAAGCTAGGGGATGATTAATACACTTGTAGAATGAAACAAATTTCCTCGTCATGCGTAGCCAAAAGAGAAATTCACAATTTATGAGGTGTGGGGAAATGAACGGGAAGAAAAAGAAAAAACACAAACATGTTTTTAAAACTGTAAATTAAGAAAAGAAAAAATGTTTCCTCTTTCACAATTAACTAATTCATCATCTCCACACCGCATTCCTCTGCTCAGAACTAGGAGCTTACCCTGCGTGCTCTAACTTAGGAGATTCCCTCTCTGGGTTTGTTCTTAAGACTTTGTCGTGCAAAAAATAAACAGCAAGGTCAAAGCTTAGTGCACGAGAATTTATTCTAAGGCTTCAAAGTTTCCTTACAGATTTGGGCTTTCTTTATTCTCTATCATTGCCGATGTACCCCCAGAAGACAGTAGGAAACTCTGTGAATTTGTCACCGCTTTCTCTGGCCCCGTTACTCCCCAGCGGAAGGCCAGTTGTTGCCAACATCCCCATTAGCTCTCAGCCAAACGCACATCAGGAGACCCACACCCAGCTACGCGCTGGTGGGCAACCGTTGGCAACAATCGCATTTACACGCTGTAAACATCGAGTAGGCCATGCACGAAAGTTGCAAATGCAAAAATAAATAAATAAATAAATAAATAAATAAAAGCTTTAACAAGGCTGAGGGTGATCCTCCCCTCACCAGTCTTCCAGACCTGGTCCCTTCCCAACAGTGGGACCAGCTCTTGTGGCTGCCCTAGCCAGGGACGTGCACTGAGACGCCTCGTTCGGACATCCAGGGAATGCGTTATCGGGCATTTAACGCACGTATGTACCAGAAGTGTTCCGAAATCCCCCTCGCACACTCGAGCAGCACGACTCCCTCCGGTCCATCACCCACCGGGTGTAGGGGCTGCGTCCAGCGGCCCTCCACCGTGTCTCCTGCACCAAGCCCAGCCACTCGAAGGAGCCGTGCGAGTATTTTGGCGGAAAAGCTGACTCCCAGCTACACCAGCAGGTACCCGAGAGTTGGGTCGCTCTCCTCCTGCGCTGGCCCGGGTGCGTGGAGGGCCACTGCCACCCTCTGGCCCGGCAGGGGACAGCAGGCTCCTCTCCGGCACCCGTCTCCCGCCGGCTGAGCGCAGAGCAGACACAGATTTGCTGATTTTTTTTTTTTCCCTGTTAAGAGGATGAAGCGCTCGATTCTTTATGCTTTATGAGTAGATATCAGAGCCCCGATCTTCCATACTCATTTTGCAGTTGCAACTGGGAAATGATGATTTAGCTAATTCAGCTCTGCTAGCTGGGAATTCCGCTCCTAAGTAAAATGGTCCCAAAATTTTGAAGGAAAAGTTGCATAAAATGCTGTATTGTTAAAGGCAAAGTACCATTTGATAAGCATTAGGTCATGAAGGTTATATTTGACTCTGGAAAGCAAAACACATCCTCTACACAATCTTATGTGTTAGAGATTCTCCCATACACGTCTGCAATCTGGATCAATTTATGCAATGTGGAAAATATATTAAATGATTTACTAATGAGAATACTGTATTTGTGAGTAAGCATCTCTTCCTGTTTACCACTGTCTTTGCTTGCTTACATGCAACAAGAAATGATTTACACAGCCTTTACTGGAAGTTGTAAGGGAGAAGGACAGTAGAATGCAGCTGTCACGTGGCAGAAGATTGAGTAAGCTGTATAAACATTGGCACTGAATATTAGTTGGAAAATAGTTTTTACAAATGTACTCTTTAAAAGTACCATTCTACAAAAGGATTGGTATTTTCTGATTCTACAGAAAAATGGAAATGTTTGGTCTTTGAAATCCAATTTATCCACATTAACATCATCCTCTCGAGAAAAGCCATTTAAGTTGTAATTCTAAAATGTAAGGACCAAATGCAAACAGTACTTCAATGAAACAAAGCTTATATTGCACAGCAGTAGTCAATGTTTGTGTAAGCCACATGCTAAAGCAAATCGAAGGGGGAAACAAAAGAAGAAACAAACGCAGTTGCTTTTGGAATCAATCACAGCAACTGAGAGGAACTCATGTTTCAGTTTGTTGCTTTCCTAGGGGAAAAAAAATATTAAAAATTAAGGGACATGGGAGAAAGAATGTAAATAAAGCCAAACTTACTGCTGCTAGCTGCCCTTGGAGCCAAACCTTTACCTCCTGTCTGTCCTCGCAACACTGTGATGAATAGACAGATAGCACAATATTAAATGAAGTTTTTGGACCTATCCAGATTCAAAACAATTCAACTACATTAGTTAGCAGTACCTTTTGCCAAAAAGAATGTAATTATAATTCTAATAAATAACCTCATAAATTACACCATGTCTGTGGCAAACAGTTTTACAAATATTTCAGGTATTTCTACATAAAACAAAAAGCTTGAGCCAGCTCTTAACTTTTACTGCTGATGGCAAAACTTTCAATGGTCACAAAAAGCTTTTTTTTTTTTTTTTAATATATATATATAAAAAAACACAATTGGACTGAAAATCTGCTAAATTTTACTTGCATTTGAAAAAAAGGGAATTACTTTGATACTTACTTACCGTCTTGCACCTGGCCAGGCACGGGGCACTGCAGCCCACCCAGTGCAGCACTCCCACTGACAGCTGCAGCAGCTGCTGCCTAGGGAAGAGCATGAGAGCAGCAGTAAGTGATGCTTCCTCCACATGCTTACAGCATCTCATGTTCTCTGAGAACAGGCTTCCAGATATTTCATGTGTGTATATTCAGAACTGGAATACCCTACCCAAATTGTACCCATCGTTTTTGTTTTTTCTCATCCCGAGAAGAGGCGTAGTGCTCAGAAGGTGGAGAGAGAAGGCAGGAAGAAAAGGGGAGGACAAAGTTAATGTCCAAGACTAAACATCTCACGCGTATTAGAATGGGAAGACCAAAGCAGAATACCTTGCCTTCAAGAAGCAATGAGCAGAGCCCCCAGCTTCCTGCCCACACCAAGCACTACACGCAAGCCCCAAGTTTCTTGCATCCCACAGAACTATGCGGGCTTAGCTCCAACCTGACGTCAGCATCCGAGGGAAATGCTACCCCTGGAAGTGTCCTTCAGACACATTTTCTGTAAATGTCAGGCTCATCCGCATGCTCTGTATGATCTTTTAGAAACTCATTGACAGGCCCATGCGGTACTCAAAGAGAAGGAAATCCACTAACTTGGCAGTCTGATGGAAACTGAAGTAGAGCGGAGAGGCAGCAGGCACTGGTGCTGAGACTTCTGCCATTTTCAGACCTGTATTTTCATAATGAGACATATCAACACACTCCAGAAAAGACAAACACATACGGTGTCAGAAAGGCACAGGGACTCAGCTCATTTAAAATGGGATAAAACGTTACACAGACATCATTATGTAGAAGGTTAACAACAAGAGATGCAAAAAGATGACAGAAAATATCCATCTTCTAACTAAGAGAGATCTGACCCCAGGGCAAGAACATATAAAAAAAGACCAAGAGTATGAACATTTTTTTTAAAGGTTCAGATTAAGTTTCAACAGGAATTAATATACAAGGCATAAGACAAGGGGAAGGCTATTTTACAAAAACTGGTTAAGCTCTTTCACAACTTCTTGGAAAAGTATCTCATTTGTGCTTTTGTATTTCTGCTTGTAAATACATGAAAAAAAAAACTGTGCTAGTGCTGGGGGTTTGCTTTTTTAATTAACAAATTTGTGTAAAACACGTTAAGTAAACCTCCCATTAGTACTTTTCAAAAGACATAACAGTGAGGAGGCAGAGCGAATTACATGTCACATCTATAAACTCAGTCTGGTTCTTGTTAAAAAGCTGTTTTACTGCACATAAACATTTCCACCCAACAGATATGAAGCAAGGTGCTACACATGTGGACGCATGCTGTTTACCAGTCCTTATTGATTCTCATTTTGCTCAGATTATGCCATCATTACCCTTACCACTCTTACAGAAAGCGCTACAACTCTTGGTTGGAGCTCACCTATTACATAAGTATTAAAATTTAAAGTAACTATAACATCAAATTCCTAAATTCCACTGTAAATACACTTTTTCAGTCATTCAAAAAACTTTGAGCTCCTTAGAGACTGAACTTTTGGACTGAATTCATTTGATTTGACAAATGTTTCTATATGCACCTATCTAAGGATCTTTCTATCCCACCATTCTAATTAAAAAAAAAAAAAAGAAAAAAAAGACATGCTTAGAGGGAAAAAAAGGTTAACTGGAAGTTTGGAGCTTTGTAATCAACATATACATAAAAGCTGTGTATGTTAAGCACACACCACATCCAACATGCAATTAGCAGTTTATTGACAGCATGAAGAAAGTTCTCATAAACTGGAAATCTGAAACAGATTGTCACTAATAGTGAATGGTATGTTATTTTTTGGCAGCTTTGATGGCTTGCTAATACTGTTATTGCTATCTTAGGAGGCTTTAAGGTCAGCAATATTGTCCAACAGATAAAAGCAAGGTGGAAAATACATGTCTGTACTGACATCTAAATCTTATTGCTCTTGATGCTTCAGGCAGTTGGTTCATACTCATCTGTGAGCTGCCCTAACACCATCAGGTTACAGTGCAGACATACCCAAAAGCAAATGCTGGAGGGCTTTAGTGAAGGAAAAATTGCAACTATTACTTTGCCTAATCAATTACTAGATATCTATCGTTACGTTGGAGGCACTGTAACACTGAAATGTAAATTTATATGGTAATTGTAAGGTAACTGTGTGACAATTTGATGTAAGGCATAACAGACGAAGGTCTTGGAAATGAACACTTGCAAAGAGACCTTCAGCTGGAGCCTCTAACGTAACCGAGTATTTCATCCAACAGGCATACATAGGCAGTTGTCAGGTTCCTGAAGGGGAAAAGAAAAAAAAGCTTCATAAATGTAATCAATTTCAAGTATTAAAAAACAAAACACAACAAAACCACACCGCAAAACAAATCACCTACTACTTTACTGTATTTTAGTCTGAACTATAGATTTATTTTTTTTTAATCAACTGATAGCTTCCACACATTTCTTAAGCACTTAATTACAAGTCAAGAAAGAAAACTATTTCATTTGATGCCTATAATGCTGGTGAATGATTTAAGGTATCCGTGAAAACACTTAAAGGCTACAAACACTTCTTACCTTTCCCTTCAAAGTTCTGGGGTTTAAGCAGCTCAAACAAGTAATTTATCAGCTGTTGAAAGTGATGAAACAGGGCTTCACTGATGTGGGGGAAAATAATGATCTCCTGGTTAAGACTTTGAACTGGAAATTACGAGACATGGTTCTTATTCCCGGTTTCCCACAGACTTTGTATGTGACCTCCGTGAGTCATTTCACTCCTTCATGTTTCTGTGCACGTGTAGAAATGGGAAGTTCAGTTCTCTCTCTTGGGAATTCGTATGAATCAGCATGTCTGAAGTGGTTGGACACTGGGCTGCCTTTGTAACACTAAACTGAACAGTAGCAGCAGCAGCATTCTTGGGCATTAAAATTGGCCATTTATCCTCTGAAATTGTACCTGCCACATGCTCGAACAATTGCCAGTCATGACTAGGGAGTTAATGTGGCCTAGAAGCCCTCCCAGAGTTTTTAAATATCATGTTTTGTTTTCAAGAGAGATTATCAGTATCGATAGCAGAAATTCCATTGCAGTAGGCCAGGGAACAGTCATTAGCTCGTTGTGTTAATGCAAGCCCTCATTTTGCTTACGTTACTAAATAAATAGCTGAGCAAAAAGCACTGGGCACACTCACACCCCTATGTAAGGAAAAAGCTGTTTCTTTGGGCCTGAATGTAGATAAGGAAGATCATTTTATGTAACTATTTTGCTTAAACAAGCGTGTTAGATACATATTCTCTCTCCTTTCTCATCCCCCTCTGGTAAGACAAAGATGATTTACATTTAGCAAACCCTTGAGGAATCGAACAGCACAACGTAAAGAGGCAAAACAAAAGCCTGAACGATCCTGTGACAAAGGGGAGACAGCACTGGAAGTGCAAAAGGCCTCTTTTTAGCCTCTTTAAGAGGTTAAAAAGCAAGTATTTTCACTTGGATTCTTCCAGACACACACCTTTGAATATGAATGTTAATAACATTTTAACATGGAAGCAAAAACCCAACATGAAGAGCAGCTGGGCCTAAGGTCACTGAGCAAAGTACAGGAATCAAACTTGTGACTGGAAGCCTGCCCATTAGGGTCACATACAAGAAGTTATTAGCCTGACAAGGAAAATACCGTTTTACTTCTGTATTTGAGTTGGCAACTACGATCATATGTATCCCATATGACTGGGGTTTCACTTTTGTTGTTGCATTGCCACTGGGCCTCCAACCAGACACGTGCCCCATATTACTTTATTTCACGCTGCAAAGACAGCTTTAAAATGTGATCTTCTGTATTTGAACTGCTATTTCTGCTCCTCTGAGGGACAGTTATGCAACTCTTGCTCTTTCACAGGTATTTACACCCAGGCCTACTCCTTTGGGAGTCTCATCAGTGACAGCCGCTGCCTTAACCAAACCTCTGTTCATTACACTGCCTAAACCCAAAAAGCGTAGGCCAGAATGGCCAGGGGTCATCTTGTGATTCCTCTTGTTCAGTTGTTTTACTCTCAAGATCTCCCAGTGAATGAAATTCTGCAACTTCCCTAGATAACCCTAACATTACTTTAATTATTAGAATGTTTTTTGTTTCAAAATGTGTTGTGATTTTTTTTCCACTACAAATCAGAAGTTGATTACTTTATGCTCCAATGATGGAACTTCTTATAATCTTTCTGTAACAATGTTTTTCATATCAGGAAATTATATCCATTCGGTCTCCCTTCTTTTAAACTCAACTGATCCAATTCTTTCATTATTATATACTTGTAGGTCACTTTTTCCCCCCCCCCCCCTCCCTCCCCCCTACCCCATTCTCCTCCAGTTGCTTATTAAAGGTGCTTAGCTCTGGACACAGAGCTTCTTCAGCAGCAGGGCATACCTCCATACCTCTCTTGCATCGTACAATACTTCCATTAATATATCCCTCAGAGATTTCCTTTTCTTCCCTCCACCTTCAACAGTATCACTTACGTTGTTGACTTAGTATTAGTTTACTAACCACGCTAAAACGCTATTGTCTTCTGTGCTAGTTTAGTGGGTTATACTGCACTTTATATTCATGCATTTGATTTCACTGTGATAAGTTCAATACTTTATACTTGCCTTTAATGACATCATGTTAATTTACAATCCCCTGTATCAATTGATTCTGTTCTTCAGGGTAAGGCAGGTTCAGACAAGAATAAACTTAGAAAGTCTGCCAGTAAGGTTGCTAACAGAAATACTAAATAAAAATGGACCAAACAGCCCCCATGTGACCCTATTTTGACATGAGATAATTGTCAATCACTCCAAATCTACCTTTTTAAGAAGCCTGCTTTTGCTTCATTGCATTCACTTAGCCTTTGACCATAGAAGTCAAACATACCACATCTGCTACATCTGTCTTCTGCAAGCCACTTACCAAACCAAAGGAAATATTTGAGCAAATTGATAAGGGTAATTTCTGAAAACTCCATATTGACTTCCACACTTGAAGCTTAAACATCTGATGAATAATAAAAGCTTGATGAACAAAGTTATTGCAGGTAGCAAAATAAAGATGACTGGTAACTACCTAGGCCTTCCTTCTTCCCTTAAATGTGGGTTCCAATCTGTCCTTTTCTGTTCTTCAATATCTGTATTTCCATACTATAGCTATCCCTCCAAAAACAAACAAAAATAACCATAGCTTATAGGTTGTTTTGACTGGAATCTTAGCTTCAACAGGAAAGAGGCCACACTGACTTAAGCTGATCATTGAAAAAAAAAATGCTTAAATTACTATCTGAACTAAAAACTGTTGGTATGTTAGGTCTGAAGTGTTCGGATCTTCCTGATTTGTGGATCTCAAAAGCTTTCTGTTAGTATTTTACTAATTTTACTAATTTCTTGGGATTACACAATTCCCCTGTATATTTTGCTTTATAAAATAATTGAAGAGAAGATAAAAAATATTCAAAGCTAACCCCTGGTGCTGTCCTATAACAAGCCAAACATTTATGTGGAATCCACTTACCTTGAACTATTTTTCTGTTTCTGCCTGTTTTGTTGTTATTGTTGACCCCCCCCCCCCCCCAAGAGCTTTAAACAGAAAACCTTACAATACTGAAATGTGAATGCATTTTGATGATGTTTTCTTAACAGTATTTTCACATCCCAATAATTCTAAGGCATCTGAATTGATTAAATTTCAGTGCTACATTACATTAGTTTGCAAGGTTTTTGTGACTACATTCAGTAAATTTTTTTTCCAAAATCTTATTTTTCCAACTGTGATGTACATTCTTAGAAGTGTTGTTCATCTACATATTTATATTGTAATTGCACGTGTTCCCGGGTAGTTGAGCATCTTCAACTTTTGCACTATCCATGGCATGTGTTCATACCACATCCTCAATTTACCCTTGAACTCTAGATGCTTCTTCATCTCAGTCCTTGCTCCATTACAGAATTCCAAGTACCAGAAAGACTTCTAGGGTAAACTGTGAATAAGATCTTTTTCTCCACTTCAAAATGCGTATTTAAGCATCTCCATGCATCCCTCTCAGTAACCTGGAAAAGCAAGTCCAAGTCCTCATACCAAGCCTGACAGACTGATTAATTTTTCAAGCACAGCATGAACCTCTATATACCTGTGTAGTAGCATAACTCTTGCTGAATGTTGGCTCAAAGTCTGTTGGCTCTGCTTTAAGCAGAGATGAGCTTGACAACTATCTAAGGGTGAAGACTCTCCTCAAGGGCTGCCACAGTTCTGTGGAAGTGTGCAACTATGAAGAGGTCCTACCATCACCACCTCACATGGCATTACACTGTTTAGAAGACTTTGTTCAGCTATTAACTTAGTTCTGACTTGATCATGAAAAAGTCACCCCCTCTCGACATCTTGGTCATGGAAGAATGGCTTAGGTATAGGGCACTGAAAATTACATTTTGATGTAGAATCACTTGGGAGAAGGAGAAGCTATATGTCTTTATAAGTGCTTTATCCAAAAAAGCGGCAGAGAAAGCCATAAAGGTGTGGATTTCACCTGCTCTCCTGAACAATGCTACAGCATGAAAAGAAACATGATCATGAATGGCAACGTTCACATTGCACTCACAAACATTGGAAACAATTTCATCAAACCTAGAGAACCTTTGTGAACACTGAACAAATACTGGTGCACCAAGATCACTTTGCCAAGTCAATGCAAAACAAAGTAGTGCATGGCCATGCATCTTTAGCTCCAATACAGTCCAGAAACTGGAGCTTTATTCAAGAGAGAACTGACAGAAGGCTTTGCAGATAACTGCCTCATAGAGCCCTTCATGTTCTTGATAAGGATTTCTGCCATAGCACAGAAACATCCATATTATAATATGGACAAACGTCCAGTACTGGCATTTAAATAGGAAGGTTACTTGGACGAGGACAGATAAGGAATTTCTCATTAGAGATCCAAAAGAGATAATTTTGTGATTTTTGACAAATCAAAAAAATCTGACAATGTGATGTGAGAAATCCCAGAAATGTGTATGCTGAATTTCTGATTATAGCCCCAGAAACGTACTGAACAGAAATTAAGGATACGGACCCCTTAGGAACAGAAAGCTTTGCTTCTTATGTTCAAGACAAAACACATGTAATGAAGTAAGTCAGGATATATTTGCACACAAAATCAGGACAGAGAAATTAGGATTCTTTTCCCAATTATGACTTGAGTCACCACACATTTTAAGCACTCAGGAGAGGAATAGGCAGGTGAATATGGTACTCAATGTATCAAAACCAAGGCCTTCTGAACTGTGAGGAGCTGACCTTGTGCCACACTATTTGTTGACACAGTACATCCACTTTGATGTTGCCAATTGCCACTTGAACATGCTGTTTCTGAATGTGAAAGTTTTGAGATACTGATGAACAGAATTTCCCCTCTTCACACATTAGTTTTCAGTTTGAGCATTTCACTGAGAAATGACATGTTATGGTCTTAGAATAAAAATATGCAGAATAAGACATTTTTGCATGAAGTGTTTGAGTGTCACTACCACAGAAACTTCTCAACTTCAAGAAGTATGCCATGGGATTACACAATTCACAGTTAGACCTGAAAATAGGTGCTGATAGGTATAAAAAACAAACAAAACAAAAAAAAAATAGGGTTGTTTTTCCAGGTATTGCAGAACAACCACAAACATTATCATAGGAGGATGAGTGTCCAGCTACTTTATCCAACTTTTCACAGCCTGAAATGAATCCTGAGGAGAGAAAACAAAACAAAACAAAATTCTCTTCCCCTGCCATTGCACTCCAGGGACTGTTTAGGTACAGGTGATTCAAGTGACTTTTTATCTTTTTGTCTACTGTCCCTTAAAAAAAGATAAAAATAATTGAAGAACCATAAAATAGTTTACAGAACCCAAGCAAGTTGGTCTTAGAATGTGTTTTTAGAAGCCACTCATCCAGGCAAAGGAATCCTGGTCCATCTTAGATGAGCTATCATCACTGTTGCGTCTTTGCTAAAGACAAGAAGTCAAAACAGAAGTAATCTGCATTCTTTCTGAAAGTTCAAGTACTCTCAATGACAAGAATAAAAAACTGTCTACTTTCATATACTGAGGGGAAAAAAAAGTGGGATTAACTTTTCAGAATTTGATTTTAAAGCATAAATGCCACCTTCTCTTGTAAGTTGAATCACTATTGTACTTTTTGCTTGGTAGTAAAGTGTTTGTATTGTCATGCAGAGAGTTCTACTGGCCTCAGTATTGCAAAAAACCCACGACATGCTTAAACAAAGTACTGTACAGAGAGCCTTGAAAGTTGAAGTGAAGGCTGAGGAGAAAAAAAAAAACAGTTACTGAACACTACAGCCATGGACTACAAAATTAAGTACTCCAGTTCATATTAACAAATAAAAAGATCTGGTGAAGCTGAGTTAGTCTGCCATCAGATAGAAGAGAAGCAGAAGGTAGCACAGATGGTGAAGACAAAGGAAATTATTCAGGATTCTAAGCCACACCTTGAAAGAAGCTACTAAAAAGATGATGTTGAAAATTAAGACCAGAAGGCATCCAGGAACAACAAAGTCTCTAAACCCTCCTTTATATTCCAAAGTTGTAAATAAGTCCTGAAGTTAAACAGGTTATGGTTTGAGGATTTGTCTTACACAGAAAAATGAAATATCAAGATTTCTCTTTATCTTTGAGAGCAAAAATATCTGAAAATCAAAGGTTGCTTCTTGACTAGTGAAGAAGACAGAGGGAATTTAAAAAAATGTAGAACCTACACCCTACCCACCTCGGATAAAACAAAAACAAAAACCCAAGCAGCACCCACACCCCCACCACCTGCAGACTAGCATTTTCTGCCACTGCTGAAGTGGAAAAAGTTGCATTGTAAAACAGTCCTAAGGTTATGATGAAGAAGTTGGAGACGTAAGTTTCTTCAGTCCAAAATGACTGCCACGCAAAAGAAGTTAGAAGCTTGAACTTACAAACTTAAGTTTTTGCTAAAAAGGGAGAGGGCCACAAACAAGCTACAGTTTACAAAGAGAAAACATCAAGAGGATGGAAAACAAAAATGCTGAGTGATAACAGAAAGCTAACTTAATAAAAATCTCTGATTTAAATGTCAAGACTTCTTACTAGTTTAAATGAGCATAAAGTAAAGGGTACCTCGGCTTTCAATAAAAGTTCAACCTGACTGTCAGATGGAATCTCAGTACTCAGTTCTTGACTGTAGTAGAAAATACGTGTAATTCTGTATTCTACCACTGCTGTATTTTTCTGGTGTCCAAAATGAGGCTAGTATAATGTTGCTGCCTCTCAAAACTGCTACAACAAATTTAGAAAGATTTGAAGATGCTAGGATATGTAAACTGATTCAAGAGTCTATATTGCCTTTAGTCAAGGACTAGCCACCACATTATTCTAGAAGAAACATTTTTTAAAAAAATAAAAGTTAATTCTCTTCTGATTGCTTCCCTATAGTTTAATTAGCGAGGAAGGGCAGTAAGGCATCACAGAATTTCCATTAGTTTTACTGTCCTCTACAGTCAGTATTTTATGCCTATGATTTTATTTCTAGGTTCCAGGGACACATACAAACCATTCACGCTTTTCCTTTTGTTTTCTATCATGAGAAATCTTGCACACAAAAATTTTTAATGGACTGTTACTGTTCTCCTCCTTTTCTTTCATAAACAATACAAACATACTCAAGTAATGACAGATAAACTCCCTTTGGGTTATTTACAGAGATAACTCCGCAATCCAGGTTCCTTCTGTAAGAAGTAATGAGGATAGATGATATTAATACTCAAAAAGACTTGAAACATGAAAAAGCTCTGTACACTGCACCACATAGCAGCAGTAAAAGTTCACATAACAAAGCATGCTCTGTTGCTAGAATCCCATCTTTGAGAGAAATATACACACTCTCAAATATAACCTTTTGTTACATGAGATCTCAAACAACCTCCCACCTACCTTTTTCCTCCGGAAGACCACATTCTTCTAAAATATTACAAGGTGGGTTTTTGTTTTGTTTTGTTTTCCACTTCTGAAGAAGGTGACCCTATGATATTAAACTAAGAGGAGGAAATCAACTAACATCTTTTTAGAATCTTATCCAGTATCACTGCTGTAACACATACACTTGGGGACAGAGTGGAGAAGCACCTTTTAATGCTTCTTAAGGCCCGAACACTTGGTGTTATGAACGTCTTATTAATGAACTATAATCTCTCATGACTGAGAAAACATTGTTAAAAAAAACACGTTGTAGTTCTGAGTCTTTCTGGAAGACCAGGCATACATTTCTAAAACAAAATTTAAAAATACTAAGTGCATTACAGGAATCAGACCTGAAAAATCAAAATACAAACGTCAGACTCGAAGTTCAGTAAAGAAAACCTCCTCTTTCATTAGTCTTATGTTTCAACACAAAAGAACTGAATCACTACAGTGTCAGAAGTGTCACTAAGCTGTAATGAACAAACACCCCTATTACAGAATTCCATGTGAAGATTTTAATGAAGGTAAGGATAAGTTACCTAAGCGTAGTACCAGAAAAACGTATATACCAAGAAACCACTACAGAGAAGGAAAAAAAAAAAAAGCCATCAGCTTTTTTTTTTTTTTTTTTTTTTTTAAATTTCTGTAACTACTATTTGTTAATCAAAGGGCGAACTGTACTGGATACTCAGCTTGCATGACAGACATCTTTATTGAAGAAGTTACCTACATATTAAATATTTTAAATCATCTTTTTAAAACCATTTGATAGGTTTTCATGTGCCAGTGAGTCTCTAGAAAATTCTAGTTCTGTTGGAAATGGTTTGAAAACAATTTATTTTCATATTGTTAAAATTTTCAATCTACTCATTTTTCTCCTTTTCATAGAAATTTAGAAACCTGTCAGAACACGTCAAGTTCATGAAACTCTTCCATATTCTTATGAAGAAATTATCCTTACCCCCTTTATACTGACAAAAGAGCCCTTAACAAAGGCAACAGAAAACTAAAAAGCAACACGCAAGGATAACTAAAAAAAGTACATAAGGTTGGTGTTTTTTTCTATTTAACTGAATTTGAATTTTCCTTCAAGTTTTCCCCACCATAGCTATCATTTGACACAGAAAAGTGTGCCAAAATTCTAACAGCTGTTTATCTAAGACAACTAATTAGCTAATGTAGTCCTTATATAACATGACCACTTTATAGCATTAGCATGTCGAGTATAATTAACATGTTGCATTTCTCTTACATGTCTGAAAATTCACAACTAGGTATTAACACTTCTATTTTACCACAATTGCTACTTTCAATTAAGAGAAATACCCAGGTATTGTTTTATTTGGCAACTTCTAGTAATGTATTTAGAAACCTAAACAAACCTGTCATAGGTGATAAAGCTATACAGCATCAAGGCTATGGGGTGCAACATGCTGAACTAAGAATAATGGATGCTAATGGAATCTTCTGCCTGTGGCTCTCATGGCTGTACAGACATTTTTCCATATTATTCCCAGTAGGTTCAGAAAGCTTAAAAAAAAGACAAGGTTTAAGCTGGTGAGTAGCCATAAAAGAGTTACATAAACCCTGCAGTATTATTTGCATCCAATTTTTTTCTTTTCAAAAACTATTTTTGCTGTACCATACAAACATATCCAGGCATCAGAACAAGAGGACAAGCCAAACTGTGCTCTTCAGATTCAGTTAGGCAAGAAGTTATGGTTTCAAGTTCCTGTAGCGTTCAGTCATCCAGAACCAGAACGGATACATAAACCCTCATTACAAGAGTTCTGGAAAGTGGTGAGTACCAGAAATAAGCTTGCAGTTGTGTTTTTATTTTATACTTTTCATTCATTTCCACTCTCCATGGAACTCTTGGGTTCCATGATTCCCACAAGTCACACAGCTAGCATTCCATATTTCAACGCTGGAAATTGTTTATGGTCCCTTAATTCCAAGAATTGTGCAACAAAACCAAGCAACTAGTAACCATAGGAACTGTGGTACAAAAAAAAAAAAAAAAAAAAAAAAACACAACACAAGTTTCAGCAAGGAAACTGCAGTTTAATTCTTGCAAATGCTATTCTTTCATAACCTACCTGTAACATTAAACCTATGCAGTAACATGTATCTACTACATACTAAAAGATACTTCTTACTACTGTGCTGTGTTTTAAGTACTCCGTTTCTCTCTTCTGTCTCTTTTCCTCTCTCCCTTTATCAGAGCACTACACTTTCTTCTGTTTGCTTACACCTGTATAAGACAAATTAAAAAGATGCCTCAATGGAGAAGAAAAATGCACCGTCTAGTCATTTTAATGCAAAAAGATTCAAAGTATCAGTCATATTTACTGTCCTGTTAATGAACAGCTCTTGTAGCATACTGCCCTTGAATTGTATATGAAACATTTGCATTCTGCTGATTCCAGGAACCCCAAGGAAGCCATTAACTAATGAGCCCATGAACACACTGGATTGTATAAACTACAGCATGCATTACCATGTCACAGAGTTAAAGCAGTTAAAAATAGGCAGGACTAAATTACTGCTTAGAACTTAAATAATTTTAGGCACCCACATCCCATGCTGAGCAGAATTCAAAGAGACTAGAAATCACTCTCATACAAAATTGGGTAATTTCTAATATGGGAAACTGCATAGTTCTCTTCTGGAATTTCCTATTACTCACATCTTTATTGTGACAGTGCCTAGAAAGCTGAAGACAGAACATTAAGCCCTGTGCAATCGTAGACAGACACTTTGCTCCTATTGGCTTTTAGTGATGGTGCGCAATTATACTGATATTAATGTAATTTAGAAACACTGAAGAGTTTTCCACTCAGCTGCCTATTTCACCCCAATCCTGGTATTTTATGAAGACTAAAGAGAAAACTTTCAAGGATCAAAAGATTTCAAAACCACATGAAATGTAAAAATTACTCTATTTGGATTATTTGAGGACTTCAACAGACAAAATGACTTGAGATAATTGGTATCTTTTATCAATACTGTGAATATCTTTAAATGAAAAAAGCTAAACTTATTTTCCTCTATTAAAAACCAATGCTTGTATCTTCCTGAAACAAAACCAAACCAAACCAAAACAAACAAAACCCTTCTTCATCCCAAAGATTCCAGAAAAGTGAGTGATATATAGTCACTTCTCCCCTCCCTTCCACAGGAAGGTCATAAACTGAAAAACTGTTCCCAAACTTTCAGCAAAATACCATGAAGCTACCTCAGCTTTGGGGGGTTCTTATTTGGTTTAGGGAGATTTCCAAACTAGTACCTTTTAAACTACCTTAAACTAATAATCTGTCTAATAAAGATATGTGCACACAGATTTCCAGTACTTCTGAAATGCACCGATTATATTTTAATTCAGTTGAACAACGCAGCAATTTAACAGAATCCAAAAGTGCAAAGAGCAAGCTTCCAGATCTTTAAGTACTACGTATCCATGGAATGAAAAAATAAGGCTGGTCTTTCTCTGCTTTTCTATGCCAGAGTCAACATTCTCTTGATCTGGATAACAAAGGCCACAACCACAAGGTCCCGCTGGGGGCATCTGCTTGGAGATGCACTAGATCCAAAGCGGGAGGTGGCCCCCTCTCCACAGCTCAGCACTTCCTTTGGAAATGTCTGCTTTGTCACTTCCATATATCAAATGTAGTTTTATATTTGACGCTTATTTAGCATTGTATTAATAACAGTATTGTTCTAGCGCGCTCTTCAATTAAATTTGTGATGTACTTTAATCAAAACAACATGCACAAAAGATTTTCATCAAGTGAAGAAACAAAATACCACTGTAAATAGAAATATGGACACAAACTCAATAGGCCAATTTATTTTTTATTCTCTTTGTACTACCAGAGTCTAGTTCGAACAATTTTTCCCCTCAAAATCATGCAGATTTCACTGGACAGTACAAGTATTTACTACAGTAACATTCAGGTACATTACTTAGATGACAAAAACTTTCAAATACTGTACTTCAGGAATATAGGAGCTGGCATACAGCTCAGACTAGATTCCAAAAAGTACATATTAACTTTCAAAACAGCAAAAACTACTCATTTTTTCTTTCTGGAACCAAATGGTAAACTCTGTACCAAGGAAAGATCATGCACAGCAATAGATATTCCTTAAGTCCAGACATCATATTCATACTTTATCCTTACAATATTTTAAAGTTACTCAGTTGTTTCCATCTATTTAGACCAGTGACTGTACCTATAATAAATAATGAATTCACTAAATCAATGATAAGGCATTACCCTATAAATAACTGCCAAGTCCAATGACACATCAAGACAATGTTCCTTAAAATCCTTATCACCATTCTATCCAAAGTTCACAAAGTCAACAGCAATTACTGAACATACAAAGAATAAAAGTATACACATAGCCAAACAGGTACCCTAACATTTAAATTTCAACATATGTAATATATGTTGCACACACTAATCCACTAGTTAATTTAAAGTTTGATAAGGGCGTCACAGGTTGTGGTATTTTATCTTCTGATATCTCTGATGTCAAATGGCAAGGACGCAGTCTTAACTTTATTTGTAAGTACGTATGTACGTAAGACTTGCATGGAAAGTTTGGGAGGGATAAACATTACATATCCCAACACAAACGTAAAATCACATTTTAATAACTAAACCATACTTAATTCTGTAACACGTGCCCCTGACCTAACCTTTGCACAGTGTCGTAAGGAACTGTTTTTCCATCCTAACAAATACTGGTTTTATTTCTGGGGAAGGTCTGAAGTAATTTGTTTTTTTCTAAAGGCTATTTCTTCTCTTCAAGAAAATGACTGAAAATAATCTAGACCTTCTATTACAGTACTGGAAACTTAAACTACATAGCTTAGTGTAACTACACACTGACAAAGAATTCCAAACAAGCTACAAATCATGGGCGTACTCTGTTTTAGCCTGGCTTCTTTTTACAGGATACTTTCTCTCTCTTCTCCAAAACCAGCCCCATCTGAGGCAGTAACAGTGTTGAGCTCTGATGAATCTTTTGAAAGCCTAGTATAACTTGAACGCTGGCTCCGCTTGTGAGCAACACTCTTCAGGTTCTCATTCTGAACTGCAGTTGAATTGGAACCTGAGCTAGGGTGCAAGATAATTTGAGATGAATCTCTGATACCTTGTATTTCTTCAAAATTTTGATTAGCTCGATTGTTTGGAGCACTGTTATTATTTAGGGTTACTGTACTAGGGGTTCTATTTAAGTTATAGACTTTCTGGCAGGCTGGCCAGTTTTCTTCTGGGCTACTTGCTATCAAGCTGCTTTCTGATGGGCTCTTCTTATCTTCTGAGCAAATAGACATACGAACCACAGCTGGATCTTGAAGGCCACTAAGGCTGTGCGGAATTCCTCTCTTTCCACTATGACTGTCATCTTCAAGCTCAATGAGATTTGCCTTTTCAAGCTGTGAATCATCTGCTCCTTCATTATGGAGGGAATGATTGGGAGAACTTTCGTTTGATCTTACACCAGAGTCGGAAGAATCTTTTTTATCCAGAAGGGCATCTGTCAAGTACTCCTTTGCTTTGATGAAGGTTCTAATAGGTTCAGATCCATGTTCTGGAGATTTGGGTTGTTTGTCAATTTTTCCATCTGTTTTCTTATCTTTACCTTCCTTAAGAAGTGGGGTATTATCAGACTCCTCAGTTCCTGACTCATCTTCATCACTTGGAAGCTTCTGATACCGGAGAGTAACTCCCTTAAGCTTTAAATCTGCAGCCTGGAAAATACTTGTTCTTTCTGAAGACTTCTTTCCTAGCAGAAGCTTGGAACCAGACTGATCAGATTTTTCATCTTCTTCAGTAATAGGATCCAAAGGAGATGCATCATTAGTAGAAACACCTGAAGTACTGTAATCAATAACATCATTCCTCTTCATCAGGAAGGACTTTCTTCCATCATCTTGTTTCTGCTCACCATCTTTTCCTTTTTCTTGTTCTGCACTCGAATGCAAGGAACCCCCTGATGTACTCTGCCCCATATAGAAAGCACTTGAACTATGAGGGGAAGACCTACCACTTACTGTAGTGGAACTGGCACCTCCTTCTAACTGTGACATTTGAGCAATATATTCTCTATATGCATCTCTATATTCTGCCTGTACCTTGTCAGTGAGCTTTGATATTTCAATACTTGAATCTTGAGAGTTAAGACTTGAAAGACTTGGCGTTCTGCGAGGTTGTGACTGGGGAAAAAAAAGAGAGAGAATAGTTATAGGAAATATTTATTTTGACTTTCACTGATCATTCTAAGTTAAGTAACAAAGTATCAAGTGTGTGCTTAATTTTTTTGTTATGAATAGGTCATGCAACTGAAATTGTCAACGTTGTATGCTCAAACCCCTCAGCAAGCAACATATGCAAGATCTTTAGTCTACTGTTCCACTTTTCCCTTTCTATTACTTTACTATAGGATTACTGCCAGCTTTTAAGATCAACAATGTTATGTATATACTAGAATACTGAGGGACAGCTAAACATGAAAAACTAAAAGAAAATGTTGGTTAAGGGACTTCTATATGCCCTGACTCCTAATCAACTCAATGCACGCAGCAAAATGCAAGAATCTCAGAAATATCAACACTTGATTTTTTATGCATTATTCACTACTTTTTATTCATACTTACAGCAGCTATAGTTCTTCACTAACAAGAGAATTATTTGATTGTGTTGTACATTTCCAGGAGTACTCCTTCCCTGTTTTCTCAAGAAGGACAAATTACCTTCCTCGCTCTTTCAATTTAATTTCAGATAACTCTACAGACATCAACTATTTATTTAAACTTGCATCTTAAAATGTTTTTAAAAATATTTTCTTACACTTCTGTCCTTTTGAGACAAAAACAATGTTAAAAATTTGATTCATGCCACTTAGGTTTTGAAAAACATACATTGATACTCAGTTGCTGTAAATGGATTAAGGGTAATCAGGATCTTACATACACGTGTGCATATATGCATTCACGTATATATCTGGGATATATATCCCAAACCTCTTTTCAGTTATATTTTTGAATACTAAAAATACAGCCTATAGCTTGTAATTTGAGATGTCTTCCTATTTTGATGGACTTTCAAGATTTTCTAATTTAGGCCTTCAAAATCAGAGATGAAAAAGCTGCAACATGGATTTCGGGGGGAAATTATGACCACTATTTTAATACCATCTAATCATTCGTTAACTGTATTGTCTTGTTTCTTAAAAAAGGAAAAAGAAAAGCACACACTTAAGGTAATTTCATAAGACAAAAAAAAAACTGACCATACATAACCTATAGCAGAAACTATAGGTACAAAAGGATGTGAGCTGTGGAGTCTATGATTAGATTACATATTGTCAAAACAATGCTCCAATGTCCTGGAGCATTGCCTGTTATAAAAATATAATAAATATATCAGTAATCTTTCAAATAATATAACTTCTGTCTAGCACATACTTAAAATATATCATGCACAAAGTCTGCATACTACAGAAAACAGAAATCCAGCAAAACATTACTATAAGCAATAGCTTTGATTTTTTTCTTCTCAAGGAGTGATTACTGGAACAGTTTTGAGATGGGAAAGACTAAAGCCCTTGACTCTCAGAGAGTATGATTAAGAGTTTTCATCTCTGCTGCACTTCAGTCTTTGTCAAGACTGAGAACTGGAAGTACCTGAACTGTCACAGCAGACTTACTTCTTGACCTGTCTATACTTCAGAATGTAAAAAGCCATCTACCATACTGATAAGCACGTAGAATACATTCCTCTATTAAATACCTGCCAACTTAAGTTACTATGGCGCGGAGGAGCTTCATCAAGACCAATTGTGTTGAGTTCTTCAAAGCTGAAGTTAAGCGTGTAGGGAGCTTGACCAGAAAGACCTGTAAGCTCAGTGTGAGGCAACTCAGTGTTATGTCCAGGACGACGAGTAAGTTCACTATGAGAAATCGCAGAGGTAGCATGCTCAGTTGTTCCACGAGGATCTTCCTGAACAGCCTGATTTTCTGAATTTCTCATTTCAAGTATCTTAACACACACACAAAAAAAAAAAAAGAGAAGGTGCAAATGTAATCATATGAATAGAAAAAAAAAATCAAAATTGTTAAAGAAGGGCTGCTACATATACAAATAAGCAATTCACAAATTCCAAATACAAAAAGTATACTTGCATATGTGGTTGTGATCATGGCAGACTATGAAAAAAGATCTGTTTACAGACCTAGTACATTCATTGTCTTTACTACAAACCACATTTTCATATTACAGATTTTTCTTGTATTTACAAAATTACTTATTATTACTCAGACCATTAAACCAAGTTATATGCCACAAAACACTTCCAATAAATTTTTGTAAAACACAGTGATAAATTACAGATCTTTAAGCAAAAACAAACATTCCAGTTTATAGCTTTAATCAACCTGAATCTAACAATAAATGTCTTAAAATTATCAGTGTTTTGAAAACTGATTCAGCAGTTCAGAGACATACTGCAATTTTCAGAAAGAAAACTGGCAATGTACTAAAAATACTTAAAATAAGCCACAATTCTCTGTGATGTATATTCCTCACTATAAAACTGATATTTACTCTCGAAGTGGGAAGAGGGAAATTAGGTATCTATATATGCTTCAGTAGTAGTATAATGTGAGAATGCTGCATTGAATACAAGTATGTGTCAATACAATATTACCCATTTATCTGATTGGGTTGACCTTTAGCTTAAGTTCCATTAAAAATTGTGCTTATGCAGTTGTGTTCCATGCATTTCTAACAGCCTGGCCGTCCACTTCCTCTCACAAATACACCCTGAATTCCCTTACTAACAGGACAGAGGCCTCAGAGAATTAAGTTCTGACATTTCATGGAAGTAGTCAGATCTTACAAAAAGAGGAGAAAAAACTTCAGAATTCACAATCAAGTAAGACACAAATCCATAAACAACCAGTTCTTGGTTGCAAGTACTCGAGACAAAAGGACAAAAATCACAAAATAATAAACGCATGCTTTAAGATGTTGCTTATCGTTTTAAACATAATAACAAGCAAGCAATACGAAAAAAAAGATAAGGTTCATAACAGAAAAGACTAATTTATAGTGTCCTGAAGTACTGAAGAGGAGATCTTACCATGCTCCTGAACAGGTGCCAGTCACCAAAGTTCATATTCATTTCTTTTTTCAGTTCATCAATGTTGCATTGAGCCAAGACACGTCCATTTATATTTGCCTAAAAAAGTAAAAGTAAAACTAAATAACGTAAGTTATTGATACAAGAATTGTCGTGTGATGGTAACAGACCAGAAAGGTGAATATACTGATGGGGACTACTACAGAAATTCCTCAACATCACTTTTAAGTCCAATCCTACATAATAAAAACATATATACATATGTTATACAAAGATTATTAGGCTACTAAGTCCCAAGCATCACCTGATCCCCGGCTTGAGGCATCCAAGATCTACACCCAGAAAGTTCCCTCCCTGCACAAATACAAGCTCACATTCTTGCCATCATCAGAAATCCCTGGAATGGAAGACCAGATTTCTATTTTTTCCCCCCAATCTTCCTCATAACTCAGAGATCAACAAAGAAGTGCCTAAACACCACCTATATCCCAAGGTGATTCTTTATGTTGGACTTATGTACATAACATAGCTCTTTATGTTGGACCTAAGTACGCTGTACTTAATTCCTTCAAACAGCACCGAATTCAATATAGAACCATTTTCACAGCATAACAGTGAAGGGTATTTTTCTTTATACCATGTATTGGAGGATCGGCAGAATCATGTCTTGCAAGGGTAGCTACAAAATGGAAGGCTTGAGTTGATCACTCTGCTCAGTCTGAGGGAACTCGGTGCGTCAGCTGCCATATCTCAGTAAGATGTACTTAATCAAACCAGGAAAAAGACCAGACTGAGCCATTTTCTTTCTTCCTGTTTACACTCAACCACTCATAGTAAGAAATACAATGAAATAAATAAGAGGAATCTCATCAGAAATAACTGAGGAGCACAGTCTTTTAGCACCATAGAGCCACTGAAGCAATTGAATTTTTTGCAGCTAGACCTAGTGAGCTGCAATCTCACATTCAACTTCTTGCTTTAAGCAACACTGCTGATGCTTCTGGTGATGAACTTGTCTCCTATTCCTTGAATCAACAATCTCCCAGTATTTTAAGATATGATAGGCGCTGGCGCAAATCAAGCTCGGCAAAACCATTCACTAATTACCATCCTTTTTTACAGTATTTTTCCCTTCTTTCTTCATATAAAGAGCACACACAATGGTGAAAAAAAGTAATAAAGACAAAAATGAATGTTTTAGTATCTCACAGAAAGGAGTAGGAACAGAAAAATGTACACTGGCCTTGTTCTGAAGGAAATAGATGGGGAATGTGATAGGAGCGAAATGGAATTGTCTTGACTACTCATTTACAACAAAAGATATTAGACAACTTTTCAAGGGAAAAAATAAGCTGCTACCTGGATGTAGAACATATTTACAATACTATTCATCTAAATATGACAATTTAAAAATTGTTTTTCTTGTTTCTTTTCTCAAAATAACCAGTCTCATCAACATGTATATTTCTGAGTTTTTCTTTTTAGGAGTTTTTTCTCTGAGAAATACACACTTGTCTTAAAATGCCCTTTCAACTTGGCACAAATTAAGACGTTCTGATATTCAATGTGTTTCAACAAACATTTCCAAAGAAAAGCAGCAGCTAAATATTTCCTTTCACATGTTTATGTCTGTGTTTAGGTACTAGATGCACTAATGAAATTCAGCAGATACCTTTCTTATAGTTGCAGAGTACTGAGGTAGCATGCTCTGGTCCAGACCGTCTATCTGCTTTAGCTTCTCACAAACAGCTTCCACGCTCATTGTGCTCAGAGACACATGCGATACTCCTGTGGTCGATCCTGTGCCTGCTCCTCCTCCCTGTAAGAAGCGAGAAAACGTCCATAAAAGATAATGTTCAAATACTCAGTACACCCAGAATTTCTCAATATACACGAGCACAAGCCAAACTGTTCAACTACATTTTAAAATTAAGAGATGAGAACAAGAAAGCACAGGCATTTTTAATTAATATCAGAATATCTATATACTGGGAAACTCTCAGTCTTTATATGAGAAAAAGCAGAGCATCTTGAGTCCTGCCTATGTGAGAAAACAACTCTCTTAAATAATCTTATTTAAGAAAAACAACAAAAATCAGGAATATTAAGTAAGGGTTAATCAATTTCAAATGCATCTTTATTCAAAGTTTCCCACTGATTTTAGCAGTTAGTTTGTTTTTGGATGTTTATTATTATTGCTATTACTATTTTTTAAATAACCCAGACAACTTTCTCCTGTCTTAAAAAATTCCTGGTTTACCATTAGACAAAGATGACCTGAAACACAGTTCCTCAATTACTTGGATTCACTGGGTACTTTTAGCAGTATCTGTTCATTTATGTAAAATCAGTCAAGGGGTATCACCATCAGAGCAGGGAAATACAGTGCAGCACTGCTGCTGTCCTCCAAGATACTGTAAGGATGTTTCACGTGTCTGGAGCTTTGGCAAGACTTATGTAGAAATGATTCACATCTCAGATCTGTAACACAGAAGTTGCCCTGATAATGTTGCCAGCTTCTGGGAATTTCCAGGAAAGTGTGGAAAACCAAAACAAATACATCTGCACATCGTCAGCATATTAAGACAGTGTTTTCTCAAAAAAAACAAAAAAATAACACCCACATTATTCCTGGATGGGCAAAGTGCAAAGATCTGAACAAGTTAGTTGCTCCCAATTTCTAAAAGCAAAACCAGAACTAGTTCCACCAGGTATGTTTTTTTTGTTTTTTGTTTTTTTTTTTCCACCCTCCTCTCGGGGGGAGGTTGTACCTTCCCTTTTTCTGAACATGAAGTTTTGGTTTGGGCTCCGTAGACCATCCACCAAAGTGAAGCTCATTTTAGGAGGATGCAAAATAGCTTCTGAAGCTTCAGAGCTCATCATCACATGCGTAAATTTAAAAGTACATTTTGAATCTCCAAAGTTCAATTAATCAAGTTAGGCTATATTTCTTAATCACCAATTAAGGCTATTTTTGTAATCCCAATATGTTGTTTTTGCTTTTGTTTTTAATTTTTAATTACTTCAAAGTTATTTATTTAATCTTGTAGAATTAATAAATTAATAGATCCAAAATAATTACCTACCAAAAGCAAGAATTATTATGCTTAACGGCATTAACCTTATCTAAATTGTCTAAAACCTGAGTATCTGAGAACGCACTATTCAGTTATAAAGGCAGCAAACCCCATACTCGTTCTCGACTACCTTAACCTCAGAGTTATCTTGTTGTTATTGGAGATACCCTGATCTGGGGAGGCTGGCAAATTTCCCACCTAAGCTGCTCTGAGGTTCAAGGTTCAGATGCTATGACATGTAACTCCCCCTGAGTTCTCTGCCAGATATGCTTGAAACGGTCTTAAAACAGGCAAACAATCAACTTCACTCAAAAACACTACAGGAGCTGGTGGGGATCCTACGCACACTTGGCTGAAAACAGAGCTGGGGCTTCTTCTTTTGACCATTTATATAATTGATATTAGATGTCAACTGGACACTAAATAAGAGATATTCCTATTTTCTGAGCAGGCAGTCTACTTAAATTATTGCATAAAATTAAGCATTATACTTTCAGTACAATCCAGGCACCTGGCTTAGTGCCTACAACACCTGATTAGTTAACATATTAAGCACCAAAAGGAGGGAATTCAGATCTCAATTTAACCTGATTTTTAGTACAAATAAAATCCTCATTTAGTTATCTAAATATAAACCAACCAGCAAACTGATGATGTTGACAGGAAAGAGTTTGATCTACAAGCTAGTTATTGTGTATTTCTCTTCTGTAAATCCATATTTTCCTCTTTTAAAAAAATCATTTTCATTTTTTCTTCAGACTGCCAAACGGTTTTGTCTAATATTTTCCCATAAACACACTATTCATTATTGCTATGAGTATAACACATCGATAAACAAAAGGTATTATGTCAATTCAAATCATAACTACCTTTTTGAAGCCAGAATTACATTGTGGCACTGCTAAAGGAAATGATCCCTAAGCAATGTGTATAAGCAATTGCCTTTGTTCACTAAATCTATTTGATAGAGCACCTATCGGTATCTACAAATAAATGAAGTTTTTAAGACTTTTAATTTAACAGTTCTCCTTCAGATCAAAATATTTCTTTAAACAGTCAAGAACAAGTCATACTTTCTGCATGCATTAAGAGTTAGTTTAGAAAGTCCTCTTTTTGTGTATAAAAATATATGGAAAAGCAGTCTAATATTTAGACTATTTTTGTTAAAGCGTGAACTAGATGCACATTAATCCAAATCATTCTTTATAAAAAGCACTCTGAAGAGTAAGTAATGCAATAGCTTTAGGGATATTGTCATCACGTAAGTGAATTAAAACTGTACTTAAACTGACACATTTTTCAGCCTTAGTGGTTTTGTTAAAGATGCTTAAAGAACATTAGTCGGAAAAGTATTTGCCATGCAAAAGCTAAAAGCAGCTTGTCAAAACAAACCTCAAGGCTAGTAATGAGCATTAGTTTACAGACAGCCCAGCATGAAGTGCCAGTATGACAGCTTCTGAAATGACTCTAAAAAGTGCGTAATTCACAGAAAGTGGCTGTACCTGTCTTTGTCTGTTTAACCCAGACTTACACGGCTTTGAGGAGGAACAAAACAGAATGAGAAGAAACAACAGCTTAAAGTGACATCAACAAGACTGAATATACAGATGACATGCTTTCAGGGAAACAGAGGAAATCAGTGTTAGGACAGAAAGCTACCATACAGGGCTACTTTCATAACATGATGAAACTTTTAGGACAGACCTTCATAGTACCCATTTAGGATATGCTATACCAAGACCATTTTCCCATGAGCAGACTACTCTGTTTTGGACTTGTACAACAGCACAGCATTTTGCTTGCATAAGAGTTTTACACTGTATTTCCGATGGAAAATCTTGCTGTTAAACACATTCTCCTGTCAAGATCACATTCTACTACCTGCATTTCAAATGTCTTTGAAACCTTGTACTTAAGCATGCAAAAAAAAAAAAAAATCCCACCACCCATAGCACCTAAAAGGTACTACTACTAATAACAAATAGCAAGAGTAATGAGTAAATATTCAAAACGCAACAATGCCACATAAAAGCATATGTTCGTTCATGCTCAAACTTCAGAAAAGCAATTCTCGTTTCTTAAAGGGTATTCTATATTTATCTACAGTGCATGCACTGGGCCCCGTTAGCTCTCAACCAAAGAACGCACACTATATTTTAAGGTATTACGCATTCTATGCAGCATGAAAAATGTATTGAAACAGCATAATTATATTGCAACAAGCTGTATCCTAACAAGTCATAATTAACAATGCAAACTAAAACAGCCAACTAAGATTATTATGGATAACCACTTCTAAAGCTAGCTTGGTTTCTAATATAAAAGGGGACACTATGGATAAGACTTCAACTCAGTGAGAAATTCTTTAGAAGAGCACTCTAGAAGTTTTTGCAGCTCCTGTCAGAAATCACCATCTATATAGTATAGTAAATACATTAAAAAAAAACAAACTATAGTTTGTATTGGTATAGTAAAGTCAGCAGAAATGCATGTTTGCCTCTGTCTTGGTTTCGGCTGGAATAGAATTAATTGTCTCCCTAACAGTTGGTATGGTGCTGTGCTTTGGGTTTAGGATGAGAATGATGCAGACAGCACAGGGGTGGTTGAGCTTTGCAGAGCAGTGCTCACACCGCCCAGGGCTGTTCTGCTCCTCGCGCTGCCCTGCCAGCAAGGTGCCTGGGGGGGCACCAGGAGCTGGGGGGCACACGGCCAGGACAGGTGGCCCAGGCTGGCCAAAGGGGTGTCCCACACCACGTGGGGTCATGCTCAGCAACAGAACTGGGGTAAAGGAAGATGAAAGGGGAGGATGCTTGGGTTGATGGCATTTGTCTTCCCACGAAACCGTTCCACGTGCTGAGCCCCGCTCTCCTGGCAGGGGCTGACACCTGCCTGCAGAGGGGGGAAGCAGCGAAGGGGTTCCCTGGTTTGCTCTGCTTGCGCAGGCAGTTTCTGCTTGTCCTAGCAAACTGTCTGTGTCTCAACCCATGAGTTCTCACACTTTTACCTCTCCGATGCTCTCCCCATGGCACCTGGGGAGAGCGAGCAAGAGACTGGGTGGTGCTGAGCTGCCTGCCGGGGCTAACCCACAGCAGCCTCCACCACAGATGGGCAGAAGCTGGTATCTCCAATCACTAAAGAAATAAGGTGTGACATAAGCTGATACCCTAAAATTTGCAATGCATCTACATTTTGATACAACTACACAGATAGTATTGGTAAACTTACTGGTTTGACATCTATGTATAGAATAGTAAACTATAGTCTAAGATAAATGAATTTTTATCAACAAAATCCAAATGTAGATGGCAGCACAAGTCAGATTATTTACACATGATTGACTGCTCTCAAGGTATTTCTGATTTTCATTAAGCTAATCTAGATTTACGTTGATTTTACAAGACTAATGATTAAGATTTGAAATTTTAGAACAACAGTAGGGGCCTTAGCCAGATCACATAAAATCCTCAGCACAGCTCTGTCAGCTCATGCAAGGAGTAGCATGATGACCTGTATATAAAAAAAAGTGATACTCCTGAAGTAACTGTTTCTTGCTCTGTAAGATTAAAAATAATGATTAATTATGTTTTACACAGAAGTAAAATTGCAACATTTCTGGCTTCTTTCCAGATTTACATGAAAGTCAATTCTGATTCTATACGTCCCTCTTGTCTTCAGTCATCAAATCAGTTACACACCTTGGTGCTCATTAATTATTTTATACAGTTGCCTTTTTATTTTTTAAGTTTATTTCATTACTTTACATACACTGATCTATTTATTAAGATACAAGTAAAAACTGTATTATTTATCGAGTGGCAGCGATCCATCAATTGAGAGCTACCTAACTAGCTGGATAAAATTATTGTATCTATCACCTATGGATAACTGCAATACTTAACGCAAGTATAATACTGTTTCTTTTCAACTGAAATTTCAATAAAGCACTGAGAAGATGCAAAAGGACTGGGAGATATGGGACAAGAAGATACTGAGACAAGGAACCACACACGGGGAAGACATCAGCATCTCCAAAAATATACTACAAGAAAACATTACCTCGAAGTCATCCCTTCACCCAAGGTACCTGATGACCTGGGAAACAGAACTTTAGGGTAAATTCTCCATTGTGTTTCCATAATTGCTAAATGAAGGTTATGTGGAATTAAAAACAGCAGTTCTGGGGTCTGTGTTTTGTGTTTTTTTTTTTTTCCCCTCTCTTCATTGTACAATGAGAATACTTTCTTGTAACAATTTACTAGAGGAAAAAAAAACACCACCACTGAGATCTAACTATAACTGTTGCCAACAACTATTGGCAGCAATAATTACAAAAATCATTTAAATTGTATTAACCTCTTTGCTTTGGTAGTAAATCATAATGATTTTCCACTGATTCGCAGTTAGAATTAAAATTGATATCCATAAAGAAGACACCTTTGTGCCAGTACTTACGATAAAACAAAAACAAATCGTGGAAAAGGCAGATGTCAGCATTCTGACTCAAGAATAAACTTATGACCTGTAATTTTATTTTTAGTTTATTCCCATGAAACGTTGCTTCATACTGTGTTAACTGCAATCACAGAATGACAGGATTGTAGGGGTTGGAAGGGACCTCCAGAGACCATCGGGTCCAACCCCCCTGCCAAAGCAGGTTCCCTAGAGCAGGCTGCCCAGGTAGGCGTCCAGATGGGCCTTGAATATCTCCAGAGAAGGAGACCCCACAACCTCCCTGGGCAGCCTGTCCCAGTGCTCCGTCACCCTCACCGTGAAGAAGTTCTTTCGCATGTTGGTGCGAAACTTCCTGGGCTCCATTTTGTGGCCATTGCCCCTTGTCCTGTCCCCACAAACCACTGGGAAGAAGTTGGCCAGATCCCTCTGTCTCCCACACCTCAGGTATTTATACACACTGATGAGATCCCCTCTCAGTCTTCTCTTCTCAAGGCTGAACAGACCCAGGTCTCGCAGCCTTTCCTCATAGTGAAGATGCTCCAGGCCCCGTATCATCTTTGTGGCCCTCCGCTGAACAATAGCTTTATGCCACCAGCTAAAGAAGTAGGGCTCAGGTGACAGAGCTGACTAAAACAAGAAACACACAGCTACTTCATTCTAGAATCTAAGTTACAAATGACCAAGTTCATTCTCCAGTCTGTTTAGCTACCACAATACTCACGAGAGCTACTGAGAAAGGTAACGGGAAAACTACGGGGAAAAATGTACTATATCTTGTAAGTGAAATATTAGCTCTTAAATTCATTCACGAACTACATTAGTTTTCAACTACTCTATTTGCCCACCAAAGCCACTGATGCAGTGTTAGTGAACTGCAGTTATGATTAATGCACACTCATTACTGCTGGAAAAGCAATGAGATGCTAAAATTTCCACACCACATGACTACTCATTTACCATTGAGGGGTCTGTGGGTGAAGAAAGCCCCTCATCAGCATCCTCCTTGATAACATCCTAACAACAACAAAATATTACGGTTTGGGTAAAATAATCAAGGGCTAAACGAAAAATATGAAGCAAACAATGAATGAGAATGATCTCATAACAGTACATAAACGACACACACATTTGTTTTCCGTTAGTGATTAAAGAAAGATTTCAAAACCTTTTGATAGCTTTGCTCAACGTATCAATATCCTAAAATTAGAGCAACTGACAAGTGAGGTTTTTACTGACTTTTTTTAAGCTTTCTTTAGTTCTTAATTCCATTTGAACAACCATCTATCAGTAAAATAAATACCGTTAACAGGAATTTATTCTATAGGAAGCCAGGAAAGTCTGTTCATTCTTCCTTTTCAATGGACAAAGCTGAATTATACTTACTTATAAAATCATGCTGTATCTAATGCACACTTAAGATAAAATGTATTTTGTTCTACTTGAATTTTTAAAACATTGCTTTTAACTTTGGCCTTCCAATTTGTAGCATTCTTTACAACATTAAGGGATGTCCTTTTACCTTCTTCAGATGTCATAGAATTTGTATTACAAAAATTTGAATATAAATTTACCAGCAGCATTCTTTTTCTTATAACACGCTATATCAATTTATTGTAGCACAGTTGGAATGTTTATTGAAATATTTTCCTGCCAATAGTACAGGTTTTGATACCTGAATTAGTTTTCATCTTTAAGTAATTTGTAAAGTTAAAACAAAATACACTTTAAATTACACATTAATAACACCTTTGCTTAAACTGTTTATAAAATAGAGCTTGCAGTTGTCTAATACCCAATCATCATTAATTACCTTCATTCGCATTACACGCTATATTTATTGTTTAGGTTAGTATTTGAATTATCCTTCAAAATACTTACTAGGCCATTGTTCTGATCTCTGGACAAACTCGTTTTTAGTGGTGGACGTGAGATGAGATGAGAACTGCCAGGGTAATACCTTGGCATGTAAAGATATGGGGCAAAGAATGGCTATGGGAAAAAAAAATGTAACAAAAAAGGGACAAACAATTACACAAATCAAAATGTAGTAATAAAATAAAACTTATTTCAACAAAGCACATCCTGTAGTTGAGTTTAACAAAGTGAAAAGAGCAATTATTAACAGCTTTCTTTACTTTTTGCATTTAACAGAAAATCAATCAAAAACACTGGAGCGAGTTCTTCAAAACCCCTCCGCAACTGACCCCCTTCTACTCCCTTCAATGGCAGTGGGTGCTCTGGCACGGTCTGCTGGAGGAACAAAGCTGCACACTAACATCTGATTTGAAAATGTGAAAAGGATTTACACTTGTGATCTTTTCACTAACCTCAGAGCTACTGAAATCAAAGTTAGATTCTCAGTAAAATTCAGAATGTTTCACAGGACAAAATAATTATACACAAAAAACTGGATAGATAAAAGCATCACTAGAGCTTCCCATGCTTATGGTAACCAATCTGGAGGTTTGTTGGTTTTTTTTTCTTCTACAGATAAGAGACTTTAACATTACAGCAGAAAATATTTAGGATTTGTTTAGTTAGAAATATGCCTCTGTGTGTTGTTCAATTACAAGTACCATTTTAAAGTAAAATGTTAATCATCATTAAAAAAAATATCACAAACATTTTTTAAAAACAGAAACATTTTGTTTCCCACAAATACAACTTAACTCTAATCACACTTCTTGTAACCAGGTAGCCTTTTATCCCTTTTTACTGATAAGTTTAAAGAAAAGCAGCTACCCAAGTTTCCAAGTTTTAACAGCATATCAGTGTAAGGGGTCCAAACGAGAACTCGGACTACGAATAAAGTCACTTCTAAGAGATACAGGGATCTAAAAGTTACAAACACACTTCCTTTTTAACGAAGTGCTCCAATCCTTGAAGTGCTGAAATTAATTGTACGAACACATTTCCTGAAATCCACACACTACCCACTGGCATGCGATTAAAATGTGTGCGCATTTCAGAATGGCAAACCTTGTGGCTAGTAGTGCATTTAAGAAGCGCTTTCCTAATATTGTTAAAGTTTTGTTTATCTGTGAATTTGACCTAGGTTTTGAAATAAAGACCTTAATTTCCTTATCAGTTTTCTTTTAAAGCAATGCAATGGAAACAACAGAATGCTCAGACTTCAGGATAAGCAGGATTATTGATTAATTCCTTATTATTATACTATTAATTCATTACCCAGTTCCCCCCCCAAAAATCTTCAAACTATATTTTCATACATAACATTTTAAAATTATATTATATAGGTATTTAACAAACAAAACATAGTATTTGGTTTGTGTTTCTGCACATGACAAGATTATGAGTAGTCTACTGCACCAAATTCAGTGTAGACTAAATAATTTTATGACTTGATGGCCAATCTACGAGGGAGGAGTAAAATGTGTTGAAATATTCCACTTTGGATTTATCAATAAGGACAAAAAAACAAACAAGCAAAGAACTCTGCATTCAGAAGCAGTTGTAAATGAATGGAGAAGTTAAACTTTACTTCCTGTGTACAACAATTATATGGCATATGCTCCAACTTTGAGTAATTATGAAAAAATACAAACTGTTCCTGGACACTTGTATACAATTACCACAAAAATTTCATATGCTCTTCCAACATACGAAGTTATGTGATATGCATGGTAATCATTAGTCTAACTGTGGGAGTATGTTTTTGTGTGATTTTTAATTTTACTTGGATAGGTAAGAGAAACAATATCTAGGCTTTGCCATACATTTACTGGCTGGTACAGAATGATTCGGAAAATACATTGATTTAAATTTATCTCACTGTCATAAAGCACACATTCTATGGTATGTTGTGGAAATAAACTTTTTTTGAAAAGGGTTTTATGTTACTTCTTAAATAATTAAATGCCTCAGTTTTCCATTAACAGCTTAAACCACGTGGAAAACCCACAAGGCATGAGAGGCTTAATTATTATACTGCATCCAAGTGCCTCGCTCTCACTGCAAAGACTATCCTCTGAAACATCGTGAGCACCTGCTTGTTGGTTGCGAGTCATCAAGCTACGAAGCGATGAAAAAATTTTTCCAATAAGGCAATTATACCATAATTTTTTTCATAATTTCTATTTATGCCTTGTGCCCACTTCAGCTGCTTCACTGCTTCCAAACTGTGGAATCAATTCTCCAATATAAGCCTAAACTCTGCAGTCTCCAAGTGTGATAATACAGATATCGTGAAAATGTGAGATGAGTATAAATCCATGTTGGGCATAAACCACTGCAGAGCTGTTCTCCAAGTCTGCAGATAGCCTATGAAGTACAAGCCTGGCCAAGATATCAAAGAATTTGCTGCTGGTCTGAAAAAAAAATAAAATTCTCACATACCATAAAGTCTAGATCCCGCTCAGGAAAATCCCGATTAGACTTGCCTACTGCTCTGACCTCTCCCACAGGAAACGTGATGTCAACAACGGTTTATGACAGCAGCAATTTTGGGAAGCCGAACTTGAGTCCAACTTGTTGCCAGGGAACTGGACAGTAATCTGTACACCTCGATCACAGTCAATACTGAGAGGCAGAGGGCCAAGTTGAAGAGCTGCTAAACTGGACTGTAATCCCTCCTTTACAGCTATGCACACAGAGAAAGGGGCCTTAAACCAAAAACAAGTAGATTATGTGACTGGAAGTGCAAGAATAACACAGGAACATCTGAAGAAAAAAGCGGAAACATACAGAGTAATAATAATAGCAATAATAAAGAGTATTTCCTGAAAATAAGCAACCTGAGCTTCTCCCAAGAGTTCAATGTTTGTTCGTTTGTCCTTAAGGACAAATGATTGCTTATAGAAAACAGGACAGGAACCATTTACTATTCAGAAAAATGGCAATGCATCTATACCAAGAACTTAAGAGCACTTTGCCATAAAATTCAGGCATTTCCAGAGCAGCATTTGACTCCGTTGTGTTTTGTCATACAAATATCCAAGACCTCTCTTAGATACTCCTGCTATTATTACTGGGGAGAGCCTATTCTTCTATTACCGTTATTTTATTAAATACTATTCTTACAAAAACCTGAGAAGTGAAATGCCATTTAAAATCCTGAAGAAAACTACTTTTCAGTCTAAATTTTCTACTATTATAAAGTTCTCCTCATTTATCTCAGTATACAGTGTTCATGACAGCATAACTCCATAGAAGAATGTAATAAATGTGTTTGTGTCAATATCTGGAAGCGTGAACCACTAAAAACCTAGATACCTAAAAAAAAAAGCCTAAAACAAAAACCTAAATACCCTAGAAGGGCAGTACAAAAATCCAGAGAAAGGCCAAAACAGAAACATGTTAGTCTTAAGTAGGCAGAAAGGAAAAAAAATAAGCATATCTTTAAGTCCACATATGCACATAATAAAAATGAATATATAAACTGCTTGTAAGAACAGCTATGACTCTCTAATAATTGCTTTTGTACTGATTATTAGAGGCATAAAAACATACAAGTTTCAATTGTATATTACCACACACTTTTAACCTTGTCATGTGCAGTAACACGGACAAAACCAGGACTTCCAATTAAACGTTCACTTTAACAAAGCTGTTACTATCAGGAGGAAGATTCATGTGATCAGCATCAATCAGTACTGGACTACTTCGAAGAACGTGTCGTTGTAAGTTATTTTCAATAAAACAGCATATATGCTCAATACAGTTTTAAATAAGAATAATTTTAGAACAGATAAAAGGTTCTGTGCTACACGTACTCTTTTCTGCCTTCGTCAACAAACACTGATTTAGGATAACTCAGTATTTTTCCAGCTTATTAGCTTGAACATAACATACTATCAAACTTTGTTAGTTAAAGCTAAGGGCATTTCTTATATATAGAAGCAAGCCATGAATTACATCAGCTTTCTGATTTTCCCTGATAGCACTGCAGAAAAGAACAAAAAATAAATAAAAATACTGAATACATTCCACAAAAATAGAAAGTAAATTAATTGTGGAATGTGCTCAGAGTTTAAACAACTATAAACAAAATCACCCTAAATAGATCAGTACTACAAATTTTAATATAAAATGCAACTAAAAAAGCATTCTTAACTGTTGTCTCATCTAATAAGCAGATGTATACCTCAGCAACTTGGAGCAATGTTAAAAATAGTTCATCTTACATTGTTTAGATTAAATCGCACTATACAGTGAAGTATTGCAACTTTCAAGTGAGCTGTGCACAGGACTATGTTTTCTAATGCCCACAAAGAACTAAAAAAATGTATGATTTATGCAATTTATTTTAATTCTTTTAAACTAGTGCAACATTGGTTATGAGAAAAGATCCCAAAATAAGAGAGACAAAGGGAAGACATATGTCTAGATACATTCTTGTGATGTAGTTCCTCACATGAGTTTTTGTATGGTTTAACTTGTCACCAAGAAAAAGCCAGAATCTCTTCTAACAACTGTAAGCAAGTATGGAAGGACTGCACAGTTTACCGCTCAAGAAGTAATAAATAAATAAATTGAGCCATGTCTAAAAACAATTTGACCTTTTCCCCCTTGTTTAATTTGTTTTTCTAATGCAATTTACCGCATTTCTCAATGAGACTACAATGACTGAACATTACTGTGAAGTTTACCAACTTTTGGGCTTTCGAACAAAACTCCATTTCCAAATATAATTTGCATGGTCTTTTAAATATTTTATAGACTACATCTGCAATATTACCAGATTAAATGAAAAAAACGTGAATTGGTTCTCAATTATTTACCCGATTGTAGAACGGATGCTGAGGTCCTGTCATACCACTATAGTAACTGCTATGAGGCTGGGGTGATAAAACTCCGCTGTTGAAAGGTCCGTTGAACGAGGTTGTAGAAGAGCAAGCTGATGAAGGCTGACTGAACAGAGATGTTGCTCTGGCAGGTGCCTCATGTAGAGGCAATGTTGGATAAGGAAGTCCTCCTATATTCATCTGATCCCTTGCAGCACGAACATCTGAAAAATAAAAAAGGCAGGAGATTTAACTTGAAATATTTGAAAAAGTTTTGATTTGTTTGCGAATTGTGTCCAAGTCTGGGCCCCCTGCTACAAGAGAGATGTGGAGAAACCAGAAAGAGTCTGAGGCCAGAGGGCTACCATGATGATGAAAGGATTGGAGTACCTCTCCTTTGAGGAGAGGCTGAGAGCTGGGGCTGCTCCGCCTGGAGAAGAGGAGGCTCGGGGTGATCTTATCCGTGTCTATCAATACCAGAAGGGAGGGTGCAAAGAGGACAGAGACAGGCTTTCAGTGGTGCCCAGCACCAGGAGAAGAGGCAATGGGTACAAACTGGAACACAGGACGTTCCGTTTGGACATCAGGAAACACTTCTTTACTATGCAAGTGATGGAGCACTGGCGTAGGTTGCTCAGAGAGGCTATGGAGTCTTCCTCCTTGTAGATCTTCAAAAGCTACCTGGAGATGATCCTGGGCAACCTGCTCTGGGTGGCACTGCTTGAGCAGAGGGGCTGGATCAGATGACCTCGAGGAGGTCCCTTCCCACCTTCACTATATTGTGATTCTGTGAACAGAATTATGCCATCCCACTGCAGCTATCAAATGCAGAGAAGGAAGTTGGGGAAAAAAAAAAAGTCAAAGAATTCCAGTTGAGGACTGAAGAAAGTAAGCTTCACATAGAAAATAGTTGAGCAAAGGAAACCATTAATACCTAAATTCAGATCCTACTTAGCATACTGCCATACCAAAAACTCATAAGGATCCTGTTTTAAAGATACAGTTTTCTACAAAGCTTTAGCATCTCTAAACAGGTGGACATGTTAGGATGCCTTAGCCTTACTCCAGACCCAACAGCAATCCCTAAGCAGTGCCATACCGTAGGTCACAGCAGTTCACTTCAGCAGCAAGTGGTCATTGAGCAGAGCATTTTTGCGTAACAGCACATACCTGAATCTGATTTCATTTTTGAGACTACAAGCTAGTTTACAGTAACTTGTGAAACAGATACTTGCTCTAGGAGCAGTTTAAATATCATTCTAACACAGACTGAAAAATGACTGATAAGTACCAACTGCACAGGTGTCTAGTAGGGGAATATATCAAAAGGAGACATTCCATTTTGTTTCCCTGGCTTCAGTTCTAAAGAATCTGACTGATGCTACTCAAAATTGTTAACAATGACCTGAAAGTAAACTTGCATTTATACTAATAAAATAGTGTGTAATACAAAGACAGCACGTGCTGTTTTTCCACAACTGCTAAAGCTGTCTTTGACTACCGCTAGTACCTTGCCCACTTTAAAGAGATGCTTTGCTCCACTATGATTTGGCCTTTACAGAAAAGCTACAGAGTGAAGTGAACCCTACTGAAGTCAGGTCAGATGACAGGAAGTTCTGATTTGATGAACAAATCAGTGTTCTGTGTAATATGCAAAGTAGCTCCACCTAAAATGAAAAGTAATAATACAATTGTCACTTTCCATTTATTTGAAAAAGCATACTCACCTGCAATGATTTCTCGTAGCTTAGGGTCTAAGTTGACAGTACATGGCAAAAATGTTCTTACATCACGTGCTACAAGAACAGGTGTTCGGGAAGATAAAAATACTTCAAAGTTCCGTATATCTCCATCAATTTCAAGCAGAGGTTCAACGTCTTTAGTCGTTGGGATATTCTTTGAAATTCTGGTTGAAAAAAATATAAATAGGTTATAAACAAACCACATTAGAGTCTGACTTTCATAGTGAAATACTATGGAAAAAGACTGTCCAGTACAGTTGCATCTGTTCTCCTGTTTGCTGGAAAATGGAGAGAATCCATAAAAACCTGCACTGTCTTCAGAAAGAACAGTTTAGCATTTACTAATATGCAAAGACCATCAAACTTCTAAGTAGTCTGATCTAGCTGCAAGCTGCAGAGAAATCTCAGAGAAGCCATACAGAAGACTAAAATCAGACCAGAAATTTATAGATCAGTAAAATCAAATCCAAAGTAAGGGCAAGCTAGCATGTGTCAGCATTAACCTCAAACATTCATTCAAACTCTAATAAATAAATTAGAAATTCCACAATTAAAATTCTAACTTTTAAACTAATATCTCTTCCAACAGGAACAGTCAGGCATCTTAGACATTAATCAGAATCCAACAGTGAGTGATTTCATAGTAAAAGAGAGGAAAAAACAGTACCTGCTTTTCAATTATTCACCTTCTTTAAAAGGCAAGAAGTCACACGTATACAATAACAGAGGAGAACAACAAAACAGTCAGACATGATCAATATGGTGGACTGTTGATGCATTACATTCCTTTCAATTCCTTTCAATTTTACTAGGTATTAAAGAAAACACCTAGTCTGAATGGACCATGTACCTAAGAAACGGAGGCTACTGCTATACTATGCTGCTATAAGCATCATCTACAAATAACTTTATTCACAATGATATTACATACTCCTACACTGGAGAAGTAACCAAGTATAAAAGCAGGCGTAGTCTATTCTAACAAAGGTTGTGATCCTGCAAAACATTATGAGCTGCACTTCAGATAGCACTGAGATTATTCACATTATGAGATTATTCACATAAAGCCACATGTAAGGCTTCAAGGGCTCCAGCCCTAGAATAGAAGGTGAAGTTTCTGTAGAAAGAGAAACTTGAGACTCAAAAGTAGGTTACAATTTCAAAGAATGGAAACAGTTCATCCTCCATTAGCATTTTAAAAAAGAAATAAATATCTAACAGGAGTTAAATGATCCTCACAGCAATGAATGAATGGTCAAAAGACAGAAATTTAACATGGGGCAGTATCAAGGTAAAACTTGTACACTCAAATTCTGAGAACTGTCTATTTTACATTAATATTTGGCTGCTACCTTAGGGTTTTCCATTTTGCCTTATATCAAATTATAATTAAACTGACTGTAAATGCAGTTTTTATATGTTTTTAAATCAAACAACATATATCTTAAAAACTGGAACATTAACATGCATTCCTGTTATTCATATTTACTTTGAGTACTCTAGGCAAGAATTTTGATTTTGCCAGTTTCAAACTAAGTCAGTTTTTAAGGCAGGGACCAAAGAGTTAAAGAGTGGCCTAGTTCAACACTTAAATCTAGAAAATAGAATGCCGAAAAAGAATGTGACACAGATTTAAATAAACCACACAGCTGATGAATCACATGAAACAAATTAGCTGAATTTTAATGCCAGCTCTACTTAAGTCTGAATGTGAACAGTGTTCTGACTATGATGAACAAAGCTACTGTTCAGAAGCCAATAGCCCACTGCTGGTGTACAGATTGAAGTCTCTATTCTAACTTCCTGAGCTCAATGGCTTAAGCTACGTCTTTGCAAGACATATTTATGTAAATGATAATCTTTTGGCAAAAAGCCACCAAAATCATAGGTGCCTGTACTTCTCAGATGAAAAAAAAAAAAAGTTTAGCAGGTAAAGAACTTCAAGAGTTGCTTTTGCTGGAATATAAGCACACGGATCTAAAAATTAAGTACTGTGAACACCTTATTCTCCTTTTGGGGCTAGATTTTCCTGAAGCAGAAAAATTACTCTTTCAATCTGAAACATCAAAAGAAGTATCAGTGTTGCTGAGTGCCTGCTTCCATTAGAAACTACCTGAAATTACACGGAATGGGACCAAGATGGAACATTACATTGACAGAAGTAAAACTTAAAAACTCATTCCACATGTCTTTCTATTAGTCGTTAAAAACTGTTTTCAGTGTGGATTAAAAGTTATAATCCAATAACGATTGGTTATTTCTTGATTTTTTTCCTCCAATAAAATAATTTGTTATAAAGATGCACAGATAAATCATGTTATCTCCCATTCGAAAGACTGTGAATTTGCTCTAAACTTTTTCTCGTTTTGGTTCATCTTGCATTTCCATGACTGACTTAGAAGATAACCACCATGGTCCTACAGCACCGAATGCTGCTGGCACAGACTAAAGGAAGATGCTAAGCTGTCAGGCTATACATGACACAGCCGGCCCTTTCACCATCTACTGCTGGAGATGGTCACCACCCCAGGATGTGGCCCTGCACCACCAAGCCAGGTGGTGGTCAAAACACAGAAGCATTGAGCAGCCTTAGAATCATAGAATTAAAGAATCATTAAGGTTGGAAAAGACCTCCAAGATCATCTGGTCCAACCATCCCCCTACCACCAGTGTCACCCACTAAACCATGTCCCTAAGCACCACGTCCAACCTTTCCTTAAACACCCCCAGGGACGGTGACTCCACCACCTTCCTGGGCAACCTGTTTCGATGCTCGACTGCTCTTTCTGAGAAGAAATGTCTCCTCATTTCCAACCTAAACCTCCCCTGGCGCAACTTGAGGCCTGCCTGGCCATCACCTTCACCTCCCAGCTTGCCTCCTGCTGTGGTTCAACCTGTCCTGATGCTCCCTGGCAGGTGGAAGGTTGATTTCTGCCAGTCCCCACTCCTGTAAGGGCCATTCTCCCTGCCCTTCCCAAACCTCTCCCCCTGAAGGTGAAAACAAAGGCATCCTACAAGTTCCTCTTCACACACCTAAACTTTTTTTCCTCAGCTTTTTACAGCACCAAGTAACCAGGCAAATAAGTCATTTAACTTCTGCACTCCATAAAAAGCAACACACCTAATTAATTAAAAATATTAAGCGATAGAGAAACAGAAGGCGTGTCATGTTTTATTTATTATGTGCCTTTTAAGTTTTTCTCTCAATAGAGTTTAAGATAAAGCTTAAAACAATGAAATCATTTCTCTTTCAGAATGACACAAAAACATTTTTTCCCTATAGGTCTGATGCTAAGAATAAACCTTGAAGATTTGGGCCATTCTGGAATGCAAGATAAAATTTTCATGCTTACCAACCTGATAATTAGATATCTGATCTCTTAATATCTAATAAACTGATACTAAGAATATAATGCTTAGCTCTGAAATTATTTATCCTGTTCTTCTCAGATCTGCTCAGAAAAGCGATGGTATCTGCAGTCACAAGGGTGTACTTCTTCTGGATTAAAAGCTCTCACACAAAACACTCCGTAACATTTAAAGTACTATCATTATATTAAGAATAGAGCAAGTGAGCTGCAAGTATTTTTTTCAAACTGCAACAGATAGTTTGGACATTGGAAGAGAACATTTGTTCACATACACGCTTGTATAAGAACAGGAATAAAAAAAAGTCATCATGCACTCAACACTAAAAGGGAATCAATGCTTTATTAAAATAAAGGCAAAAAAGGAAGCTATAGTTCAACATAGCTATCTAGACAAAAATTATAAACCCCTCAGTGCATATTAAGTAGTACAGAGACTTCACGGAACAGATGCAATAGCTATTTAAAAACTGCTATTACCATAGGTATTCAGGAAAGCTTTCTTTGCAAAACTAAGTATCCAAGCCAAGTAACAGCAGATGAAGCACCTCTTCTAAGTGCTCTGGTTTTGATCACTTCAGAAAGAAAAAGCATTTTGATCCTTACAAGGCCGATGCCACTGATCCATATTACAAAGGTCTGATTTTAATTCAACTTCCCAGAATACCTCAGCACTCTTTAAAATTAAAAAAAAAGTTAATACAGCTACAAATGCCTGAATTCATTCACAACCAACTACACAAAAGAATTTTAAAAAATTGATATATTTATTAAACAAATGGAAAAGCAGCAATATGGAGTAGCAAAGAAGAATTCAAGACTACTCAAAACAGCTCTGTAAACAAAAAAGCAGTTATATCTCACTAACTGAGAAGTCCCACCAGATCAAGTTACAAAGCTACTTCATGGCTTTATGCAGGGCCTCTTTCTCTCAAGACCTTCACCTGTAGGACTTCAGCATTTCAACAAATATTTGCAGGTCCTATAGGATTAGAAATTGCTATTGGTCATCCTAGTCTCCAGCACAGGATTCTTTTCTGGGGCTACATCATAGCATACAGTTTAACTTCAGAACTGGGCAAAAGAGCAGTCCTCCTCCAGAAGCCCAGGGCAAACACCTCACTCACAGAAGCACGAGTTCCACTTCTCAGAGAAAGGAGGAGACCAATCTATCAATCTGTTGCAAATGCCATCCAAAATTGGAAGGCAAAAAGGTACAATCACTATACTACATGAATAGTTAGGTAATAGGTTAGTAACATTCAAGTCAACTAGGACCAAAGGCATTTTACTTCCTTTATGCAGCCTTTGGATTACCTGAGCTGTTCCATATATTGCCCATCTGAAGCAGCTTCCTATGACAGAATTGACCTACTGAGGCATATTTATTGCATGGTGACATGAGCAAGTCATTGCAAGCAATACCATCAGCTTCCAAAGAATCTGATACCCCATGTTACTGCTCACATGCTTTTCCACCACTAAAATAGGACCAGTTTTTTCAGAATATGAAGCAAGTATTTTATCTCCTGTTTTTCCTGAGAAAGTGGATACACTGCATTTATTGAAGATTAAGAGACAGGATACAGGCCACTAGCTGTGTATAGCTACAAGATGCATTTACAGCTTATTATCTTACCCCACCACGTTTTCCCATACTCTGAGTTTTTGAATAAATATTCTAACTTTGACAAGTATGTTCAGCAGGCACAAAGCGATATTATTTCCAATTTTACTTCCCGACTTTGACTCCCCCCAAAGTATACAAGCCTCGTGAATTGACTTACATGGCTAAAAATAAAAGACTTGTTTCCAGAAATCGTTTATTGTGTTGCTAAAATTAAGGCTTCTGTGTCCTGCCCTAAACTAATATCACTCAGTAAAGTTTACAGGGATTGGAAATACACACAAGTTTTTTGTTTGTTTTTTTTTTGAGAGGGAGAGATGTCATTAATGCACATTAAAACTATTCTGTAAGCATTTAAAGAATTATTTAGAAATTAATTCAGAATAATAAGAAAAAATACAGGCTGGGTGTAGAATGGACAGCAGCCCTGAGGAGAAGGACCTGGGCATGTTGGTTGATGAGAAGCTCAACATGAGCTGGCAATGTGCCCTTGCAGCCCAGAAAGCCAACCGCACCCTGGGCTGCATCAAAATAGCATAGCCAGCAGGGTGAGGGAGGTCCCCCTCTGCTCTGCTCTCATGAGACCCCACCTGGAGTCCTGCATTCAGCTTTGGGGCCACCAGCACAAGAAGGCGTAGTGGGTTTACATGGCAAGGTTTTGGTAGCAGGGGGCCATAGGGGTGGCTTCTGTGAGAAAGATCTAGAAGCTGCCCCATGTTTGGTAAGGGCCCCACTGCTGACCAGAGCTGAGCTAATAAGTGATGTTGTTTTGTGCCTCTGTGAGAGCATATTTAAGACAGGGAAAAAAAACGCTGCGCCACACAGCAGCTGGGAGTGCGCGAGGAGTGAGGAACAGCCCTGCAGGCACCAAGGTCAGGGAAGAAGGAGGGGGAGAGGTGCTGAAGGCGCCAGAGCAGAAGTCCCCTGCGGCCTGTGGTGAGGACCATGGTGAAGCAGGCTGTCCCCCTGCAGCCCATGGAGTACCGCGGTGGAGCAGGGTTCCACGCTGCAGCCCATGGAGGAGACCACGGTGGAGCAGGTGGATCTGCACCGACGGAGGCTGCAGCCTGTGGAAGACCCCTGCCGGAGCAGATTCTGGGCCGGACCTGTAGCCCGTGGAGAGGAGACTATGCAGGAGCAGGTGACCTGGCAGGAGCTGCTGCCCGTGGGGGACCCAGGTTGGAGCAGTTTGCTCCTGAGGGATGGACCCCGTGGTACGGACCCATATCTGGAGCAGTTCTTGAAGAGCTGCTGCCTGTGGGCAGCCCACGCCGGATCAGTTCACTAAGGACTGCATCCCGTAGGAAGGACCCCACAGCACAGGGGAGGAGAGTGACCAAGAAGGAGCGACAGAGAAGAAGCGCTATAGACTGACCATAGCCCCCATTCCCCCACGCCTTTTGGGGGGAGGAGGTGGAAGAGGGTGGATGGGTGGGAAGGTGCTTTTAATTTCTTTCCTTTGTTTCTCACTTCTCTAGCTTGTTAGTAATAGGCAATAAATCTTACTATCTCCCTATGCTGAGTCTGTTTTGCCCGTCACAATAATTATTGTGCAATCTCCTCACCCTTTTCATTGTATTTTCTCCCCGTTCCTCTTTGAGGAGGGGGAGTGAGAGAGCGGTTGTGTTGGAGCTCGGCTGCCCACCTGAGTAAAACCACCACAGAAGGACATGGGCCTATTAAAGCAAGACCATAGGAGGGCCACAAAGATGATCAGGGTGCTCAAGCACCTCTCCTGTGAAGCCAGGCTGAGGGAATTGTTTCAACCTGGAGAAGAGAAGGCTCTGGGGAGACCTTGCAGAGGTCTTCCAGTACCTAAAGGGGACCTACAGGAAAGCTGGGGAGGGACTGTTCATCAGGGACTGTAAGACTAGGACGAGGAATAACGGGGCTTTGGGCAACCCGGTCAAGTGGAAGGTGTCCCTGCCCGCGGTGGGTGGTAGAAGCAAATGATCTTTAAGGTCCCTTACAACTCAAAGCATTCTATGATTCTATTACATAGATAAAAGAGCTTTGGAGAACTCCCTGCGTTGTTCTGATCAGCTTTTCCTCCACTCCTTTTCTCTCCCTAGCATCTTCTCATCTGAACTCCCTTCTTACTTGTCACACCCTCTGGTACTCTCTTTGCTTCTGTTACGTCATGCCTCATGCAGGTCTGTTTAGTACACAGTCTGGGAAATGATGATCTACTACTCAGTTGGTATGCTGCCTATTAATATTGAGACCACACTATTTGCACCATGAGAAACATAACTATGTGCCCCACATTATAAGTACGAGACAATAAAAGGAAACTAAGAAAAAAAAACAAAAGGCAGGTTAAATATTTAGAGGTAATGCCTCACTGTGAGGTCTACACGAGTAATCAACTGTCTCCTGAAAAGAAGTGATTTATTTAAACCTGGCCTGGGTAAAAGATTATTGCACAGAACATTATGGCCAGAGCGATGAACGTGGCACCTTTGGTTTCTATAATCACTAAAAAGCTACACTTCTTAAATTAATATATCAATAGATTTTAGACAAGTTGCAAATCCCTCAAAAGTTAATTTCGCCCTTTTTATTAAAAGGCATTTAAACAGTGTCAAAACTGGAATTAATATAATAACCTTCTAGAAAAGTTACATTTCAAGTGATCTTGCTCATTTTTAATCGCTAGAAATTTGCGGAAAACATCTAACATACTTTTTAGAAGAATAATTTAGTAGATACTTGTCTCAACCACTGTAATGGAAAAGTAGACAGATAATGCTTATCATCAGTTTTTATTTTACTCTGTTTCTTCTTACTTATGTATATTAACAAAAAAACTCAAATGATTTAGACAAAAGCTTTTAGCTCAACACATAATTGCAACAAAATTACAATAATTGTACCAATTAAAATAATCCTGAATGAACAGTTTGTCATCTTAATGTTCCAATGGTTTACAGAAGGATCTACTTAATTAGCTGAAATTGCTTTCCAATGTTAGTATCAAATGTCATTTGTTAAAAGTTGAACGATTTCGAAAATAATTTAACAAAGCAATTTTACAAAACACCAAGAACCAACATTTTCTTTTCAGCTGAATAAAGCAAGCAGATGTGTCATCAAATTGCTATAAAAATAAATGAGCCTTTATATGTGGAAAAATAAATTTTACTACTAGTGCTACTGAATACTATTTTCCTTTTTTTTTAAATGATATTAAATTATTTTATTAAAGAAATTGATTTCATTTATGCCTTGGTGGTATTTTTAGTACACTGTAAATACACTTTCTTGAATTGAAGTAGTAAACAATGAAGTACCAATATTCAACTACAGGTAAAACAGCAATGTTTTAACCCAAGTCACTTCCTGATTTAGTTCACACGGGCTTATCATACAAAAGATTTGAACTTATCAGTAAAATATGGCACCCGTGAAACCACACGATACAACTCCAAATTCACAATAATCAACCATTGTTAGATTTGCTACTAAATTAGTCTTTACCAGTTTAACCTGGGGTGGGGAAAAAGAGGATGAGTTGTCCAGTAACTGTCTAGTAACAAGAGACTAAGTTTTTCTCTGGTTACCATTAGCAGAGGTAACTGTTTCTATGGCTACTTCCAAAAAGGGGTAACTTCAATAAAAAGACTGGGGAGAGAAAAAAAAAAAAAAGCAAAATCTTACACCCATACTAAAACTGGAAAGACAGTATCTAGAACTGAAGAAGACAAGAAATGCCAATACTTTCCATGATTTATGTATCAGTCAGAGCAGATGTCTTCTACAAATTATTCCTTAGAACGTTACAACAGTTGTAAAACCATTAAAAAAGTATTAAGTGAGCTATGGCTGGCTTAGATCCTTTAGTCCTGCAGACAAAAAGAATCCTGAGTAAAAGAAAGCTATTATGTTACTCTTCTAAATTTGGTGTTTTTTGCTTTGGCATATGGATTTGCCATCCACTATAGGTAGGCATGCCTATGTATGTGCAAATACTGCAGAGGTTATATTCGGCCAGACTGATTAATGAATTGTATGTTAAAACAACAGCAACATACAGCACTGAGGAAAGCAGAACCATTTTCTCATTCTGGAAGACATCTCATTTTTCAAACTCAAAGACTTAAGATTCTTGATTTCCATAGTCTTCCTTAGCTTCCAAGAAGCATGTTTTCAAGGAAATTAAGTAAAGGATGGAGCTCCTAATCTGAACAGATGGTTTCTGAGAGTTTCTTCTATCTTGAGCCAAGCTATAATGTTCTAATATTTTGAACGTAACGAGTTTAAGAATAGGCATGTCACAGAAATTCTGGGACCAGCAACAACTTGCCAATATCTTCACAAAGCTCGGTTTCAGCAAAGCCTGGGAAAAGAGTGATGGTTAAGATGTCCCTCACAACATCCCTCATGACAAGCAGAGCAAGATCAAAACCAGCCGGTAGGAAACGCTTGAGCAGAAGGCCATGTGAATACCTAAATACTGTGTCATCGAACAAAATGTAAGTTCAGTTCTGGGGACAAGGACTCTTCTCCAAGCACTAACATAGTGAGTCAGGGTCTCCCTTAGGGCATCCTCCCTAGACACCAGTTTTCAGTTTTATTTCTTACTGTTTCACCATGTAATGGCTAGAATTATGTTCAGAACGATAAGTCACCTAGATCCCATCTGCATGAGAGAGAGGAAAATACTCACCACGGATCTATCAAATTTTTGAGTCAACGTCCTATCCCCAGTGGTATCCAGACATGACCATGAGGAAATTCTTACAGACTAACATCAACTTCACATTGACTTTTTCCTTCCTACCCAAGGAGCCCTTCACAGCAAACAGGTCATTAAATTGTCCTGGTAGGCCACAATCCGTTCCCTGCCATTTTCCTTTCAAAGGACAATTGGCACTTCACTCCATTGGAGTGTCCAGGCCTGCCTGGGCAACTCATCACATTCACCAGGATCTGAAGGTTTCTGCGAATGGCCATAGAGCCTGCCCCAATACCTGGCATAACTGCTTTAAACGCAGAACGTTATATAAAATAGTCACTGCCACTCCTCCCCTTCTACATGTATTTTTGAATTAAATTAGCCTTAGCTGCTGTGTTGTATGCTGAATTTGATCTTTTCCTCCTGTTGTAAAAATGTTCAAGATACTTACTTAATTTGCGCTCACTTTTTAAGGGCATCAGCTACTGTCTCTCAAGGATCCCGAATAGGCTTTAGATGCAAGGAAAACACTACAAGACTCAACTTAGGCCTCTCATTAGCAGTTCTGGCTATTCACACTGGCAGAACTGTAGATGCTGCAGGATCTTCTGGAGTAAAAATGTAGACATCTGCAGTTTTTCAAGTGTTTATAAGTTTGTTTAATCTTTTTCTGAATTGCACTCTTGAACTCAAAGAGCATATATGTGCCTGTGTAAACCTTACCTTATTAAAACTATGTAAACCGTAGCACGTGGAACAGACTTCAACCAGCTGAGTCTGCCAAACCACAAGCAGCCTTAAAAAGTGACAAGGCTGCTAAAGCCACCATATCTAGAAGAGAACTGGGTAGCTCACACATGCAGCCTCTCTCATTAACAACTGCAGAATTCAGAAGGACAAGTGCCTACTGGCAAGATGGTTACAAAATCACTTCAGTGACTTCTAGGAACATCCTCCAATAGACAAAGCACAACAGATTTTAGTTCTTGCCGTGGTGAGGACATGAAAAGATGTTTACATATTATATAGACCATTTCATTTACTGAGTAAACTTAATGAGGAAAAGAAGATATTCCCTCTCAATCAGTTTTAGCATCAAGATTATTAAATTGACATAGTATCAAAATCAAGTCACTGCTTTCTATAGCCTAAAACAGTAGAAAATACCAAACAACATAAGATGGCTCAGAGGCTCAAACTGAAATGATTAACTAAGGTCTCTATGGAAAAGAAATGACTCAAACAGCTCAGACTCTAGGAAAACTTGAGACTCCAAAACAAAGAAAACATTTCTTTCAAGAAAAAGCAAAACTAGGATTCCTCGCAGCATAGGAAGTAGGACAGTGATGACATTCACAGAAAAACATGAAGTGAAACTAGGGCTCTTCTCATCCTCTGTAATATCTCTTCCACTTTAGTACATTCTATTTGAAATGCAGTGACTAGAGTCCCAGCATTCAGAATTTATATACATAACAGATTTATTTAATAAAATAATTTCCTTTTATTTCTTTGCTAATAATTCCTACAGACAATTTCCTTTTCTGACTGTTGCTGAGCACTGAACATATTTTTTTTCAGAGAATCATCAGCAACGGATTTGTGAATTCCTTTCCTAGGTACAGATTTACAGCCCATTACTACGTTAGCAGGATTACAGATGAGATCATTTTCCCTGCTATGTTATGATACATATAACCACAATGACTTGCATCTGCAATTTGCTCATAGCTACTTTCACAACCCTCCACAAAACAGTTGTCCTGATTTTTATCTCCACATTGTATTTTCTCCCTCTGTCCAAGAATTTACAGGTACATCAAAGAGCTCAAGTACTATCTTTCTAAACCTTATCTGCAAGTTTCTCATCAGTCTCTCTCCTATGTTTTGCTTCCCTCGATCTTGACTGCTATTACCCTCAATTTTAATATTTGTAAATGTATTAGGGACATGGTTTAGTGGGTGATATTGGTGGTAGGGGGATGGTTGGACCAGATGATCTTGGAGGTCTTTTCCAACCTTCATGATTCTATGATTTTAACCAAGATCCTGATCTAAGAGTATTTAGAACTTCCAAGATTTCCAAACATTACATCACATTCTTTACATACTCACTGATTCATTTGAGAATTCAGATTTCTTGAAACGTATCTTCTCTACAAAAGCCACTGTGGCTTTTCTCAGTATATCCTCTATTTAGACCTGGCACTCGTATTCATTCTGGTGTCATGGATATTTTATGTAGGCTTCAAACAAGAGAGCATTCCCATGGTTGGCCAGTTTACAAGTCTGAGAGGTATCGGTTGCTAACATTCAATAGAAACTTGCTTTAATCTGACAACTTGATTCTCTGACAACTTCATTTACAGAATGCCCAAGTATTTTATTACACCTCAGGGTTTTAAAACATTTTTTTCTGCAACTTCTACGTGCCATTTTGCCACAGAACTGACATTAGGGAGACTCTTCACAGCAACACAGAAGAGAACTCAACACAACGTAAATGCAGCGAAATATTAACTGTGTATTACAGTTATAAACAAAATGGTAAAAACAATGAAACCAGACCAGGAAAAACATGTGGCTAATGACCGCAGAATAACCGAAACACCAAAATGGAAGGAGAACACCATAGATGAGAAATCAAAATGGCACACTAACCTAACAAGGAAAGAGACTGCATGAAAAACCTGATGGTGAAAGATTACTTGAAAAGGCAACAGATAAACCCAAGACAGTAAATACTGGTGCTAATCAGTACACCAACTGGAAAGCTGAACATAAAGATCCGGACCAGCAATGGCTGGAGAGTAAGAGGATAGAAATGAGACCACACAACAAGTCAGTTTAAGGCAGTAAGAAGATTGAAGATATTTTTCTGCAGAATCTGGACTGAAATTCAACACAGACTCAACATTTTTATTTTCAAAATTGGACACAATTACAAAACATGTGCTTGCTGCTCTCTAACAAAGGAAAATTATAACCCAGCACCTCTACCTGTTACTACGGGAGAACTAAGCAACTCCAGCCCACAAGGATTGTCCACAGAGATGTGCCTGTGTTGCAAATTGAAGCCTTATTTTGTTGGGTTTTGTTTTGCTTTGTTTTATACAACTTAGGGAAATCTTGCCCATGCAACATTCAATAGGATCTCCCATCTCTGAGTAGTATGACACAGGAAAAATATGACTCCTGAAGAACTGTTTTCATACTCATCAATAGTCTTCCATATTCACCAGCACAGTATAGAAAAGCACTAGCAAATTTATTTTCTGCAGCAATCCTTCATGATAATATAGTAGTTAGCTTTTTTTTTTTTTAAAGCTGAAACAAAGACGTATATATTTTTATTTAGCAATAAATTTTATACTTACTTTTTCTTCCAGAGCACTTCAGCTACTGAAAGCAGAGCTCCCACTAGCTTCAGACACAGCTTTGAATACGCAGCACTCACTAACATCAGCCTACAGAATCATAAGCTGTATGCCATCTCCCAGAGGTACAAATACCATCCAAGTGAAGGGTACGATAGAGGTGACTAAGTACAGCATCACACAAACTCCGACACATAGTTCTAGAGCAGCTTTCAGTTACCTTACTTTAGTTTTCCTGTTCCACTGAACTACAAGAGACAACAGCAAGATGTGACAGAAAGCAGCCCTCCCCTTTGCTACATACCTGTCTACATGGTTTACAAAATTAAATTCTGGAAATTACAAGACAAGATTCCTCTGTGGAAAAATAGCATATGATCATTTAAAATCATGTATTTTATTTGCAGTTAATTCCCTTCTGTGTATGCATTGATTTTATTCTTCCATTTCTTAATGCTTGATGACCATTTGGATTCTTTTCCTTTAGTTTTATACGCTGTGAGTGCGTTCCTTATTCTCTGAAATAATACTGAAAAAAAAAGCATCTAGTGAAGAAGATCACTAATTTTAAATATGAACACTGACAACCCTCAGACGAACAAGAAGCTGTGAGCGCTGCATGGGGCAGACAGGTATTCTGCTAGTGCCACCTGCCGGCACAGCCCCACAGCATCACACTCCCTACAGCACAGACTGCACTGCGCACTGAGAAGCTGGCCATAACCTGCCTCCAAAGATACAGCAGTAAAACAAGATGTTATTACCACCTGTCATACACCCTCAGCGCAGGCACAAGATATCTGTTGCAACTCTTCAGTTGCGGGTACCTATAGCAGATCTATCCGTCGCGTTAGCCTCCTGCCCCACACGATCTGCAGCTCAGAGGAAGAGCTCTGACTGTAAGGGAAGCTTTGCGACTCAAAGTCTGTAACACAGGAACTGTTCAAGTTGAAAAAAGTGACTATAATATTAAAGCATTTTCCTCATGTGGAGAAAGTGATCAAATGCCGAAGACTCCTATAGGTTTAACAGAACCTCCAAAATTGCCACCGTCAAAAGGAGGTGCCCAAGCAGAGCCCTCTCCTCACACACTCAGGATTAAGAAATGCATCAAACCCAAAGAATTATTTGCAGCATTACAACAAGAAGCATTCTGACACAAGCTATTCAACACTAGGCAAGTTATATTCTTGATCCTGTTCTAAAGTACTGAAATGTTCTCAAAAAATCCTTCCAGAATAGCCAGAGAAGTAGTAACAAGAACACAGTTCAGGAGCAGAAATTATATAAGTATCAAAATTGGTATCTATTCACAAGACTCCAAATGGGAAAGCTGTTTTTACGAACTAGAAAACCTAAGGAAACAGAAATTGAAGTTCTAAAATAGGAGCTAAACTAAATACCCCCTTTTGAACTGATACAGAAGCAGATATTCAAGCCAAATTACTTCAAACAGTAGTAGATAAAGAACAGCAATGACATAGAAAGGATTATTTTGGATAAAACAATTTTTAGAGCATCAGATAATCCTGGAAAAGAGTTCACAGACCTTTTCATACTCAGCATATGGTAAATATAATCATCCAAGTCATCAGACAGATGAGACCTCAGCTTTATCACTACATCAGGAGAGTTGTATATTTAGTTCCTTACACAGGTTCAAAAGAAGTGGGTGAGAGAGACATCGCCTCTCTTCCTGAGCATGTAGCAATGTTATGATTTTTTTTTTTATTGGTTAAAAATAGCCAACTTCCTTGTAGTTTTTATTATTTCCATATCAAATTGTCCTGTTGGTATTTCTTCGCAGGAGAGAATCCTGAATATAGGTCTTCTTGGCCTTTCCCTTGCTTTCCTGGTGTTGCAGATACCAATACAAACAAGCATTACCTGAAGATGATCATTACCTTCCCTGTTCCACTATATGGTACAGGGTTCTTCAAGTTACAGATCCTTTATACACTATAAATGGACTTAAAAGTTTATTAATGCTTATGTAATGCATTGGCAAGCTACTCCAGTGGCTATACTACTTCCAAATACAACCTACGCAGCAAGAGGACTCATGCAACCCCTCCACGCCTGAACTAATGAATCCTGACACACTCCAGTTGGCACTGAGTACCAGCCATTCAAGTGTCTCTACTAACAACAAACAATCCAGAGCCTGAATAAGTCCTTCACCTTCAGTCATGACTGTCCTTTCCTTCTCCTCAGGGTGGTTTACCACAAATTTAACGGCTTATATTGGAATGATTTGTACTACCTGTTTCTGAGAATAATTCAGCTCTCTCATACTTCCTTTGCCTCATCAGAAACTACATACACATTGGTATATCTTTAAGACAGCGTTGGACTTTGATCACTCCAAAGTGATTCATTACTGCTGTTGCTAATAATCAAAAGGCAGTAATGAGCCCCACAAACTAATTCCAGGTATACCTTTGTAGCTAGGTATGTAAAGGCTCTCTGGTGAAAGAAGAGTATTATTGTACATAGCAGAAGATTGACAATGTCCCAACATACGAAGTACAAGAGACATCACTACAGGAGAACCCAATATGATGAAAGGATTAAGATCCCAAGTAAGAGAGTTAAGCAACTGTATACAGCTTGTCAGCAGGGTGATGAAATAAACAGAAATAACTGGAATTTAGCATTACTGGAAAGGGAGTGCTTACATATTGATTTCAGAGTAAGAATCTCCCATGTTTACTGTGTACTGGTACAAATTGGATTGTAAAACAGAGACTAAATTGCATGTGACTAGAAAAATCATTCCAAAAAAAACCTCAGCAGGTAACTACCTGACAATGCTGATTACCCTCTAGCATTAAGCAGTAAATGGCAACAGGGAATGAAGAAAAAAATAAAGGAAATAATCTGTATCCATAAAAAGGTTTTGCTTAGATATAATGTTAAGATCCTTCAGAAATAGTGGCACAGACTATTTCTTCCTCAGGACAAAATCACCTGTTCGTTTGGCCCTAAAATGGCTTAGTGTAAAACTGTTTAATAACTTTAAAAGGAAAGAAAATTGAGGTTTTCCTATTTTCCATAGTTTTAAAGACAAAACAACGCCTTATCCCTAGTCCTATGTATTTCTCTCATACTGACTGATCTGGAATTAAAAATCATCAGGGGCAGGGGGAAGGAACTGTCCTTAAAATTAAGTTGTTTGCTCAGCCCCAGACACGATTCTGATAGCTAAAAAACAATGTCAATGAACTTGGTTCATTGACTAGTAGCAATAAGACCAGACAAGGATGCAGTCTGCATTTAAGTAAGAAAGGGTAGTTGGATAAACAACGAAAATACAGAATTATAAAACGTGCCATACAGCAAATCTAAATAAAGGTAAAAGTCAGAAATATCTATAGCAGGGGTACTGGAAAGTATGAGAGGAGAGGGATTCTGAATTATTGTACTCACCTGGACCACATAAATAGTTCGGACACTAGCCTTATGAACCCCATATTTTAATCAGTACATTTTCTCAGGTACCTTACACTCAAAGAGAAAGTGCAAGACCTAGAAACTGTGGATTCATTCTCTATAGGAAAGTGGGTTTGTTTGTTTCTAAATCATCACTTATTTACCTCTTAAGTTTGGTATTTCATCACCAACACCTTCAACCTAAAGCCACTCCAGTCTACTACATGCCTTCATCCAACTTCAGTCCTAGACCTCATCATGCCCAGTTCCCCCTTGTCCCTCTACCTTCTGGGTTCTCTGACTGCATTTCCCAACACAAACCATCCCAGCCTTCTTTCCCAATCAATTCTAGTTCTATTGTCATAACACTTCAACCATTTCCAGCCCAACCCAGACCCTCATCCAATTCATCTTCTCCCATTCCTCAGCTCTAAGCCCAGGGCACCTTCCCAAAATTTGCAGTGTCCAGGGAAGGAATGCAAAGGAGAATATACTTGGACAGAAAAGTCTCCGGATTTTCTGGCAACTTCTTCAGTCAGTCCCAGTCTTCCCTCTTTACCTCAACCATTTCAGCTCATCTCAGAAATGTGTTAAAAAAGTCAAATTCTACTTCCTTTCACTGACTTTAATCCTCAGATTCTGCTTCCACCCCTGCCCCCCAAAGGGCCTAACTCCCAGCCACATTCTCTCTTTTTATTCCTCCTCCTGTCACCAAGTCATTTGCCACAATTCACGTTTCCTTTCTTAAAAGCAGCCAGGTTCTAGAGAGGCGCATTCACTGGCAACACAGGCACCACTTCCTCTCAGCTGCAATACCTGGATAGCACTTATGGACAGCAACTCTATCAGCAACCAAGAAAGAAAGCCACGTTTAAAGAAAGCCACATTTAAGCCGCGTATTTCTTAGCTACAGCAAAAGGCACTGCTATAGTCCCAAGCACACTTCGAGAGCACTGAAACTCCAGAGATCTTTACCACTAAAGGCAGCTTGCAGAGCTCAGTTCAGATTCTGATTTCTAACTAGAAAAAACTTCTGTCCTGACCATGGTCAAGATGAAAATTGTATCATGAAATAGAAACACAGCCAGCTATCCATAAAAGAATTCCAATACATTTTTCTTTGCTTTTAATATAAAGCATACATCTTCACGTAGTGCATTACATAGCAATGAAAGTCATTTTAAAAGTTGTCAGAAGTTAACAGAAGAGAGTAAGATTGTATAAATTCTCGATTACAACTTGGTAGCTGTTGGAAAGCCATGCTATTCCAATAAACATTAGTAATGATTATTTTAATAACTGAAAGTACATACTATTATCAGAATAACACCTACCTCTCATATATGGTTTTCAAAGTCAGCTGATCTGGAACACCTTCAGTCTCTTCAAGATGCAGTATGAGCCATGATGTTCTGTACGGCCACTGCTCTGTGAGATTGATCCAACTAGCCAGCCTATCCCAATTGAACGTGATCTGATTAGCTCTCAACAAGCGACCTAATACAAGAAAGCAGGAAAAAAAAACCACAGGAAGGTTGGTGCTTTTTTTTTTTTTTTTAAAACACTTTTCCTTTTGAAAGGTCTGTTTTCACCTAAGTCATCACTAGATACAAAGATCAACAGAAAAAAAAAGCCATTAACATTCTTCTATCAATTATATTAGCATTAAATTAATGGAACAGAAAATAAGCCTTTTTTTTTTTTTGTATTTTTACTTATTTTAGAACAGCAGTTATACATTCAATTCTTTATAATCTGAATGTAGGGATATTTCAGAGAAATTGTATATAAATTGAGATATTAATATTATATTATTACAATTGAGATATTAAGACAATATCTCAATTATATTATTATAGCTGAGATATTAAGACAATTTCTCTGAACAATGCAAGCACTGGGAATGCAACTTCAGAGACAGCCAGCAACTCTGTGTTATGCAAGCTGGTTGGACAGAGCTGAAGCCCAGCTCAGAGACATACTACCGTGTCTTTGTGTCATACTTCCCACTGAGAAGACCACCTCAACTCTACATCAGACCTGAACCAGTTCCACCAATCAGGAAATTTTGTTCTCTCGAATGCAATGTTAAATTGGGCACTGGATGCAGCACTGATATTGCTGTAGCAGGTTTCTGCAGCTAAATGTATCAGCGAGAATCAGTTCAAGTTTGGCTTGAATCATTACTCTGTGCACCCACTGGTAAAGCAAACACCCTACGTGAGACCTGCAATAACTGCAGCAGGTTTATTAGCTCCAGCTATGTGCCGTGCAATGGTGACAGGATGATTTCTGACCTGTACCCAGCACAGGCAATACAGCTACAATCACCTGATGTTGAACTTACTGCTGAACCTGTTGAACCCATGCTTAATATGCATGCAGAGAACTGCAGTATTTTCACACCTGTTAAAGTTTCATTACTAAAATTCTCCCTCAAATGATTCAGCTCTCATTAGAAATTTAAGAGATTATTTAAGCATTAAGTATTAATCTAAAAAGACAGGTCATTTAATATAACCTTTTATTGCTAATATAAGGTAGGTAGGATAGAATTGGATCATAGTCTTCCTAGCAATCAAATTTCATTAGGCATACTAAAGTAAGAACTTTTAGAAATTCTATTTTCATCAACATACGCTAGAGCTTATGATAATTTGATTAATGCTGGAATAGAGCAGTGCTCTTTGCCTTCAAAACACACTATTATTCACTTTGTTCTCCAGCTGTACAGTGCAATGCTACTCATCATTTAGTGAGGTCTTTTACCATAAGACCAGGTCCTCAAATTAAAGGAGTTGAAATGGCATAAAAACAAGTAAACTATTTTATTCAAGGTAAGAGTTCTGCAGCAGAGGAGCTGTAGGCAGTGGGATTAACATAATCTTTCAAGACCCCCCCTAAAATGAGGCGTAGGAATCTGTAACTAGAATCATTGTTATAGAAGTGCTCAAAGGTACAGCAGTTCACCCTAGAACACCACTGATATCTCAGGGGCCAGTGGGAAAGCTACAATTGTTGTAAGATTAGATGCAAAGAAAAGAACAAAACAAAGGCAAACGTATGTGCAGTAAACGCAACATTTTTTCTCTTAGCTATTTCAAATCTTAAAAACGCTACCTGTGCTTTCACAGAACTCAGCTCTAAGTAGAGGAATAACCATTTACTGTCTGCTCAATTACTATGCTACTCATAATTTTACGAGCTATGAAGTTTGCTTACCAGGGGCAAAATGTTCTCCTGAATTTACCTACCTGTTTGGATCCTAACCTATCTAATGAACGTAACTTATTATACTAAATATGCAAGTTAAATAGTATTAAAATATTTTGAAGTATTAAGGACAATACACCTGATAGATCTGTGTATCCCTTACATTTTCCAATTAGTCTTAGAAACTGTTAATATTATTTGTTTCACTAGTGTGAACAAAGGTAATTTTCTACAAGGGTCTAAAACCTAATCATAAACATTCAGAACACAAAGCCGGGAACACTGAAAACGACAGAATTTCATCATTCATAGAAAGCTGATATTGGCTTTTCACAGCAAAAAAAATATGGGCCACACTTACCTGTCACTGAAACTATATTTAGTAATCTTCTCATGGTCTGAGGACTGATATCACTGAACCAATCCTCTGTAACCAAAAGCTTTGTCAAATCAAAAGACATTTGGCGGGTAATGGTACGTTGCATCTGCCGTCTTCGATAAGTATCCTTACAGAAAAAACAAGAAAGGAATACTGATCAGTATCAAGAACTTCTATGTACTCTAAATTAACTGAATTTTACTTTACAATAAAGTTAAAACCTTTCTAAATATATACGTGATATCTATATATATTTATCCTCTTTGAGGCAGCATCAGTCTACTGATTTAAAAATGTACTTTTCCTACATTGATCATGTAGGAAAATGTGTTCATGTATTAATGTATCATGTATTAATTTCACATGAATGGTTTGGTAAGTCTTCAAAGTTGACACCAGTAAATGCATTAAAGAAACGTGAGGGGAAAAAAAGAAGAAGTATTACTAGCATTAGACGTTTTAGTATAAAATCTCTCTCACCCGCCTATTGAGAGCAGTTTTGCTACCAAGTTTGGTCATCTCTCCAAGGCTGTTCTGAGAAACTCTTCTGTCAACCTCTTCATGCAACCCTGTCAGAGGGGACAAAAAAGGCATTTTCTCCATTCACATATATTTGACTATGAAGTAACATTAATGATCTACCAATTTTTTAAATAGTTTGTTCCAGGAAACAGGTTTTATCGCTGGTTTTGTAACTTTCGTACCATCCTCCTGAGTAACTTTACCTGCATTATCTGTATAAGGAACATCTCCATTGGTTGTTGAAGCTACCATCAGCTTTTTCGCATTACTGAGCCCTCGGCTATTTAGAAAAACAGGCAGATGGACTATATTTCGCATGTAATCATGTCCATTTATGTTAGAATCCCGTAGAACACTGTTGAGATTCTGGTTAATAGCCTTTATTATGATGTGTGGGTCACTTGCAAAAATAGCAATAAATGGGCCTTTGGAAAACAAGACTCGCACCTGTAAGAAAGTAGACAGTAAGCTCTGTTAGTAACTGTGGATCATTTGAACATCTGACTCAACATGTTATATTCACTCTGTCCTAGTTATAAACTTGAAAGGACAATGGATGCGCAAAGATATCTCATATTGGAATAACTGACATCTAATGTTAAGTACTCGTACAGAATTAGAAATAAACATACTTAACACATGAGCAAAAGTACTTAAAGTAGAAGTCACTACCAAGAAAATATTACGGGTGGATGTCATAGGTCCCTTCCGTCCCCCTCAAATATTTAGCATTTAAGTATTTTTCACCTGAAGTACTTTGAAAGTAAGTATGACAAACCTCTCCAAACAATCTAAGTTTGTTTCAATAGGATATTAATTTTCAATAATTTACACCTGTTGATTTGAAAATATTTAGCAAATTAACATGTGTAGTGCTACTGTGATTTAATTTCCGATTTCTGAAAGCCATTGCTCTTAGTGTTATAGCTATGCCAGCATACACAAGCGTGAAAAAAAGACCAATACAACACAAACTCTATATATGTGCTTTCCATCTGCAGAAAATACGTAATAGCTGGATGCATCTGAGTCTATCTATGGAAGAGAGAAAGCCAGAGATCGTCTCTATAAAGTGACCTAACTCACAGTATCAAGCATCTGTAAGACTTTGTCCTGTTCACAAGCATCCAATCCATCAATAATTACAACAAGCCTTGTCTGATTCTGAGTGAAGCCGTCAATGGTTTTTGCCATTTTGGCCATTAGCTCTACTTCACATTTCAACACCTAAAAAAAAAAAAGAAAAGCAAAGAACATCTTTATAATACCTGAACCTCATAAAAACGTATATGATTCCTTTTGCAATTGCTAACTGCCACAAAAATACTAAAGATTACAAAAATTAATGCTTAAAAATACTGAACTCTCCCCTAGAAGTACAACTGTCCTAAAATATCACTTCCAAAATTTTCTATTTGCACAGAAATGTACAGCCAAACAGCATATTCTACCTCAACATAAATTATTCTTAAATTACATTACAATGTCACTTTATTTAAAGTAATATTTATGCAATGTAAATCAATTTTTCCAGAGTAAGCGAAAGATTATTTGTAGTTTCGGCTAACCCCCCCAACTGCTTTGCATAATAAGTACAATAAAATTATCCATCTGCCTTCCATCCAAACTAACTGTACTATTACTGTCAGGCTCAGTCACTCCTATTCAGTATATATATAATCTGAAGGGTTTTTTTTTTTCATTTTTGTCAAATGTTTTGAACATCAAGTTAGACATGTAACAACTAGCCCTAATGCAGATGAATTCCACCTTTGTTTCTGTTTTTATTTTCGCAATTACCAGCTACACATTTAAATCGATCCTCCCCTAGCTTTATCTTGAATGCACACATTAAAAAGAGATGTCATATGAATAACTCCCCAGAAATGCCCATTTCTTTCCTTGGATTGCAAAGGAGAAACGTAACTTTTAAATGTCTGAAGCAATGCAAGATGAATACAATTCAAAAAAAAAACAACAATTCTCAGGAAGCACAGTAGCAGTACACAGATGAGGCGTACTGTGCTACACAAAGATTGACAAAATGCATTGTTATACAATACTTCAGCTGCAATCTATGGGGTTAACCATCAGGATACTAAAATTTATTTTCAAATAGGAGCACACAGGATATTTCATGACAGTCTGATGTACATAGTTTAGATGCAACCCTGCAAAACAGTATTATTTTCTATCATTTATCAAGAAATAGGTGAACCATTTCGGAATCAATGTTCTTTCAGTGCTACCATTCCTTTCCTGGGAAAGAGGTCTTACAGCCAGCCGGCCAATTAGACTTGGTTTTTCAAGCCTATTTGGCTTCAGAATATTTAAGAAGTTATTCTTTCTAATCTTACAATCTAAAGTTAGCTTCTATTAAACACTAATCATTTAGAACAGTTGTTTTCATAATGCTTTCCTCCTGAAAACATAATCCAAATTTAACACTCCCAACTGAGTGGGCAAATCACCTAAGATCACTAACGTTAGATCATTAAGTTTAACAAGTGGACCAGAAGTGTTCTTTCCTAAAAAAAAGGCTCATTTCAACGTTGAGAAATTTGGCGTAATGAAATTAACAGTACCCCATCTTAAGAAGGCTACAGGTTTGGGGGTTCATTTCACTTCTTTTGATGATTAATTCATATATATGCTTACCTTCATGAATCCCTCGCTTTTCAACTTGTGAAGCTTGGAGGCAGCATTGTGAAGACGTTTTCTTTGAGAATTCAAAACTGAATCCATCACTTGCCACCAAGTGCGACAATTCAAGATAAAAGCCAAACCAACAACACATGTAACTGTTATAAGAATAACGTTCACAGTCATGTTTGTTGGTTCTACATTAAAAATTGCCAGCAGGGCAATTGCAGAAACAACACAAGACAATATGAACAGGAAAATCACGAAGGATGGAAGACAGCATGTTTTCTTCCATTTCTTTTTACCTGGGAAAAAAAATTTGCTGTTAAAATGAATTTAAAAGTCATTACAGCTGAATTCAAAGCATATTAACTTGCATACTTTCCATAAAACACTAATTTGCACAAAAGATTACTGTAGCATTACTATCCACTTACGAACATGAAAAAAACACACCTAAATTTACCAAAATTCTTGAAAAACATAAAGCAGAGTTATTTCTTTAATCTTCAGTTTATTTCCACTGTTTCACGAAAACCACGCTGACTCTAAGTTACCGTTATTAAGTAGATTTCACATCAGTGAAATCACCCCTTTTTATGACATCTCTCAGTAACTTATTTACTTAAGCAAATTCTAGGCAAACAGCATGGTAACTACCTGGTTTGAAACAGAAATATGATACTTCAGTAATCTAATAATAATAGTGCCCCTGGAGAACTAACTCAAAGTATCAAGACACGATCTGAGATTGCAGCCCCAGGACTACCTTTTCTTGCATGCTAACACACACCCAAACAACAGAATATGGCAGTACATTAAGGATTAGACAGATTACAAGAGCCTCAGAATATAAACAACTTGGCTTCCACAGGATTGATACGGAAGAGACAGAATATTGCAGTCAGAGGGTTAGCAGAGCTAATGCAATGATCCAAGAAAAAGGTTGGTTGTTTTAACCAAAGCAGCAGCCTCTGCCTATGGGGTTTCTACAAGCACAGAAATTCAAAACTTATCAGTGCCAAAGAACAGAATAATCTAATGTAAAATGATTAAAGCTAAAAAAGAAGAAATAAATCACTATTTGAACTGGAATTAAAAATAAAATATGCTACAGTAAAAGAATATCAGACCATGTATGATATTCTAGGCCAGGGTTTAAGCTGGAAAAATCTTCCACATTGCTGACACGACAGACTGGTTTGTAACACAAGGAAAAGCACCAGAAATGCATCATGACAAGAATGAAGGGCAAGAAGGGAAGAACAACAGCTCAGTTATAATTATAATCAGTTCTAGACATCTTTAAGTAGGAATGCAAGTCTTCTCTAAATAGAGACAAAAATGGATTAGAGACTTATAAATCATCAACAATGAAATGACAATTGAATACGTTTGTCTGTGAGCGTACAGACAGAACACAAGTTAAAGATGCAGAAGATTACAAATAAACCCATATGGAATTTCGATGAGCATCTACAGACAAGAAGCCTGCGAACACCTAGAGATACAGAGACGATGTCACAAGATTGTCAAATAGAGAATTAGGAAGAGCACAGGACAGCAACAGAGCCAAGGAATACAAGACAAAGGTAAGACTACAGATGAATGGGAAAGGGCATTCACTGCAGATAATCACAAGAAGCCAGCACTACAGTGCCATTTGTTAAGCCAAATCCTGTTTTGGGAGAAATTACAGCATCATAAAAGCTATTTTAATGAAATTATGGAGAAAAACTGGAGAATGTCTAATATGGAAATAATAGTGAAAAAAATCCAGATATCGCTTTCATAAAGAACATACAGTGAATTTGAGAAAGAATAACGAAGAACAAGTTGTGCTCAGCAAATAGAACGTTTTTTTCCACCCTCCAGAAGGTACGAGAGACTAAACATTTCATTTTGTGAGAGAAGACAACATCTCATAGATTCCTCAATGTGTGGTCAAGATCAAATATAAATGATGAATAATTAACTGAAGCCAAACTCAAAGCAGAAATAAGCCTTCTATGAATTGAAAACTCAAGAACTCCCTTTCTTCACAGTATCATATGCTGCTCTGTATATATTTTTTTTTTGTAATCTGCAGATGGAACAGTACAAAAAAGTTTCTTCCATTTGGATTAAGTAGAAATACTTCATCCCATCTTACTAGCACATGTAGCCGTTTATGATTTGGGGCTAATATATTCAAAACATTTATCATTTCCAAGAATAAATAGTGGTCACTCAAAAAAGCTCTGAATAAAGATCTAATTAAACAGAAATTTATATTAGATAAAAGTATCCTTTTGTGTCCTGCTAACTCAGACACAACTACTTAGTTGCTACAGAAAACACTACGCCACATCTAAGAGGATGCAACAAAAATATACATTCCAATTGTCACATATGACAACTGCATTTTACAAGAGATATTCCTTTGGGGATTAATAAAATCAAGGTAAGCAAACAAAATAGGGCATTTTTCCCTCCAAGACAACGGAAGGAGAGTTTCCCCTTCTGTATGAATTTCTGCATGACTACAACAGTTTCTAAAAAGACCTTATAATGTGAGAAACAGACCCATAGTAACAGTGCATTGAAATGGTATAATCAGAAGTGTCATTCAGGTAATAAAAACCTTGTGTATCTTCTGTCTTGAAAACTCGAAATAGCCTTGTTGCTAAGAAACCAAATTCTCTTTCACATGCATCAGAGAGGGTAGCAATCATCTCAGCCAATGAAGTTTCTCCACCTACACTGGACAGTCTATTGTAGTCCGTAAACAAAAATCTGAAAGAGAAAAATATACATGTTGTACACTTTGGAAAGCTTTGAGCATTTTGGGGCAACCAAAGCAAAAGTACTTCTACATATCTGCAACTGAGAGTTTTCATTTTGGTTTGGTTTTTCTTCTGAAGTGAAGAAAAAGCTAAAATACTTTAAAAAATTCTACATGAAACTGTATATTTATTTCTTTACCTATTTCTTCTCCTGTTATCAACTTCTTCACCCCACTTTCTATTCTAAAAATTGATTTATTCAATAAGTAGAATCAACTGCATCAATAATGGCACCCCAAACAGCAACAAAAATATCTTTATGATCCCAAATCATATTGAAAAGTATTTTTAAAATTGCATTCTGAGGTATCTTCAAATATTCATGGAGGAAGAAAAAACAAAGAACAAGCCACACAAAATAAAATATCATATCTAAATGATAGGATTAAACAAGACCACAAAACACATCATCTAAATTTTTCTTGCTTTTCAGTAAAGGGGAAGTTTTGAGCAGTCTGATGCTCTACTTCTTACAGGGGAAGAAAAAAAACAAAAACACAAAGACCTTAACAGCAGTAACCAGTGGAACAAGCATTAAGCATAGTTTTCTAGCATAGTTTACCATCTATTAACTCCTTATTTTGTCTGTTCCAAATTTGTCACAAAACATAAATAAATAAACAGTAACTTTTACTGACTTCGGTACAGAGTTTTTCTTGAAATAATTGCCATCTTTTTCACACTGAAGAATTTAACTGCATAAGCTTCTATGGCTACTGTTCTCCAAACAGGAATCTTAACACTTTTTCATGGGAAGATAAACATGATCGTTAAAAAGCACAGTCTGCAAAGTATCAGAGTGAACCTGAATTATTCATTCAAGAGCAAATAAGTGAAATAACCAACCTCACGGGTAAAGCTTTAGTGGTTTGCTCTGGTAACTCTGGTGGGTTCACAAACATGAGCTTGAGAAGCAACTCTAAATATCCAATATGTCTTGCCAATCTTGCACTTAGCACCCAGGCCCAGTTCCAGCTCTCACCTTCCCTTCGGCCACCAAAATAAATTACAGCTGAAATAAAAAGTTTATATGTCAGTCAAAATCCACAACTGAGAGAATCACAAAGGTTACACAGATAAGGCATGGAGCCGAATGAATTTGTAAGTTATTACTAAAAATGAGAAGGCTAAGAGCAACATAGTGAAGTTAATATACAAAGCTTTTCTGTTTTCTAGAATGCCTTCTCAATTACATGCAAAACACAAGAAAAGAGCCAAGAGGTCTCATTTTCTATGAAAACGCTTCATATTTTTTCTGAAGCGCAAAGCATGTCTACAAAACAATAATGGATTCTAAGAACAGATACTAATCAGAAGCCATCACAAACTTCATATAAAATAGACTTACTGAAGAAAATGTAGAGAACTGCTAATAAGCTGAGTGACACTGCTATTCCCAACTTTGCATCCACTGTGAAAGCAAGCAATAAACCCAAGCCTCCACACAGCAAAAGTGTGAGGAATACAATAAGCCAGGAAAACTGAAATAGAGGTTCAATCTGCTGTCCTGCAAAAGTCTTCATTTCATCTAAAAGACAAAGATGAATTAAGATGTTAATTCATTTTAAAACAGAAAGCAAAAAAGATATTGTAATGATCCTCAGCTTTGAGAAGATTTTTTCCTGGGCTAACTTGTTCCTAACATTGACAAAAAAAAAAACAACAGACTAGTCCTTGGATTTCTCTTCAGAAGAAGAGTGAAAAAAAGTTAGTTTCAATACATGCAATGAACAAAACCATTTAAATATGTAATTCTTGCACTGTTTGCTGCAGATCTTCTACTTTTGAACGCTCATTAAAGACATTTCCTTTTCTCCTTCAGAAGTCTAAAACATTTTTATGACAGAAAAAGCAATCTGCCGTAACACTAAAAAAAATCATCCCTGAAATCATTGGATATAACAGTAAAATTTAATCTTATTGTAAAAACACCTGTTTGTCGATGCATGTTTGCTCAAACAGGAATTGTTTAAGAAATTTATTTAGGATCTATTAAATAAGAAATACTAAATGCACAATCCAGATGAATAAGGAGCAGGAACAAAATGCTGAAAAAGTGTTCTCAAAACACAGGAGTTAACAATAAACATCACACTCAAAAATGACAAGTGCACACAGCACTTTGCTTACGACATGAAACATGATGTGAACAGAGAACAGACCTCATTTTAACTAATATGGAAGCTTTTAAAACACAGAAATCACAGAAAACAGGAAACATTAAGACTATTGAAAGCATTTTGAATTAAACAAACATCTCAGAAAAATATCCTTTGTTCAAAAATACCTAAACTGTAAATAAGATGCCCATTTCAACCAGAAGGATTATTTAGAACAGCATGTATACATGCAGGAGGTAACAATGGCTTTCTTCATACATTGCATTTCATTCCTTACGTCATTTCAGAAAGTTCAAAAAGCTCCAAGTAAATAAAAGAGGGGAAGAAAACTTGGTGCAGAGAAAATACGCTACAAAGAAAAATATTAATAGCCTAGAATTTGTTCCTAAACTTTGAGGAGTTAAAAAAAAAAAAAAGACGACATTTTGTTGCTGCTTTGTGCCTCCTACATGTTGGAACCTGATTTGACACCCTCATCCCCCAAGCTGTATTTCAGCAGCCATACTTTCAACAGTTTGTAAAGAACAGATTCACTAATGCAGGTCAATAGACAGCAACACCTCTGGAATGTCTTAACGTTGTTTAACTGAAGAAGGCAAACTACAGATGAACTGATGAATTTTATTGATGGTAAAATTTAGATGTTTTCATTACAGAAACATATTAGACACAGCACTACATAGAACAACATCACATGAGAGAGTTTTTCTAACAGCTGATTTCTATACATGGACTTAAACCTACACAGAAAAGGCTACATCAATTTTTACCTTCCAATTTCTTGAGCAGGAAAGATTTTCCACTTCCCCACTGAGCATATAAGCCTACACAGATCGGTGGCTGCATGGTCGGTTCACTGAGAATATCAGCCAAAGCACTGCTGTACAGATCATAACCCAGCATATCACCATCAGATTCCGTGGGAGACAAGTGTCCTGTAACAGGAATACTATGTTACAGAGCTTTGTTTTAGGAAATCTTCTCGCTATGACAGTTTTCATACACAAAATCATGATAGGCCTACCTGTATTTGTATACATGTTCCTCCCATATATTATTAAAGTGTTATTAACATAGTATTATTATTGGTACATTTTTGTTCCGAGGAATGTTAATCATCCCTATACATGTTACATACTCAAAAGTATTACATCTTACCACAAAAGACTCAAACAAAATCCCAGATCACAGAAAATGAATTAATACTTACATAAGCAAGATCTAAATAAAAAAATATCAACAGAAGTTGCACAGCATCCAATCTCAAAAGGCAAATGTCAAAAATAAAACGTATTTTTGACCTTTATTAGGGATTTCAGAATAACGATTTTCTTCTGCCAGCCTTTTTTTTTTTTTTTTTTTTTAAGAACTCATGAATCACAACATTAAAAAATGAACTTACTAATTATCAATACAGAATTGAATGAATTGGATTCTCAATATGCATGTGATTAAAAATAACAGGAAATTACTCAGATCATCAATAAATAAAGCGCAAATTTTCTTCAGTATAAACTTAGATCTGAGGAAAAGATAAAACAGTTTTACTCACTGGCACCAAATATCTGTGTTAAAATACTCTTCTGGTGGCTACAGTCAATATTGTAAGGTGTTTCTCCTGCTTTGTTAGGTCTATAAAGCAATCTACCATCTTTCGGATTTCGTAAAAGTAGTTCAGCAAGTTTACGGCTTCTTCCACGAATGGCAATATGAAGCGGAGTATCTCCTTTCTGCAATTCAGTGAAAAATTAGTAATATCTAACAAATTCATAGGAAGTAATGACCATATCATAGAATAACAATATCACTTACATTGGAAAAGATCTTCAAGATTTTCGAGTCCGACCATCAACCTGACCTGAGTCCCATCACGTAGCCAATATATTCTACAACCCTTTAGATGCATTATGTATTTGAAATGCATCTTAAGGAACTCACAACAGCATTAAAGCTTTACAGCAAGTATTTTTCCCCTCAAAAAGGTACTATAAAAGTTTAAAAAAAATGTGGAAAAGCACAGGCTCTTATCACGCTAAAGTCAAGTCACTATCTTCTTCCTTAAACATTTATAAACAAAATCTAAGGTTCACAATAACTGTAGTCTATTTAGACAGAAACCAATTCAGAGACTTGTTTAGAGTAAGAGATTATTTCAATTATTAGAATTATTTCAATATCTTCTCAGACTTCTCCAAAAAGCTTTCTGCTAAAAGTTTCCTTATTATACCAAATCAAAAATATTACTTATTTGCTCTAGGTATAAGATAGTTCTAAGAGGTTACAATAGTATCAAATAAGCGTTCATGTATTGCAGAGATTTACCAAAGTAGATAATGCACCAGATGACAAACAATTGTTTTTGTCCCCGTCACTGCTTAGTTTAATGACTATTAATCAAAAATAAACATGAGTGACAATTAACATAATCAACCTCTATACTCTTTTTGAGCATATCAAGAATCATTTTTTCATATCTGAAATTCTCATTCCTGATGTGAAATTTTTTCTTGCCATATGACTAAAAGCACCCTATTTACAAACAAAAAAAAACACAAAATACTAATTATGGGAATAAACTTAAGCATTCTGATCATTTCAGCTATTAAGCATAGGGAAGACTAAGCCCTCTAGATCTTACGTCATATAAAAATTAAATCAAGAAGTAAGTAACAGACATTTTGGTATTGATGACGCATGAGCTATCTTTAAACAAGTATGTAAATACTTAACAACGAACATTGGAAGTTTAAATATTTGCATCAAAATATGTGCTAGCAACAAAAAGGCATCTGATCCAAGCAAAAAAAAAATCAACCAGTTCAATGACTGAAGCTATATAAGCATATAAATGGAACAAGAACCAGTGTTAGCTTCAGTCATTGTTCTGTGTCATTACTAACTAATTTTTACAAAAAAAAAATCCTCATCTATCTTTTTCAAAGTTGATCTCTCTTCCTGTTTTAACCTCGATAGCTCACTATAAAATTTTGTTGCTAAACTAAAATGATTAAACATTCTAAAGTAAATAACCAAGTATTCTTTACCTTGTCTACAGCAGAGACCTTAGCTCCTTTGTCCAGAAGAAGCTCTACTATTTCAATATTTCTCATCTTGGTTGCCTTGATAAGTGGTGTTTCTCCATCCTAAAAGGAAAAAAAAAAAAGCCTAATTAAAAAAGGAAAGCAAGAACACCCAAAAACCAAAAAGCCCTTTCCTGTATACTCCAAAACAAGCAAAAACTAGTGACAGTGTAACAAATTAAATCCTAAACTTTTAAGAGAACTTTTTAGTTACATATGTTTGCATGCAGGTAACAACACTTCAGTGTATCTGTTCTTAAAAAAAAAAAACAGACACTATTATAGATTGATACAAATCACAGCACAAAATGCAAGTGCAAAATAAATTTCTGTAATAGGTGTCAAAGAGAGAAAGAGTGGATTCAGATATAATAAAAGATATTTGAAAAGAGACTCAGGCATGGAAGAGTTAATTTGCTGCTATACATACTACATCCTCTGTTTTTTAAATTCCTGTACAATGCAATAAATGGCAATCTTAACCCAACTTAGTAATATCAGAAACCTCTTTCCTCACTTTCCAGCAGCAGATGCTCTGTTATTTCAAGTGTCAGTGTTGTTGAGGTAAAGCATCCAAAAGATTTCCTCCTACTAAGTTTCAATAGCAAGTGATGTTTATCAATGGTGGACGTTAACATAACTGAAACACCTCTTTTCCAAAACGCAAGATTTATTATTATTTAAAAAAAAAAACAAAACTAAAACAGCATGCAAGGTATTCACACTTGACAAAAAAGTGAATTTGGTACTATGATCTTAATATCACATAGGAGCTGGGAAAACAATAGATGTCAAACAAAGCAAATCATGTCCTCAAAATTCTAATACTTACTTTTGTGCACGTTTCAGTATCGGGGTTGCATTGCAAGATATCCCTCACCATTGTAGCATTTCCTTTCTCAACTGCCCAATATAAAGCAGTTTTATTATCCTGAAAGAGTATTACATGTTATTAGCACTTAAATTTAATTGGATTAATTTCAAAACCTGTATATAAAATGCAATCATATTGAAAACTGCACACAAATCAGCAAATTTTAGCACAATTCAGGGCAAAGGGAAACACTACCAAATCTAACTGGTACACCAGTGGAACTCAGTGGGGAAATCTGGCTATGAAGCGCAAACCTATTTTAAAAACCTGAGCTTTAACAATACGAGCAGAGCCAACCTATCTTGAAACAGTTTCCAAAGCATATCTCCCAAATTATACATGGGTATTCAGTTGTAAATCAAATATATACGTTTTCTAATGAAATAAAAAACCTTTTTCCACAGCATCTTCTTTCTTCCCGTTATATAATATTTATGTTTCTCTTTTTTGTTTGTTTGTTTTGGAGGGTGGTTTGTTTGAAAAGATTTCTATCCTATTAGAACATGGAGGTAACAACCACTTCCAGGCCTTTCAAAAAAATCAATTTTCTTGTCTCTTTTATAGCATATCCCAATAAAACTGTTGCACTCATGGATTGCTTGGTTGTTTAGTTAAAAAAGGACAAAAAAATGAAAGGAAGGGTAGGTAGAAAATATGGAAGCTACTGACTATACTGCTCAATGTAAGCAAGGAAATTTAAGAAAGAGAGAACCAGCCAAGCATAGCGACAGAACTGGCTAAACACCACTGCAAACAGATATTACCTAAGGGGTATCATATATTAATGTAACACCACTATTAAAAAAAATAGTGAATATTAAAATAAATTGCTTATTTAATGTATTTCACCATTTTAAATCTGCGCTGGTGAAATAAGCGCTGGTGAAATAAGTTCAGCGTTCTTTGCTTTTCAACCACTATATAGAATAACTGAAGAAAATGCTGCTTAGCATATCATTACAGTTACATACACCTTTGTCCTGGTTTCAGGTAGGACAGAGTTAATTTTCCTCCTAGTAGCTGGCAGGGTGCTATGTTTTGGATTAGGATGAGAAGAGCGCTGATAACATGCTGATGTTTTAATTGTTGTAGAGCAATGCTTACACCAAGCCAAGGACTTTTCAGCTTCTCGCTCTGTCCTGCTAGCGAGCAGGCTAGGGATGCAGCAGGAGCTGGGAGGGGACAGACCCAGGACAGCTGACCCAAACTGGCCAAAGGGGTATTCCATACCATCTGACGTCATGCTGAACAATATATAGGGGTGGCTAGTCGGGGTGGGGGGCCGGCTGCTCGGGGATAGGCTGGGCATCGGTCAACGGGTGGTGAGCAATTGCATTGTGCATCACTTTGTACACATTATTACTATTATTATTATTATTATTATTATTATTATTATTGTTATTATTTTCCCTGTCTTAATAAACTGTCCTTATCTCAACTCACAGGTTTCACTTTCCCGTTTCTCTCCCCCATCCCGGAGAGGGAGGGGGGAGGGTGAGCGAACGGCTGTGTGGTGTTTGGCTGCCAGCCGGGCTAAACCACAACAATCTTACAGCTTAAAGATATCACAGAATGTGTCACGTTGCAGTGCAGTTTTTCATGTTTGATGGGAATCTGAGTTCCCCACAGAGTAGAATTTGAGCAAGTTTTTAAAGCGCTGTTTTTAGAAACATGATATAGTTATTTGATAGCCAAATCTACGTTGCATTCAAGAACTATGCTAACGTTTACATTGCTGTACTTACCTGACCTCTAATGTCTATATCAGCATACTTATGGAGCAGGGCCCTCACAATTTCAACATGACCACCTCTAACAGCCCCAATCAGCACTGTGTCTCCACTCTGGAAAAAAAAAAAAGAAGAAAATGTTATAGAATATAGAAGACAGATTATGACTCTGGCAAAATCTAAAAAAGTATATACAAGAAATGATTCTGGACTCCTGGACTCCCCTCCCCATCCTCCCAAAGAGATGAAACATAAATCAATGGGCAAAACAAACACCAAAGCAAGATAGATCCCCATCTTAAAGAACATTTGTACATGTGTACATTATACTGCTATCCTGTTTACATATCCGATGTCATTAGAAAGAAAAGTTTTTGTCACATGCAGCACTGCAGCTTGGCATGAAACCATCTAAGAAATGCACAAAGCTGATGTGAAATATGGGAAAATGCATCCACAAATCCTTTCCAAGTTACACAGCAAACATTAGGAGGTTTTCCTCATGTCTCTGCAACTCCCACGGAATTCAGTTTAGGACTGGAACACCTCAAAACCTTTTTACTGCTCTGAAATATACCAATCTTGACAGAGGCACATAAGTTTAGCTATCTAAACTCCTCTAACACCCACTATCTAAACTCCTTTAACACCCTAGGCTGCAGTGCTCAGCCGGCCCCTGCCACTTCAGAAAAAATGAATATCAAGGCAATGCTGCAGGCAGGCTACGGTACTTCTGCATAAGCAACTGAACAAAGCACTGCATGGCTAGCTAGTGATTCATGCTCTGGTCACTCAGAGGTACACAGTGCACCTTTAACAGTTACTGTTACGTCTTAATCTTAATCAGAGCTGAAGTCTCCCTTTCATAGATGCAAATTTCCTAATCCTAGTAAGTTTAATTGTCAAAGATGAAGGCAGATGCTGAAACATTATTTGTTATGACATCCACTGATTTACAATTTTAACAGTACTACCACATATGTTAATACACCAAAAAAATGCCCCAAAGCTGCATGATAGTTCAGTATAAGTCTCATGTTACAGACGCAAGCAATATACAACAATATTGTAAATTTCCATATGGCATTTCAATTCAAGAAACTCAAAGAAAAAGAGTTAAAAAGAACTCTTAGAAGAAAGTGATTTTCTTTCACATTCTCGTAACAGCATTTGCCGCTTAAAATAGTTGCAGTATGTTGTTTTTGTTGTGTAATGTTGTTTTCTGCCCCTAGGTGGCAGAAAAGTTAGAAGTGTATCTGCAAACCTGCATATACTAGAATTTAAACATATATTACATTATTATGATACGCATATACTAGAATTTAAACATATATTACATTATAACGATACACATAGTAAAGCCACAATAAGGAAATAATACGAAAATGTACTCACTCTATCAGGAATGTTCACATAAGTTCCAGCATCAAGAAGATCCTGCACAATTTCAGTATGCCCCTCCTTTGATGCAATCATCAACGCTGTATTTCCATCTTTATCTGTTAAGTTCACATTTGGGTTCCTTTTCAGGATTTCTTTTACCGAATCAGTATAGCCACCTTTCACTGCTACAATAAGCGCAGTCATAGAATTCTTTAAACAGAAAAAATTATATTTTTGTTGTACAGTTGGTACAGAAACCATCATTATATCAGCAGTTTAAATAACAAAAGAACACCCAATGATGTTACATTTTTAACCATTTAAGTGTTATTCCAGATTTATCTTTTAAAGTACACTTGCTATGTTTTCTATTAAAATAAGAGAGAAACTAATAAAAAAGCTCTAGTCAATTTATTTTAATTGCTGAATGTCATATGCACTGTACAATCACTTTCCTGGCATATGAGAACTTACTATTATCAGGGCACCCACATGTGCCAATACTGTTCCAAAAGGTTTTTTTCAAAGAACTTCAGGAATAGTCATATGAATATCAAGTTGTCCTACATAGTTTTTCAATTAAATTTACTTATATTCTGTTTTAAATTAGTATTTTATCTAGTATGTTACACAAATAATAAAAACCTATTTCATTTAAAAATAAGAAAAAAATGCAGCTGAAAGCTTAAAAAAAATCCTAAGCTCTGGAAAGGTGCAACACTATTATTTTCAAAAGATGCCTTGTGTTTCTTTGTAGTATGCAATTAGCTGGAAACTAACATACTCCAACATCAACATTTCATCTTTTTTCGTTTTTTTTTTTTTTTTTTTTTTTTTTTTTTTGCTAGTTATATTACAAAATTAAAACAAGACACAGATGTATGTACCCACATTTTATCGCTAGAAAATGAGCAGTTACTTACAGCTCCTTCTTGATCAACATCAGCTCCCATTTGCAGCAAGTATTTCACACACTCCAGATGACCTTTCCTAGCTGCCCAAACCAATGGGGTGGTTCCATACTGCAAAAATATTTATTAACATTTTTTCCATAACCGCCTCTTTATTTAGTATCTTCTACAATTTAGCATTTGTCCTATACTTTAATGCACTACTACTACAAAGATAAAATTTGGTCTTAAAAGTTAACAAATGCATCTGAAAACCCATTTTTTTTCCTTTGTAGATTTCTAGCTGTAAGAATTATTTGTCTATGCAACCTAATGTAGCAAGGTTTACAACAGCTTAGAAAACAGAAATATGGTCCACTGAAATAAGTGTTTACAGCCATCTTAACCATACTATGGAAAAACCTCTTGCAAGTATATCGACTCAATCTAACACGTTAATTCTCATCTCATGGGCAAGATGTAACAGCAGGTGTTTTTCAGTCAGAAACTACTTGATATATTCTCATTTCAACTAAAATTATTTTAGGATATGACATGTTAAATAACAGAACTCATTTTTACAAGAACTGTACTAAGCATTAAAGAAACTAAGTGTTATATAAACATAACTTACTTTATCAGAGCAGTTCACTTTAGCTCCATATTGGAGTAAAAGATGTACTATATCCGAGTGGCCTCGTCCTGCTGCCCAAATAATTGGATAGACACTGTATTGCTTTGAAGAAAGAAAATAAGAACCATACGAAATAAAAGTCATAATTATTTTTTTTTTACGACCAATATTAATAAAAATGTTCCAAGAGATGATAAACCCACATAAGAAAATTATGAAATTAAAACTCGTAATGTATCAGTAACTATTGCTCAGTACACTGTCTAGATAATGGCTAGAAAAAGGTCTGCTGCTTTGAAACAATCCTGTAACTCCTTCAACAAGGTTTAAAAATTCATACCCTTATCTTAATATACATTTGTAATGTAAGCGAGAAACAAAACAGGTACACATTACCCCTCAATAATCAAGGCTGCAGACCAATCATATCATGCATACAGAAGCTCCATATGCAAAGCAGATTTAATCTGCAATAGGTAAGTCACTACTGTTGGTTTTTTTCCCTGTTGTTCACTGTCGCCTCAGACACCAAATTGATTATACTGTCACATCTGTTTAAGTGTCACGATGCATGTATTTTACAGAAAGGCTTGTAAAATAAAAAAAATCTCAAAATCTTAGCATGGCACAGTCATATGATCTAGCCCATTTGATAACTTCTGAAACAATGAAAACAAACTGTTGTTTCTAAACTGCACATATTAATTACTCCATAAACTCACACATGCAGAAAAATGACAATTGCTAGACAAGTGGCATTACATACAGTACTTATCTCCTCTCTTGCTGATTTGAATCCTACTAAGAGGTATGCATTCATTCATTCTCATTAAAAAACACTGGCTGTCATAAAGAATTAAAGCAACCACTTGCATGAGTAAAACAATGATTAGTGTTGTATTGCCATGAACACTAAAAGTTTAGTCAAGATAAGATTAGCACAGGATTCAGGATTTTAAACATTTTGTCAGAAGAGGAAAGAGAGGTTGTGTTTTTTGTTTGTTTTTCAAAAACAAAAACAAACAACCACTTACCATTCCAGTGATGTTTGGATTTGCTCCTTTTTCAAGTAGGAGCTTAGCTACTTCAGTACGGCCTTTATATGATGCCCACATCAGTGCAGTCCATCCTCCCTGGCAAGCACAGTTCAAACAAACAACAACCGGAAAATACTCTTTAATTTGAAGTCAATAATTATGTTTCTAGTTTGGCATTTGTCTCAAGACTGTTTGGCAAGTCCAAGATGTAACAAAGACTGACTACACAATCTTATAATCCTAATAAATCCATGTGTGGAAGTACTGATTTCCTGCTATATGCAAAGCCTGGGAGAATATCTTATCCTAAATGTTCCTGAAAAAATGCACAATTCCAAGTGCATAAAAATCCAGTAACTACACAAACCAAAAAGAAAGCGTTATCTGAAAACAAAAAGCTAGAATCCAAGTCAATTAACTTTGATGGATTTATTTTTGATTTGTCTAACAGACACCTACCTGTCCTTCATAAAGTAACTATGTAATGACTTCCTTCTTTATGAAAGCAGTCGTATGTCCTCTCAAGCGAGTAGTAATAGCAATTAACTTCAAACTTTAATGGTTCATTCGTTTAAGTTTGTAAGCAAGGAAACAGAGGTTTTACTGTCTATGGCACCTGACTGGTCGGGTAACCAAAACTAATTTTAAAATAACAGTACGCCTCTTGACTGTAAGCACAATTTCATTTCTCCACAATAGATCTTTTCAGAGGTTAAAGATCCCTCTCAAGACTGACAGAGGCCTAGAAACGTACTGCTTGCCATGCAGCCATGACCAACACTACAATGCTATGAAAAAGTTTGACATCACAACATGCCACAGCCTTCAAGTGCTTTCTTTAATTGAAGCTCCACTCTGAAGTCTCCCAGTGGTTTACTATTTAAACAGAATGAAATGAGTTCTTGGAGGTACCCAACTCCCTCTTCAATCAATAGATAAGTCTGTAGCTCTTCAAAGGCATCTAACCTTCATTAACCACATAAGGAATCTCTGTAATTCTTTAGGTGGACTGGACTATAGCGTCCACTCTTCCATATTAAAAACGTGGCAAGATGAATGAAATCAAGTCCCAGTATACTGAGAACAAGGATTGCTGGACCGATAATCACAGTTGTACAGAGAAAAAGTAAATACAAACAGATATCTTTTGGGAAAGACTTAACATGTATTTTATGAAAATACTAAAAAAGCAACAACAAAAAGTCACACACACAAGAAAACAACCACTACTCTTCAGTTTAGCTTCATTCCAAAGCAAATTAAGAGAAAAAAGCAGACTTTAACACTAAAGCAATTATTTCAAAACTGTAAAAACAGTATTTAATTATATATTTTCCCATTTTAATGTCACTGAGTAGTCAACTGGAGAATAGCATTAAAAAAGTGATCTGTTTTTACAGAACTGAAAGTTGCTAACTCACTAAATTGTTCTTCTCACTAAAAATATGGAGAATTATTTTTACACTAAGACAACACATACCAGATCTCGATGCTCCAAATTGACATTATAATTGAGTAGTTCTGCTACAATAGCTGCATGTCCTTCTTTAGCTGCTGAAATAAGAGCTGTCCAGTTATCCTAAAAAAATGAAGAGTTTTAAATGACATTCAATATTTCAGTTCAATCACTTTGTTTTTCAAGTGTAAATTTGCATGACAGGAAATCCACAACTCCTTAAGAATTATACTTTAAAAAAAAAATACAAAAAGAAAGCTCATAGGCAACTTGACAGTTTACACCTGAAAATACAGACCAGCAGCTACTGCAAATTCTCTCTTCTCTTTCACAGTAACCATCACTAGACAGCGACTAAGACCACAGAAAATGGTGGTGGTCTGTCTCCACATACAATAGGTGACAGCACTGAAGGGGCTAATACACAGAGGAGTTTGGGTCAGAGCCCTGCTTCTTGGATTTATGATCACTTCAGGAGGGTCAGACTTATTTCCATTGTTACAGGTCCAGAAGCCTGCGATAAATTTCTTCTTGCATTACACTCACCTTCCATATACTGCTCAAACCAGGTGCAGGTGTGGACTGTTTTTTTATGAGCTATGTATATATAACTGCAGCAACAGTTTATATGGTAACTATTCTTTCTCTAAGTATATGAACTGTATCATTTACAGAAGACAAAAAAGTCTCCAAAAAATGCTTGGCATTCACTGTCTCCTTTTTGTTCTCAAATGACAGGTTTTATACCAGATCTTTCCTGGATGTCTATGCTGCTGCAATTAAACTATGTGCAGGAGAAATAAATTACCTAGTTTCAAAACAAACAACATTCTTTTTCTGTTTATCAATCTTCTTAGAAATATATACATCTTTCAAAACGGTTCAACACTTCTGTCCTCTTCACCCTTTCTGGACATCTCTCACCTACAGTCATCCTCTTTGAGGGCAGAAAGATGATTCATAAATTTGACACCCTTCTCTATTTGTCTCTGTTCTGATTCTCACCTGAAATAGTCCTTTAACTGAAATTCTCCCTCGATACTTACTGAGAAACACCAAAAGCAAATAAAACCAACCCTGACATACCACATCGCTACTGCCAGAAGCAAAATCATTTGGGCCTCCCTGTTGATACAGTTTTTCTCTATTCTGCCTATACTTTTATCTCAAGGACTGCTAATACCATTACCATTCCTTCCTAGTGTTAACTTCCCACAAAAAAATAGCAGCAGCATTCAGCAGAGACTCTCAGATATTTAAAGAATCTTACATATACCTTTTCTTTACAAGGAGTCTAATCTCGGGAAGACAGAGAGAGGCAATTCTGGATTAAATTTCTCTTATATGTCATCATCTTCCATTGTCTCTTCTTCCCTGTCCCCTGAACTCCCATCTAAACACCTTTCCTTTCCCTGACTTGAAATTTCTTCTTCCTCTGTTGTTAGGTACTTTAACAGAGTGCTAATACTTACCGCATCTTCCAAGTTGCAATTTGCTCCCTTCTTGAGAAGCTCCTGGACAATTTCTAAATTGCCTTGCTCGGCAGCCAACATAAGGGGAGTCTGGCCATTCTGAAATTCAAGCGACAGCAAAAGGAGTTCATTGGGAAGCGATGCAAATTGTGCACATACACTAAAAATAAATGACCAAAAATTACAAAGGAACATTAAGTTTAGTTTCCAGGTTTTAATTGTCAATGAGAAGCGGTGAAAAGGATTGTTTTTACAAACTAAACAGTAAACTTGCAATTAAAATACAATTAAAATCATCCTGTCCCATAACAGATCAAAAAAACACCCACACATTTCAGACATTAAAAATGGCTATCAAAAAGTTACAGGGTTAAAAATATTTTCAGTGTCTCTAACACTGCCTGTTACATTTTGACATCTTGAAGTAATTCAATCCCATTATTTAAAAACAAATAAGTACGACTAGCCTAGGAATCAGAACAGACATTATAAACATCCACACTGATTCAGAGTAACAATGAGATTTCTTGCTGAAGTCTAGGAAAAAATAGTCAAGTTACATAGCAAAAAGATATTTTTTGGTAGTATACCAAATACAGAAACCACTCAACTCCTGTGCAACACAGGTTCTTAACAAGCAGCCTCATCTCAGGGAAGATAGAAGATACAAAAGCTGGTTTATTGGCCTTGAAGGATCTTTCAAAAGCCAGTTACAATCCATCACCCTTCATCATCCTATTTTGCATCAGAGAACTTCTCTTCAGAATTATCCACAAACAGAAAGCCTTCAGATACAATTGTTCTGCATGATAAAAGCTAAGTTTTACTGAATTTTACAGTAAAACTCTTCATCTTAACAAGTTCAATAAATCGACAGTCTTTGCTGACCTCCCCTTTATCTTTTCCTCTGTACCATATAAAAAACTCAGTATTATCTAGTCTACTAAAAGCATTTGATAAATAATGCAAACACTACACTTCAGGAGTTATTTATCAGCAGTTTCCCTGAAAAGAATAAAAAGTGTCAAAGCAGAACCAGAACAAAGTTCACTAAACTTCATTGATAGAATTAAAAAGAAAAAAGAAAAAAGCATTCTGGGCCATCAGCTATTTTCTAATTGGTTTTCACAGAATCTTCCCCAGGACATGGCTAACCATCAGCATTACTCACAATATAAGCTGGTAGCCAGCAATGCAATTGTTTAAAGGGAGAAAGCAAAGTTTTATAAAAGTTTATGTTGTTGCATGCGTTCAAAAGGATACCTTAGCTTTTAGGTTCTAAAATACATTTAGTAAAAACAAACAGTGGTATTTAGGTCTGGTCATCAAAAAAATAAAGTATAAGTACTCAAAAATAAATAAATACATGAGATGAGCTTCAAGTCTGCGTTGAAGGCTCAGAACGTAGTTAAGTATCGAGACCAAAAGAGTAGAAGGAAAGACACCTTAAAGAAAACTGCAGATTGTCAGGATTAAAGTACATTACACAGGACAAGCATCTACCACCAGCTGTTAAGTAATCAGGGTAACTGGTTCACTGGTTCAGGAGACAGCACACAGGGAAAGGACACATGGGGAAGGGAGACTGAGACTTGCTGCGCTTAACTGAAATGGCTGACATCAATCCAACAAAACCATCCGTGCACAAATTGACTGGAACATCCGAGTTTCTCCTGACAAATACAGGCAAGATGCTCAAGGTTGGTGGCAACGTGGGTAATCCCACCATCAGCCAAGTCATTGCAGTCTGGGAGGTCCTGGCACTTGGCAAGCCTTGGCTCACCAGCTATCTCTTTAGACACGTTCCCCTGGGGCTGGCATTCCTGCTTCACTATTTCGTTCGTACCCAAGAAAAAGTGGCCTTGGCAAGTCTAAAACTAGAAACAGAATTGCACTTAATGCAATTGAATTTCAATGAAGAGCTAACCTTTAAATAAAGTCCTATTATCGATACATACAAGCAGTGCACCCTTCCCCCTCCAGACACACACCTTCCTCATGGGTTTAAAACTGATGCAAACCATACACGTGTCCAGAAATCACCTTTTTCAATGCAATGACAACAGAAGACTGAAAAAAAAAATATCGTGGAAGTGATTTCTGTTCAAAAAAAAAAAAAGGCACTTACTGAAACCCAGGAGTGTATTTAGTGCCATCACTAAGGGAAAAAATTAAAAGAGAAGGTGAAGGCAGTGGCACTGTTGATAAAGCCAACACAGACTATCTGGTCTCATTTCAGCCATGCTGCTGGAAAGAATTACCGTCAGAGGAAAGAGGTCATTCTCCTTTTCAGACATACATAAGCCTCATCACCTGGCATGCTGTGTATAGTCTGAAATTTTAGAATTTTCCCATCTCAAATGCTTCAGCACATGCACACACACAGCATGAATGAACGTGCTGACAATGAATGAAAACTGTCTTGAGTGAAATCAGAGCTAGTAACTATAGAAAGGCTAAATTCTGTACGTAGTTTTCACATTTATAGGATAGTTTGGTTTTGACTAGTACATCCCATTTGAAAATTTCCACTCCAAAATATTCTTTTTCATCTTATGCAGGTTTTAAAAAATAAAAGAGGATTGGAAAGCCAGCCTGCCGTACACTACAAGACAAGGAAAAAACTGCCTGGAATGCCAGGCTATGGGTATCTGGCTGAGACTGTTTCACGTGGGGCTAACATCGTAGCATCTTCATCAAGGCTCAGAGCCAGGAAACAGGATGTGCCCTCAGCAAGCTCACAGGCTGCCCCCCACACTACGTATGTGGTGCATACCCCAGCGGGCCGGGATGCCATTCCCAGGGTATGCAATAGGCTGGAAAAACAGGCTGACAACCCTCCTGCAGTTCAACAAAGGTAAATGCAGGGATTTGAGGGAGGGAGAGAGAAGAAAAAAAAGACAAGAAGCAACAGTCACAAGACGCAGCAGCAAATGATACCCTAATAACACACATGGAAAACATTTTTAAACAAAGACTGGTTAAGCGCTGCAGCATTGTCCTGAGGGGCTGCAGGATCTCCACCCTCGAAGATTTCCGAATTCTGCTTTGCTAAATCCCTGAGCACCATGATCCAACTATGAAGTTAGCCCTGCAATTAGGAGGCTGAATCCTCCACAGGTCCCTTCTGCCCTGGGTTTTTCTACGGATCTTTGATTCTCTGAAGATGCTACCTAAGTTGGAAGGTTTCCAGGTGCACAAAACCATTTAAGAAATCAGAACTGAAATAAGCATTGATAATACAAGTCCAGACGCTAACAAACCAGAAAGTCTACTAAAGAAGATGAAACGTGTTAGTCCTATCATCTAAGCTTGTTTTTAAAATGCACACAAAAAACGTAACAGTTCAACAAGATAACCTGAATTGTAAACATCACATAAAACAATGGAAACAATCACTGGCAACAAATATTTGTGTGAGCCAGACCTCCCAAAGAACTCCCTGGAAGCCTTAATGAAGTATAATGAAATTAAGTTGCTAATGGTGATGTGCTCAAATAAGACTAAATGAAACGGCAAAGCAGCAACTAACAATTATCACACCATCCCAAGATCCAAAGTAATCCACATTTCAACCTCTTACCGTCCATCAAGGCTTCCTGTGTAATCCAGGTAAAGTCATTTAATCTTCCTGGTTATAACCTAGACTTACCTTCTGGATTGGTATCTTTTCATCCAGATGAGCATCTGTTCAGATTAAATTCCAAAATATGCTCCTATTTGGATTGTATAACAAAGCTTTTCTTGCCTGGAAACCAGGATGTAGGGGTTATCATCCCAGGTTTCATCCAAAATGGACAGGGAAAGAGAACGCACACAACTGGATCTGTGAACTAAGAAGCAATTCCCAGCTGCAGAAATACAGATACAATCTCCATACACAAAGAAAGGATGGATCTGCACTTTCCAGCTCAGAACACTCAAAAAACAATTGGAATGAAGGATACTAGAGTGCTTGCATTGAATACTGCATGCTCAGTCTGTGCAAAAGTAAGGAAACAGTAGAAAATAAAACTGAAATGTGTATATTAAATAACTAGTGCAATTTCACTGACTATTCGTTCCACAACTAAAGAGCAAAAATACGAAACTGACCTCCACAAAAACCATCTTACCTCATTTCTCTCATCTACATCTCTGCACTTCTCGAGAAGTGCTTTCAGAGCAGGAACATTTCCTTCTTCTACGTAGGTCAACAGACTCTGACTCATCAGGCTTGCCATCTTCGCAGAGTATTTGAAATGCTTCTATAACAAAGCTTACCTGTATTCCAGAAAAGAAGAAAAAAGACATAACTGAAGTATAAAGTCCCTATGAGAGTCAATTTTAATATTAGAAAGAACAAATTGTATGTGCCAATACGTCAGCAGCTGGCTGCAAAGCCCCACCATTCTCCCCAACAAAACGCTCTGGACATTAAACCTACACTACATTTCAAGTGAGTTGTGTTCTTAGTTACAAAAAGTATTCTATTTTAAAGGTATTGACTAATTATCTATTTCGAGCAGATTGCATAGCAGCCTTTCATTTGCATATTTTTTTTCTGCATGTACAACATTAGGGGAATACCTGTATACCCTAGAGACGTGTACAAGTTGTTTATGCCAGTTGTTTAGAACACAACCCTTATCCTTCACGTAGAGAAGCAGAACATCAAGACCATTCAACACGATGAAACGCAGTGCAAATATCTAAATTACAGCCACAGAGAACTTTGAGGAACACCATTTATTACACGAGTTATCACCTACTTTATCCAGCCATGCCTGCATGGGATGGCACGTTGTTAGCTTACTGCTCAAACTCAGCATAGCTTCTGTTGACTGCTTGTATCCTTCTTTTGACCTTTAGTAGGTAAGACATGGGAGATTGCTCTTGGTTGAGACAGAACATTAGGAACAATAAGACTTCTTACGAAGCTGTGAGCTAGGAAGTTGAAAGAACCAGCAGCACCACTGCACCACATGGACACCCACAGCTCCAGAAGTTTATTTTATTCATTTTGCATCTCAGTTAAGTTTCACTGGTACAGAACACACTGTAGGGCTAAACGCAGGACTCCATGGACCCCCCCACCTTTCTCCTCACCCACAGATGACATGTTTGCACTCTGTGGCTTTTTCTTGCATAAAGCACTGTAAGAATAGAAGAAAAACTCAAGGCTGGTGTTAGCTGAAGCCTACTGGTTAGGTTATTCTCCACCAGGCAGAAGCCAAAACCCCGTGGCTTTCCCAGGCAAATTCTTTAACTTCTATTTTCACATAAAAGCAGCTAGCAAATTTTCCTACACTCCCAACTGAAGAGGAACACGAGCCAAAAAAAAAAAAAAGACAAGAAGCAGCTAGCAGGAATTTCCCTAAGTTTAGAGCAGAGAAGTTGATATAAATCTCTAAATCTGAATTAAGTAATTAACTCCAGTTTAAATTGCTTAGACTGTAACACTATCACGCCATCCTTCCTCCTGCAGCAGTCGAGTTATATATAGACAAAGGCACGCCGCTGTCAGGACATATTAAACACAACCTGAGCTCGCCCGCAGCACCACAGCCGTCAGAGGACTTTGACACAGAAACGCCCGGTTCAGAAAAATGCCAGCAAAGCCGCCAACGGGCTCAGTTAAAATGACAGCAGCTCTGGGTGCGTGGAGATGGACTGGAGGGATACACAAAGGTTCAGTGCCAGAGGAAGCTCTGAAATGTGTAAGTCGTAGGGATGGAAGCAGAGGAACACCAGAGAGAGGAGAGAGGGAAAGGAGGGCCTGTGAATCACACCGTTAAACTTGGGTTTATAACCCAGGCTGCAATTAAAAAAATAAAAATAAAAATAAATTGCATGGTTCAGGCATTATTTTAAACCCAAACCTAAAAAATGTTCCAAAGAAGTCCAGATCTGGCACACAAAGCCCAGCAACAATTTTACGAGGCCCTGCACAAACAGCCTGCCTCTGCCCCAAGAGAGACAAACTACAAGCACAGACAGTATGCCCTGTTACCAAACAGTTCAGTACCATCACACAAAGGGGGATAAACAGTACAATGGTGGCATCATATAATTGGTTTGGGTTTGGTTTTTTGGGTGTTTGTTTTGGTAGGAGGAGCAAGTGCTAACTGAGAGGCTGCTAACTTAAAGAGAAACAAAACAAAACAAAAAAACACACAACAAACCACAACAAAAACAACTGGCTGAAAAGAACTGGAGTGATCCGAGTGATTCAGTGCCCACACATGGGCACTTACTGTCATTTTAGATACCAAAATAGCAGAAAAGTCAGCATCTTGCCTGGCACCCGGCTGCCATTCCAGAAGAGCGTGCCTCCTCGTGACCTGCTGCTCCCCTCCAGCCCTACCCAGACGTCTCTCTTGGGCAACCAAAATGACACTTGATGTTCACACTGGGGCACCTGAGTGTCTTCCATCTTTGTCTTTTTATGTTTTAATAACATATTCTGATGGAAAATCATGACATGCAACTTGCCACTAGCTGCAGGGCTGGCACAGACACGCGCCAATTTCCCCGTGCAGCTTCCCGGCTTCCCTCCTGTAGCTGTGCCTTGGCTCTCATGCTACCTTCCCCACCAAATAGTAAACGGAAAAATACACTTAAAAACATCAGCAAAACATGATTACAGTCTCTTACCAAGCATATTTTACCGTGCAGTTGCGATCAGATGTTTTCACACCAGCTTAAAGTTTACTGGCAAAGGAAAAGGGTATTCAGCAGCCCTTGCTCCTCAAAGGCAAGTTCTCTTCTTTATGTTCCTTACCGCCACGTTTCAGAGAGGAAAAGGCACCATAGATAAGCACACGGCTCCAGAAATCATCACTTGATTTCTTGGTTATCAAAACTGCACAGCTTCTGCTCTAATGCAGGTCTGAATCCTTAGGTGCACCTTAAGCCTCTGACTGACAGCAAAGCAGCTCGTGCTAAAGCACATCCAGAGCTGCATTTGCAAACGCTCTGTTAATACTACTTTTAAATAGTCAAAGTCTTTTTCGGGTGAACCATCTCCAAGGATGATACTGACAGTCTGTCACTTATGCTTCATTGTCACAAAATAGTCCCTTCTTCGAGCTAATAATGGTCTACTTTCTAAAGACAAGAACAGCAAAAATGAAATATTAAAACCCTGAGTTCCACATCCTCATGCTTTCACTTGACACTTTTCAGGCAAGATTTTCAGTGTCCAGAAGATCAAGATCACCACGAGGCTCTAGGAAAGCACTATCTAGCAAGTCAGCACACAACCTGGCTTCGTCAGCCGAATATATGGGTTAGCATTCTTCTCATCGCTAAAGCAAACTAAACAAAAACAAAAAAAAACACAAAAGAAACGCACACACATATATACACACACACACATATAGAAGAGGTTAGTGTTAAGATATTCAGATGTTTCACATTCGTTTTTCTTCAACAATAAACATGCCTGAACTTGTGCTGAAGTTTGTTCATGGTATTTTACACCAACTCCCCATCAGCTGAGCACAATCACTGTCCACCCTATTATTAAATATGTTTGTTTTTACTGTTATGAAAATTATGTGCAGTGCTCAAAGTCTGCAGGGGTGCTAGACATCACGATGTGATTTCCTCCCATGCTGAAGGTTTCTTTTAAATTATTGGAAATGCTTTGAATCAAGACTGAGGTACTGTCCCTAGACAGGAAAGTTAAATTCATCCCAGCCCCTCAAATGTAAAAGCTCACGAAGCATGCATGCATTCCTACCCATTTCAAAATATAAAATAAACACCCCACCACCACTCCACACCTCAACAGCACTTCCTATACCAAATGAGATCTTAACCCCTGCCAAGCTCGGTAATTCTAGTGCAAAAACAATACTGTCCAAGAGCATCCAGTATGTACAGTGATAAATTGCTCTATTAAAAATATTTACTTTCTTCTTTTGACACAGCACAAGTATTTTCTACAACCTATACCCCTGCTTCCATCATCAAAATCAGGAAACCTGTTTGGTAGTTGATCCCCTTTCCCATCAAGATTAGTTCTGTTTATTTCCCCCACACACACCCATGCAGAACCAAACCAATTTCCAGCTGATGAACCTCCTCTTCATTCACCATCCTAACTTATAAGCCTGGAAATTTCAAAAAACACGCTTAGGCAGCAAAGCCTGGTACTTTGTACGACTAAGAACACACCAGGAGCAAGGAAAAGACACGCTAAGCGCACAAACGCTCAGGTGAAGGTAACATTTGCACAAGGATTAACCTGTTTTTGTGCTTCATTAACTGGCTCTCCCATCCTGAGCTAAAGCAGATGTTATCACCGTTTTGGAAAGACTGCAAAAATTTGCTGATTTACTAAACTTTAGTCTCTCAACTGCAACAATACTGACAGCAGAGGTCCTGATCATTCTAACCTGTAGATTTTTACGTACTCTCAGTATTTTGTATCAGCTTCTACCTGCATTGAAAGGATTAATATTACTACACACTAAACTTTTGAAATACCACCATCTTTTTCATAGCTCTCTCCCATAATTTTTGGTTATTTTGTGAGCTATGACCACCAAGTTCAAACATTAACATTATTGAGGAGACTCTTTGTTTACAATAGGCAAGGATCATAGTGACTTACATAAAATGCACACTTCATGAAAAAAAAAAAAAAAAAAAGATCGTCACATTCTTTTTAAGATGTTTCCTTTTATTCCTGATATTAAAGCTACCCCAACATGCAGTGCTGCAACAGATCTCTCAGGTAACTGTAAAAGAAATAACTGGTGCTGCTGAAATCTTGATGTGCAGAAATCAGGCTTGGAATTATGGGGAATCTCGCCCTGGAGAGCTGGAAATGCCATTCTGCCAAATTAGAATTTAAAGGAAAACGGAATACAGAAAAATTGCATATATAAAATTTGTTCTGAAAGATTAATGAAAATTTGTATTTTGCAGTGGCATAGAACTACGTAAAACAAGAACGGGAACATGGTCTTTGCTCACCCTGCGGGGAACCTTGCTGATACAAGCACTGCCTATCTTTAACAACTCCTTCAATACCTACTGTGCATATTTCATAAACATTAGAACAGGTAACAAGTCAGGCATCACATGAAATGGTAAGTATTTTTAATTACTTTTTCTACAGGGACTAAGACAACCAGGATTCTGCTGAAATACCGGATTTCTGAAACAGCTGAAATGTGTTTTGAACACAATACCTTCTGGTACTCTGAGGAAGAAAGAAACAACAAATCCTAAGTTTTCATCAGTAATGGAAACCCTACCTACCCCACTTCTCCAGTGCCTGAAGTTCCCGTATGACTGATGACCTCATGATGATTTTCAGCTTTTCCTTGTTATCCGGGAACATTTACTCTACCTCTCCTATCCACACTCATGCTAGCCGAACAAGAAATGTTTTAATAGATTACCACACTTTTTGTTGCTTTATATCAAAGAACAAAAAGTAAAATTAGAAAACATTGAGAGCCAAAAAGAGAACTAAAGATGGGGACATGATTAATCTGAAACCTGTAACAAACAGAACCAGATGAGGTTTGCACAAAAGGAGGCCCCTAGGGCTCTAATCATTATTATAGTAAAGAGTAAAAGATATGGGAAACTGGAAATAAGCAAGACATTACATCCAATCTCTTTCATCTTATGCACTCAAGGCAACTGCCAATTCCAAATACTGCAGTGACAGGATTTTTTTTATTATTATTTTTAAGAGAAACAAGACTGGGGATTACATCCAGAAGACCGGAAAGATGCCAAGATGTAGCAGAATCGTAGAATCACAGGATGTATTAAGACAAAAAGAGATCGTTGTCATTGGATAGCAACTATGAGATACGTCTATGTTCTATCCTCATTAAAATCATCAGCTAAAAAGAGAGGTTTCATGCAGTACCTGACAGTGGTGATTTACGCCTTGTCAGAGAAATCACTCTACCTTTAAGACAGAATTTGAATACGGTCAATGAACTATAAGGTATTGCTAAGCCCATCTGAATTTTAGAAAATAATTCAATGGCTGTACAAAATACAAAATGCTCAATCCTACTAAACACCATTTCAGGTTTTAAATACTTCAAATAAAAGAAAGTAAACAGAAATGCATATCAATACTGAGCTTTTCAAAAGGAATTATATCAACCAATATAAACCAAACTGTCAAAATTCATACAAAACACACACAAGTGCAGCAAGAAAGCCCACAACACCATCTCACTCCACCTTACAAAGCCAGGATATTTCTCCTTATGCGATCAAGGCTTCATTAGACCCAGCCTCCTACAACAAAAACCTAACTTCCACTTCAAGAAATGGAGGTCTTTCTGCTACAAACACTTCAAAAGGAATATGGCCGTGTTCCAGAAGCAGTAGTCACACACGATTTTGATTAGATTTATGTTTCTTAATAAAGGAGTTGTTTTAAATAACCAGTTGCAGAACAGAGAGTAAACGTCAAGCAAATACGTGGTGGGTTTACTTATGCGTTCTAACCCGACTTAAAACAAAACAAACAAAAAACAATAACAAAAGAAAACCCCACTCCTTGCATCTTTCCACCCCTTTATTATTTGGAGAGGGGGAAGGTGTCGGCGATTAACCCCACAATTTGAGGATTTGCCCCTCCGCTACCTTACCCCTCAGCAGCCCCCAGCCTAAAGCCACGGAGGGGCAACCCGCGGCCCCGCTTACCCCCACAGCCATGCCCGGTTCCCCCCCACAACACGCCAAGGAGAAAAGCGAAGGTAACGAGGCCCGGCCCGAGGCACACCGAGGCCACTTTGAGTCCCCCGGGGGCTCGGCACCGGGCTGGGGGGCGATGCTCGCACCCCCCGGTTCCCCTTTCCCCAGCGGTGACGCCGCGGGGCCCCGCAGCGCAGCGCCCTTTGTTGGGCGGCGTTCCCCCACACCTCCTCACCCTTCCCCTGTCCCCCTACGGCCACCGCTCACCCCAAAGCCGGCGGGACTCGGCCCCTCGCGGGCGGCTCCCCGGAGCCTGACGGGGAGGCTGTGGCCGCCCGACGCCGCTCACTTCCCCCGGGCAGCGGCCGCGGCCGCCATTTTACCTCCCTCTGCCTCCCTGCCCCGCTGCCGGGCGGGCGCGTCATGGGGGCGGGCGCCGCCGCCCCGGGGAGTGTTCCGCCACCCCAGAATGGGCTCCACAGAGCCGGGGAGGAGTCCGCCTGCCCCCCGCCTCGTGTCCCGGGGGTGGCTGGAGCCTCCTCGGGTTGAAGAAGCCCGCGGGGCCGCCGCCGCTGCTTTAATAAGCGGTTGCGAGCGGGTAATAACGGGGACTCGAAAAAGCCTGCCCGGGAGCCCTCACGGCCGTGAGTCACGGCGCTCCGCGGCGCCCCGGCACGGCCGCCGGCCGCGGCTGAGGTGGCGGCGGGCAGAGGAGGTCCTGCCCGGGCCGGTGGCTTCGCCTCGGGGCCCTCCGGGACAAATGAGAGGCTTGGGGCTCACGGCGAGGCGAGGTGCGGCCGCCGGGCTGACGGGGAGCACGGCGAGCACCGGGAGGAACCACACCCCGGCGTGCTGCCATCAAATGTTAATAAAAGAAAGTGTTTGTCCGCTGGGACTCCTTCTGTCAGCCTCCGCGGATCGACGGGTTTTCAAATATTTTCAAAATACTGCTGGTTTTCAGAGTTCATACAAATATATATATGTATGTGTCTAACTTTATGACATCATCACGTATCATCACTCTATTACCTTAGCTTTTCCACCCATCAGTAAATGAGCTGTATTCTACAAACTGGCTACAAGTTGGTCATGCAGGGACCTACCTGCACATGCTGGCAGGGAAGGCAGTTTTCTGTGCTTCACCTTCTTCCCTTCTCACTGTTGCAGTCCCAAAGCTGTCCCACTGTGGACTGGTCCAACTCCTGACACGCTCGTGCCGTCTGATCTCATCTGAGGAACTGCAAAACACTGTCTTGTGCTCTTCCTCTCGTACCCTACCCTTACATTAGGAACATTTTCCCATCAGTGATTAATTCACGCTGAGAATGAAACGTGGTCCCATGGAAGGGTTGAAGCTGGAATCTAGTACAATTAGGATTTCACACAGAGCACTCCACTTCTCATATTTTTTTTTTAAATGAATATGTATAAAATGAAATGTATGAATAATCTTTTAATGGTTATTGCAAATACTTTTGTCACATCACAAATGTAGTTTCAGTGACACTTAACAACTTGGAGTAGTATTTTTCCACAGTCTGTAAAGCGTAGAAATATTTGATGATGCTCTTTAAAAGGGTAATAAATGCTGAAGTTTCTAAACTGCTGCAGTACAGTGCACAATCTAACCTAATCTTATGCCAAGAAAGTATCTTTTCTCCTTCCTACTATTCATCTTCTACAGGATTTCACAGAAACACAGAATGGTAGAGGTTAGCAGGGACCTCTGGAGGGCATCTGGTCCAACCCCTACTCCAGCAGGGCCACCCAGAGCAGGGTGCCCAGCACCACACCCAGGCAGCTTCTGAAGGTCTCCAAGGAAGAGACCCCACCGCCTCTCTGGGCAACCTATCCCAGTGCCCTGTCAAACACACAATAAAAAACAAACAAAAAAACACTTCCCAGTGCTCAGATGCCACCTCCCATGTTTCAGTTGTGTCCATTACCTCTTGTCCAGGCACTGGGCACCACTGAAAGGAGCCAGGCTCCATCCTCTTTGCACACTCCCTTCAGGTATTTTTACACGCTGATGAGATCACAGAATCATAGAATGGCCGAGGTTGGGAGGGACCTCTGAAGATCATCTAGATCCATTCCGAGCTTTCTCTTCTCCAGGCTAAACAGCCCCAGCTCTCTCAGCCTTTACTCCCAGGACAGATGCCACAGTCCCTTCGTTATCTTAGCGGCCCTTCATTGAACTCAGTATTTCAGGGGTGGCCTCACCAGTACTGAATAGAGGGGAAGGGTCACCTCCCTCAGCCTGCTGGCAATGTTTTGCCTAATGCAGCCAAAGATACCATCAGCCTTCCTCGTGGCATGGGCACAAAGAACTTGGTGTCCACCGGGACCCTTGGGTCCTTTTCTGAGATTGATTTCCAGCTGGGTAGCACCCAGCATGTGCTGGTGCCTGGGGTTGTTCCTCCCCAGGTGTAGGACCTTGCATTTCTCCTTGTCAAATTTCATGAGGTTCCTGCCAGCCCATTCCTCCAGCCTGTCGAGGTCCCTCTGGATGGCATGAGCCACTCCTCCCGGTTTTGTGTCATCTGCAAACTTGCTGAAGGTGCACCCTGTCCAGATCATTAATGAAGGTGTTGAACAGAACTGGACCCAGTATTCGCCCCAAGGTACACCACTAGTTACGGGCCTCCAACTAGTCTACGTGCCGCTAATCACCACACCCTGGGCCTGGCTGTTCAGTCAGTTTTCGATCCACCTCACTGCCCACGCAGCCCATACTTCATGAGCTTCTCTGTGAAGATCTTATGAGAGACAGTGCTAAAAGTCTTACCGAAGTCCAGGTAGACAATACCCACTGCTCTCATCTACCGAGCCAATCATTTCATCGTACAGTTGTTGGGTTGGCCAAGCACAACTTCCCCTTGGTGAATCCATGCTGATTACTTCCAGTCTCCTTCTTGACTTTGAAATGCCTCAAAATGGCTTCTGAGATTAGCAGGGGTCAACTTGCTGGGGATTGAGGTAAGGCTCACCAGTTAATTAACAGCCTAGAAACACATGAGACTCAATGAAATAATTAGTACAACTGAACAAAACTGTTGTATGAAAACCCAGAGCTCCAAGAGCACCATGAAAACAATGAGACTTTATAAAAGCAGCAGGTCAATTCATCAAAAGCAGGTATTTAATTCCTTCCCCACTGGAACAGGTTTTTCTCATCTAAGTATGGAGGTGCTCTTACCCACTTATTTTTACAGTTTTTTCCATTATCACAGCCACAGTTCTCCAGTCTGATCTCTTTTGATGTATAATACTCCAAAGTCATGGATGAAACTTATCAAGACTCACCAAAAAATCATCAAGTGCATTTAAAAACTTTTTATTTGCCTCTCTCATCCATGTATGATTTTTAATTTTTTAACAACTGAAAAGTTTAACTGTCACAGTAAACAAGCTTGTCTCAGGCACACAATTGCCCAGCTGTATCAGATGTCAACATCTGCCCAATACAAATAAACATTAAAGATGATTACTGTACTTTAATGATTAATGAGCTTATTATTCTACTGATTATAATTACTACAATACTTGAACTGTTTTCTTTCCTTCATCTGATTTCCTCAACCTAAATTGATCAAAATCGTGACCACTTAACATGCATATTTTTGTCTTTGGACCAAAGCATTAATATGGGAAGAGGCTATCATGGGATAGAGTACATTACTCATTTTGTAATGAGCCAAATGATAAAGTAGGAGACTGAGAGCAAACCAGCAAGATTTGACATGAAGGCCAAGGTGTTTCAAACAAAAGAAAAGCTGGCGAGGAATTCTCCCCCAATGAAATACGTTATTAATTACCAAGCTAGTAACTTAGGTATCCCATGGGGAACTCACTGCGAAAACATCCCTTTAATTATGTGAAATATGAGTGTTTTATTTATATCATGATTGATTCATATTTAAATGTGGTTTTTTTTGTTTGTTTGTTTGGTTGGTTGGTTGGTTTTTGTAACACCAGAATAACTAGAATAAAAATGGAGATTCCTTTTACTGTTATCGTTTACTTAGTTTGGAAAGATAGTGAATAACCCACATGGAGAAACATTTCTTTGCTATGAGATACGACCATCCTAGGAAGAACTGTAAGATGTACTGGCAAACCCCACTGAGCGTACTCGCCTCCACTTCTAATTCACTAAGTAGGTTGGAGATATCTTCCCCTAGAACTAATTCTGCATTCTGTACTAAAACATCCTGCATGTTATCAGGAAGTTACTCAGATGGAATTAAGTTCAATTACAGGCACAGGAAAATATCTGCTTGTTCCAGGATGTTCTTAATCAGGACTTTTTCTTCAGTGTCTTAAAAAAGTGGAGTTTCAGTTTTCCATCATAAGAATAAATCAGATGCACCAACAAGTTTCATCGTCCTGAAACGGTAACAGAAAACTGTATTTTATCTTAATATGTTCATATGTTTCTCACTAAATGCATTGATAAATCAGTTAGTTAATTTAGTTCATGGGAATACTTTTCAGACTGGTGACCCCCACCCTTGTGAACCTGAGGAGGCAATTTCCATTGCAGTATCTAAGTTCTGGTTGAAATGACAAATCATGAGAGTTTCTATAACTGTATCTGTAGTCCTTTGTGTTGAAATGGCAAGTCTTTTTTTTGTCCTTGTTGCTTTGTTTTAATCTCCCATGATACGACTTCCTAAAGGGGAATTCTAAACACAACGTTTAAAAATATCATTAGCACAGCTGGGCCTTTGAAGAGACCAACACATACATTCTAGTGTTGCTCCAAGCAGAGACATATTTGTAAAGATCTCTTCACAAAATTATATTGGTTTTTCCAAGTACGCTCTGAATCATTAATACCAGATAAAGAGAAGGGAGAAAATGATTCATTATTACATAGGAAGCGACAGAAACAGCACTTGAGTAGTACTGGCATACTATATACCTTCTCTAGCCTGTAACAATTTATAGGTGCATGGTAAAGAGCCTATAGGTCAAGGAGTCTCAGTCTGCTTTAATATACCATCACCAGCCAACTCTCGCACTGGAGTCCTAATAGGGAAGCTTCAACCAGCAAAAGAAACGCACATGTATAGTACACATTTAGTCCTGTTTCTTTTGAGTCAGCAATTAAATAAGCAACTTGTTTGAAACACTGATGTTGGTTTGTTAGTTATGAAGTTACCAGCTGAAAAAAACCTTGAGTTGTCACGTTCAGAAACAGGGCACACAAGGTAGCAATAGGCTTTTAGATGGAATTTTAAAGTTGTGTAAGTACAGTTCCCAAGTAACAAGTAGCGGGCTTTGAAATTCTATTTACCAGCTCTACTGAAAAATAATTATATGTATACATTTGTATGCCAGCTCCAGACAACATATGGGATAAAAACAATTTTTAAACAGAATACTCCAAATAACAGTGTAAATGTGTGTCGTGATGCTTAGTAATCTATAAAGGAGAAACTGCATTAAAATAATCCCATTTTTAGCACTCATTAAAAACAGACAGACACCAATGAATTTAGAAAAACAAGTTCACATTTTTTTAAACTACAGTTTAATCAGATTTAAAGACACAAATTAGAAAAAAACATTTATAGGCAAGTTAAAAACACCTTTAAAACATAACAGCATGCTGCTTCTGCAGCACTGCTGAGACAAATTAGAAATAAGTAATTATTAAAATATCACAATCACAGTGTAACTAACAGTGGTATTTTAATTTTACCATACACCAACACTTAGTTTATGGATCTGTTGAAAAATAACACTTTTTAAAAAATATATATTTTGGAATAATAAAAATGAAATTCACTGACAATGCATTATATTCTGAATCAGGAAAGGCAAATTTAGGAATACTGTAGCTATCCACACTTTCAGGGGTGTTTTCTCATCTGAACATATGGGTATTTGGAGGCATTACTACTTCTGCATTGAGGTAAAACTATTCCCTTGAACGTTTGACCAAGGCAGAAAATAATGTAGTTCTGTATTTTAAAGTCTTAAATTCGATAACTTATTACAACATCTTCGAATAATGCTGTTTTCACCCATCTTACACTATTTTTCCATTCAATGTATTTTGAATGTTCTCTTCTAACTGATCTAGAATACATCTGAGATCTGGGATTTACGAATGACTACCTAGTTACTGTTTATCATTTTTGACACCTTTGTCACAGTAAGACACATCAGAAGGTTCTTCAGAGAAATAGTCAATACCACTGGACAAAAAAAAGGTACAAAGAAAAGACGTAAAGAGAACTGAAACACATAGAAAGGCAAAATACGCGTAGGCAAATACTCCTTTAACTTATTGTGACAAAAGATTGTTGCACCTTTAGTATGTAGTGTTACACTATTCTGATTGCCAGTCTCTAGGCACCCTATTTTTTATCTCAGATTTCACTACTTTTTGTATCTCAGATTACATCTTCACCATTTGGACGGAAGAAAGATACCCTCCCAGTCTGACTAAAGCATGGACCACAGCTGTCTGTTCATACTACGGATCATGGGGAAACCTAAATGTAAATCCAGCCTGGGGTATTTCTCCCTCAGAACAAAAGGAAGGAGATTCTGCAGAGGTGTCTCTTGCCCAGAGGTTCCTTTGGAATAAGGTGCTAGACCGAGCCACTATTAACAAAAGAAGCTTCCTCCACAAGTGGCCCAGTTTCCAACTCAGATTTCAGTCACGTATCTGCAGTCCAATTTTGCCTACATGGTCTGCAGCAGAAAACCCAAACTGAAAGAAGCCCTTTACCTTCCACTCAAGCCGTAACCAGCAGATTCTGTTTGCACTTCCAGAAGCAGAACGCTTAGTGCTCCAAGACCAGAGCTGAAGAGACGTCAGCAGATGCAGCATACAACCAGCGGGCTCAATGCTACTGTCATGTAAATATTGATATGACCTATTTTAAACATATTTATGCACACCATAGGCAGCTACAGCTTGTCAATTCGTAAGTGTTTATATGGATATGCACATGGAGTCAGGCCATCTAAAAGTGCCTAAAACCAAAACCAGGCCTGTGTCACTGGACACTGAACTAACTCACAGAAGAGGGTGAAGTGGCAAAATTTGCTTTTGCACGTTTGTATCGCTGCGAAGTGAGCAGGTTATGTTTTAGATATTATTCTATGGGGTGAAAATTGTTACACTTGATAGGTTTTGTTAAAAATATACAAAAAGCTCATCTCAAAACTCGCTTTTAAGAAATTAAAAAAAATCGTTTAGTTTTAATCATAATAAGTAACTGTTGCAACATATGAAGTTAAAACATCTCAGGGAAACTTTGCAGATGCCTGTATTTTGCGGAGTTTGCAAAGTGTCCAGGTTAGGATAGCAACACCCACCACAGTTCCAGGCAGATCTAGCACAGAGCGGCAGCAGCTAGGGCTGCAAGAAGCTCCTCTGTCCAGCCCTGCCTGTAGCGTTAGCAGCGTGAGCCACCCCAGGAACTCTGTGCCAAATCCTCCTGGCCACTGATGGGTCACGCTCAGACTGCACAGACTTCTGTGCAGGGAGCTGTGAGGAGGGGAAAGGCTAACGGTGCCAACTAGCTGAGATTCAGACCTCAGATCTGGTAATCTGGGCAGAGAGTAGGTGCGATTCAGTAGAGTATCTGCTTAGATACTTACTCAGCATAGCATTTAAGTACTTGTTTAACTTGAAGCACTTACAGCCAGCCGATGTTTTGCCAGCACTTAAAAATATACCAAGTGCTGTTCTGAGCACTACTGGACCTAAATAAATAAAGAATAATTGTGTACTTAAATGCTGTGATGGATCAGCACAGAACATGTTTTTATATGTAGGGTTGGCATCATAATAAAAAGCTGGAATTTATTTCCATCTGTTTTTCTAACACTGATCACCTTACAAAATAAATGGCAGCATTTCCAAATTCATTGGGAAAATAAAAAATCAAACCTGCTTTCAGAATTCAATGAAAATTACGAAGTGAAAGAGTTAAGGGTAAAGGAAAAAAAAGCCTAAAATTATTCTAGCTCGTGCTTTTAAACTTCTCTGTCTCTCCAGGTCAACTTATAAAGTTGAACACGTGAAAGTTTACATGTAAGCAACAGTGACACATTTGTATGCAAACACAAGTATACACCTGCCCGTGTACTTAAACAAATTGTCAACAATTTGTTTGCAAAGCTTCCGAGAGAAAAATCCAGACTCTGTTAAAATTACTTTTGATATTGATTTAACAGGAGGCCAGGCTCTCACAAGGGTGTTTGCAAAACAGATCTCATCTGCATCAGAAGTTCTACAACCAACTAGATGAATGCCAGTAAAAGGGGCACAACTACCTCGTGTCCATCCTGTCATACAAGCTTAGTGCTTGTGTTTATATTACTTATTCCCACAGGGGAAAGGGAACAAGTTAAATAAGTGTAAAATTCTTTTACTGTTTGATATACTCTACTGGTAAAACTCATATCACAAGTCAGTGTAGAGCACGGAATACACAAAGATCTCTTTGCAAAGTCTTCTCATTAAAGCATGATTTCTATTAAGAGCATATTAAAATGCATATCAATATTTTTACATGATAATGTTTTTTACATGATAATATGTTTTAAAGTGTCACCTATTACTGAAACCTTGTCTACGTCAGTGGAAGGAATGGCCACAGAAGAATAAGTTTCCTCACGAAGGGCATAGTGTAACTGTAAAGCTAACAAAGCCTTCCCTATTACAACAGTAGTAGGCACCACTGAAACTAGTCTTTAAATATATATATAACACATATCTCTTTCATTAATACAGAAGCATAAAAGGTTAAAAAAAGGTTAAGCAAGCGAATAGTTACTAGCAGGGTGACTACATTTAGTAACTAATATTAACTCATTAAGTGCCTCTTTGAATTGTTCACAATAGGCAAATATCTGCAAAGCACCATAAAATTATGAATAATATGTTACATTTACTTTTCGAAGAGTGCTCATCTGGAATACAGAAAAGACTTCTGTCTTTTGGATATACATTAGTTAAGTGAAAGAACACTGAAAACCACGTTTCCTTTATGTCCAAAATGGTTCTAGTCAATTTGCTTTCCACCTTTTTTTTTTCAGCAAGAGTAATAGTAAATCACTATCACCCTTTCAAGTTCATTATTAGGAAGTTAAGTGTGTAAAACTTGAAGATTATCTAAAGCATCTGGGCTGGCTGCTCTTGTCTTTTTGACTGACTGAATAAAAAGGATCCAGTGCCACATTTTCATTTGTGGTAGCAAGGCAGAACACTAGCAAAGCTGAGGGAAAACAATGACTAAAACCCAATTTGAATAATATCAGAGTGCTGCCATTTAAAAGAAAAACCAAAAAACCTCCTTATGTAGTCCTCAAGAGAACTCATCTGCATAAGGAGCAATTTTTGTTACAGCTACTTCAAGTACTTCTATATTCCACAATGATATTTAAAAAACTAAATTTTAGGACACTACAATTAAAAAGAAATTCTACGCAAAATAAAATTGTCATCATTTTCTTATGTTGCAATTATTTAAGGGGTTCAAATCATGAAGAAAAAACTAATTGTATTGCACACAGACACCAGTCATGTCCAGTTTTGAAACCCGTATCTTGCTACTTGTAACCAGCTAAAGCAAGCACATTTTCTTATCAGTTTTAACTTGCACGTAAGTTCTGAACAAAACTGTATCTGTGAGTTCACTCACGCTGAAGTACCGGCCTTCACTAGCCTAAATCTGCTTATTTTCTGGGAGTGCTTGCAATTGCTTTTGTATTTCTCAATGAAGAATTCAGAAGCCTCCCTCGCACGTATTGGCACTTCTGCCAAAACAAGAAGAGAATACCAGAATATTAATGGAAAAATGGCACATGAGATGTACTGGCATCCAAAACTGCTTGTTTGAGTAGATATATAGCCTGCACCAACAAGAAGAGGAATTCAAGTCGAACAGCGACAAATACTGAAAGAATCAACCCAAAATCTACTCACCCACCCAGAAATGTGCAGTTCTATTTGTTATTTAACGTGAATGTCCTTCCAAGAACAGAAAGTGGAAAATGTCTTTCCTGATTCTATCTCTAATAAGGATAAATAAGCATAAAGAAATTAGTGTGCCCTTGCTTATAAACAATGGAAGAAAAAAAATGTCATTTTGTAGAGACAAATGATTACAATGGCAACACCATGGGGAGGTCTACTTGGGTAATCAACAGAAGGATTTAGAAATCAGATTATTTTCTTTTAAAGATAATACGGCTGTCACTGAAACACTTAACGTCCCTGCCCACCTAAGACTCATTCCATATTTAGTTCCACCTTTCTGTGTCAGTTAAGTAGTGCTAACCTACACGTAATAATTTCTAAAAGTGTGTTTTCCTCCTGGACTTTTAAGCAAGGAGACAAAGGACAGACACAGAACTACCACAGCAAGGAAACAGCTCTGACCTGACTTAGGATTTGGTTCTTCAGAGAGTAAGTCAGACAAGTATTGTGACTAATTCTGCATGGTAATGTCCTTAGAGGGCTGATGATGACCATTACGGTTCCCCTGGTATTAGGAATATTGACCCCACCAGTCCAGATACTTGATCAAAAATTTCAGGATCAAAATAGTATGATAAAACTTTTCATTCATTTCATTCATTCATAGGTTACTAACCAACAAGCTGCATTATTTTTCTCCAGTAGTATTTTTTTTCTAGCTTTAAAACTGGTACAACGTGTGGATAAACTGTTCATTTACTAAAATAAAATCATATGAAAACACAGAATATAAGCAATATGTAGCCCTTTAACACAGTACTTTTGCAGGGACAATCATCACAACAAATGATCTGGAATAGATATAACCAATGCATTATTCCCTTGACTTTCTTCCATAATTCAGTTAGTTTGATATTCTCAAGGATTTCTTTCTTTCACTGTTACCCACAAATACTATGTGAAATCTGCATTTTAAATCCTAATTTAAAGAGAAATCTTTTCCTCTAATTCATATACTTCTTTGCATAAAGGGCCATCAATGATTAAGCATACAGAACTTGGTTATCATGGTGATTTCACATTTCACCATATGAATTAGATCTCAAGTTAATTTTGACATTTTTACACCTCAAGCATCATCAACTAACTACTGTATGCCTTAAAATTCAAAATGACTTTGTTTTTAAGTATTAAAAATCATTTTTGGTGAAATAGTTCTATTCTAGAACAAGTATTTCTGGCATTTAAGGGTAAAAACACTTTTTCATTGAAGTCCTGCTGCTTGCACAGTGTCATTCAGTGTCCTACGGCTGCCTTTCCTTCTGTAGCTGCAAAGCCTACTTGGTGATGTTTTGTAGTGGTTTTATACTTTAAATTAAAAGAAACAGTATGGAGCTGTCAAGCTCTGGAAAAGGTGAACCTCCAGGTGTATGTGTTTTTTTTTTTAATCCATTCAGAAGGGTCATGTGTAATTAGACTCTTTATCACAGAAACCTAACTATAATTTGGCATCAGTAAAGTTTACAGTTCCATAATGTACTGTAATTGTTTGAGATACTTTAAGAAAACCCTCCAAATACTGAGATGCTTATTGCAATTCCCTTTTAAAGAGGAGGTTCGAAAACCTTCTAATGACTTTGCATTTCACATTTTTATCTTCTTTATAGCATATAGGATCATATATTTGAAATATGCTTTCCACAAAATCAGTCGTGAAAATACCACTTAGAAACAATATTTCAGTAAATAGAGGGTTTAAGGCAAGTCATTCATTTGGAAAAATTAATTTCCATTTGTTAATCCTAGATTGACACAATTTTATTTCACCCCATCAGTGCCTTGGGATACACAACGTACATTCAGCAAAGGGCACACATATGACCCTATGGACATACGTTGCAAGTCCTGAGTGCCCATTGAAATAATGGTAATATCTTCATATAAGGCGTGACCCACAGGGACATGGCATGGGAGGGGTTAATCTGTTTTGTTTCCAGTCTTGCTATTGTATGTGATTTTCCTAGGTAATGCATTCTTTTCATACTAAACATCTTTGCAAACAAATACAAACCCCTTTAAAAGGTGCTAAAAATGGGTTTCTGAAAACATACAAAATATATTCATCATAGTACTCCTCAATCACTGCTTTAGTGCTTGATATCTGCAGGTTATTTCTTCTTTCTGACTGAAACTATTATTTGTTGTGGAATAACTGTTCTTTTGCAAAAGATTTTCTTCTTCTAGTTTTTTGGACCACACAGGCTGGATGCTTTCATGCTTTTTACTTCCTTTTTGAGTTCTTTTCAATGGAAATACCAACAGCACCAGGATGCTGGCAATATGAAGACAGAAATAGCAGGAGCTAAAAAAAAATACAAAAAAACAAAACAACAAGTAAAAACACTAGTTCAACAAAACTCTTGACTAGTCTTATGAGATACTTAAGGAGACCTACTTGCATACAGTACTTTTCACATAAAATATCTAAGCAAAACATTAATATTTTCTTTTTAAATTAAAAAGTAGTAAGGGGAGAAATAGAAATAAAGTCTTCTCCCATGGTATTTAGTGCTGTATCAGAGATGGTACCAAATTTCTTAAGTACCAGATGCCAAGCGAAGAGAAATCTGCTTTGATCTCTTTACTATTTCAAAAAAGTTACTTGTAGGAAGTCATTATCTAGTCTTGATATAAAATAGGTCAAGGACATAAACTCATCTCAAAGGTTTTATTTTCCCACTGCAAGAAAAAATAAGTCCATTATGATAGGAAAACAAGAGCACTCCATGGTTTCTTAAACAAAAACCAAGCTCACATGTTAGAATACAAATAGCTTGCTCAACTGACAAATCTGATAATTATCACTAATATAATTCAGAAATCTTCTGCCACAGAAAATACATCCATTTCCTTTGAGTTAAAGAAAAGAGAAAGGAAACAGAACGCGCTTACCTGTAAAAGGTGAGAGAGGGTTTCACAGAAAGCAGTACAAATGGCACAACTGTGTAACTTATTGCTACTTGAGTTGTCATCCATGTTACAATATCATAACATAGTTTAACAGTAGGAGATTCAACAAAATAATGTCTGATATTGTTTCTTATCTGAAAAAGCAGATAATAGTAAGTTAGATTAGTAATAAACTAATTACTGCTATCTTCCTGTATAGAATTTTTCCATAAAATTCATAGGATGAATAGAAGTGCTACTGTCTGGACAAGCATCTTGTCCGTTTAAAATACTTAAAATACATTAACTTCAAAGGGAGTCAATTCAAATTCCTTGCCTTTTAGGATAGCATGCTTCATCCGGTGCAGGAATTTTAACTATTTAAGAATTTAAGCCAAATTAAAAGAATGTATAAGCACCCATCCGCCCTAAATCCAGTGCATCTTTAGACTACTTATCTGAATGTGGCAGGCGCATTCTATTCTACCAACACATTTTGTAAATACAAAGTTTTAGAGTAAATGAAAACCAGAAGGCTTCTGCTGAAAGCCCCTGTGTAGTAAGCAGCTAACATATGTAAATGGCTAAGATATATTTTAAGACTAGTGGGATAAAAACAAAACAAACAAACAAAAACCAAACAAATAAAAAAAAAAGAAACCAGAAAATTCCAAATGTCAGTTCTAATGACAAATGTCAGGTATCTTAATAAGAACTAATATCAAGTGGGACTACTATAAAAAGATTTATTATTTCATATGCTGAGTCTTCTTTTGCTTGTAAAATACTGTTTGAATAATGGAATAGGAAAGGTATTTCAAAAAATCCCAAACCTGCATAGGTTTGAGTTCAATTTTGTTTAAACCGAGACAGAACCTCTAATATGAGTCCACTAAACAAGTGTCTTAAGTGGGGACGCCATCAACCCCTCTTGGTAATATAGATACAAAATGGATTCCTCTAAGGTTTACATTTTCCTCCTAATTACATTTTCCTCCAAAATAACTCCTAAATTATCTCAATCATCTGCTGACTTCCAGACTCCAACAAGGTTCCTGCGCCTGACAAATAAAGATTTTAGGATTGACATGGGGGAAAATTAACTAATGCCCTCCATGAAAGGTCGTTCCACTAACCACTCCTCTGAAGGCTTCCTGCCAAAACACAATTCTAGGCTGGCTTATGCTGATTTCCTTCTTTACATTAAAACCCTTTTTCAGTTTTCTTGCCCTCTTTACCCATATTCCCATGTACATATCACATTCCCACTAAGACTTTGTTAGTTAAGCTAAGAAAGATAAGTCATTCTAGCCTCATACCCTTCTACCTTGCTGCCTGTCATCTCCCCTGCTTTCTCCTATCACCACGTACAGTGACTTGCTCCTGAGTTCTGTAAAGCTTCATCCAAGTTTTACAGAATTTCTTGTAGAGAAATGGAGTACTGTAGGACCTGAAGGATGACATTTAAGATAAATCTATAATTGCCCATAGTAAACATCTGATTATGAAGCATGTAATGATTAAAGGGAATAAAACAAGTTGAATACACATTTAGGCATGGCAGGAGAAGAAAATGTGAATCGGAGTTGGCAGTTCATTCAGTCTTAATAAAGGCTAATAGAGTTAAATACTAAACATGCTAAAGTGCCTCTAACATATCTTACCAGTTAGTATTAAGTACCGGTTTGTACAGAAACTGAAAATCTTTTTATTCAATATTTTATTGATTGATGGTATCAATCAGGACTAATCAAAACAATTTTTATTGATTGATGGTATCAATCAGGACCAGGACTAAGTGCAGGAAGCAGTCTGATTTACTGGACTTGCGCTGCTGAGAAAACACAACTTCTACCTGTGAACTGTCCCTGAACCCTGGCTTTTGCCCTTGGTTGACAGATGCCACAGTTCACTGTGACAGAGACTGGAATGGAGATGGGAAATACACTTATTCTAAAGAAAGGAGTCAATTCTGTCAAAGACTATACCCACACCTCCATGAAGTAAGAGAAGCAGGTGTTTTATTACTGTTAGCAACAATCTAAATCTGAAGTACCACCTTCCCCTAGCTATCACAGCAAGAAAGAGCAGTCTGCTTCATTTCTCAGTCTCCTGGCTCTTTCAATGGAAAAGCGGTCTGCTATTCTGCTCTGGGCTGACATCTGAATATTTTGCTCCTCTTTCCCCTTGAGCAGCTGAAAAACCTGCCTTTGTTCTTATTCAGCTTCTCCAGCAGGACTGTGAGAAATTTTTTGACAGATTTGCTGGGTCCAGTTTGCTCTAAATAGCAACAGCAAAGTTTGTTATTATTACTGTGCTGCTGGTTGGACAATTTTAAGTAGTAACTGCCCTACAGATGTTTATGTGCTGTTGAGGGGGAGAATTCTTTAGTTACCATCGTTTTAACAGTATTGGACAGAAATTAGGGAGGGGATGGAGTCTATAAATATCTAGCACTAACCCTCTAATTTCAAGCTAATGATCATCAATGATAAGAGAGGCTTTTTCAGAACGATCCCAGATAACATCTTGTTTAGCATGGCATAATAACACATGATCAGTTACAGGAGAGGAAGAGTTTACACAAAAGATATGCCACAAAGATGTTATAGGATGTGTACATTGCTTCATTCTGCTGATTACTCCCTCTTTGTAATTAATCATTCCCACTGTTCTCATAAATAAAAAGTAAACACTATCAGACATACTGTTTGTGTCATCTGTAAAGCACATCTCTGGACTACAGAACATGGTCTCAATTTTCTTTCATAAAACTACTTATTATTTAAGAAGATACTTGGTTGGTACTTACAGCTCGTGCTGCTAGTGTCATTAGTACTCCTGTTAAAAATGTTAAATAATATCCCGGGTAAACCCCATGCCAAATGGCAGAAAGGATGAACGTCTGGATCGTCGGGCTGAAGGTGGCTCGCTCATAGCACACTCTAACAAATGAAAGACAAACCAAGATAAATAACATGAGAGACAGATCATCAATCTTTCCTGTTACTATTTATACATTCATACTTTTAGCAGGTTCACCTCTAACATAATATTTGCAATGCAACTGCAGTTTACTATTATTAATAACATTGCCACTACATTATGACTTAGAGAAAATATCTAAAGCTACTCACAGCTGCAGATGTAACCCCTCAGTGCTAACCTAAGCTGAGTGCCATCATTTATGGTACTTATTTATAGTGAAGTGATACAGAAGCATCCAAAGACAGGTGTTGGTATTAATAAGGGATCTTGAGCCATCTAAAAATATGTTGAAAAGCTAGACTGGAAGGCACAGAATATCCCACAAGCTCTTGCAGTAAGTCCGATATATATTTTTCATAAAATGGAATCTGCTTATGGGTAAAGGGGAAAAGTAACAACTACCTTCAATTTTGAGTAACAGAGAGACTGTAGTTGTACGTGTGTGTAGGGCAATCAGGTGAGCATGATGATGAAGTGATAATTAATGAGTCTAGGAATGCAAGAATATTAAATAAGGAGAATGCTGAACTTTGCTGTTTAAAAATTGAGACTCTGAATTACTTGGCAAGGTCCTACAATACGGAGTTCTAGAAGGACAAAGGGAAAAAGGAATCCAAGAGAGGTAGTAGCTTCTAAAAGACAACATTAAATGACACAGTGACAAACCATCATGATGTGGAAGAATGATAGGAAGCATGGTAAGGTCCTGATATGGCTTCATCAAGAGTTCTTTAATGATCTGAAAACCAAAAAGCAATAGGAAATATGGAAACAGATGCATACTGAAGTGAAGCAAAAATAAACAGCACAAGCATGCATGAACAGAAATCTAAGACTAACATATAAAAATGAGTTTTAACTAAAAAAAGGGCATTGACACCAATATGTGAAAAGGTTTTTATAAATACATAGCATGTAACAGGAAGACAGAAGAGAATGCAAGTCTACTATTGAAAGAGGAAGACAAGCTAATGATACAGAAAACCGAAACATTCACTATTTATTTAACTATTTTACTACTACTTCCATATATACAAAAGATTGTTAAGGCTAAGTAATACAGTTGGTGTTAAAAAGCAGAAGGTAAAAAGACAGAAGCTGAACAGGGAAAGATCAAAATTGTATTCTGCTAATTTATTTCAGACAAGTAGATGCGGTGAGTTTTATCTCACGAGCTCTTCAGGGTGGGGCACCACTACAGCCCCCTCCCCTCACCAAAGGGCTTTGCTAACAACAGCTGTTAAGAAAAGAATGTGGGCCTTAAGTAGGGTGCAAGTGTATACCTGCCTAAGTAATACACAAAACTATCTGAGGTCATTCGCCCAAAATAGATAACCTTAATGAAGAAAGTAACAGTGGCCAGATTAAACAATAACCAGGAATTTCAAAGAGACTTTTGAAACAAAGAAGGTGTCAGCCTGGAAAGAAGCAGAAAAGCAGCATGAAAAGTTGCAACAATTCAGAGATGCCTTGGAATAAAAACACCGGGAGTCAAAACCTGGTTTCACGCTGCCAGAAGTCACCCCACGAGCATCACGACCTCTGCCAATGCCAAGACAGAGCAGCCTTCCCAGTGGACACCAAGTAGCCTTCATCCAGCAAGGGGAATGTCAGTACAGTAAGCAATACACAGGGAGCAATATCTCACCCCTATCAGCTGCATTCATGTGAATTCGTTGCCTGCTTTTCTAATTGGCATGTGAATCAGCAGGTTCACATAAAACTGGGGAACTCAATCTCCCACAGGCAGCGTGCACAAGCAGGAGGCCCACACTTGGAAAAAGGAGGTGTGTTTTTGTAACCTGCATGGTTTTTGGCATGTAGGCAGGCTGCATGTAACTGTGGGCATGTACGTGCATTTTTAAAACTCTTTGGGATTAGCTACAGAAGAGGGTTTAGAAACTTGTTTATTAAGTCACAACACCATGCTCTTACAAAATGTTACCTGTTGTAGTACTGATATGAATCCTGAATGTGTATTTCACTGACTGCTGGTTAATTACGTATCATTAATATATTGATAAATGGCTTAAAACTCCTTTTTCTTTAGTTTAAGCTACTTTAACTGAGCAGATTTTCCCCTGTAAGGAATTCAGGAGCTAAAAATCTAACTTGATTAACTAACCAAATATCAGTCGTATCAACACAAGTCAGGCCAGATACATACTAGAAACAATCATCAGGTTTCAACTGCAAAGAGTTAAAAGTAAGCTTAAAAATTCCGCTGTGGATTTTTCAATAAGAATTTCTGTTCAAATGCTTCACTTGACATTCCTAAAAGCAAACCAAGGTAATAGGGTCCTTATAACAGGCTCAGAAAATCTGTTCAAATGTGGGTTGTTCAGGTTATTTGTGATTTGCTCTAGCAGTGGGAAGATGCATCAACTGCTCAGCAAGGTACTGTCCTCGGCCTGGTTCTAGACGTTCATTACTTGCTTGGGTGGTAGGCTAAGAAGTGTGTTTTTCTCCCTGTCTTCCCTTCCTTCTTTATGGGAGGGAAAGTGAGGTAGAGAAGATGTGCGTTGTAGTCTCACCAGATAAAGAACTAGAATCCAAAATGATCTTTGACAGATTTGAAATGGTTTGAAATCGATAAGATGAAGTCCAAAGTCTACAACACCTCAGAACAGTGGAAGATACAAACCAGTAACTGCCTACGTAACACTACTGGAAAAGTAATGATCATGAATATGAATCTACAGTATGGAAAACCTGAGTGTCAGCTGAGCATGAATAAACAGTCAATTGCTGCTGCAAACAAAGACAGATGCAATACTGATGTACTAGCAGGAGTGCTACCTAAAGAAAAGAAAGGTAATTAAGCCATTTTAATAATTCATTCTGCCTGTAACAAGCCATGGAAAGACCTTGGAGGTCTTAGAAGTACTACATCCACTGTAAGAAGAAAAGAAATCTGGGAAGAAGCCAGAAGAGAGAAACAAGGACCACTGAGGTTTTGCAAACATAATTAGATGTTTCCTTTGGAAAAAAAAAAAAAAAAAAAAGAATGAACAGGCTGAGGAATTTCCCAATGAGGAAACATTATCATGATATATATATTGTTGATACATGCTAATGTGTAAATATCTATTTTGAAATGCATGCTTCTAACCATAATACTTTTGCACTGCTATATTTTCTGATATGCTGATTAAACTTTATGATCTGTAGACCAGTTAGCTGAATAACAGTCTTTACAAAAGGGTTTGTTTTTTTTTTTTTTTTTTTTTTAAACACACAATCAGGGTTTAAAACCTGTAATTCTGATGACTTCCGAGAGCATCAGAAAAGAAACAGAAACAATATTTACTTTTGGCAGTTCTGTATTTCTTGTGAGGTAAATATCTAAGATTTTAGGTACTTCTATGAAGGGAAAATAAGTGAGATATTAAGTTTTTAATCTTTAAAGTAATGTATGAGCTTATCTTATTTAAACTGCTGTAGCATTGCAACTAGCAAAGTGATAGGTATTCATATCGTATATTCACTGTCACTACTTGTAGTCTTTGCATATAATCATTAAAACCATCTTTTACTCAAAATTTAACTTTAAGAAAAATTTCCACCTTTCTCCCTTTCACTGTGGCAAGAATCAATACGTATTTGGACTATCCTCAAAGATTCTTCTCCAATTGTTCTAAAAACATTTATTAAAGAAGATGCATTAATTTCTTTGGCACCTTCTTTTAATGTCACCCTAAGAGCAATTGATTTGCCTTTTTTTCTCCTTTCAATTCAATGGAAATGGTAACATTTTCTGCAGTAAACCAATTTTCCTTTAAAATCATTCAATGTAAGAGTTTGAATGGTTACTGAAATATAACCATACTAAGTATTAATACTGATAAACTTCTATTCTATATATAAATTTAAAACTTGCTTTATTAAATGATACACTTTTATAACTGTGGCATACAATTCTTCCTTGCTGTCCTAGCAACAGAGTCTAGGGCTTATGGAGCCAACTAAAATATTCACATGAAATTCTATTTCTGTTTTTTTGTTTTGTTTTGTTTGTTTGTTTAAATTTTATTACTAAGTCAGATAAATATTCAGGGAAGAAATTATGAAAAAAGAGCACTGACTATAAAGAAATTTGATGGAGGCAACTTCCTGCTGCCAGCCATCCAAGAATGAGATGAGGTCCTCTGAGTGATCCCAAGATGGGGGTCTAGGTTAAATTTGCACCTATTTATAAAAGATTATCTATACAGAGACTGGAAGAAGGGAAACAAAACCCGTGTACTACTCTCAAGAACACTTTATTGTTTTACTTTCTAGTTACCACAAAGAAGTGGTAGAAGTAGAACGATTTACTTCACCGGGCACTATGCCTGTTTCCCAGACAAGGGAAGAAATGCATCTGAGGGATATTCATTTGCAAATTTTTTTTGATAGCACATTGTACGGTTGATACTTCCCATGCACCCATTACAGAAGGAGTGCAAAATGTTCTCTCAGGAAATATATGGAAGTTCCTGTATCACTGTGTGAATTCAGAACTTCCACATGCTAGAAGCCAAAGATGTATGCTTTGCCTACTGCTCTCAGCTACATGCACAGCTTTGAATGGGAACAGGAAAAAAAGAAAAGAGATTCCTCTGTAGATTAATACTTTTAGGTTACCTATAGCCAGTGGTGAATTTAAACAGTTTCCATCACTAGCTGACAGTTTACACTAAGTGATCAAAATTCAGAGGCTTTAATACAAGTATTACGAGAAGAATGTTCCATGCAGTTGCTAAACAACTGTACTGTTTTGTGGGCTCTAGCTTTAAGTGCTAAATTATCTTCAAAGAAATATTTATTTTAGAAACTTCTGTGCAGAATAGCTTGCCTTTAAGAAATAAATACCTTTTAAGCCAAAGAGCTGTTTGGATATTCCAGTTATCAAGAAACATCTTGAAACTTGTGGAAGACTAAAACAAAACAAAACCAGTTATTTCAGTAATTGTGAAATGTTACAAAATATTCCAGAATTCTGGCATATAAACTGCTCAAAATGTATTTTGAGATTAACTGAATAAGGAATTTACTCAACTATTTATAAGCACAAAATATTTTGGAAATCAACCGACAAGTAAAACATATTCAAAGCAGATTCTATTTTCTATTCTTCCCTAAGGGTGTGAACTTGTCATTTCTGATTTAAAACATAATCACTATCTTGATAAACAAAACGCTTAGAAAAAGTTAATGAAATTGCAATTAAATACATACATGGGCATGTATTTTATTTAAAAGAGCAATGAACAAACCTCTATTTGCTGGATTCTCAGATTTGATATTAGGTCCCAACGTGTAACTCCATTTTTGTCATAGCCTCTAAAACCAAATCCTGCCGCATTATTAATTGCATCTGCTGCAATGGGACAAAAAGAAACAAAGGAATTACAAACTGCCTGTATTACAAATATTGTGCAGTACACAGCATGGAGTTTGTTCAAAATATTTGTGACATTTCAAAGGCTACGCACAGATTTTTAAATACTGAGGATCACTGCATTAGATGCTTGAACAAACAGAAAACAATCCAAGCAACATACTTGCTTTCAATTAAAAAGACTTGTACTGAAGCAAAAGAATGGGTGGCATTGCTATCCGCCTCACAGTACAGATGCCTCCCTCTCTTATACAGCCTACTTTGATCTGCTTGAGCAATTTTACAGAAAAACAAACTCAATGAGATGCATCAAGACTATGAAACAGTGGCTGGTTGTGATGACTTGAGACAGCAGCTCAACTCTCAGGTACATGCCTTCAGTGTGTGTTATGCAGCAGTAGTGATGGGTAAAGCCCAACGATAAACCTGCACGATTCAGTTAGGTGCACATTCACAGCAGCCACCACATGTAACCAGTGAAGACCTAATCGAAGTACACAGCAATCTACTAAGCAGTGCACAGTTTGTCAGACTTCCACTGATGGCACAAGGCTGCTGTTTACATCCCACTTCTGAGTGTTTACAATGCACGTCAAAGCTCAAATACTTCAAAACAAACAATATTTTTCTGCAGGAAAGCAGCTACCATCATGTGGATTGTGCAGGGGAAAGCAAGAGGTCTCACCCTGAACACCGCCTCTCACTTTCAGTACTCACCTCTGGCTCCGCTTTGTCAGCTCAGCCACTAAAGCTTCCTCAGCTGAACTTCTCAAATTAGGATGGCCACTTACACGTGGGCTGGAGTCCTTCCCAAATATTGCCTCTGCTGAGCCAGGCATTGGGTGCATGCACCCAACCACCATAACCATGGGGCACTTGGCTACACCAATGACCATGGGGAGGAGAATGCCCATTGCTCTCACAATTCAAAGTAATCCGAAGGAATTGGAAGCAAGGTAGCCAGAAGGCTCTGCAGCAGCAATACAGACCAAGTCCTCCAGTTGCAGGACATTAGCCCTCTGTGTGAGCTCACAGCTCTTCCAAAGCACTCTAATCAGATTGTCCCTTGCTTTTTAAATTACAACTAGCAAGGCAAGAAAAAATCCTCAACTTTTATTACTATATTAAAAAGAATTTACTTTATATAATAGTGATACGTAAGTGAAATTCATCAATTCATTTTCCTTTCTCCTCAACAGCTTTTTCAAGGTACTAATCCAACATACTCAGAAAATAAAAGATGTGATTGATCCAAACACTCAAACAGTTCCTTTCCTGAAGTTGAGTTTCTTCAACTATTCACAGGACTTGAAGAGGCTGACTTGAAGATGGCTGATTTGATTTAATACAGGGTAATTTATAATATTTTTTCCCTCTTCAACAACAATTTTAAAAGATATCTATCTGGTATAACTGATGTCACCTGCAAACATTAGACAACAATTTTACGCTGTTAGAAATAGCTGAATACATGAACTCCACAATCCCTTGCTAGCCAGAGCACAAAGACTACAGCTAGAGTAGTCATTTTATTAACTAGCATTTAGTAAGTATTCAGTTTATTAACAGAACTTTTTTCTTAAGTGCAAAGAATAGCAACATGCAACTCAGAAGTATACCATCCAATAAAAATGTTAAGGGCTCTGCACATTCAACTCACACCATTAGAAGTTTAGATGAAGGAGAGAGTTGAAAAAAGTTACTTAGCAAACCACAAGTACAGAATCGATATGGTGTATTTTTGCAGTAGTTTACCAAAAGAATGCTAACGCTACACTGATAGCAAACAGAAGTAGAAATCTATCTGAAGAATGACAGAGGGGGAAAGAAGAAAATTATTCATTTTTCAGCTGACTCCTGCTTTTGAGATGATGATACTGGTGCATAAGAGCATAATATTCAAAAATATTTCATTCCACAACAAGCCCCAGAATTACTATATCCAGACGTGCTGAAAGCACTTCATTCATCGACCGGGAATGAAACCAGCAGCTGTAAATGAGTCATGCTGCTCTGCTACACTGAGGCTTTCTTTATTGCATTGTTTCCCACAGATTTTCTCTCCAAAGACTTATGAAACAAATATGTAAAACTGAAGAGGAGGAGGAAACCAACGAAATCTGTTTTGTGAGACGCATCCAATATGCCAACTTATATAAATACAGCATTGTTTTTCTTTTTTTTTGTTTTGTTTTTATTTTAAATAACATGATATGAAAAGCAAAACATAGTTTAAACTGTATCATCTATTCAGTGTCTTAGATCAGTGACTATGGGTGTCCTGTCATTTGTCAACTAGAATTTTTAGCAAGCAAAGACTAAAAATGAAGTGCCATCCATCAAATTCTGGAAAAACCGCTGCGAACACTACCTACTATTAACAACACTACTACACATCTGAATTTCAATATACTCATTTTCCCTCCATGCTTGAAAAAAAATCAAGCAAATTACTGCTAACGAACCAGAGAAAGAGGCTAAGAATAACTTTTCAGACATGCTGAAGGCAAAGAATAAAAAAAAAAAACAAAAAACATAAAAGCACCCCCAAGGACTGTACATCAAACTAGTTCCATAATTTTTAAAAAGCAAAAAACACATTGCTCATTAAAACACTGTCACTCTCCAAAAACCCTCATGTTTCACTCAGATTTGTTTAGTAGACCATGATCTCATTTGCAATACTGTCACAACGTTGTGCTTAGTTTTATGATAGGTTTTGTTTCACAAAGAAAAGACATCATTCAATACATTTGACAATCCCTTGTAATACTTAAATATAATAATGTTTGCCTAAGGCCTCAAGAGGGCACTGTCACTTTTTAATACATACTTAGCGTGCAGCATCTCAAATGAAACTCAATACATATAGCTGAGGTTTTTTTTTTTTTCTGTACTTACCTAAAGTCCATGCAAAATAATATTTGGGTCTGGCAGCCATAAGAGACACGTATAGGTAGAAAAACCTTACAGGCCATGATGCTGTAGCTCTGAAGTTCTCGTCAATGTTGTATTCCACAGGCAAAGTTTTTGTAATAGTCATGTGAAAGAGTAAGGAGAGTCCGCAGATTAAGAGTTTCTGTGCCACAGCTATCTGAAAAGTTTAAGATAAGAGACTTCGTAAGCTTCATTTTTTGTTAGTCTAATGGAAACAAGGGCAAGTTATAATTCTCCTTCCCTAAACAGATGTGTATATACATCAATTTTTCAGTAATATTTACTACCAAATTTAAAATAGATGGTAACAATTTATAGAGGTTCATGAAATATCCTTATCTTGGTTACACTGTGAGCAGCACATCTTCTGGCAAACAGAAAAACAAATTCAACTACACCGAGCCCCTACTAGGCCCTTTCAATAAGGGGAAGATCTGCAACACCAGTTTCTATTCCATTGTCAAATTACCTAACCAAGTAAGATGCTAAGACATCGCAACACAGAGAAAATAACCTAGCACAGAATGAGATGAGTACAATTATTGCAGAGATTCCAGAAATAATGGCAAAATTTTAGTGCATTTTTGGTAATCTTTGGCGTAATACATGTGTTCAATTGCAGCCCAACTCAATGGATCAATCATCTCTGTTGGATTATTACAATATCTAAACCAGTAAAATAAAGAAATAATTTATGAATTTACAACCAAAATGCCTCAGTACTACAAAGATCTGTTTTCCCAACTAGAATGATCAAGCTATAAGGAGGCAAATAATATGCTCACAGACATGTTAAAAATAAGTTCTTCAGCTAGAATCTGGACTCAAATTACCCCAAAATTCAGTCTTGCTGTAACCACCACAGTAAATAGTACGCTATTTTTAGGAAACCAGTACTTCTAAGTTTCCGTTATAAAATGCACAGAGCGCTAATGTATGACATTCACTGCTTTGAGTAGTTAGGATCATCCATATGCCAAGGGTGGACAGCACGGTCTGTGCAAATGCCTAAAGGAACACACTAACCAAGCACTTCTAGATGAGAAGTTTGAGAGCTTTAGCATTTAAAAGTAATCAGCAAATTTTTGTTGTAAGCAAACTCAGTATTTAAATATTACAATTTTAATTTATGTTATTATTCCATCAACACTAAACTTGGCAGGAAAACAATCAACACAACTATTTTTCTTTGAAGCACTGGAACAAAAAGATAACCCAAAGCCTTTTTTTGCCCATCCTGCTTCCAGTACACCTACCCAAACCTTTAAGGTCCTAGTTCAATTCGAGTGCAGCTGCACACACCTAGCTCCAAAATAAAGAATAGCTCAGTTCCATAGAATACAGCATTAAGTGCCCAACTGGAAACATGTTTCTGCAAGATGCACAGTATCAAAGATTCCCTCAGTCACGCAGGTGCATGAGGTGGTACAGCCTGATCAAAAAATCTGGAAAAGCTGTAAAATGGTAACTGCTAACTTTAGAGACTGCATGTATTTCATGCGGATCGCCAGAGAGGATTAGAAAACCCAGCCAGTTAAACAAACCAGCTGGATAATTCAGGAGGCAACTACCTATCAACAGCTAAACGGGGTTTTAGTTATTTTTTTTCTACTTGTTTTCTAATGATCTTCTTTTCACTATATTACTCTATTACGAGAGTTCAAAGTAGAAAGCATTAGCTTTCTAAACGTGTTCCTTTGTTTTTCTAGCAACTATTAATCCATCTCCTTCTTTGGAAGAGCAAAGAGAAAGTTCAGTTGGCATAACTTCTTATCTTCAGGAATTTATATAGAAACGAATGTTGCTCAGTTATTACTAACACTAATCAATCTTTGATTTTGGTAGGCAGTATCTAATACTTTAAAAAAGCTGGCTATTTGTAAATACAAAAAAGTATCAATCCTGAACAACAAAGACAAGTTGCAAAGACTTAACTTCAATGAAATTTTCAATGAAATTCATCTTGAGAAAAAACAATGAGCTCACACAGCTGTACTTTTACAAAATAAACTCTGCAGTTTTCAATCTGTAGTTGCAGAACTCCTACGTACTGTAGGAGGAAGGTGTTTTTATTTAAATGATGCATTTCTACAATTTTTTTAGCAGCAACATTTAACTACAGGGACGAGTATAATAATATCCAGACACAACATGACATATTATTTAATTTTGCCGTTGTTGTTTTGGGGTTTTAAATACTACTTCACTCTATACTTTTAAGTCCCAGAACCCCAATCAAGCATGCTGACACCACTCACGGGGATCAGTATAGGTGTATTAAAGTCCTTAGCAAACAAGTATGGAGATAATCTCCTGACCCTACAAAGACTGGGAGCTGCGGTTTCAGGACTGGTTTAAGCAGAGTTTCTGAAGAACAATCCAAGCATAGGCTGCAATGCAAAGAAGCAGTCCTTTCTTTTTTCCTCACCTTAGCTGCAAGTTTTTCCTTCTGTTGAGTCAGATTAGGGAAGCAAATGAGGTGAAATGGTAGCCTTTGCAGGTTTTGGCTTCTTTTTTTTTTGACAAGCTAGCTTCAGATGGGATCAAATGATGTGAATCAGATCACCATGCCATGGAATGCACATTAGCATTTATATGATAAGCAAATGACTCAGAAGCCCCACGTTGATACTTGGGTTGGCCTCAATAGATTATAAAATTACAGTCTGAGACTTGTTTAGCATACTCAAGTTGTGAATAAATTTACACAGAAACAGAAGCCCTCACCTGACACCACAGTAATTGTTCTATTACCCATACAAATGCATTTGGTAAAGCATTGATCCACGTCATTTTACTTAATCAACTAGGCTATTGATATTAACTTGTTTGCCAAGGCATAAATGGGTAATAACTGGATTTCACGTTCATGGGAGGATTGGTCAGTCTTTACAGGGATGAAGTAACTAATTTTAAAAAGTTTGAAGTTCATTTCATTCACTCTTCAAAGTTTTCAATGCATCAAGTTGAAAAGTAAAACCTGTTTATTGTGGAATAACTCAAAAACTGCACTCCAATACAATTGTTCCATTAATGAATTAAGAGAACATCAGCTGCAAGATATCTTTCACCTCATGTGAAGTAGAATATACAATTTACTTTACAACAAAAAGGTAGAAGGGCCTGGCTTATTTAGTTTTGATGAATAAAAATTGAGCATACCTGTATAAAAATATCAAATATGGTTAACACCGGGAAGGGAAAAAGATATTTAAGGTAGAAAACAGTGCCAGGAGAAAAACAAATGTGCATAAATCAGATGGCAATGCAAGCAGGTTGAAAGCTGGATTCCTAATCAGTGAAAGGAGTTCCGGAACAGCTTTCTAATTGAGGCAATAAACACTCACTGAGCTCCAGATTATATAAATATATCGCTGTATGAACAATATAATGTATATAAAATACATATAAAAAGTAGAAAAGGATCTTCTAAGTTTATTTGAATATTTGTTGTTGTTGTTCTTGGCTGATAAACAATAAGGAGCTCAATATAATACTGAAGTATGTTAAAGCGTATCATTTTGTGGAGGATAGCACCTCAATTAAAAATTACAGGTAATTAAGCAAGAACTTTATAACTTGTAGGAAGCGTCTGCATAATATGCAAGAAAGCAGATATCTGCTGACAGGCATCTTGAATTTTAAGGGTAGCCATAATAAAAAGAAACTTACAAAGACAGATATTAATTTCTGAGAGTTGACACCACTTTGAGCACCAACAATTGATAGCTTGCAAAAAGGCACAATAGGAGGGATATAAGAAATAAGTTTTAATATGCTGACTTGATTCATTTAACATGCAATGAGCACAGCAAATATACTAAACCAAGTTAATATCATGCAGTCAACACAGTATAGAGGAGGCGGCTGGCATGAACTACTTCTGTTATATAAATGATAACTAACAAGAAATGAAGCTTATATTATTATACTCAACTCAGCTGAAGGATTTTTTTTTCATTTACTATATTAACATTTGCTGATCCCCTTTATATTTCATTTTTTGAGTTACCTAACAATTTATTCTTCTTGAAATAATTAAGTAACAAGGAACACATTTAAAATATTAACATGAAGCTAATGGACTGTAAGCATTCTTCTAGAACAAAACAATGAATACTTTAATTGATGCAGCAAATGCAGTAAACAAATTATATCATCCATATTTCTCCAAAAGCACACAACACTCTCTGGTGTTATAAAATGCAGCCAGATTTCTCTAACACCAGTCAGGAGATGAAGTATCAACAGCATAGACAGCTTCTCTTTATTTTTTATGTCAAAAGCTAATACAGCATAAATTGCAAAAAATGTCAAGCACTTTAAGAGCAATACATTTTAAAGAAAACTGCTTACCTGAAAGAAGAATGTGTTATAGGTTTATGCTTTTATTTTTATTGACTTTGTTCTGATCACTAGCAAGATTATGTGGTAAAAAGCTATGAAGACCTACCAAGCACTCAGTAGATGAATGTCCAGAAGTAGTGATATTGACAGATCTGGTTAGTTCCATTTATTTACAATAAATTTACTACACAATATTTTTCCCCAGAAATACGATTTTAGTACATAAGATGTGATGCATCTGTTGAGCCAAGAGGACGTTTAAAAACAAGTGTGCAACTTTGCCAATACAACATATCGATGCAGTCTACAGACTGTGAGGTGCCCATCTATGCAGGGAAGTCTCATTCGTCCTCCTCCCTTCTTGACTACTTGCTCAACAGCACATTTTTATGACCTTAGGTACTTTATCAACATGTAAAACAGTTTCAAATATTATCATCCTCCAACCACTAGTTTACATTCCTGTGGTGCAAGTTACTACAACCACACGAGGCTTGTAGAACAGAATGTGCAAAAAATCATCACCCACATTCAAAGGATGGAAGTGGATAGACATCCACTTAATTCTTTGGATTAAAATAGAAAAGTAACAAGCTTTGGGAGTTTTTGATTTTAACTGCGACCATAAAATCTCTCTGGTAAAGAGAGAGTATGACCAAGAGAGAAAGTATGATCAACTGGACTTTCTTCTGTACAGATGTGTTCTCTTTTCCAACAAAAAACCAAAGAGAAAAGAAATAGACTGTATGGATGACAAGCCATACTGTTACTTTTTTTTTTTTTAATCTGAAGGTGTAGTAAAAGATGGACTATCCATTACAGTATGCATCTGTTTTAGATGAATTTGTAAACTCTCCACAGCATCATTGCTAGTCCATCTTCTACGACATCTTCACATAAAAGAAAAAAATACATCCATCCTTAGTATATCTCTAGACAAATAAAAGCGAAAAAGAACTATTTTGATCAGTATTTTTCAACTTAATGCATATGAACGTTTTCTACTTGCTGCATGCAGACATTAAAAAACAGTAGCATTCAAGAATTTTCACTGAACTTTGCTGGAACTGTTAAGATGTGCAGTTCGTCCTTACCAGGACACTTTTGTACACGGTATATGCTTTGAAGAAAAGATACATTAACTGCTTCATCAAAAGATGGCTTTTTACCATATAAGCTTGGTAGGAAGCACCGATTTCATGTGCTTTTGTCCTCAAGATCCAGACTGGAAACCATGGAGAAAACCTGCCTTAAAGAATAAGTATTTAACTTTTGGAACAGAGAACTGTACTGTTGATGAACGAACTCCAGATACAGCTCAGAAGTTATGCCTGTAAATGAACAGTGCAAATCAAGCTTTTCATGCAATGATTACATCAGCATCGGCACTGCAAGAGTCATACATCTTACATTTGGAGAAGGATCCGTTTGTTCATATTTTGTATCTTCCTTCCCATTTGCTTCAGACTGTTGCAGTTGGTACGATCTGCCTTCAATGAAATTAATATAGTCTTTGTAAGAGCATAACGGGCCTGCCAGGATACCCATGAAATTACAGTTGTAACTTAAATACTCCAGTAGACTTGGCATGCGTCTGTAATTCAAAGACAAGCAGCTCGTGAGATGGCGTGTGTTTCCACAAAATTTCCACAGTAGGAGAAGTCATACTGCATGTCATTGCTCACTCTCATTGCAACAAGAACCAAACGCAGAAAAGCACTTCATGTGTATTTTGCAATCACAACTTAAAACATTCTAAACACAGTATTGCTTTCCAATCTGCACTGAGCATTTTCAGACTGATGTCTTTAACTCTGGTGACTTTCTCCTTGCCCTGAGGAGGCATTTGACTGAAGTTGAGACTGGGGAAGGAGAAGGAAGGGTGTTTCCCTAAGTGTTCAGTTGTTTCTGTTTTCTTTTTTCCCCTCAATAACTGAATCAGTAAACAAAGGTGTGTGTTAACTGGCGATAAATTAAGTTAAGCAAAATTCCTCAAGTCAAGACTGTTTTGCCCAGGACAACATATTATTTTCAAGTCTCCTGAATAAAGAAAGGGGAAAATGTAAGTTAAATGCTGAAAAAGAGAAATTAGACAAATATGTTCCTTCACCAACTACTTTATATGTGTACTAAATGTTAACTAGTCTCCTATCTGATCTGGCATTAATTTGCATATAATGCATAGAACTTTGTTTTTATACTTAAGAAAAAACATTCCATTTCAAGTGGTATTTTCCAGGAGAATAAATGCATGTACTTAAGTTACAAATATACAAAGCGTGGACCTGTTTTAGATGAGTTTGTAAATTCTCCATCCTGAACATGAACTGCAGCAATTTCATAAAGCATCAATAAAGCACACAAACCACTGGCTTCTCCCTGCCCCTAAAACTAAACTCTCAGATCACTGAAAGCCTACCTTACAGCCAAGCATCTTTGTGACGGTGTCAAATCTTCATTTTTTCGAAACATTCCTAAGGAAGAGCACAGGGAAAAGGAAAAATAAAGAAAAGGTAGAATACCACAAATTAATTATCAGTGTCTTTAATCAGTAGAGCAAACCTCATGCTACAATGTATTTTTTTAATGTCCTCAAGTACTTTCAGAGAAATTATAACACGTGTAACTGCTGAAATTGGATTGAACATTTCTTACCGTTGACAAAATTACAAAATTTCATATTCTCAGTTACATCCAACAGTGCCTAAACCTGAAACCACACGGATTTCAGGAAAGTGTTAAAAAGGCTTGTAATAAGCTTTGAAAAATACAGTTCCCTTACATTTTTAAGATTTCAAAATGTACAGGTTTCAAAACCTTTTATTGCCAGTCAGGGAAGTTGAACTTCAAACCCCATTAACCCAGCAGTAACCCAGGGACACCACACTAGCCACACGACTTTGATGCGTATATGAACACAGTCCAAGACAGATTTATGTTACCCAAAACGCAATGCAGACCTAAAAACCACCATCATGCTGCAAGTAAAGATTATAAACAAGGTCCAGTGAAGCAGACAGGATAGTAAAGGGTGCCTGAGTCTTTTCCATGAGCCCTAACCCCTGCCAGCAGAAGGGGGCAGGCCAAGCCTAAATTCAGCAGCAAGGCCTAAGCTACATTCCTGTCATACCCCGCCCTTTCTGAAATGCTGGTGGCCTACTCCTGAAAAACAAGTTCCTGAATTCATGTTGCTGTAAAAGAGAAAGGTCAACAATATAACCTTCAACACTTTAAATAATTATAAAATACGTTAATCTGAGGGCAGGGTGCAGAACAAGCCGAGTTCCCTCCTTCCAACAGGCCTGGCTGCTTCAGCTCCTCCTGCAGGCTCGCCTCCAGCCCAGACCCTTGTGGGGGCATCCGTTCTGTGCTGTTCGCATCTGCAAGCTTCCTTTGTGACTGCAGACACTCAAAAATTTATTTTCTAAAGCATCGCTTCCTACGGGAAATCAAGCTTGTGGAATCCCACTTCAATTATCTTCCTCTCTAGCAGTTCCTAAACCCAAAAGCGAATTTCCAATCAAGTTTAATGAAAGAGTAGAGGTAATATAGATATGAAATTCTAATGTGTTTTATAAAAATAGGTGATTGTATAGATAATATAGAAGGAAAAGATCCTCCTCCGCTCACAGAAAGATTGCCTTCAAGGCCTGCCCCTTGATGCCAGTAAATCCACGGACAGGAGCCTTTATATTTGATGTAAGCTTATATAAGGAAAGTCTCAACTGGAGTCTCTCTCTATATATATTAAAAAACTATATATATATATATATATATACACACTATATATATATGTAGGATATCAAAATCAGTAAAGTTTGAGACAAGAAAAAGAGGGGGGAATCAAAACTTGTTTAATTCTATGACTCATGGCAATACTTCTTATCTAAAGAGAAGGTACCTGTTGTCTTCGTGTGACTCTAGGAACTCTGACCTATAGACACTTAGGACTTAAAAACTGCACTCTTAGTCTTCAAAGCTGAGACAATAGAGAGGGCTTAACAAACTGGCATCTCCTACAACCTGAAAAAGTGCCTTCTTCATTCCTGATCCTCCCCATTCATTCATACTCAAGGGAAATAAATAAATAAATAAATTTTAGCACAATCCCTAATTCCACACAGGCACTTTCTCTTCCCCACAATTACAGTGTCACATCTCCTTAATACTACCGCAAAGATTTCTATGCTGATAAACTGCACTGAACAAAAACATGTGGGAGAACCTTCTTGAAAGGTCCTTTAACCTTTAAGGCTGTAGCATTAGAGGTCTCAGGTACTGAATCCTGGAATTCAGCACAATCTAAAAAAGAAATTCAACACAGAGACTCATGTAGGATGTGGATCACAAGACATGAACTGTATAGGGAAGAAGCTTGTACAGAGACTTACAAGCCCTTACAAAACAGCCCAGAGCAGGATCCTCCCTAGCGGCTGTATCCCACGTGGATACCTTCTTCTCTGAGTAAGGAGGAGGAAGCAGTGACCACGTGTGTCCAAATTAACTTGCCCAAAGCCAGACTAACCACTAAAGAAAGGTAATTAGCCAAACAAAAGATTTCACACCATTGACATGTTATGAAAAATGAGGGGAAAAAAGCTGAAACAGAGTAATCTAACCACTGAAATATGCCCTTTGGGGCATATTTATATACATATTTATATACAATACATAATTTTGGAGGGGTAAAGAGCTGGCATATTTAAAATGAGTTAAAATGAATACACTTATGTATGTATATGAGGATTTACTTTCCACCTACATAAGCTGGCGGGCAATACACCTGCTGTCTCAAACCTGTACAGTGTACAAGTAAGCCTCCTTGTAGTCTTCACCTCCCTGTCTCACTAACATTTCACTCCATCCATCAGCTTCGTGGAGGTCAGTGGCTTTCCCCATGAGCTTTTTTTAATGTCTTTTCAGTGCCTGTGTCACACTCTCAAAAGCTTTCAGGAAGCTGCTGCTAACACTTTTTAATTGACAGAAAAGGGCATAAGGTGCTTTTAAAATCATAGCACAGCCCAGGCTGGAAGGGACCTTGAAAGACCATCAAACCCAACCTTATCTAACACAAGGTAAATGCATACAAGTTCTTTCAATATTTCCAAGGCAGTGTATCTGCCCATGGGGTCAGAGGCCTCAAATCATAGCTGTTCCCGAAACAAGAGATAAAGAAACCCCATTTCATCAGCATGCCACTGCCAGGGAATTCATGAAGTTTTCTAACTTTTCTCTGGGGTTTGTGAGAAATATTTTCTCCTGTCCTAAAGCACCAAACTACTGCAATGGCTGCATCTTTCAGTTGCTACCAAATCACACAGTGGGGATTTGAGAGTATAGGTTTCATTGAACATCTGTTAGAACGGTGAAATGATTTGGCCACTCAGCAACTGTAACTCAGCCTTCTCATCTGTAAAGTAAGAAACAAGCCTACATTCCTTCCTTGGTGAAAGAATTTTGTAAATCACCCCTAGCAAAATTTATCCCCATTGGTCTAAATCATGAGGAAGCTGCACCTGTTCATTCCTCCTCAGGAGATCACATCCTAAAGGTAGCAAAATCAACATCTTTAGGTACATGCCAACATCCTTCCCTCCCAATAGGCTTTATTAAAGCTTGTTTTGACTACTACCATGCATCCTCACAATTACAATACGTTATCATCATATCCTGGCATTACCCCAGCTTTGTAGTTAAGCTGCTTGAATATATCCACCTTTACATTTACATGAAAATCTGGCTATTCAATAACTCATTAATAATGCTTAAACATGAGATTATATTACATTAATAATACTTAAACATGGAGATCCTATCACAAGCCTCGTTGTAACTACAGCAAATTTTAATTTGAGGTTCTGAAATGGATCACCAGCTGAGCTCAAATGCATGCTGCTATTGAAACGTTTTAAGACCTGAAGAAGACACAGATATTCAATAACAGTTTTAGTTGTTACTAGCACGCTGGAAGCAAACAGACAAAGATGCCAGCTGAGTAAAATTGCACAGAAACTACAAAAAAAAAAAAAAGAAAAAAAAATCAGAAATTTTGAAATCCAGAAAGCCACACCAGCAAACATAGGCTGAAAACAACACTTAAAGACTTAGGGGTGGAGAAATACAATATAACCCTTTAAACACTAATAATGTGTACAGTAGTGAATGTGATTTGGTAACTCCAATAATGGCCATGTTGTCACTAACATAAGAGGGAACACAAAAAAAAAGAAAAAGACATACAAAAATACAGATCAACAGACAATTGACAAGAAAAGCAATTCCTAGACTTGTGAAGAAAGTATCATAACTAAAAAAAAGCAAAAACCAAAACCAAACCAGACAAACAAACAAACAAAAACACACCACACCATTCCTACTGAATATGGTAAGTATTTGCCTTTGAGGGAAGTAAAAGGTAAAGCGTCAATTAACTGAAAATAAAGATGGAATGTTTTGATCAACTACAACAAGAAACATTCCTCAATACTTTTGACAGCATTACGTTATTTGAGAAACCACTACTATTAACAAAATAGCAGGTACTGCAGTTTGGATAGGACTACTCATTACCTGCCAACCAAGAAGGAATTTACCTTTTTTTCTTTTAAATTATATTGCTTAAAAACATTCCAAGTGCATGGTGCGCTGCTACAACTGTATGAAGCTGGTAGCAATAGATAATCAAGACCACTGCAACTAACGTGGTGTTTGCATGCAAGTTTCTCCAACTTTAGGCTTGTTTCTTTCTCCTTATCTGTTTTTTTCCATTTTTCCATGTGTTTTTTCTATCCATTAAAATCTTCCTCCCAGGGGCCATATGGGACAGAGACATAATTTTCTGGGGAAAGTAACTCTAATGGCCAATTTGGAAATCTTACAACCCTATAATAGTACAATAGTAATACGAGCACAAAACAATCCAGCCATTGCCCTCATATGCTGCTGTTGAAGTCAAGTAAATGTAGGGAGATCAAAAAAAAATTTTGATGTACAATTATCATATAACTATATTTTGCCAAATCATGATTCAAAGGAAAAGGCAGAAGCTAGAAACAAAACAAACAGAAATCAGCCCTTTAGAGTACACTGAATATGCAACTCATCTCCTTCTAGCTCTCACAGTAAATGCAGTGCCTTATCAGATCAGCATCAATGTCTACTCTATTGCTTTTAAAAATGGAGGGCACCAGATACATCATCATAATTAGAAAAAAGCAAGCAGTGTTCCAGGAACAGCACATTTAAGCACCGGCAACTACAAAGCTGAAAACCAAGACATGAGGGATGGCAGAAGGGCGCATACAGGACAGGAAAGTTTTTTTTTTTGTGGTCAGAAAGCATATGAGAGATAAGCCCCCGGGAACAAAGAAGAAGCTGGCAGAAGAGCGTTATGGTTCTGGTTTCCTACCTGTGTCTAAACACATTTTTCTGACTAATGCAACATGGAAATATGGAGAAATAATTTGGAAGAATTACACTTCTTTCTTAGTAGATGAGTACTACATTTAAGAAGTTACTACTTTTCCTGTTCATGTATTATTTAATTTAAGTTAGAGGAAAGAAATAAGAATGAGGTTGGAAGAAGTTGTGACCATTTTGACCCTTTTAAATAGCAAATATCAAGTCTAATGTTCTCTGTTTTTGCTGACTGAATCTCTTGGTGACTTGAAAAATAAGTATGTCGTGAGCTCCAGAACTTCCTTGGGTAATGAATATAACTGATGAAGAGACTCTTTGTTTAAGATTCATTAAGCACTAGAGTTAAAAACAAGCTGTCAAAGTCCATACAGATTAGTGAGATTAGATTTTGATACGCGTACTTCCTGTAAAGATCCCCCAGCTCATACAGAATTGCAGAAAATGAGTGAGGCTCATGTGCGGGTGCATGCATTATAAGCAAAAGAGGGAGAACTCAGTATGTAACTCATCACAAGTTACAGGAGTTAAGCAGTCACAGTATCTTTCTTCTCTTCTGCTCAACTTTTGGTACCTTATAATTGCAAAGGCTTCTCTATTTGACACCACCTTCTAGCTAGGAATTTCGCACGCACATTTTTAGCCTTTCTAAACCAGCTGCAGGCTATCGTCGTGCTTCTGGAACGTCTGCAATGCACCTTTCCTTCTCAAAAATATGCCAGTTTTAAATTTGGTGAAAAAAGGTACTTCAGACAGAATCTGAAGTACAAAAAGTTCCTTTTTCCCCCTAATTCTGTCATTAGCCTAACAAATCTGTATCTTATATCTATATTAATACACAAATCTAAATCTTGCCATAAAGAATGAATATGGACACAAGCAGTCTCCAAATAATGTGAATACTTCTGCCTTTAAAATGTACATGTGTGATGCCAAAAATAATCTGCAAGAACTTAACATACTGACTATTCATTTTTGGCAGTGCTCACTTAAGTAGCAAGCACCTGTATGAAGGCAAGAACTATCAAGGGCTTAAGTTCAAAACATAAATCAAAGTACACCAAAGGCATAGTCTAAGTTTATGCAGGTGTAAATTTGTGATCCAAATAACCTTCTGAAAAGAATCATAGAATCATTAAGGTCGGAAAAGACATTCAAGATCATCTGGTCCAACCATCCCCCTACTACCACTATCACCCACTAAACCGAGTCCCTAAGCACCACGTCCAACCTCTCCTTGAACACCTCCGGGGACTGTGACTCCACTACAAAGCAAACTTAAATTATTCCTATGGAATTTGCACAGAATTCTCCTGCTGTAATAAAAAATAAGCCCACAGAAAGTACGCAGGGTTCTAACAGTTAAAGGAGTTGCCACTGTTTATGTACAGAAGTACTAGAGTTCGACTTGGAATCAAGGACATCCACCAAGACTAGAAAGACTCATTAGCATGCAACGTGAGTGAGTGAACTTCGTGATTACATCCAGTTCTTTCCAGGACCTTCATATGTAATACCAAAACCATCTGAACACAATGAATAGGCTGCCAGGAAAAGATCGGGTCCAGGAGACTTGCCTTTACCACAAAACCAACTGTTTTCATTGATTTCTCTTGATGGATCCCTTATAAGTTGTGTAAGTTCTCTGGGGTTAAAACTCATTGTTTTAATACAATCTCATTTTCCCTTGTATATCTTTTCTTGGCGTCTTCTGACATCAGACTCATAGTTGCTCCTGAATTTATACTGGTCTCACCAACTTTTGAGAGTCATACTCACACTGTGCTTCTAGCAGCTGTCCTTCTCCAGCTCAACTCAAGAACTCTGCTGAACTGCAAATGCAACCAGAGAGAAAGCTTTCCAGTACTTTATCAGCTACTCCCCAGAGGCTGACAAAAAATCTGGAGGATCTCTGATGTGGGGGCAGCAATGAAAAAAATTCAAGATTGATGCTCAGAATTCAATGACACCCCCAAGAAATTCAGACAGAAAATAACCTGGATTTACTAGCAAACTACAAATTGTCTGTATTAAGTAGGAAAAAAATCTAGCATAGTCTGTAATGAAAGTTAAGAATAGAGCTGACTAAATGAAATATTTTTTTCAAGACTACCAGAAACACCCACATGCTTGTCCCATACCCCAACTCCACTACTTGTGCATGATGTCAGCAAGTCTAGAATAGCTCTTTCCCCTAGCAAAATAATAGTAGGAGGAAGCATTTATCTTTGATACTAGAATTATTACTTCCTTAGAGTAAGTTGTTTCCTCTAATCTGCATACTCTGTGCTCAAATTGATTATAGCTTGCAAAACTAATACCGTATGTGTTTCCTCTGGAAGTTAGACATCAGCTTTTTGACCAATTAGACATGTCTAGCATTATTCATTCATTTTCATTCATTCAAGAATTCGTACAGGAAGTGTTTTCCAGGCTTTTCATCTTTATGAATGTTGTTGCCTACAGGCTTCTCTAGGCAGTGTCTTATGAGAAAGGAAAAAAATGCAACAACAGCATTAAAGTTTGTACACACATGAGACAAAAAAAATATACTGAACTCCAAATATAATGTTACTAAAGACTTCTCAGAAAAACAGGTGGCTTGATCCAGGTGTCTGGGGCCACATACCCAAATCTTCAGGTGACAGCTGAAGTTTCAAGAAACTCAAGCCGATTAGATAGGTTCACTGGATACTTTCAAACTAAGAGAAAGACAATTTAAAAGTGACTAAATACCTAGATACCCTACCCTTGAAACAAACATTCGAATCCATTTTTGTCACGACTAGGGCTCATTCATCTGCTGGAAAAACTTGGTAGGAGAAAAGACATAAAGGTAATTATATAATCTCCCTGTTTGCACTTTCACACATTAGCAGTGAGTGCAGTTATGACAATAAACTACATGAAATGTATATAAAGGTTTCATACACGTTGGTATACATATCACAAATTAGGAAGAGATCAACTGTTAGCATTTTAAGACAAGAGGTGCTCAACAACAGAGATCACAGGTTCCACAAACCTCTCAACAACAGTAATATCTGAATTGGGAAATTATTTCCAAATTATTTCTCAGAATCTATACACCGGCACAAAAAAATGTCAGTGGTATTTGGCCCCCAAAACATCACTCATCCGTTTCAGAGCTCGTATAGTGTTTGAGCTATGTTTCTTGGTATTTCCTATAGCAAGCACCAGAAGAATCAATTGACACATAAAAATACATTTTGTCCTCAAACACAAATTAGCCTAGAGTAACTCACTGTAGTGGTTTGTGACTAACATTCCTTAAATTCATTTTGTTTAGAACATTAAATGGAAAATTAAAGACGGTTTAAAGAAAACTTACCATCATGAATCTCAAAAGCCAAACTAGTGATCTTCTGTGTAATTATCATCATGGGACTGTTACGAGAAAAGAAAGAATCATTTAGAGAAAAAGAGTTCTGAATTTTCTTTCACATGTAAACATATCAGGGAAAAGTTTATAAGACTAGACCAGGTTAATTGCTCTCTACTGGAAGATTTCTAATACAAGGACAAAGTGGTTAGTTTTTAGAGGTCAAAACATTACAGAGCTTTCAAACTATCAAAATAATTTACTCCTTAGATACAGTATTTGAAAAATCATGCCTTTTGTTGGTGCATTAGGTTCCACAAACACAGCCAAAGTATTCTACATTTACTTTCTAATAGTATAGTCTTTTGTTGTTGTTCTTGTTGTTGTTTTAAACAGCAGGAATAGTAAAGAAAAAAGCGCTGTAAGAACAATCATAGGCATTATAAATTACAGCAGCAAGCAAAGGACAATATATATGCCAAAGCTGAGCAGCATTATTATTTATTTAGATACGCAGACCATTTTCACTGTTTCTCCTAAGAGCTGGTCCTGTGCTTAATTTTTCGACTACAATTATTATGTGCTTCAAGTAAATGTATCTGGCAAAACTAAAACCTAGCATAATTATGCTGACTCTAATGGAATTCAGTTTGTGCTGAATTTGGTATACTTGATTGGATCTTGAGCTTCCCAAGAGAGATTATTCACTGGCTAAGTAACTCAGCTTTAACTGTATTGGAAAACGAAAAACTTTACTGTGAAATGGTAACCATCTCCATAATATCTAAGAATTATCAACTGATATAAATCCCAGCATTGCTAACCCCTAACAGGGGTAGTGGAGAAAAAAAGCATAAAGAAGACTATCAGAATATAGAAACTTAACTTCGAAATCAGATCTTAAAAAAATATTGGAGACTTTATTTGCCTAGTAGTATCTGAGCTGAAGATATAAATAAAGAAATATATATTTAAAATATAAAATATGATATATATAATTTGTATAAAATATGACTAAATAAATAAATCATACTGTAGGATGAGCGTGTAACTTTGTTCAAGTCTTGACTGCACTCAGCCTTTTTTCACATATTTAAATTACAATAGAAAAGTAAATCCAAAAGCCATCAAGTCCTCCTTTACTGACAGTATTTTGCCAGATGGTTCAGTCTGTCAACTGATATTTTTTAGGTTTTAGGTTATTTCAAAGCACAATATATTTTCAGTCCTCAAAATGCGATCAGGGAAAAAAAGTTTTCCATTGTATTATCAGTGCCCTAAAAATCCTGTTATCGAGGCTAGAGTGACAGGCAAGTGTCAGCAAGGAAAGAACCCAAATGAGAATAGGCAGTCTGGGAAATCCCTCACATCCCTTTCCAGCATTTAAGCTGAAGACCTGCTTGGTAGTGTCACAGATCCCTAACTGATTCCGAACAGAATGGGTTTTCCTTCTGTAAATGGACATTTTCGGTGAATGGACAAGCATAGATTGGCTGAAGGATGGAGCCCAAAAGGAGCTCGGCCAGACCTTACATTAATTCTAGCTCATACATCTGCTACTGTTATCATAGCAGACCCTGGCATTTTTTCCTTCTGAGGTGGCTATTCCAGCATCTTCAGAGACTTGGCTGAGGAGCAGCAATCTAGAGACTAAAAGAGGAAGAGCCCTTCCTGGAACAGTGAGGCTGTGTAGGAGAATTTTAATTTTAATTTTAATTTCCCTTTTAGGTGCTGGCAGAAGGGCAAAGGAAGCTGTGGAAGGCTTGCTGGCAGCTGGGATCTGTCACTACTGAAGCCAGGATTGCAATGCTCTGCACAAGCAATGGCACCTCCAGCATGGGGTCAAATTTCCTTGGCAGATTCTCTGGGCTTGGATACCTCAGATTTGCACAATGGGCTAGGAGAAATATCTAGGTATCCATTCAAAGCTCTGTCAGGGCTAACCACTATACGAAGCCCTGCCAATTTCTTCAGTACCAAGAAAGAACTTGATGGGGCTGGGATTCATTGGCTGTTTAGGGCGTTTTTGTTAATTTTGAGCTTACTCTCCTCCCCTGGAACTAGAGAAAATTGGTGGAACATAAGCCTTCTTCAGTTCAAGTTGCAGCATGTCGTTCTCCTTCTGTTTTGGAAGTAACATCTGTCTCAGGCCTCAAGGGAGCAGATGCAGCTTATGCCAGAGACTTAATACAATATGCATGCACCAAGCTCCCAAACCAAGGCATGAAAGGGTGTTTTAAATCAGGCAGCTCAAGCACACAATCAGAGAGACAGATCTAGGCTTTAAAACAGTTCCATCCAGAGCAGAGGCCTCATGGATCTCTGGACATGTTTAGACCTAGCAGAAATCTCTGCACCAAACCAACAGAGCCACAAAGACAGCTGGTATCTGAAAGCAATACGGTCCCATTTGAGCAAGTGTGCTCAAGCTACTATTAATAGTTTGAGAGCAGCAACAAGCAAATGCAATTACACTGCTTCCCGACACAGCTGAGAGCTTTGGTCACTGCAAGGCTATACCCGCTTTGGCCCTACAGTGAACTGGGAGGGACAGCATTTGGATTCTTGTCCCACTCGTAACGGTGACATTCAATTCAACATTGGTAATCTAGCTTTGTGTGTCTTTATGCTTATTTCTGCATTACAATCTCTCATTAAAGTCAGCGGAGATGTAGACAATACAGTCAGGGGCATATGTCAAGTCATCCAGTTCACATCAAGGTGGATACGTAGTGGTGGGTCAGCTGAGGTGCCCTCCAGGCTCTGCTGTCTACATTGATCAGATCTCCTCTGCCTGTAACAAGAACTTGGATATCTGGCTTGAAGGCAGACACTTGTGTGCAGACACAAATACAGAAAGATGTTTCAGAAGGTTAAGAGCCAGCTTATAACAACAGAAAATATTAACTTAACCACGAAAGCTAGAGGCTTCAGCCTAAAGTTAGTTTCTGGGCTCTTACCAATGAGGATTAAGAAGTGATGAGGCTAACACACACACAACTCTACTACACAGTACAGGTACCACTGAACTGCAAACACCAATGCCATTCACAGTATTCCTGAAATATATTTAATGCATTTTATTATTTTTTTCCAAACAGACTTGCAAACACTTCTCTTGCCTTTTTTTCCAATATGCTCCCCTAAATCAAAGCATGATCAGGAGAAAACATTTATAGAAATTGTTGTGCTTTGTTTCTGTCTGCCATACAAAGAAGAATCACCATTTTTTTTTATTTTTACTTCTCATTTTTATTATATTTTGCTCATATATAGCTCCAACCAAATATAGGTTAAGCTCATTGTATAAAATGAGGACACATACAGGCATAGCTGTCTATTTCCAAGGGCTGTATGATTACCCAACCACACCTCTGCTCAGACCGCATAAGACATACATGTGCATCAGACACAATTCAGGTTTCATCATGTGGTAGTAAAGGGTGGAAAAAAAAACAGATACAGAATCACATAGCAAGGCAAGACGGGAAGATCTTTTTTTCTCCTTACCCAGAAAAATCAGCAGAATACTGTCCATAATCAAAGATATAGACTCTAGTAATTTGGCACACAGTGAGGTATCCCAAAGCAAAAACAAAGCAATACCTGGAAGGAAAAGAGGAAAAAAATGCTTTTCAATTAAAAAACATTAACATTTCTCCATTAAGTCAGCAATCTTTAATTAGCTTTTAATCTCCAATTATCTCCAACAAGTATTACATAATTTGCATGTGCAAATACACTTTCATCCCAACTACTTTTGCTAATATTTATCCTACAGAACCATGTAGATTTTTTTTTAAGTGCACAGTATTAAGTTACAAATGCTATTGTCATTATCATATTTGTATTCACATCAAGCATAGGATTTATAATTTAAATCCTGCTGTAGAAATCAGAAGCTCTAAAGAGAAAATGAATCTATTAATTTTAGATCAAAGTTAATTTTTGTCCATATGAGTACACAAATTAGGCAAATTATACATTGAACATCATCTCCATTGAATGTACTTCTATACATTTAGAAGTCAGCACCACAAATCCCACTGCTTCTGTTTTCAGAGACTAGAAAAGATGACTGATTTTCAAATACACGCATTAAAACATATCTGAGTGAGAAGGGAACAATGCACCTTTATGCCTCCTGTTAAAGCCAATCCTTGCAAATATAAAAAATTAGATAAAAATAACCTTTTTTAAGTATTATAAGTTTAATTTCACATATCATTTTTCAGGTCATTTTTTTCTCCCCTTTTTAAGATGTAAAATGGTAAACCGATGAGACTTGATTTGCCAATATATCTCCCAAAATCTGCTAAAATCTTTGCAGTCAAAAAGAACGGTGAATGCCAGCAGAAGCTTCACTAATTCTTTAAAACTTTATATATGAACTTTACAGTCTTGAATATTCCCATGCAACTAATGAAACATTCATGGTAATGAAATCATGTTCTTGCTTAATGTTCACAAGACTAATGTTCAGCCCCTACAGCAGACCATGCTGTACAATCAAAATCCAGTTAAAATGAAAATATTCATACACTAAATGGAAAATCATGACTAGGGCTGTATTTAGATGAAATAGCGAGGGATGCTACAGGAGGAGTTTGGAACGGGCCTTTCGTTTCTTTTCCAAATTATTATTTTAGCAAAACAGTGTTTACAGAATAAATTCTAAAGTCTTAGAAATTATTCTTCAACATCAAAGTGATACCCACTTTTGGCACACAGAACACTTGCAATTTAACCTTCAGTTAAGAATTGTGCTAGGTATGAACTGCTTAACGTTTTCAAATGCTCAACCTTCAAATTAGAGAACTATTCCCTACCATATATAACACATACCAGTAGCTACATTAACCCATGCTTATTTGTGGTTTTAAAGCTTTAGGTTGACTGCTTTAGCAAAAAATAGTCTTTCCTGTTTTGTACCAATATAAACAATCCAGAAACAACTATTAAATGGGGTGGCTAATTGGCACAAAAATGCGTGTAATAGAAATCCAACAAAATTAAACAATAATTGGCTCATAACATTACTTCAGCAAGGAAAACAATTTCACACAAATAAGTAGTATGCAGTGGCTGGCCAATATCAGGATCATGATACACTGTAAAATGAGTTCAGAACTAAAATTTTCACAGAGTATTTTAAGAAAAACTACTCTCCCAAAAAATCACACAGGTTTCACATGAACAATGACTTTGCGAGTTTGATTTGCCCAGTCTGAAATCGGTCCCAGTTCTTCTGTTTGCTAAAATTCCAATATGATTTTCAGCTTTACCAGCCTCTTGATTTACACACTAAATAATCACAGACAAAAAATAACTTGTTACATGTAGGGATACCTACATACCCACCCACAGATACCAAGAAAAAAATAAAAATTAAAATTAAATACTGTAGTTTTCTTTAAGAAAGTCTCAAGTTATCCTCACTAGGGAGATGATGCATTTATTAATGACAGTCTACTCACCGTATATTGCAATAGATCTAAAATAAACAGAATAACACATGATGCTGACTGCAGCCTTCCTAACTTACAGTGCTACCCATAGCAGCAATGCTTACTTTGTTAGGAGAAGGAACACGTAATACATTAGTAGATCAGTCACATCCCACCAGATGAATAAAAGCAGGCACCAGTTTCAAGCTCACAGTTTATCTTGTAAATACATTTACACCAAGTTTTTAACAAAACATTATGAAGGCTTCTTTTTACAAAGCAGAAAAGCTACATCGATCCTACGGCTGAAGAAAAATAAATATCCTAAAAGAAGAAAAACACTGAAAATTGAGGAAACCTTAGGTTTGTTTCTATATAGTCATTATGATACGGGCCTGCAGCACTATGTGAACATGCAACTGAAAATTCCTGTCTCATTATAGAGATGGGTCATTACTGTGCATATCTTTAAGGCTTTGCATTCAAGTTCAGGACTCCTAGTGGTTTTACTTATTGTGTACCTTCCACAAGCTGTACCTGAGAAATTTGGGATCTCCTACAAGTACTTCCTCTGTTACTCTCAGTGCATTAAAAAAAGTGTTTCATAAAAATTGCATTCCTCTTATTCCTCTTTAAGACGAATTCTAGCAATACTCAGTGTTATCCCAATTCTACATAAAGCAAATTAAAAAATAAATAATTATGCAGGTCTGAATACTAAGCTCAGTGGATGCAAGGTCAATTCTTTGGCAAACTCAGCTCTTTTAAAGCTGAGAGAAAGCACATTACGAGAACATTTCAGTCACACAAATGCTCTGTATTTCTACAACTCTAACCCCAAGTGTTTTGTGAAAGATGTCCAGAAATGGCCAGTCATTATTTATATCTAAAGCAAGTAGTTTAAACCAAATTGCATTATACATTTCCACTTAGGAACACAGACTGAGGCAATGATCCTACCTGGTTATGGACCGGTAAAATGTGCAAGAGTTTTAAAGGTACTGGCAGGTGGCTATGGAATTGCTTAAATCCTTTACAACTTTTACAGCAAGCTAACTTTCTACAGTGAAATGACTGTCTTGGCAAACAAGTGGAGAGCAGTGGATATTATATACTTGGATTTCAGTAGGGCTTTTGACACCGTCTCCGTAAGATCTTCATAGAGAAGCTGTTGACATATGGGCTGCATGGGCACTGAGGTGGATCGAAAACTGCCTGAACAGCCAGGCCCAGAGCGTGGTGATCAGCGGCCTGTAGTCTTGTGGGAGGCCCGTAACTCGTGGTGTACCTCAGGGGTCAATACGGTGTCCAGTCCTGCTCAACACCTTCGTTAACGATCTGGATGGTGGGACAGCACCCTCAGCGTGGCTGCCGATCGCACAAGACTGGGAAAAGTGCCTGATATGCCAGAGGGCCATGCTGCCATTCTGAGGGACCTCAACAGGCTGGAGAAATGGGCTGGCAAGAACCTCATGGCAACAAGGGAAAGTGCAAGGTCCTGCACCTGGGGAGGAACAACGCCAGGCACCAGGACGTGCTGGGGGCCACCCAGCTGGACAGCAGCTCTGCGGAAGAGGACCTGAGGGTCTTGGGCCCGGTAGGCCTCCAAGCACCGCTTCCAGCCTCAGGCCTTCTGTGATTCCGTTACGCAGATGTCCAATGACAAGAACGCTTTTTTACATTTCATGTTCTTAAACACTGAGCAACCTCCAGATTACTACGCTTTGACATCCTTATATAATCCAGCCATAAATTTGCATTAATGTGCATAGCCTAGACTCCAGGGCAAACAGTCCTACTTCTGACATTCCCTGATGCTGGAGCACCTGTCTGCACACATTAACAGCTCTTTGAGAGTGGAAGCTGTTAAAAACGAAGAGTAGAAAAGCCTTACATTTCATAAAGGATTTCCTTTTTTCCATTTTCTTATAAAACTGTAGAGGTTCATGCTCACCATTAAACCTAATGCATTTTTACCAAAGAAAGCGGCCAAAGTCCTAAAAACTTAAGCAATGAACTTTGAAACATGGATCAGCTCCAAAAAAGACTCAAAACCTGAATTCAGTTGCAAGCTAAATTTAAGGCTTTGATTAGTCAAACGTCAAATAGACTTTGACGTCAAAACTCCGTGTTCCTTGTGTCTGAATTTTGCCTAAGAATTTATTAATTAATATCCCCATCCAAACCACAGCTTCAGTGATAGAAAGGATGACAGAGACAGCAGGGCACACGCCTTGTCACACACCCTGTATGACAGCCGCTCTGCTACACGTGTCAGTAGTCCATATAATAGCTCCCAGCAGAAGATAACTCAGACCCTTCTGCCCTGCTGTGACAAGCTGCAGAAACTGCTGACGAAGAAGGTGAGTTGAGCCAATTTGCAGAAGTGAAGGCCATCCAGCTGGCTTTAGATATTGCTGAACAAATTAAACAGGAAATAGTTCCTGCAGTAGCCCTCGGGCCAGTCTGGGCAGGGCAAGATGTAAAAAAAAAAAAATAAAATAAAAATAAATGTGCTGCACACCTCAGCTGGGGAGAACAGCCTCAGCTGGAGCCTCTGGCAGAAAGAGCCCAGGGAGACTCAAGGTCAGCCCCTAGGGTTTTGGAGTCAGGCATACAGAGGATCCAAGGCCCACTATACTCCACCTGAAAAAGAGGTATCGGCAGTGCATGAAGGGTTTCAAACTGCTTCAGAAGTGATTGGTACTGAAGCACAGCTCCTCACAGCACCCCAGAAAGAATCGAGTCAGACAACGGGACTCATTTCCAAAATAACCTCATAGACACCTGGGCCAAAGAGCACGGTGCCGAGTGGGTATATTACGTCCCCTAACATGCACCAGCCTCTGGGCAAAAAGAGTTGAACATCACTGTTAAAGAGACTGCTCTGAGAGTAATGGGTGCTGGGACATCCAAACATTGGAACACACATCTGGCAAAGGCCCGCTGGTTAGTCAACACTACTAGGGGTCTGCCAACTGAGCTGGCCCTGCCCAGTCAAACCTGTTATGTGCTGTGGAAGGGGAAAATGTCCCTGCAGTGCACATAAAGAACCTGCTGGGAAAGACAGCCTGGGCTATTCCTGCCTCAGGCAAGGCAAACCCATCCATGGGTCTGCTTTTGCCCAAGGACCTGGGTAAGGCGGAAGGATGGGAAAGTCCAACGTGTATCTCAAAGGGGCCTGATGCTGCGTGAGAATAGCCCATGATTTGAATTGTACGGTGCTAATTTGTGCTACATAATATCGTATGTCATCACCGCTATGGTTGCTATATGCCAAATCAATGGTATTACAGTAAAAATCACCCAGATCGATGAAAAATGAATTCTGACAGAACCAGACAAGCACAGCAGTGAGGGAACCAGAACTGGCTTCAGCAACAATCTGATTGCTACAACAGATGGAGCCCAAAGTCATGGATTAAATGAACTCAGACATCTTAGAGGGATGGCTCATAGATTAAGGGAAAGTTGTCTGTGTGTGTATGTATCAAAGGACAGGAAAGGTGGGGGTGATTAATTGGAATGTAGTGGAAAGTGGGGGACCTGAGGATGATGGATAGTATGGAATAAGGGGTGGATATTGTCCTGGTTTTAGCTGGGATAGAATTAACTGTCTCCCTACTAGTTGGTATGGTGCTGTGCTTTGGGTTTAGGGTGAGCATAGCGCTGATAGCACAGGGGTGGTTGAGCTTTGCAGAGCAGTGCTCACACTGCCCAGGGCTGTTCTGCTCCTCGCGCTGCCCTGCCAGCAAGGTGCCTGGGGGGGCACCAGGAGCTGGGGGGCACACGGCCAGGACAGGTGGCCCAGGCTGGCCAAAGGGGTGTCCCACACCACGTGGGGCCATGCTCAGCAACAGAACTGGGGTAAAGGAAGATGAAAGGGGAGGATGCTTGGGTTGATGGCATTTGTCTTCCCACGAAACCGTTCCACGTGCTGAGCCCCGCTCTCCTGGCATGGGCTGACACCTGCCTGCCGAGGGGGGAAGCAGCGAAGGGGTTCCCTGGTTTGCTCTGCTTGCGCAGGCAGTTTCTGCTTGTCCTAGCAACCTGTCTGTGTCTCAGCCCATGAGTTCTCACATTTTTACTTCTCCAGTTCTCTCCCGCATCGCGCCTAGAGAGAGCAAGCAAGCAGCTGGGTGGTGCTGAGTTGCCCGTCAGGGCTAACCTACAACAACTTCTTATGTTAGGACGCAACCATGCACCACAGCCAGGTTTGACGAAACAGGCTTCTGGAGATTTATTTTTATTGCTTTAGCACTGCAAGTTTGAACATGATACATAATTCTATGCAAAGACCTTCAGTAATAACTGAAAGATCAATACATACAGAAGTAAAAGATAGAAAACTTGGTGCTTCATCAAGTGAAACCTACCATTTCAAAACCGTATTTGCTTTACGTGCAAGTGAGAAATACACCTTTCTAGCATGATATAACCCGACATTGTCAACACTTGGCATTTAAGTCTAAGTAGGATTATTATAGTTGGTCATGTGGCAGACCAATAGGTCCATGTAAAATAGGAAAACAACACTACACACTTTGCAAAGACAGCAATAATTAAGTACTACCTAAATTGACTTGAAAGAAACCTGAGATTGTTTCTGGATGGGAATACAAACTTTTTACTGTTAGCAGTGACAATAAAATAAATCGCAAGAACCATATGGCAAGACATAGAAAACAAGTGGCCAAAGTAAATATCAGTAATCCTCTAACGATTTCTTACATAGATAAAGAAAATCAGAGAACCACAGCAGTAATGCCTCCAATTCTACAATATATAATTTACTATTATTTTTCGTTGGGATTTTGCCTGACAATTAACTTCTGGTTATTTCCAAAATATTTTGTTTACCTTATCAATGAAGAACTTGAACTTCCCAGGTAGTAAAACTAGAAGATTATTTTCTAAACATAACAAAAAACTTGTTCATCACTGTAAAACACAGTAACAGGACAGAATTAGGCATATTTTTATTACAAGAGATAAGAAAAAAAAATAAGGAAAAGAAATCCATAATTATAAGCCAATTCCCTCATTCCCCTAAATTTGGGAAAAGGGGTGTCAATGACATTCCCCTCTCTGCTACCTCCCAGAAAGGAGGAAATAGAAGGAATTATATACTACTTCAAATGCAAATCCAAGTTTGTGTTCAAGATTCAAAGGAAGTGTTTAGGGTGCACAAAGTTGCTATAACCATCCATGGTGAATCCCACTGTCCGTACAGGAAAAACAAAGATCAGAAGCCAAGACGAAAACCAAGATCGTAAATTCTCTGAGCGTTCATGAGGGGTTAGAAATACAAGGGACACCTGACTATGACAAACCTGACTATCAAATGTGCGTATGAATCTTTCAATAATCCATCAATACAGCTCCAGAGCTTACTGGCTACAAGCTCCTTGTTTGCTCTCCCCTTTTTTCTGTTTCTTCATCAGATTTACTTTAAAGTTTTTTCTAAATAAGACAGACAATGGAAACAAGGTGACACAACTCAAAAGAAAACTAAATGAGAAACCAGTGATATTTTAGCCCCACTGAATGAAAATATCAAACCCAGCCATAGCAACCAGGAGTTGACAGGCAGTTGTCACAGTTAATGACAGAAAAAAATACAAAGCATCAGAGCCATGTGCTGAGGAAGTGTACCTATGTAATCATCCTGTAACAAAAAAATAAATAAATGCAGCTTTTATGGCACACTTAGCAGGAAAAAAGGGGGTTTACAAGTACTCAATTATTTTAACAGATTATTAGATGATACCTTGGGGGGGATGGGACAGACATCTTTCCCAACATCTTCACAAGAGTTATTCGTTGTGACGCTTGAGCAGGAGCCCAACTAGCACCTTGCCTCAAGGAGAACCAGAAACATCCAACAGATCCAGCATCTGCTATGCCCACCAATATCCTCTTCCAAAGCAAAACCTAACTTTATTTATCAGCTGACCAAAGCATCAGCCACCTGGGTACTTCCAGATAACCTTTGAAATAGATGTTGGCCATCATGACCTACGTGGTAGGATTTTTTTTTTTTGCCACGTTCGGCTGATGTCCACACTGAAGTTATCATGCAGAAATGGAAAGAAAAACCCTCAGACTTCTTGATGGGATTTCAGATTCCGTTTTATGATTTCTCTAAAACAAAGCTGTCTTCCCACAGAGTAGTAAAACTTACTGCTGTGTTATGTTAATGAGTTACAACTGAATTGCAACTATCTTCCTACTATGTCAACCACCAGCCCCAAATTACACAGAGCTCTGAAGAGCTCAGATTTTTAACTGATGAGGGAGATGGAAGAACTTGCAGTAGTCCATACAATGGTTTTCATTTTCCAAGTGAATCGCTGCACTTCTGCCATGCAACACCGTATCCCTTGTTAATGAGAACTGTAACTTAACCAGGGAAAGTAGAGCACTGTGTTCTCCCCAGAGGAGAGCTAAAAGGTTTAGAACAGCTTGCGTCAGTCCTGTTGGTTCTCCTGCAGGTTTGTGGTACAACTTGCTGAGCATCTCAACTCCTGTGCATGTTCAGGTTTACTTGAAAGGATTCAAACCAGATGTGAAAATGCTTCAAAAACATCCAGGAGTACTCTTCCTGTACCTTTCCCTGATGTTAAGGAACCAGAAAAACAAGCTAACGGACCCTTTCACCAAAAACACCCCACAGAAAAGATCAGAAAAATGAGTAAAGTTTTGCAGAGCTCAAATACATCAAGTTCTTTTACCCAACTACCACAACATTAATCATAGGCTGTACATGAATGCAACATTACTCAATGCTAAATTTTCTCCTCCAGTACAAAAGCTGTTGGTCTTAAAAAAAAAAATCCATGTTATTCTTCTACCTATACCTGCTACTAGGTAAATAATGTTCTCATGAGCAGAATTACAGAAGTAATTCACATTGGAAGAATTACTAAAAACAAGTTGCAATATGCTTATACTAATAACTCTAAGACACAGTGACCTGTAACGCACGTTGTGCTATATATAATTAATAGACACCAAGACATTAATTTAGAATTTGTCTAGGACTAATTCACAGGATCTCTGTCAAAATGACCTTGCTTATCTATCAACAGCTGCAACGAAGTCAGGCATGTCTGAGACATTGCGATAATGAAATAGCAGAAAGCAGAACAGATTGTCTGATATGTCTAACTTCAGCTTTAAAGTTTAAAAACAAAAACAACCAAAAGAAAAGAAAACCACCACCAACACCCTCACACACCAGAAAATAGATTATAAGCAAACAAGACTAGATATCCCATTAGAAAGAAGGATTTTTGTTGTACAAGTCTGCCATATTGTTTTTATTCATTACTATTTTGAACTTCAGACAAATAAAAATAGTATTTATTTCCCCATTAAATTCATTCCTTTTAAAAACAAAAATGTTAAGTAATGAAGGTTTAAATATGTTTAAGTATATTCTAACATACTACACAGTAAATATAACATTCTATATATATACACATACATATATTTTATACTACATAAAAAAGTACTAAGCTGCCTCTACCAGTGGTACTCTGCAGAATGTGCAGATCAAGAAAATTTCTGTTTAACCTTGCTAAAAAAAAAATGCAAAGGTCTCTCTTATTAGCAAAGAAAGTGCATTGCCCTATAGCACTATTTCTTGTCCAATCTTTTTTGGTGTTGAGTAACATCAAAAAGAGTTTTTTTTTTTTAAACCTGTATATATATACACAAGTCTAAATATATATGCCAAAAGATGTCCTATATATATATATATATATGTATCTAAACAAAAACTTATAAACACACATACAGATATGCACAGGCTTTAGTTCTTTTACACCACATGGATTTTCTTTTGGTTTCTCAACTTCTCTGTGGAATTCAATATATATTTTCTATTACACTTTGTACTGTTAACCAGAGCGACTACATTTAATAGATTCCTGAGCATCATTTCTGCCAGTGGTTAATACTTCCTAAAACTCATCCCTGTATAATCCCTCTTGTTGATTGTCCCCACAAACACAGCAGGACCAGTAGCACAGTTCACACCAGCACAGACCACCTTGCGCTGAAGTTAATAAGCAGATTTTGGTTGAACAACTAGTTTTGCTTTTACAGGCAAACCCTTTTTGATTTAGCATTGCCTTATTAATTCATTCCACTTGATAATCCTGCCGTTCTGCCCAGCACCTCATCTATAACAGAGAAGGATATGAAGGCCCCATACAAGCAAGCAGTACTGGGTCAGGCTAAGTCTCCATCTAGCCCAGCATCTGGGTTCGTGTTCCTCCCCAGAAGGGGCTAAATGCAGATACCCACAAGCACACAAGCAGACCAAGGAGAGAAACTACTTCCCAATGCTCTCCAAGACCCAAACCATCAGCATCTTAAAAGCCTGGAGTCAAACATGGCATCCACACGTTTAATAACCTGCTATAAACTCCCCCCACTCCTCAAAAAAAATGCACACCCTTATCTTTACCACTCTCTGTTGCTCCGAATACAGGGCAGAAATAGCTGTTCAGCATTTCTAAGTTTCCAGCATAACTACATAAAAATTAGGTAGAGCAGAAGCACCTGCAGATACAGAGCTTCAGTCCCCGTGTCCCTCAGAGTCTTTGGTTTGCCAGCTAAGAAAGAACAACCACATCCATAGGCTAAGTCCAGAGCTCTGCATATGCTGACCAGCCACAGTCCCAGGCTAACCATAACATACATTAGCTGGTTGTATTTGTATAACCGGGGGCAGGAGTTGCATTTTTGTTTGATTTTACACTTCTGGGGGGACTCGTCATCTTATAAATACAATATTTGGCCAAGTACCTAACATACCTATCTCTATTTGCACAAAATCCAGTGAAAATAGGAACCATGACCTTGACAAAGCCACCCTTCGGGAGCTGTCGTAACAGCTTTTGTTATTTTAGGCTCTTCCCTTGCAGTGGAAGGACAACAACATAGTACGCTATCTTGCTGGAATAAAGTTAAATAAACCAACCAACCCAGGGCACTTTTTCACCAGCTAGTCGGCACATCCTACAGATTTAGCCTTGAAACAAAGCTTTCATGTCCAGTCAAACCCCATTTCTTCCATTACATTAGGAAACAATACAGGCTTTTTTTTTTTTTAAATGTCTAGTTACACAGTTTTAAAAGGCAGACCTGACTACCATATAGCATCACACCACAATTTTTTCTGAAATTTATTTTCAGAAAAGGTGACAGAATAGCCTCAGAGTTTCCCTGTGGCCGTGTTCCAGCCCTGTGTTGAAAGCTGCTGCCTGGGTTGGGTGGTTTGATTTTTTCCCATTGCTTGTGCCAAGGTAAAAATCGCTAAGAAATAAATTCTTGTCCCTAGGGTCAGAAGTGACTTGTTATTAAATGCAGCTATATTAGCTGCTTCACTTCTAATGAGCATAATTAGCTTTCATTGCTCACACAGCAAAATTCCACTCGATGCAGTTACAACATACAACACGTTTGCGAAACTTCTGAGGGAAAAACATCAAGCAAAAAGGTCCAAAGTGCCAAAGCTCAACATCTAATTCTGTAAGCATCAAGTCCAGGCCAATAAAAATACTGATTAGAATTACTTTTGACTGTGTAACATTTCACAGGGTAAGCTAGCCTGCCCCAACCTGTTGTTGTTAGAGGCAGAAGAGATTCCTTATTTACACAATTCCTGTTCAAAGTATAGATATACTACTGACGTACATCCTCTGGATTGCTTTGCACATGGAGCTGCTTTTAGGGTACAGATAACCAGTCACAGTGTCGGATTATGTGGCCTTAAACAAGTCACAATTCTCTGTGTTTCAAGAGACAACCCTCTAAAGCGTGAGCAATATTAATCCCTGTAATTCATCTGGAAGTCTTCTGACCCATATGCTAGTCTGTACTCTCATTACTTCAAGCAGAGATCCAAAATGCATTGAAACAAAGTCAAAAGAGACAAAACCAGACTGCCTATTAGTCTGCGGCCAGAAGGAAGTGCTTATTACCATCACGCTTTGGCGATGAGCAACCTGGTCATCCCACTCTCCTCAACCTCCACGTGAAGGCTGTTGGGTCCGATGGCCATCCTAAAGTACACTTACCAAGTGGACATGTAGAAATAACAGCAGTCCTACATAGCTTTTGGCACAACAGCTGCACCTAGCCTCCAAAGCCATTTGCTTGGCCTACCTGCCATGAGTTGGCTTGCTCGGCCAGTCAGGCAGGGTGCAGTAACATGGCGCTGACAGGCCTAGCAGCTGGCCTAGCCTCAGGGCCTCGTCTCCAGGCTAATTAGCATCTGTAAGAGATTCACTCAGCCAGAGAAATATATCCAGGCCCATTGGTTTTCCTGCATACAGCCAGGCACATGAAGCCAGGGGAAAGGAGGCTTCATTAGCTCTCCTACACCCAGAAGCACTGGGGAACTCTGGAAGAGCTAGCTTTGTTTACTACAGATCAGCCGGAGATGTTACCGCTCGCCTAACATATTTTGATGTTTTTCTACAGAATGGTAATGTAGTGGCCTGGTAAAGTAAATCTCAGACCAAGCTAAATTAAACAATCAGTCCATTTATATCTGCAGGCCGTGTTCCAAATGCACCATTAACATATGACAGATACAGCCACAGACATTCTTGTCAAAAATGAATACTCAGATTTTGCTGTTATCCACATGCTCTCACACAGTGCTTTCTCTCACTTTCTGACCTCTTCCCCCTGCTCCCTCCAAATCTGGAACATCTCAAGGACAAGGAGATCAGCTCTGGGCTCTTGTACAAAGGAGGAACATCAACCGCAACTGCAGCGTGGGGGGAGCACTTTCATTGCTTCCCTGGGATGGAAGAAATGTGTTGTTCACTTCATTCTTCCTGTGTGTCTCCAAAGGAACGTGGAACCAGGAAGGATGGGAATAGAAAAAAATGCTTTATCCCTTATTGGACTAGAAGCTGAGAGCTGAAGTTGATCCTGTCCAAAGTCTAATATTAAACTGAGATGACACCTAAGAGGTCACCCAAGTTCTCTCTCATCAGCGTGTACCACAGTGTGTCATACCAACCCTTATTTCTGCAATCACTTGGAAGTGTAACAGTAAACAGTGTAGATAAGAGCACCAGATCTGACCTTTATATTTTAAAAAGCTGCTAACGGTATCTAACAGTTAAAAAACGTGTACAAAGAAGAAAACCTAACAGCTTCATGGACAGGAAACACAAAGGCAAAGTTCTCTAACCTTGGAATCTGCCTTACAAACCCCCAGGCGAGGGAAGGAGATCCCTTACACATCTTCTGATCAAGATGAATAGGCATAGCTCAGAAATAAAATAGCTGCTAAATTCCACAAACACTGCTATTCTAGCGCTGTGAATTTTCAGCTGTTCACCTATATTGTTTTTTTTGCCTGTCTATATGATATTGCAGCATCACAGCATGCTATTGATTTTATCCTTCCTCTTTCTTCCACGTGATAAACACTAGAAGCATTCCCAGTGCCTTTACTTCTACAAACCAGCAGAAATCCATGGGTGGAAAACAGTTTCCTTTAAGGAGGCAGGCAGCAAGACAATTTCTGTAGAATATTTTTCAGGAAATAAAGATGTTAGTACAGAACACTGACAGTAGCAGGCCTATTGATAAGAAAGCACTATTTTAAAAGACAGCCCTACTAGCCATAATAGTTTAGCAACTGTAAACTAGAACTGCTAAAAATAAAATATTTTGTAAGACTAAAACATTTTGTTTCGGCAGGGTAAGCGCACCGGAACAAGTTCTCAACTGGCAGACCCACAGAGAGGTCAATCATTAAACCCATTACCGTCGTAATCTCAGTACTTGGCAAGTATCATCTTGGATAAAGATAAGAGCGAGCTGTTATTTTCGTTCACCCACTCCTCGCCCCGCTCCAGCTCCACACCCCTCCCCGGCCCCACTCACACCCCCACGTGTCGCAGCTGTTGTCTGTCCTGGCCAAAGCCCAGGGCACAGTCCCAGCTGTCTCAGCCTCCCCAGCTCTGCTGCTACCCCCACATCTTCTGCAAACACCTGAGACACGGAAACAGGGCAACTGCAACCCCGCCAGGAGAGAGGGGGAAGTTTTGCTCAGTCCTGAGGTGATGCCAGCTGGAATTTGCATTTGGCCAGCCGGGAGACGTTCTCTACAGGCGTTAAGGATGGCAACAGCTGTGGGGATGTGATTTGCAGAGAAGGTGGTTGTGCAGTCAGAGTCAGGGCACGCAGCAGCTTGCGGATTAATAAACAACCCAATTCCTGAAAGGTGGAATATGCAAAAGGAAAGGCCACAGGAATCAAATTTAGTTACAGGAACGGAGGATTTGAATGATTTGTGTATCACGGGGAAGCCCGGAGTTTGTGTTAAGAGCCTAATGTATCCAGAACACTGCTGAAATTTCTTTTAAACTGTCCATCAAAGCAAAACACCTTTTGTTTTATAGAGGTACTCAGAGGGAACGATGGCACTATTTCCCAGCCTATTTCTTGCTTCTCCAGAAAGGAAAGACACAGCCCTTTAGTTTCAACTGGCTACAAGTAACCCTCTGCCCTCTCGCCAGCAAGCCCCACAGCCAGTCCAACCTACACCAGATCTGCAGTTCTACTCTCAACAAGGGAGTGATCGATCTAGTGGGTCAGGCACATAACTCAAACAGTGCATTTGGAATAAAAGCTTATCTGAAAAAAATCTTATTTACAATATTGCTTGAATGAAATTCCTGCTTTGCTCTGATGCATAATACACTTTAAACCTGGAAACACCTATTCCTGCAGATGACTTGTTTCATTTCGGGCTGGTTTTATCACATCTCAGCCACCCCAAGCTAAACTAAATCACCACAATCACCCAACTGTTTCATATCTTCGACATCCTTTAATTAATGCATGGCAACAGATATAACGCATTCACATGATGCATCAGCTTTGCCACTGTCACAGTCCTTGTCATATGCTCCTGCAGAATCATATTTAGAGATCAAAGTCAGCTCTCTCCTACTCCCAGCCTGGAGAAAACCTGTCGGTACCTCCATTTTCTTTCTTAAATGGTGAAGCCTGAGACAAGTTACTCCTGAAAACAGGACTGGTAACTTACATTTTCATGCAGATTTCTTTTGTCCCACATGAAAGGGACACAAATGAATCATTTCCAAGAGCGAATCTGAGCTGCTCCACAAAAAGGATATGCAATGGAAATAGCATGGCAGGAAACCAATTGTCAGCACATGTGAGCTGTACACATAATGATTATTTGTGATATATAGGAATCCTATTGCGTATTAATATGGAGATACTTCAAAATGCTGATTACTGAGAAGAATTAGTACTTGCATGCAAGTGTAGAAGGAACCCTTTATGAAAAAAACCTGCATTTAATTTTGGAACGTTTTTCCTTATTTCAGATAACAATGGGACACTGAAAAATGAATATTAATAACTTGGTGACAGTCCAAGACATGGCATAATCACTCATGGAAGTGTCACACATTAACCCCAAACAATAATTATTCAAAGCTACATTTATGATCTCTAAGTTAGAAGGTATTTTCATAACCTATCTATATATTCTATACGTATCTATTCATAATTATATATTTAGTTTTACTTAGATACTGTCTCGATCCTGTCTCCATATGCATTTGAACTTAGTCACACGTTCAGCCTACAGTTGCTGCTAAACTGCTTGCACCCAGCTTTGTAATCCTGCCATTCTTCAGTAAAGATGATCTTCTTGTACACTTTGGGCAACTAAATCATCTCACAATTAACTAAAAACATTAATAAAAATTAGAATTGCTAAGTTTACTCTAGCCAAAAGAGTCATACGACCTGTCCCTAGAAACATATTGTATAAAGTCAACAAGCAGATGTTTTAATAACAGGAAATTTAGTAACAATATATGCTTGTTGAAGAGGCTGTATAAATGCAGATTTAATGTCAATGCAAGAAAGATAATGAACGTCAGGTTGTTCACCAATTATCCTTTGAGATGTGAAATCAAAAATCAAATCTTTCACTTATGTGTGCACCCATATTAGTGCCATTTGCCTATAGCTCCTAACAAAGGTGTTCCATTACATTCCCAAATTCTTCTCTCATATTTCCTAAAAACTCACTATAGACCTCAGTTTACAATTCAATAAATTCATATATTTTAGAAGAAAAGTCACTTAGAAATCTTTTTTTGGTGTAAAAAATAAAAGCAATCATCTGAATCTTACTTTAACAATTTATTTCTCCCAGCTTTCAATCACTTTTCATACTCACGGAGTAACTGGGAAAGTTCTTCCTGCTATGGATTTATTCTGTTTTGAACAGGCAGCGGTATGTCCAGACACAATGAGCCATTCTTCAGTTGAGCTAAGACCAGTTCTTTTTCTCGTCACAAACAGGGTGTCCAAGGAAATAACTTCTCACTCCTGAACCTTTTGCGACACTGTCTTATCAGCGACAAAAATCTTTTGCTGCTAGCATGACTGCAGGCTACAGATTATATACAAGAAAGGGATCTGGCAATAATTTTGCCAGTTTAAAACTTCCTTTGTGAAAATTTTTATGAAATACATATATATATTCCTTTAACTATAGGTAACAGTCAAAACAAAAATCTAAAAAATAAACTTATGGATTTTAAGCACAAACCACAAAGAGACTGAGAAGAAAGTTCGTCTAGCGTCAGTCTTGAAAAATAAAAATCAAGACTGAATTAAGAAAGGAAGTATGCTGCCATATCTTTTTATCACAATTCTAGACAGTATGGAGTGAAATGTGTTTAGGCTATTAAAATACAAATATTATCACTTCAAAGCAAGTTAGTTAAATCAACCGCCAAGAAGTAATTTACATGGAATAGTTTATGCCTATTTGTTCATAGCAGGAAATAGACCTGCACATGTATATAAACAATTTAGATAGTTCACCATAACACCACTCAACAGCCAAAGCAAAAAAGTAGAACTATCAAGGGACAGAACACAACTCGTGCAGCCTGGAAACCCATCACATGCTTATTGTAAGGCTATGAGCAGGTGACTTAAACCAAGATCCACAAATGTAAGCGTTCCTATTTATGTAGTGCTTGTTTAGGCATACAATTTCCCAGTGTATAAGTCCACAGAAGCTTGGGATTTAGGAGCTAAATTTACAGAAATATTTCAGTCCCTCCGACTGCCTCCTCTATGGAACATGAATAGAAACACTTACCTAGCTCGCAAGAGCATTCTAGGAGCAAGCATGTTAAAGATGACAATTTGCTGAACTGCTCTGGTAATGGTCACTCTTACATGAATACCTAAACACTGAACTTATCCACTCTTCAAAACAAGTTTAGTTAGAAGACATGAAACACGTAGCAATGTATTAATTCTGTTCCAGTTAATTAAAATGACTAATTTTCAAATGGAATGAAATTAAGATCTCTTCCAAGCATGTTAGGCTTCACAATGCAACCCTTAAGCCTAAAAATAGACTGATTGTCAGTCAGCCAGAAATTCTGCATGCATCCAGAATCTCCTACGCTGCACTTGCCAGGAATGTCAAGACTTCGAAAAATCACGTATATTGTAACAGTGAAGACAAACTAATCTGTAACACAAGCACACAATGTGCAATCTCTGATTATTCATTGTTGTGATGCCTAGCAGTGTCGCTGCAGCTAAGCTGCCTTCTGTGTGGCCATTTTAAACCCAATTTGAGCAAAATTTCAGCTAAACGTGCATGCCATGTTGTACATGCCTTAAAAACAGTTTAAGGTGTTTGGGTTTTATGACACTCATTAGCAACTTAAATTGAGCGGGAAATGGACTGTATCTTTTAAGAGAACAGAATTTCATACTGGTTTGGCCCCTGAGAGCCATGGGCCCCACTGCATATCTGTATGGTCACAGACTGCAGTAATGAGCACTCCCCCAGGACGTGTTTGAATCAGCTATACTCTCTTCTGGTGAAATGAAAACCAGGGTTCATACTCCTATTTTTGCCTCAGTTATTTATCAGTTAATGCTATTTTCAAAAGGCAAATAGCTTCTAGACAGCATCTTACATCCACTCATTGCTTGATCACCAGGTACCCATGTTCATATCCCTCCACTCATGGCTCAATTTCAATTATTCAATAGCCAGTCCTTCTGCAATGGTTTGTGATGCTCCTGCTGATCTAGTCACTCACTCTCTCCCCTCCCATCTTGTTAGAGCAGTTGAGAAAGCACTCTGTAAAGACAGTGCTAGTCTGAAAATATATCATCTTTAGGCCTTTTTGTTCCTTAGAAAATTTAAATGGTTTTATCTCGGAAAAATGTCAAGATTGAATGCTTTTCAAACTTGTCCTAGCTGTTAAGGGACAAATCCAGCTTGCTGTAACACTCCTTCACATAGTGAACCTTACCCAAGCGCACACAAACTAGAAAGCAGCAAGAGGAAGGGAAGTGTTGGTGGCAGCGTTTCGAGAAGAGCCCAGAATTAACAGCAAGCAAACAGCTTGTAGCATTCACGTTTTGCTTTGGTGAGTTCAGCCAAGCACCAGAACTTCAAGTCATACTGTCTCTGGAGATGCAAAGCCAAGTGTGGAACGAAACAGGAGGGGAAAAACAAACAAGAAAAAAAAACAAGTAACAGACATCACCATGTGAAAAAGCATTCTGCTTCAAGCTGCTTAAGATACAGCATCAACTGTAAACTACACTTCCAAGAGGGAGCTTTATTCTTCTCACAATTCATAATGAATTGATTAATGGCTAAAGCCCCAACAATCGTGAACTTCTAGGTTGTTTTACTGAAGTATTCCCAATCTGTATGAAGGCTCCGCCACACTAGTTGGATCAGACATTTCTACTACAACTGAACGCACGTACGGTAGCCTTCAGCTGCTAGTAAATTAAAATCGGTGACAGCAAAAAAAAAACAACCCACAGTGTTTCCTTAAGTTATTTGTATCTTTGCCAGAGAACACCCTATGAGGGTATCATAAACATGCTGGCACGCCTTTAGGGTAAACTCACTACTGCCATTAGGTACAGAGGTAATACACCTCTATAACAACTTCTGTCTCAATTTATTTCAACAATGAAGCAATAAAGCTTGGTTCTCAAGGTCCACTTGGGTTTTTTAATACATCTAACTTTCTGATTATCAGCTTTAAGGAGAACAGCCTAAGTTGTTGATGGTTATCCAGACCCAACGGGAATCTGAGCAACCTGGCCTGACCCCACCTCTGACCCTGCTTTGAGCAGGAGGTTGGCTGAGAGACCTCTTCAGGTTCCTTCCACCTGAATTAAGTAAATGTTCAAAGGCTCCAGTTAGCTGTTAATTTTCTAAGACAAAAAGTGGTAACAAAAATCGGTGTTTTTCTTAACAAAATTTGCCATCCAATGATGAAGTAGCTGCATCCTGCACATACAGTAGTTGGGTCTAGTAGCTTTTTTGTTCCAAAACAAGTTAATTTTCCTCAAATAGTTCAAGTCATTCCTAACACTTGCAAGAGAAGAAGTTTGTGAGATTACTGCAGGATGCAGGGTGAGGCAGACCAGTAGTCATCAGTGCTCCAAACCTGGAGCACAACTGAGATGTTGTCACATGGGATAAATATACTAATGACACTTCTGCATGTACATTTGCCTATTATCTACACATCACCAACTAGTAAGTTATCAAACATTAGTGTATTTACAGAATTGTGCAAAAAGCACTGAGTGTAATATTTTTATTATATATATATATAGGAGGTACATGTTTATACTTGTGTATAACTTTGTAAATTACCCAAACAAGGATTCAAATAAGAAATTCTATTGTGCTGTAAGCACCATAGTTACATCTCAGGTTTCTCTTACTGCTCTAAAGGCAAAATAATTTAGTTCTGAAGACATATCGGTAAGTTATGGATGCCTGTAACAACGAGAGCAAATGCATCATCACAATTTTCAGTATTAGTATCAAGGATTAATAAAAAGATGGGGAATTTTTTGCAAAAACACTAAAGATTTGTAACGATGCTTCAAAATAAATTATCAAAGAAATGATAGGGGAGTATCTGAGAGGTGAGGATTCAGAAAAAATCACTTACCTCACTTAACCATATGCTCCATCAGCCATTATGATTTGCTGTGGGAAAACATCATTTAAGAAAAAAATCTCCAAATGTGCATGCCCCAAACCACTTAGTCTAAGAAGGACAGGAGTTAAACAAAGGACCCAAAGTTAGCCACAGTTTTAAAATTATGTGTCTGGATCCCTTCCTTATGGGAAGCTTTCCAGAACTTAAGCTAAACAAAAAACAACCTTTCCCCTTTCGCCAAGCATTGCTAGAACAAGAACCAGAACCCTAAGTTTTAAATACAAAAAAATCCCTGAGCAACTAGGGCAGGCAGAACAAAAAGCACATCTCTCCCTATGTTCATTGTGTCCTTGGCAGACCAGCCCGCGCTTCCAGCCAACTCTGCTGCTTTCTGAATGGTGGCAGACTCTGCTCCATTACCCCGAGTTCCTGGGAAGCTCTTCGTGTCCCTTCCAAGGCCTGGCTACCCACTCCTGGCTCCCCTCTGAAGCCCCACAGCCTCCGGACGAGTCCTGGGCATCGTCTCCGTCTGCTGCCCCTTTGCCCCACTGCGCAATCCCTCATTGCCTCCATGCCTAAGCAAGCTCTCAGAAGGATAGAGCCATTTCCCCATCCTCATTGAAGATCCACCACATTACAATGTTTGTTTACCACTATTTATTTTGTTAGTTTAAAAAAATATATATTTTAGATAAAGGATCAAACCACTAGTTCACTTAAACCAGTACCCTTACCAGCACCAGCTGAAGCAGAAGCAGTTGAGAGAACCCCACGGCACAGCAATTCAGAATAGAAAATATATCTGATTACAACACAAATGTTACTGTCAGAGTGAAAGAATGAGGTCCATTAGGAAACCTTTTAAAAGGCAACAAGTGGGCATAACAAGAATTAATGCCAGGAATATAGCAACAAAAGATTCAGTTTAGAATCAGTAAGAGTCATTACGGGAATCAGCTTTTAAATGAAGACATTTTCTGACTCTCAGAATATTCCACAAAACCATCCGATCTTGAAATATATTTAATTAGTAGTGTTTAGTTTTCATAACTGTCAAAAGTACCATGTCTATGCTGTATATCAGAAACCAGGTAAGAAGAACAAACACTCCCTTTTAAAAGTTGAGCCTATCCTCGTGAAGACCTTATCTTGTTCTTACAGCTGGAAGCCATTCCAGATTTTGAGGCCTAGCGTTAATAAATCTTCCAGCATCCTTCCAATTCAATTCATCAAGGATATTCAAGCTCTTCTTGGCTTTTTCCTCTGTAGGATGTTCGTGGGGCGAAGACCAAAGTTAAAAGCTAGATTTCCATTATGTACTAAGATAGAAGCAATTCCATTACATACTGAGATAGAAGCGATCCCTTGCATCTTTTAGCAGTGGAATGTTAACGATTTCTTTTTACATTATTTGTGAGGAAAAAAAAATCTCATGCTGTCTTATATGTTCATTTACATCACTATTCGTAGCCCAAACTAGACATAGCATTAAAAGTAGGTACTTTCTACAAGCAACAGATTACCAGGAACAAAAAATACTTATTTTTAGAAATGGGTACCCCTATTGGACAGGGCAGTCATAACTCCTACGGCTTCTATTTTTCCAGAAGCAACAGGAACATCAAATCCAGATTTCCAGCCGAGATCCCTTACCAGTCTCCTCCCAACTGTCCTATAACAGAATTGCAGCTTCACCTGTGCAAACTTCAGGTAGGTTGTGACCTTATGCACCTTCTAATTAACTTTCTTTTCAAGATAAATTCTCATCGAAGTTCCTCACCCAAGCCTCTTGTTTTTTAGTGACCTCTAAATCCTCAGTAATTCTGCAGTACTCCACATGAGGTAAAGCGTTCTGACCTTGACATGGAGCTCTATATGACAGCAGATTCCCAATCCATACAGGGACAGCATCACGTCTCCCTTGTTATTCTCCACTTCAAATCCGAGGCTTCGTGTAGTTTGTTTTATGAAGCTTGTCTTTTGTCTTATCTGTCTTCTATGACATGCAGGTCTCATTCCTAATTTCAAGCCAACTGTTTTAAGACCAAATGAAAAGTCAGCTCCAATGACTGCTTTTCTGGTGTCGAACCAAAAGCCTGTCATTTTTCTCCAGTTATTGACTTCTATTAGTTTCAAAGTTCCTCAATCTCCTCCCTTGTCTCAACAAAACACTAATATCTGCAATTACTTGCTGCATTAGGCAGAGCATTGCTAGCAAGTCAAGGGAAGTGATCTTCCCCTTCTGCTCAGCACTGATGAGCCACAGCTGGATGGAGTATCAAGTCCAGCAAAAGGGCAAAGAGGTGAAGGTACTGGAGCATCTCTCCTGTGATTAAGGGCTGAAGGAGCTGGAACTCTTCAGCCTAGAAAAGAGGTGACTCAGGAGGATTTTATAAATGTCCATCAATACCCAAATGGAAATGCCAAGAGGATGGTGCCAGGCTCTGCTCAGTGGTGCCCGGTACTGGGACAAGAGGCAACATGCACAAACTGGAACAGGAGCAGTTCTGTCTGAACATCAGGAAGCACTTAATATGTTGGTGATGGATACCCAGCACAGGTTGCCCAGAGAGATTGTGAAGTCTAATTCCTTAGAGATCTTCAGAAGCTACGTGGACGTGGTCTTGGACAACCTGCTCTGGGTGGCTCTGCTAAGAGAAGGGGGTTGGACCAGACGACCTCCAGAGGTCCCTGCCAACTTCAGCCATTGCAATTCTGATCTTCAGTGTCTAATCTCCTTCAGACCATTAGTATGTTTAATTCTGAGTTGTGGGCTTGCTAAGCTTTCATCCACGTTTAATTCTACTAGCTTCCTTTTAGTAGGAATATTCAATCCACAGCAATATTTTGCCTCTAACAAGCAAACGCTGCTTTTCACAAGGAATGGCTTTTGATCGATCTTTCTTTCTAACCACAACTACAAAACATTCAAAAGCATATAAATCAAAGGGCCAGTAAGCCAGGGACACTATTGCCGATTTCAGAAAACAACTTCAGAGATAAGGTTCAAAGCTCTTCTCTAAGGTGTCAGTGACAGGACCCAAGGAAACATCATAGAGCTATGAGGGGAGGGTCAGGCTGGGCGTTAGGGAAAGGTTCTTCACCCAGAGGGTGGTCAAGCACTGGGACAGGCCCCCCAGGACAGTGGTCACAGCACTGAGCCTGCTGGAAGTGAAGAGGCGTTTGGACGACACTCCAGACATAGGGTCTGATTTTGGGGTGGTCCTGTGTGGAGTCAGGAGTTGGACTCAATGATCCTTGTGGGTCCCCTCCCTCCAGCTCGGGATGTTCTGTGGTTCTATGAAACTGGAAAATAGGGTAAAGGATCTTTATCTTTAAAAGTAGAAAGGGGACCTCAGAAAAATCACAGACCTGCAAATTTGATTTCAAGTACTAAGCACAACACAACTGAACTACAGGATTGTCCAGAATTAGTATGATCAAAATAGTCTATTTAATGACTTGGTTAGGTGACTGTAACAGAGGTTGCTGTCTCCACTGTGAACACCTAAAACCTAATGACTGCCACGAACAAACCTACACAAACAGCAAAGCCAGTGCGAGATAAGGGTATGCAGCCAGTAACTCTAACTGAATCCTAACGTTTTAGTTACTGCAGACCACCTGCCAATAGCCAGGTTGTACAAAAAGGTATTGGTAACACAGCATCAAGTCATAAGGACGTATCATATACAGTTCTGACTCAAATGTGTACCAGAACAAGAAACAGTAAGTATTTTGTTAACAGTAAGTACGCCGATTAAATCGGCAGGTGGACATTCTACAAACTGCAAATACTTTCTTAGCTGGATCAGAAAACAAAGTTACCTTGAAAGAAAATGAAGGCAGGCTTAAAAGCATCAGATGGAGTGGAATTAAGTTGCGTGCAAAGCACCATTCTGCCTGTAAATAATCAACCATAGAAATCTGTAATGGAAACCAACTATTAAGGAGCATTACAACAGAAAAGGATCCGTGGAAAGGCACAGCACTGCAAAACTGACAGACGAAGCTTTTATTCTGCTTAGCATTACAAATGCCTCAACCTGTTTCGAAAAGCACATCTCCAAATGACATAGAACAACTGAAAGAAGTCCAAAAGCAGCTACACAAAAATGGAGAGAAGTCTCGAAAACACAGCCTAATGAAAGATTTAAATAGCCTTGGTCAGTCCTTGTGGGAGTGAAAGGAGACAACGTAAACAGAGGACTGCTGTGAAAAAAGCAAGAGAATAAGCCTTCCTACAGAAATGCAGGAGCTGAAGCTACAGAAAATTTAGATTTATGCTAGTTTCTAGAAGAATCTAGCCCAACTGAGCACCTATACAGATTGACTAACAAGACTGGGGAAATTCTTTGTGGATTTTTTTTCTTAATCTCAAACTGCATTCGAGTAGAGGACCAGAAGAACTCTCAAATCCCTTCTAGCCTTCTCTTCCACGATTCCATTATCAGATTTTGTTTCCTGAAGAAAACAAACATTTGTAGATATGAGAGAAAAGGGATCTGGCTCAAACAGATCCAATGCGTAGATGAAAAGATGCCTGCATTTGAAGTATTCATAATTTACTGTTAGGGGGTTGAGATGCAATGAAGAGAAAAAACAGCTGTGAGAGCCAGTGAAGATGCTGATGATCTGGCAAGACAAACACAAGAACAGAATGAAATAGACACACCTATGGGAGTTGTTTTTGTAACATAGTATTTTATTACTACCCAGACTTCCTTTATATATTTCTAAAACCAAGGTTCGGTGTGCTGCTGATTCACATTTTGCACGATCATTTATTTGTTTTTGAACACATTCTGTACGTTAAGAGTTGTTTGATTAAGGAGTGCAGCTCTGCTTTGAGGACAGGCAGTCTACACCTCTCTTATCTTCTGGTCAATGCAAATGAATATTCCTGAGGGAGAACAAGGCTTCAGCACCAGTAATTTCAGAAACATTTGTTTGGTAAGAGGGAGGTAACCCAAAACCTCTTCTTTTGTTTTAAAGACTGTTCCAATATTTGCTGTATTGCATTTCTTTGCAATAAGCCACACATCATGAAATGTGAGAATAAAATGAGAATAACATAGGAAACTGAACTGAGTCAAACATTTGTTAATTTTTCCCCTCTATGTGGGGAAAAATTTTATTTTATTTTATTTATTTATAATATTATATATTTATATATTTATATAAATATAATATATTTATATATTTATTTATAATATAATATATTTATTATTTATTTATATTTTATTTTATTCCATGGGGAATAAAAATCAAAACCAAAATAATGCACTTAAAGCAAAGAAAGCCTCTGTGATTTAAGGAAACTAAGTTGAAAGTATTAATCTCTTTCAACTCCACATAAAAAAAACTTCAATTTCCAATTCAAGTTTTCCTAGTGACAAATCATTAAGAATCAAACTCTTTGTAGAAGTTTAAATAAAGAAAATATAAACCTGTCTTTTAAAAACTTTAAATGACGACCTGCACATTAGTAGCTGGTTGGTAGACTTTCTCCACCTTCTATTTCAGGCAGCTTTGTGTACCAATGAAATACCCAGGAACAGGACTTCCAGGACATCAAGGAAGTCCAGAAATGCTCCTACTATCTAGAAGTGTTTCCTCTGGAGCTGGATCTGTATTTATGTACTCTATGGAAACCGCATTTCATTGTATTTACCTAGTTCAAGTAGCAGGGAGATCTGAAGTTTCACTAACGATATATCTTTCATTACTGCAGCCAAAATCTCCAAATAGCCTATGACATTTAAAGGGTAAAGCTGCTAGTCTCCTTTTAGAAATTAAGTCACCCCCTCCCCATGGTTTAACCGGAGAGCATGATGCAAAGATCAGGAAAAAACAAAAACCACTAACTGCATTTCTAGAAAAAGTACCAACAACCAAGCTACAGATACAAGCTGATCAAGTCAGAAGGCTTTCTCCCTACTCTCTTCCCTTTCACATTTTACTTAACCCTCTTCTCAGTTTTTGCTATGCTAATCTGTCGGACTGTTGACAAAGGGACAGCAAACATGCAAGGATTCTTATTTAAGAACTTAGATATCCCAAGCAAGGAAAATCATCTCAAAATGCTACTTTACAAGGATCCTAAAGGAAATGAGAGAAATTCTGGCACGTGCTCTGATACCATTATGTATTTGGGAGAGTTAATTAAGCCTTTGGAAAAGAACAGGAGCATTGAAAACTTTTGGGAGTAGTAGGCTCTTATTGATACAGTTCCACATTTATCACCACAAAAAGAAGGAAAAGAGATGCAACAACTTCTTTCCTGCCTGAAGCCAGAAGGGTCTTCCTCTGCCCAAGCTTCGTTTAGAGGTTGACCTGCTGGAAATATTTATAGCAGACATGAATACCAGAAAGCACTGGAACACTAACTACGTGACAGATGAATATCACCAGTTCAAATTCAAGAAAAACGAACAAGCCACCCACAAACTGGAGAGCACGGAAATGCACGGCAGTCCACTGATGAGAGGTCAAGGCACCAGTGTGCTACTGCAAGACAGGAGAGGCAGGTAGCAGGCTGAAGGAAAACAGTAAGGAGTTGCACAAATTGAGAGGAACACAACCACTGCCAGGTTCTCAGAGTGAAAACCGAAGATCCAGCCTGTGTGGGTACAGGAGGATAGCTGAGTTCAGTCCGCAGGACAAAGCGAGCCCACAAGAGATGGGTGAAGGTTGTGAAAGTGTCACAGTCTTAGGGCTGTAGGAGCTCTCTTCTTCACTCAGCATCCAATTTTCACTACGTGTATGAGAAATTATCTTGAAGAAACTCAAATTTATGCCCAGGCTGACTGAAGCAGCTGACCAATTTCAAACGTACAAGCATAGCACGAGCTTACTCTCGCTAAGAAACAAAAGGAAAAAACAAAAAGTCCATTGTGTGCTTCCATTTTTGAGAGGGGAAGGGGATCAGAAATGGATTGAATGGTAGAGGAACAATTAGCCCAATTAATACTATAACGAAGACCCCATCTTTGGAAATGTTTGAGTGGCTTAAAGTATTGTTCAAGTACTAAAAACTTAAAAAGCAAAACCCAAACATAGAGTAATGTCTGTGGCCTCAGACACAGCAAACAGGCTATTAGATACTGCAGGTAGAAAGATTCATAGAAAAGTAAATTGGGATTATTTCAAGGCTGATGGTCTTAGGTATCTTAAGATGTTTTCTTAAGGGAAAACATCCAAGTGTTTGTTATCCAAAACCAAGTTCCTTCTACTCCGATAATCCCTCGCATCAGAGGCAAGCCAGCAGCATGCCCTTGCTGCTACAAAGGCTAACAGTATCCTGCCTGCATTAGGCACAGAACTGCCAGCAGGTTCAGACGGTCTGCTCAGCACTGGTGAGGCCACACCTAGAGCGCGGTGTCCAGTTCTGGGCTCCCCAGTACAAGAGAGACCTGGGCATACTGGAGAGAGCCCAGCAAAGAGCCATGGAGATGAAGGGACTGGAGCATCTCTCCTGGGAGGAAAGGCTGGGAGAGCCGGAACTGTTCCACCTGAAGAAGAAAAAGTTCAAGGATCCCTCTTTGCCTGTAAATACCCGAAGGAAGGGTAGAAAGAGGACAGCCAGGCTCTTTTTAGTGATGTTCAGTGACAGGACAAGATGCAACAGGCACAAACTAGAAAACAGGAGATGCCAACTGAACACTAGGAAGCCATCTTTTATTGTGCAGGTGATGCAGCACTGGCACGGGCTGCTCACAGAGGCAGCGGAGTCTCCCTCCTTGGAGATCTTCAAAAGCCACGTGGACGTGGTCCTGGGCACCCTGCTTTGAGTGTCTCTGCTTGAGCAGGGGCTGGACCGGATGCCTCCAGAGGTCTCTTCCAGTCTAAACCATTCTGTGATCCTGTGAAGACTTTTCAGCCTGTTACAATTAACGAGACAGATTCCTTCAGGTGAGCATCAGAAAACTAGGACTTGCTCCTGTGAGTCATTCCTTGAACTCCAAGCCCAAAATTTTGCCATTGGAAAATAAGGTGCTGGCAGAGCAGACAAAGCCACCGTTTGCTGCAGGAAAAGGATCACTGTTGAGCCTTTAATGAGAGATTTCTGCCTTATATCGAGGCTATCATCCATTCTTTGTCTCTGCCTCCTCAATGCTCTTGGCATCTAAAGCATCCAACAACCACTGTCCATCCGGCAGGAGTCCCATGCTGGGATCCTTCAGGCTCCCTCTAAGAGATGAAGCACTGAGTTTCTCTAGCAAATCTAATCAATGTTCTCCCTTGCAAAAGATTTCCCATGGCAGTGAATCCTTAACTGACCACATTGACAGTTCAAGGATTGTCTGCTGAAGTTACCCAACGACAAAGGCTAAGTACTCAAAGATAAGAGATGAATGGGTCAGGAAAACAATAAATACACAAAGTCCAGAATTCAAATACTAATTCTGTTTGGGTTGTTTGGTCTCCTCTTGTTGCACTCCATCTTCACTCAGCTGCCAAATCAACCATGAGTTGCAAGAGTTACCTATTAATCACTACACACTACCATTCTTAATCACGTTCGCACACAAGGACACAAACATTGCAAGAATTTTCCCTCCCAAGGAGAGCAAAGGAAAGTGACCTACACAGGTTGGTCAGGCACCTGTTCAGTCACTTGATCTAATGCCATTTCAAACATGTCATCACTGTTAATGTCGTGTGACATGGCAACTGAAGCAGGGCCATCAAGAATAAACCAGATGTTCTGCCACCATGTTCCTGGGTGTTTGTAGATGGCAAAAGAGTAAGAGCAATTAAGACATAAGAACAATTTGTTGACATTTTCACTCTTCCCATGAGAAAAAGATAGACATCAAATCAAATTGTGATTGTAAAATAATGGAGAAATACACCATGGATCATCAGATAATGACTTCATTTCACAATGTACACAAGCACCCAGTGACCATTCTGATAAAAGATATGTTAACTAGTACCCAGTGCTGACCCAAAGAACAAATTTCCAAGAATCTCTCAGCAGGCATTAACTATATCTAGTTAATTCCTAAAATGGAAAATGCAAAAGTTTGCATCTTGCAGAAGATGCAAAAAGAATTATTTTACTTCATTGATTTTGCTTATCAACACAAGCAGGTGATGCTAGTCAGGAATGGACGTATTAGACATAACAGCATTACTTTTACATTGCCCATTTTACCAAGTTTAGAAAGCATCACATGCATCATGAACTGTTAAAATACCTTTTTTCCTACTAACAGCAACAGGTTGATCACCTACCATAAGAACTGGACAGCAATAGCATCCAATTTAAACATGCATTCTAAATGATTTATTTCATCCTTTATACTTTAGTTCTCCTTTATATAATGATAGCATTTAGGAGCAGAGATCATTTCATTTAGGAGCAGAAATCATTTCATAGTCTTGAGGTACTTGCACTTCTACACTGCAAAGGGAAGGTCTTTGCAGGATCTTAGAAAGACGCATTGAGTAATTACATTTTGTGTCAGCAGTGTGTTGCTATTCAAACTAAACTCAGTCTGTTTCTAGGTGCCTTAGACTCCTTTCAGATCTTTCTAATGTTTAGCTGAATCGTCTCACAGACACTAATTGCCCAAACATGAAGCATGGAAAAGTGCCAGAGAAAAACTGGCTCCTAAAAGACACACACTTTATATCAAAGCAACATCAGAATAAAGCTTTTTGTCAACCTCCTTTTCAGAAGCCACCTATGGAACCAGGGTTTGCTTTCATACCCTTTGGAAAGGATTAGAAAGCCTTCGACATTTCAGTTTGCAGATATCCTGCCTGGATGTAGATGTTGTTATATCACACGTTCACATAAAACAGTAAAGAAACAACGAAGAAACCCTTGGCTTCTGATGGAGGTCTGACAGCATCTCGGCAGCAAGTCCCTTCCATTCTCCTACAGAGCTCCTTCGGTCCCATTCATACTGTATTACATTCACATAGACCAGTTCTAATTTTGTTCCCATATAATCTAGTAATAAGTTGCTGTATAGACAATTCTTCGTAAATCAGTCACATTGCTTACACGAATTTCCAAGCAAGTCTTCCTATCTAACTAATGTAGTCATCAGCTGAAAAAACAGCTGCCTCAAGACATGACATTCATGGAATAAATATCCTATGCTTAAAGAATGTACCTCCAACACGTACTGATCAGATTTCTAGAGCAGCACGATCATGTGGAGGGAGAACCAGAGGAGCTTGGTCTTTCTTTACTATCAGAGACAGAGAGAGCATTGCTGATCAGAAAGAACTACCTACATCTTAGAGGGACAAGGAAAAAAAAAAGTACAGTTGTCTCTACAGTTTTTCTTAATACATCAAAATACATTTGCCAAAAGTTTCATCTGACATCTGTACACCTTAAAAGAGGTATGCCAGAATCTTACTAGTTCTCCCTATACTCGCACCATCTCATTCGTACCTCAAGAAGTCCTTGAAACATTTCATAGATTATGAGAAGCTTGACAGAAGAAAAGCTTCTCTACAGAAGCAGTAATAAAAAAAAAGAATCACAAAAAAATAGCCCTCAATATCATAGCCAGAAGACTGTGATTAAACAGGGTTGATGCCACAGTATACGTGAAATGGGGCATCAAAAATGGATACCATGGTGGAGGCTTCCCTCAGAGGGGGAACTCCTGATGAACTGAGAAGCCTGAGACTTACTAAGGACTTTCCAGGATGTGGGACTTAAAACATCACAGACACTCCCAAAAAGGTCAGAATACCAAGAAAAAGACACCCATTTACATGACTGTTGTTTATTTAAAGTTATGCATTACTTGTACGCATTGTGGATTTTCATGTAAGATGATCTCTTAATAAAATACATTACTCACTCTAATCATGCACCGAAATATCCAGAGCCTCCTTTCGCAAGCCTACTGACTTCACAGTTCCTGTTGTGCCTGTGATTAGTAGTGACTGCAAACTGCTCAGCACTTGTCTATATTAAGTATTTCACATTTCATTTCCAGCTTTGAAGATGAACACCATGCTACATTGTTCACGGTACTTGCATGTTCTTAAAAGACAGACAGAGGAAAAACTGCTTCCGTACCATATAGTCAAATTCTGTTAGGAAGTAGGACATGGAAAGCTCCATCACACTCAGGTCAGATTAAAGATGGGCGTCACAGCCAGCCATTCACAATTTATTTTCTTATTACTTATCCACTTCTCTTAAAACATAATGAAGTGTAACTTTCAAACAGCAGAGTTGGAAATTTAACATCAGAACTGCAGGTTTGACAGCTAAAAACTATGCCACCTATCTACAAGTAAACATGACTTTTTTTTTGCACAATTGCCCTAAAATCTCCAAGTAATCCAACCATTCTGAAAAGTAAGTCTCCTACACATCATTTCATGGCATATAACAAAAGAAGGAATTTGTTGTTTGTACACTGAAGACACATTTGTCTTCAAATGCAATCGGAAAGCAAGTCAGAAGTAAAAACAACTTGAAATATCAAATACTGCCTCTGATATCTCTTTATTACCCAGCCTGGATTCCACCTGTTTCTACTAACTTAAAGATGCAAGACACATTTTCTCTTGTAGTCTTTGTCTTGTGTTTCTCCCCCACCCCTTTTTATTATTGGTATTACTTTTTCCTCAGAAAGAAAGACGGGAAAATAGTTTAATACTTGTTGCCTAACACAGTCTCCTCATACCAAAGTAATTGTCTCAGTTGTTTCATTTCATGTTAATTGAAAGGATCCTAGTACACTTGAGTTAACAAGGCTAAATCTGTGCAATTTCAAGAAAACTTGACAATACTGGGCTATCATGGAACAGAAGAAGATTAAAGAATAAAAATAAAGCTTTTGTGGTTAGCCCAGATCAGAAAACTATACTGCATGAAGTCACCTCAAAGAAATGCTGCGCTGTAATAGCCATTGAAGCAAGACACCGAAAGGAAATGGCTAGCATGCTTACGACAACTGGAACGATCCAGGATCGTGTTCACATTAAGGAAGGCTTCAGTTTCATAGAACAACCTGCTGTTGTTGATCCTGCTCTAAACAGGAAGGGCTGGACCAGGAAACACTTCCCAACTCAGCTATGTCATGATTTTATGGTCTCATATATTCCCAGTAAAGGCATTTTACCTGCAAAACCGATCAGCTTTCTAAGTTTGTTAGCATTTTTAATAAAGATACTACATGAAACTTCTTATGTTAATGGATTTTAAAATGAAGTTCATATTTTTTAATATCCTTCCTTTTTATTTACATCCAGCTTCCCTTAAAAGAAAGGGTATACAAGCAGGCTTTTCTGTTTGTTTGTTGGTTTGCTTTAAAGTAACGTGCACCTGTATAAGGGCCATGCTCTTTCATCTCTTCACCATCTTTTAGCTCCAGCCCAGGCACTTCATACACCACCACTTGCAGTTCTGCAGGCAAAACGGACTTGCATGATTTACAGCCAACAGTTCCATTAAGGGCAATGAAACGACTGTTTGCTGAACTTGCCATTATTACTCAAGTCTGTCTCAAGCACAACAATATTTCAAAGAATAAAAGTATGCAGAAGCACGCTCTTAGAGAAAAAAAGTTGACTGCAATATACAGAATCCTTGCATATAAGCCCTCTATCACAGGCGCAACTGGTTCAGTTCAGTCAATGCCATACAACCAGAATTTTTAATCAACTCTTATTAGCAGCTGTCTTTGCCAGAAGCTGAAGACGAGCACAGCTTTCACTGAACTCTTCTAGGTACAATTTATTCTGCCATTTCATTTTGTAGGGAGCCTGATTTATTTGACAACGATAGTTTGTTGAGGTAATAAACCATGCAGCAATGATACCATGACTCAGAGCTCATTTGCTAGCAGTCAAGTTGCTTGGCAGCATGACAGGCAGAGTAATGTGCCTTGAAGAAGTATCTATATAAATGCTACAGCTTTCAAGGATTATCAAGCAAATGTGCTGCCCAGAAAACATGACTTTACACTCACTACCAATTCTCTTTTGTTTGATTAATTGTGCCCAGCTTCACTTCAAGCACAAAGATTACAAAAAAATTGAGATCTATGAAAGCCAAAAAGCAACAGCTACTCAGTACCAACAGATTCCTCACGCACCCAGCCATTTTACATTACTGCTTCTTTCCAACAAAAGACTCCTCTCTCTGCTTATAGAAGTGATGTACACAGAGTGAAAAAAGCTACCTATCAATTTGGTTTAGGGAAGCAAGAGAACTCTTTCAATTAAACATCAATACTTGATCTATAGCTACTTCATAAAACCGAAGTCCAGAAATTTTTCACCGATTTTCACCTCAGGTGTGATGGACGCTCTGCATTCCAGCAACATTGTTAACATGCCTGTTCTTCTGAGAACTCCTTTCCTTCAAGGACATCAGCAATCAAGTCAGAAATAAAGAGGTTGGAAATTTTAAACACGCTAACTTAGACTCCTCTCCCTGGAAATACATATTTTATCAGGATTTGTTGTAGTTGCACTGAGACAGCCTATGTCTCCTCTGCACCGATGCAACTGAAGACCTAAATGCAACACGACTACAAGACTTGAAAAATTATTCATATTGCTTTGCAGTTGGTCATCTTTACCAGCCTATTTTTAAGCGCCAAACTTCACAAAGCTGCAGACACTTTATAATTTCTGTCCCTCCTTCTTCCTCCTGATATATAAACATCAGGGGAAAAAGAAAACTAAATGTACTTAGTCATCTAAAAATAAATGAAAAATTTACACACATTAAAGATAACAATTCCAGTTCTAATTTTCATTTAATTTCTGTAATCACAAAAGTATGATCAGCAAAGGCCTTTCCATTCAAACACTTCAGTTTTAAGAAGGATATTATATCAAAATGCTTTCAACTTACACCTTTATTGTTTTAAGTAACTCATTAAGTTCTATCAAAACACAGCCAGGAGAGTTACAGGAAGTTATTGAAGTGGATGAGCTTGTAGCAGCTATTTAAAACAAGCTCTTTCAAAAAAAAATTCACAAGGATTACTAGGAAATTCCTTCACAGCTATTTACTTCGACAAGTGCTCACTTCAAGTCATTGAAGGCAGCCATCTATTTACATGGCTATTTTTGTAACGGCCAAATCTTCAGCATACAGAGAATCACTGCCTGTTGCTAGCCACTGTTTTCATGCACACTCTTCAGAATATTTAAGTTTGATCTCTAGGTGAGGCTCACAAAAAGAAAATGTAACAAATTTGGGGGATAAATAAACCAATAAAGGATGCATGATGGAAAACAAACAAACCCCCTGGTACTAACAAACAATTTTCAACCTCCACAAAAATAAAGAGGGATGTAAGGTTTGCTTTGTTAGTACTTCTGTTGTCGCTGTTGTTTTTTAAAACTTGGTCAGTTTTAAACTGTTAGTTGTTTTGATGAGTAATTTGATGTAGAAGAGATGCAGAGAGCACGTGGGCAGCAGCTATTAAACTTTAAAGAACTACAGGACATGCCCCATCCAAGTTCTAACTCCATAAATTACCAAGGCAGCACCAACATGACAGTGGAGCTCTGTGCAGAGGTCTCATGTGCGTGGGTAAGACAGTCGCAAGTAGGTCATCTGATTTAACCACATAAAGAAGTAACTTGGCAGTGAAGAACAAAACTTCTTTAGGATAAAGTTAACAAAAACATAGATCCTATTTCAAATCATAAGCTTCAGTTATCTCTGTTAGTTCTATTTTTAACTCTGTTTTTAACCTTTTCAGTATACATGCAGAGTTAAGCTACGTTCCTGCAGAAAAGAAACTAGTACTCACTTCTGCAAACAAACAAGTCTTCAAGATTTTTATCATGGCAAAGACTTTATATAACTAGGAAGACCGTCTAGGAACCAGACCGTACACTTTCCAATTTAAAAAAACATGCTAACCAATTCAACGAGCGAGGCAGAAGCCTATTAGCATTTCTGATAGCAACGAACAGTCTCCAGCTACATTCCTGAGATGGGAATCTTGCTTCCAGTACCTTTGACTCACTTTGTGCAGTGCTTGGTTAAAACAAAACTTCTCTCCATTTAATTTCCTGTATGAATGCTTTACTCTCTTGTAGTCCTTCAATGAACTGAATAAACAGGACCTGACAGGGTTCTTAATACATGGGTTCAATCTCCCAAATCACTGCTATGGCTCTTTCCATGACATTCAGTTTTTCCAAATCATTTCTTAATCACGGCTACTAGAACGGGACAAAATTCTCCAAGTAATCTCACTGCTACTTATGGAAAAGAAAATAAAGGATTATCTTTTCATATATTTGAGGTTTGCATTAGGTATTGTAGCTACAACACTGTTTATGCTGAAGCAGTTTCACTGTGAAAAAAATATACACCACTTCAAAATGGAAAACTTAGTCTTGTTAGTTGATAACTATTGAAATATTCTCCTAAATACAGTCACTGATTAGCCTTCAAAGTTATTTCTAATAGGAGAGGATGAAACTGCTATGCAAACAGTGTAACTTCTACAGTATAAGATGTATTTGATTCTCATCTATGCAGAAATTACTTTTAAATGTCTTTTTAATTAAATACACTTTCCCTAAGAACAGAATTTTTGGGGTTCTTTTTGTTTGTTTTGCATACAGCATCCATCTGATAAAGCAACAAAATTTGCTCAGTGACAAAACAGTACTTGCTTCTTCTGTTATTTAAGACTACAGAAACCTTAAACCTGTAGATCTGATATTCCCACACCACCACCACGCCCATATTGAATTTATCTTTGGCTGAATGATACAAAAACTAACTGTACAGACAGAAATGCAGAAAAATTTTGTTTGTATATGAAGAACAGCTTCCAGCTGCTAATACTTCAATGAATTCTGAATCCAGGTATTCTTAGTGCTATGGCCACTGTCCTTTGGCAGCTACCTACGTAGCAGACATTTTACTCAAGTTACATAAATGAATTACAAACTTCAACTGAAAAGTTATGCCAGATAGCTTACAGTTCTCTGGATGCCCTCGTGCCTTCAAAGAAATGTAATTATGTTGACAGGCTTCCAATCCTAGTTTGGCTAAAAATTACTACTAGAAATTGATAACATTTCTTATTCAAATCCTTAACAATTATTAGGTCGTTATTTCAATCTGTTGATTTGGTGATGACTAATTTTAGATGCTTCATCAGATTCCCTTTTGAAGACAAAAAAGTTCTTCTTTATCTACATCACATACGTTCTTCATAAACCTTCAAAGCACCACGCTTGCTTTTCTCCACCAAGGCCTCCATATTAAGACGACAGACTTAAGACGACAGACTTCTGCAAGACATCCATATTATCATTAGGTTTACTTATCTGCATTTCTCTGGTGGACACTGACTGTATTTGTAATCCCTTCGGCACAACATTTATAGATTAAATCTGTGGCAAAACATTAGGAGCTCAAAATGCTAGTCTTCAACCAGCAGCCAGTACTTGATCAACTTCTACAAAGTATTTGAATGATTAACCTACTGAAGTTAGTCGAAACCAATGTGACTGTGGTGGCTTCTCTTCTTTAACTGCTAAAAAGAGAACTAAAACAATATATTAAATCCTCTTTTAAAAATAGTCTTCCAAATAAGCAATCACTACTATTCTACAGAAGTGACATAGTTCCAAATGAAAAGTATTATTCATAATTGTGAAAGGAAAGGTAAGTATTTCCATAAAAGATGTACACAAGTGTTCTACGCAACAATCAGTCAGATGTCTGAAACCTTTACAAAGCTCTGGGAAACCAGAAGTTTCTATAAAAAAATATCAGTTCTATGCACACACATACCCAACTCATTAAATATTTACCACTAGTAGTTTCCAGATCCTTCATCCATTTTCTTTTTACGCCTTAAATATGACAGCCAATAGCTAAGTGAATTTTGTTTTCCAAAGCCAGAATTTACCCCCTTAAGTTTTAGTAGTTCAATGCTAGACTTCTGGATCAAGAAACCTGTCACCCTGCAACTGTGAGCATAACGCAGAACATCTCAGACACCAATAGCACACCCATTGCTTGGTTTTACATCAGCAGATTTACAAGGTTTGACAGGACTGATGTTAAATGAACAGATTTACTTTCTACACAGACACAGCTGGGACTTCAGTCTTATCAGTGAAGTCACTGAGAAACTACTGACTTCAGTGAAGCAACTGTGAACCCTATAATTGACTTTCCTTTCCACACAGGCCAAGGGACATTATTTACCAACCATAAAATGAACAATTAGGTCAAAAGAGAAACAGTTGCCTAGAAGCCTTAAAAAGCTTGTCATCAAGTCACCTGTGCAAGATCTGCTTACATAACTCCTAGCCAACAGTAGACAAATGCTTTAAGGAAAAGCCCTCTGACATTTGGGGTTTTGTCTTCTATAGAAGTAGCAGTTTCACAACCACAGAATGAAACAGAAAAATTTATAAGGAAAAAAAACATGAACACCACATCAGTTACCAAATGCCACCTTATTGCAATTGAGAACTTGTTAAACGTGCCTTGCATTTTCAAAACTGAGCCATGAAAGTGTTGCAAGTAAATATTAACACAGCTCAGTTGCAAATTCAACAAATAAGAACTTTTGAGCTGTTCAGCAAAGTTAATGTCACTATTCCACCTTTTGCAGGAGTATGCTCTTTTAACTAAGACTGACGTATGAAAACGATAAATTCAAGTCTCAGATCTCCTTCCACTAATTAACCTTATCCCCAAAGTTGCTAAAACACAAAGGCAAGGTTTCCTTCCTTCTTTGAGTTCATTTTTTATTTATTTTTAACTCCCCCATGGACAGGGATGATTGTTTTCCCAATCCACGTACTCACCTGCAGGACAGCAGGCAGGGGAAGAAGGAAACTTATTTCCGTGAATTAATTTGAATAATCAGAGAAAAATATTTAGTACAATACGCAAGTGCTTTTTTAATAGCAAATCATCTGAATCTGTATTTACATTACGTACGGGTATTTGATATTTTATGGTCTAAGTTTAAGAACATTATGAACAACAAAGGTAACCTCTGACTAGGACCGCCAGCAGTGGGTGGGCCCTTCTACCACCTCGGAAGTAAATCCCAGAACTCGAACTACGCAGGCGTATATAAACAGTAACCTGAAGAGCTGGGTATACACACATACCAGTAGGACATGGGCCATACCACCTGGCCTCAGGACTGGAGAGCCAGAGTGAGTCCTGGAAAGCTATCAGAGGAACATTTTCGTAGCAGAAAGGTCCAGGCATTTAGGGATACCACGAAACATTACTCCTCCTGGAATGCTGTGGCAATTGAGGGAGAAAACCTTGTACAGTCTCCTCTGTTACCTCCTAGAAGCAGTTCTTCTAGTTTCCTAGACAGCATCCAAGCATTGCCCTAGCGCTAGCTGATGGAGGCCACAACCGTACCAAACGGGTATTGCCCACAGTCCAGCACTCAAGCTCGCCTCCTGGCCCTACTTGTGTGTCCTATTTATTTGGCAGCATGACCATCAATATGTTTTTTGAATACAGGAAGCTGAAGTCAAATTTTTCTACTGCTGCCAGAAAATAGCCAGCAGCAGAACTATTGTGTTTCCACACTCCCAGATGTTTAAAACTTCTATTCACTCTGCTGTATCAGCAGAAATCAACTGAAAGGCCTAACTATGAACGGGCTTATAAAAAACACTAGACACCAAGCTAACTATATTTCAGGTTTAGTTTTGACACCTGTTTAGTGACTTTAATATTCTCAATCTTGTGCTCCAAGTGCTATTTCTAGACTTACTGTTCAGTCTTAATATTTTATTTTGCATAACTACGCAGCATAAGTTATCCTTTTTACTCGAAGTAAATTCATTAAATAGCATCATTAAAATAAGGTCGGTGAAAGAAGCTCATTGGGTATTTACTTGAGACAAAAATATTGTAGTTTGAATACAGCCTATTTTTCCAGTCAGCATGAAGTATGAGAACTTATTTGCTTTAAAAGTTACTTGTTTTAACGTACTTGTAACATGTGATGCATGCAATTTGAAGTAACTGCTTTGTAACTAAAATTGCTCCATTTGTTACATTTTTTCCCTCCACTGAAAGAGAAGATTTCCAGTTTTATCCAATTAACTCGCACTGTGATACAGCAACAGAAGCCTGGTACCCACATCTAGGTTTTACCCTCACATGAGCAGCATCTAGGAATAACAGAGAACATACCTAAGGAGCTATGCATCGCACAACCATTTCAGCGGATCAGGCCATGGAGTTGAACCATTTGGGTTGAATCAGGATAATCAGGAGCTAGTTGGTCCCATGCTCCAACACAGGAACATTAAACACACTCATGCCTATCTAATTACTAGCAAGTACATGACCACGAGATTGCTTTTTTACAAGAAGCATACATAATTTGTTAGAACAAGGACCCAAATAAACCTGCCTGGTACCTCCCTTTGCAGCACTTAACTGTATTCACACTTTCTTTTAGAATATGAAGCCATATAGCTTGTAATTGACACTCTTACATTTCTGAAGAGAAATCAACACCAATAGTTGCTTCTGAGCAACTTCTTACCAAATTAACTATTAGGAAATAAACTGGCCATCCGATCAACTAATGTTCTCTCACATCTGTAGTTGTTTGGATGTCAACTTTTGAAGACAGTCCTGAAAATATGAGCCTAACATGGTATATTTCAAAAACCAGAATAAACTTACATTCAGTAACGGTACAAAGCAGCAGTGTGTTCTAATAGACAGGATCACAAATGAAAGCCGCCCTGGCTTTGCACTTTCTGTGTAAAGCAATTTTCCTTTTTGGTTCTTTTACCAGCATCTTTCCTGACAGCTTCCTACATGTCAGGAACCTGTTCAAGCACGGATTTGCTGTTTTGCTAAACATTTATGCAGGAATTAACTCAGTGGGAACCTAATTTGGTTCTGAACTCTAAACTAGCGGAATATTAAAACATACGCATACAGTAATAAGAGACATGCATTTCCTGGTTCTAAGAATGATTTTAAAAGTTCTGTCCTGGATAGGTTCAGATACTGCTAATCTAACCAATGTATTCATGCAAACCTCAAATAATGTCCTACAAATATAACTCTATGACAATATTTTTAACTTAAGACAGTATTCATACCGCGCTTCTCTTACAAAGAAAGGAAAGAGAGCAGGGCAAACACTTAGTACCTTAAAATCTCATGCAAATTTTGTTCCCTTCAGACATCCTCCTTCTACTAGCACAGGATGTTATCAAGTCTCATTTCTACAGTTAACTCATACTTGTGAGACACTTAGGATTATTAAGTAATAGCAAAAAGAATCAGGTGCTAAGAGCACAAGCAAAGTCTCAGTGGGGATACTGCCAACTGTAACAAGCATTAGACATTATAAAAGGCGGCAAAAATACCCAGATGAACCATTTTCTCTCCTAGAAATAAAACCACAGTTAACAGAAATCGAACACTGTAAGACCTGAATGTTCCAATACAACCAGAAGCACTGCATATATGCACAGTTAGAAGAAAGCTTAACAGTAACATTCTTTAAAAGTTTTTTTTATTATTTTTTGAAAAGAATGAATACTTACTTGTGCATATTTTCCACTCCTATTATGATCATGATATAGTAGGAAATTCCACTTTGTATAACAAAATGTAAGGCATACCTAGGAAGAAAAAAAATAAATCACTCAATGCATTTCTACTAATAACAATAAACCACATACATTTATTTATTTAATGTAAAATTAAAAAGACTTGTCAAAATTCTAACTTAATCGCTTCTTCCAAAAAAAAAGTTCTATTTAGGTTTTCTGCAATCCTCCCTTCTGTTGACAGCTTCCCCTTTAGCACAGCATGGATGAACAAAGACTACAGACTTAGCTAGAGTTTTCCAGCTGATAAACAAGAACATAGCAAACGTTAATAATCCTCAAAAATACAAAGACTAGGTCTTGTAATACTTTCATCTGGCATTGTTTCACATACCATAAAACATTCATGTTATTTATACCTTTTTGCCTGTTTGCCACAACAGATCTCAAATAAGGCCAACTATATTACTCACTTTGCACCTCTTCACTGTATTTTTTTTATATTTATGTTATGTATATTTTCATATTTAAATATAATTTTCATATTTTGTATTTATATTTACTTTAAAGGAGCTAGTAGAGCACTTGTGGCAAGCCATTGCCAGTGGTGAAGAAACACAGTCTTCGGTAAGTTGATTCTCTGTCACTTCAGTATTCTAAATGCCTCTAACATATTTACGTGTGCTCAAGTGACACACTGATCTAGTTTGGGAATTTTTCCCCATGAAAAGCAGCCTAAAAAGCAGCTAATATTCTGCTATACTGATACTGTGAGGTTTTATTTTCAGCTTATCAGCTATTTCCCAACTTCACTCCTCATCCATTCACATGGAAACATCTTCAAAGCGATTCAACCAGTTCTATCCAACTAAAATCCTATCAAGTCTAAACATGATGAACTGAGGGAAGACAGCTCACTTCAGTATTAACTGACCTTGAAAATAATGACTTTTTATGGAAAACATGATCCAATCTGCACTTGCTGTCGTGATTCACTAATAGCTAGTCTCATCTAAGTTATAACTACCTAAAATTCTTCCTGTCCAACATCACCATCACAAGTATTACAAAAAAAACCAAAACCATAAAAACCTCAAAAAAACATTGCACAATATACACTTCAGCAATAGGAAAAAGAATTGGCACAAGTGAAACAAATATCAGCCTTTTACAGAATAGGTACTTTTAATATCTCACTTAAATTACATTCTTTTCTGCCTTTTTAAAAAGCCTTTCATTCCAAGATTATAAGAAAAAAGCATTTAGTAAAATACAAAGTTCATAGCTAAAATAATTGCTCTAAGTATGATACAGAACTAACTAGAATAACCTGGATCTCTACCATGGTATAAGACTTTCTGGTTTCTTTTTTAGGGCATACTGCCAATGAGAGTCTTCCATAAGCTTTATTTATGTCTGTTGGGATTGAAGGTCATTTCTTTCTTTCTCAAGCCTGCCATCCACAACTTGAGTTACGAATATTTGGTAACACTGAATTCCAAGCTGCAGTTAACAATTCCTTTTTCCAAAGCAATGGATACAGAACGAGCTTCTAAAACTGATACGGCTCTCATGAAAATCACACACATTAGCAAGTCTCCTGTATCATTCTCCTCATTTCCTGCTAAGGGCTGTAAGTCTTCAGATCACTGTCTCAAAGCAGAATACAAGAACCAAAAGTTTAATACATGCATTGGAATTATGCAATTACATAAGCAAGTAAATTGCATATGTAAATCCAACGAATAAAAGTTACTGATTTTCCTTTCCCAAAATTTAAAAGTAATATCTACCAACTAATGTGGCAAAGCCTCTGCAACATGCCAACGTAGAGGCCAAATCTGTGGTTTGGAATTCCAGATTTATTTATGCGCACGTGGTGCATGCACAGCCACACGTGCACACGCTGTATGCATCTTCCCACCTGCACTCCAGCTTGCGGGAAAGAAATAATTCCCCATAGTTCAGCAACATTTTACAAAAGTTGGTATAAATCTAAGCCCTCTATACACTTAAAATTGAGAGAGCAATTTGTTTATCATGCAATAAAACCAAACTGGTTCTTAATTCATCTTAAACCGACATGGGAAGATAGGAGCCATTTGGTAATTTTGAAGAGAAAATATTACTGAACTAAAAGTATCCTCTTTATAAACCCTACCATCGTTCTGTCTTGCTATGCTGTGTGAAGATCAAAATATGAAAGCAGCAATCACAGACTTTCTGCATTTCCGGTTACTTTTTCTACAAGAAGTCAGATTATATTCAATATTCAGAAAAGGATATGGTGAGTTAGCTCATGCAGAGAATATTAAAGGGAAATTCTTGGACATCACATTGTGCAGTGCCTCAGGAGAATACTTTTCAAGCAAGTTTACAGAAAAACTGGTACAAGTTAAACAAACTGCACCTGTCCTATCCTCCCAAACCCGCAGAAAGTGTTAGTTATCAGCTCACAAATGGAAGGTCTTTCAAAACTCATGCACCGCATCACAAAATTTAAGCCCCTTTCTGTTCGTTTGCAGCAGCTACAAGAAACACACGTAATACGGTTCTTCATATGAAAGCTGCACACAAGAAATGAAAAAATTACAAATCCCTGAAAAGTGAAATGAAGTGCAACTTACCATCCAAAACAAAAAAGTGCAAGATAAAGGCCCAAAAGGGTTGCAACAATGTGTCTTATAAACGGGCTAGTTTTGCTTGAATGAAGGTATGTTCGAAACCAAATAGCCGCGAGCAAGGCAAACAGTTGGCACACTACAAAGTTGACCTGTATAAAAGAGAAAAAGCAAATTCTCACACGCTTGTGCATTAAAAATTCACAAAAATATTTATGAACTATTAGCAATCTGCAGAACTTTCAGCTCTCCCATGGCTCTTATCACAGCACATCACCTTCAGAGCTTCTCCCAAGAGCCATCCCTCCATAAAACACAAGCCAATCCTCCCATGAGCCACTATGGAGAAGACAAGATTCATCAACCCCGTAGAGACAACCTGTGCATGTATCAAAAAAGAAGTTATAGCTTCTAAATATTTTCCTGCAGGTTTTCTGTATACCAAACCAGCCTTCTCTCAACCATGGAATCACTGATACTCTCCCAGTAATGCAGTGATCTGGATTTGCAGGGTTTTTTTTTGCTTTTTTTTTTCTTTGTGTGTGTTTTTTTTTGTTTTTTTTTTTTTTTTTTTAAATTAACAGACCTTGGAAATGCACATCACATACAAACATCACTGGCAGACCACCTCCACGGCCTAGGCAGAAGCAAGGCCCATGGCAGCATACTGCAGTGGTATACAAGCAGATGTGGTGCACACTGCATTGTCTTCCTCTACAGAGAGGTAGAGTGGATGCAGAAATTCCTCCTCCCTTCAGGGTGTTTATTCCAGAACATAGAAAGTCTCCTGTAAATTACATATTTGAAGGCAGTAGGGTACTGAAAGCAAAAGCAGAATTAAAAACACCAAACCAGCGAGTAAGAAGAATTATTCTGAATGTGGCCTTGAAAAAAATTTACCAGTAACAACACACAACAAAGAAATAATTTCCTGAAATATAGCAACTGCTACCAAAACTGGCCTAAGCTACAAAAAGCTGGATGAATTCCTTTATTTAGAAAGGAGTATTTCCCACACCACTGATTTTCTCCTTGCTAGAAAACTGCTTAACAACTTTTTGTCTAAGAGCAGCATCCCAAGCAAGACCTTGGGGACCACTGCTTTGCCCCATAAGCTCGTTTTCACATACAGCATGCTTGGCTAGCCCTTAGCACAACAGTTTTAGCCTGTTTGATGTCTCTTAGCTGAAATATACACATAATCTTAATTCCACAGGGTCCAACGACAATGCTATTTTTACGTTTGTGACAGCAGGGCTAATATTGGTGCTGCAGCCGCACAGGGAACACCGCTGGCTCCGTAAGGCAGCTGGCCCATCCCTTCAGTTCTCTGCCAAGCTTCAAGCAGGAACAGGTACAGGTATGAGAGTGCACAACCACAGATGTATTCCAAGTAGAAATTAAATAACACCAACTACCTGCAGAACTCATTAACAGTTTCATAGACACCCCAGTTGTAAATTCAAGGAGAACTCCCCTTTTTCCGTACTACTCTAAAACCATTAAGAGTCAGCAGGGAAAGGAGCTGTGAACACAGGCTGCTAAGAACAGGGGCAGGTTCCCTAAACCAAACCATTACACACACTTTGCCATCCATTCTTGTACTCCCGCATTTACATTATGCTTTTACCAGTATCTGAAGAATCCTAAGTGAAAGAGGAGATATCCTGTCAGGGCATAACTTGACCTGTTTTCTCTCCATTATATGTAATGATGCAAACGAAACAGATTTATGACTTGGGATGAGTCTGTGGATTTAGTTGAAAAGGTTCATACAAAACAGTCAGGTTTAATGAAGCCCTGAAAAAGAAACAAACTGATGTTTTAAGGAGAAAGCAAGAAAGAAAAAATAGAGCCAAAGTAATTGACTACGAATTCGGTACTGACATTTGTTTTGAATATTTATACAGCAATCATGCTACGTGTACTGCAAAGCAATCGTGTTTCTGACCTCAAGAACCGGCACTCCTGACAGACTTGGACAGGGAAGAAGACAGAAGAAAATTGGGACGGATACAGAGCAAAAGTGAGGAGAAGAGGCAGAGGGAAGAAGAGGGCACGTACACCTGGCCAGAACCGATAGCACAGCGAACAAGTTGGCATTGCTGGATTTACAACACCCAGAGATCACTGTGTTGGCTGAATCACAGATCAGTTTGGTGCCTCATGATGCTGCCTTGCTTGCAGGGGTGATCTCAGAAAGAGGCGCAAGACCTGGGGAAAACGAGTCATCACCTGGCTCCTACGATTACCATAGCAAGGGGGAGAAGTTGAAAGCTACACACCTCCAGGTCAGCCTTCTTCTGGTAATGCTCTGCTACCTACTCTGGTACCTACTTCTGGTAATGCTCTGCTGCTCTGTTCTGTTCTCCACCAGCAGGATTTCTGCTTCATTCAGCAAATGGACAACTGCCAAGTCTTTGCCCTCACCCTACAACCCATTAAATACTTACATCTGCATCCTACGCTGAATACAAAACCTTACATTTCCCCAGACGTGTTTATGCAGATCTGACCACAACGTGGAAGACTACATAACAAAATGCCAAAGTGAGAAATAGATGCCCACTACTTTTGGTTGCCTGATTTCAAACACACAGTGTCTAGTTTTTTAGTCAGTACTTTTGACACAACTTGAATCGAAGCTGTGCTTTGAAAATATAACTTCAGCTGCTCTTATGAATATTCAGCATTCCTATAAATAAGGCCCAAAATACCGCAAAATGCAAGGAAAATTGAAAATCATCCCTAGGACATTTTCATATCATGATTTCTCCAGATCACCAAAACTCCGTGGTAGACACAGAGGTGGAAACCAGCCAGCCAGGGACTGGCATTCTGAGCAGGGAAAGGAGCTCACGTGGAAGAGTTTGTGACCTCTGTGGGGCTGCATGACAGTCGTATTGATAATCTTCATCTGATGCTTGTCCTGACTTTTAAGCATATGATATCACAGGCTAAACATTCACTTCGTATGCATTTTGAATATCCGATTCCTTACGTTTTCAACAGAAACAAAACCCAGCACCTCTACCACAAAGTCAGTGCTTCTATCTAATTGCGATTACCAGTTATCGCTTCAAACCGAAGCGCAGATTTCTACCACTCTCCCAATCCAAAGTAGCAACTCTTTTCTACATAATAATAATCCCTTGCTGCCAACATAGGAGGTCAAAGGAGAACCAGAGATTCCCAAATCCCATCCTATTCGCTTCGCATTTCAGCACCTACAGTGTTTTAGTGAAGGTCAGGATGGCATCTGAAGCAACTCACCCAATCACCCTCACTTAAAGATGCTTTGGCACGCGTTGTACACCAGTGTCCAAATAACACAGTTCATATAAACATATCGGTAGTTTTTTAAAGCCAAACTGAACGAGAAGACATATTCCAAAGGAAAATGGACATTTAGCCTATGGACTAGAACTAGGCAGCTTTAGGTTTCCCAAAATCATTACAGCACCGGTGCTGGGTCCTCAGTGCAAATAAGGTCATTCAACAGGTACACTCCTACTGCCCTGCAGTTCTTACCGAAGTGAAGATAACCAGAACTTAGCATTCAGCCTTTTCTTAATTACAACTCCCATCTTAAACCAGCATCAAGCTTCAGCAAGAGCTCCACGCTGAGCTACATGAAGATCTACAGATATACAACTTGCCTTGAAACAGAGCACAAGAATTATCCAGCTGGCTTGATGACAAAGAGAACAGCCACTCAGATAGCAAATGAGGAGGGAGGTACAAGGACAGAGCTGGACATGATCATCCTGAAAGTTTCCACAGAAAACACGTGGAGCCAAGCAGCTATTTAGTTTGCAAATGTTACATACGGTAACCTCAACATCTGGGAACGATATACTTGTGTACCTTCTGCAAACTTATGTCAAACTCATATAACATTTTGAGTACAGGCAGAATAAAACTTAAACACCTCGTGATTTGGTCAGGCTTGAGCAGAACACCCACAAAGAACAAAGACGATGTTCATGAAAGCAGGACGATTGATTCCTCAAACCAAGCTCTAACTTGTCTCCCCCGAGTCATAAAAGCTGTCCCTATAAGCAGCCCTAGTTTTACTGAGGAAATAAAAGCCCTGATCCACTTGAAGCTCAGACTTCATAGGGGTGAAAAAATCTGAGCCAACGCATGGAATGACAAGTTTCACCCCAAATAGTTGTAATTTAGCAAGTTCATAAGAAAACTAGAATTTTTGGCCTCCTCAGGTTACAGGTCACGCCAACAGCTCAGCTTATAGTGGCACTGACACCTGAAAGTCCCAGACAGCTTTCAATTACATATTGCTGTATAGGTATAGAGAAGGATAAAAAAATCTTACAACCATGATGCAAATTATCATTTGGCAATGATTCACGTAGGTACCTGTTAAATACCACCCTGACACACTAAGCTATTACAAAACCTGCTGTATGTATTTGAGCAATTTAGTCCTCTGGTGCAAGCCCAGCTGTACAGCCAGTGCAGCTGATAAGCACACTTCATGCCAAACGTAAGCCATCAGGACAAATTCACAGTTTCAATGTTTGGACTATTCTTCCCCAGCCACTCTAGCAAATCCATCGTACTATTAACTCCGTGTTAAACTATCTACATCATAAATTTCATAAATTGCATACACTATGCAAAAAAAAAGTCAATAGAAAGTTTATTATAAAACTTAAAAAAAACATTAATTTTAGCCTTTTCAAAGTTTAAATGCAATTATGACACGCATTTGTAATAAAAATCGTTTCTTGGGAAAAAAGTGTTTGAGAGAACAATTCTTTATGTAAAGAGGAGGAGAGAGGTCAGTGACTGCTCAGAAGGGTTTTCATCATTGAGAGGGAGTTTTGGCAAAACACTGCATTTGAACAATAGAAACCGCCAACCTTCTGACACAGTCAGCATCTTTAATAAACCATTAATTTTTTTTTAAAGTCCATGTTAAAATGAAATATAGAAGATTATTTTTCCTATGAAACGCGTTTTTTAACATACTGCTGTGCAATTTTTATGTACTAATTAAGACTCTAGGCCCAGCTTCCTCTTCACATCAGCTATATTTCAATACCAAAAGCCAAGTGTCGCAGCCAAACCCTCCAGATCCTCCTTCACAGCACAGAAGGCATTCGCCTCATTCCGAAGAGCAGCCAAAGCAGCAGCAAGGGATGCTACCGATATAGATGATTCCTAACTGGATGGCACAAATTAATCACAGCAGCTCGTACAGCCTACATTCCTGGGAGAAGCAGCAATATCGTTGTATGAAGTTCTGCTCACCAGCTCCTGCAAGGCATCGGCAGGTGGTCGGACATACAACACACATGGTAAGGTGCCTTGCAAAAAAGGTAAGGTGCGGGGAGTGCCAAAGATTGAGGGATTTTGTGTTTTACTTTCTCCTCTGCCAATGATCCACCCAATCTCCCTGAAGTCACCTCTTCATTTCCCTTTTTTTTTTTTTTTTTTTTTAAGAAATCTGCTCAGATCAGAAGAAAAAAAGCGTTCAAACCTGTAAGCTGCAGTGAGTGCCTATGGCCTCAAGAGCACACTTTTGATGTATTAAAGTCTATTCCTTCTTTTTTAATTCTTCATTTGAAAAAGAAGAAAAAGCAGTTTAGTTCTTATTTTCCCCCTTTATGCCAAACAGTGGTACATTTCTTCCACGGCATTGAATTTTCCTGAGCCGCAAGATGCCAGCATCACTCCGTATCTCCCTGTGTCTACCTATTTTTTGGTTCCCCATTCTGTCACAGAAACAAAGTTATCTTCCTTGTTTCCCACATCGCCCTATAGTGCTAGTAAGCAAAACACATTGAGCATTATTCCTTTTTCTCCTGTCTTTTCAACGACTATGGTCATTGGTGAGAAAAGCCAAAACATTTTAGAATATCAATTATACAAACACTTTGAAGAGAGCTCTTGCAAGAGCTGGCAAATTAAGACAGAATAACGTACACTTTCTTTAAAAAGCAGCACTGATCTTCAAGCTGAGGCTTTGATTTTTTTTTTTTTATAACTGTTATTAGCAGCAGCATTTTAAACAGAAACCCTTCCAAGCATCGGATTTGGTGACACACACTTGTCATAAATTGCCAAGCCTTACTGTAACTGGTGAAGCATCAGTTATGCCTGGTTTCTCAGATGCCCGTATTAGCTCGTTCTTGCTGCCAGTTAAGTCAAAGCCGTTTCCCTTCCCACCAAAGCAGTCAGCTGAAGACTTGAAAACATCTACAGATGTTCCCAAAAAGTTACTTTTCACACAGGGGAGCTGATGCTTCTCCACAGCAACCACAGAGCAGTACAGATGGATCATCTGCTGTCCAATTTCTAACCTTCATCCAGTGCGAAAGAAAAGGAACAAACAGCTTGTACAATTATCCAGTAACTGCCTACTGCCAAACCACTAAGAAACAAAGAGTGAGAACAATTATTGGAAAGCAACAATCAATTTCCCAACTATTCCCCCAAAATCGAAAAAAAGCAATCCCATGACAAGACTAAATCAAAGCATTTAGTAATTTTCTTCAATTTCTTGGGAGAAGTTGGAAAGAAATCCGGAGAAACAGATTAAGTTAAATGACATTTGATAGTTCAATTCAGAGCACATTTCTCTAACTGGCAGGAAGAAGCTGGCATTCCTCTTACAATTCAAAGGTCGTAAATCCCGTGGCAATGCTTTCAAGCACATTTTTGGTTCAAATAATACCAAGCATCTTCCATGATGAAGATTTAACTAATTAGCACTCTGCATTGAAGTCTCAACCTCACCTCACGCGTGAAATACAAGGAAACGGAGGATAAGCAGCAGTGGTTGTTTTGGGTAGTATCAGGACGGGCAATGTTGAGACACTTCTTTGTAGCAAAGATTGTGTTATTCCATGTTCATACAGCACCCCAGGTGAAGGGATGGTCATTTTCAGGCTGGCCTTCAAGCACAGCTCCTCTTCTAGCAGCCCGTGCTTTAAGTCCATGCTCTAGCCATTGTCAGCCGCCTTCAGCACTACTGGCGAGCACTCTTCAACATCACACTAATATACTTCATACGAATTTACTGGCAGCTGGAAGGACTTACTCAGATTCTGGATGCTGTCTTGCCAAGCTGATTTTAGTCCAAAACAAAAGACAGACATGACATACGTTAATAATAGTATTTCTATTTCCAGTATCAACTTTCGATTTCTAGCACGTAAATTTTCAGCATGCTGGAGAACATCCTGAAGAACATGGAGACCCCAGGAATCTGGTTCATGCAATAAATGAGCATCAAATCCAGCCAGCTTTTCAAAATAGTGCTTACTAAATCATCACTCAAGGTATGAAAAACTGTAGGACTAAGGGCTTACAGTAAAACCATGCATGTGTTTTACAGTAAAAACAACCAACACTCACTCATTCATCAAGGATGGGAAGAGGACCGTTGAAGGGTATGCTTTCTGACCAGCTCATAAGGACTTAGCATTATAGATACCGAGCTTTGAACAGCTACATATTCACAGCAATAGCCAAGATCTAGGAAGCAAGCTTGCTTCAAAGGTGAAAATTGGAATAAGAATGCTGTTTTCTGTTGTGTTTTTTTTCCCCCCCCTTTCTCCCCCTCAAAACTGTAGCAGCCTAACACTTCTGGTGAGCAGAAACTGGTTTGGGCAGGTAAAGATCGCAGATTACCAAGGAAAAAAGGCTCGCACCATCAAAACACAACAGTCTGGGACTGTTTGGAAGCACACTTTGACAAAGACCAACTCTACAACTGAGTTTTGGGAAGCGTGCCTTTTTATCATATGCTCACAGCGCACATGCACATCACGACTAACACCAAAACCTCTACTGACACAGCAACATACAAGATATCCAAAGGTGTATTTGAATGACAAGCTTTTAACACAGAGCATTAAATACTTAGAGCCTGATTTTTTTTTTAAAAAACACTTTCAGTTTATTTCATTTTTCTAGCTATTTAAAAAGACAGCAAGAAACTACCATCTATGGGAGTATCCTTTTCTGATATAAGCAGAAGCAGACACGTTCACCAGACAGTACTGTTGTGTTCTGCTATGTGAGAAATTGAAACCGAAATGCAGCTCAAAACAAGCAACACAAGCTTACAAATTAAGACCCTTGTTTATAAAGCCCGCAGAAATCCAGCAACAGCACTAGTCCCTCTACTTCGCAGGGGAAACAAACGTTCCCCATCCCCAAAACATAATTCGGCTTTGGTGTTCTCCATTAAAAAAAAAAAAAAACGACTTCAGAAAAGACTTCAGTGCCCTCTCCCTTAAACACCTACTGTTCACCTCTAAGAGTCCTTTCTCCTCTGCTTCTACTCTCCTTCTGTTCCTCCCAGTTCAGGATCATTTAGAACCACCAAATGGTATGGGTTGGACGGGACCTTAAAGCCCATCTAATTCCAACCCCCTTCCACGGGCAGGGACACCTCCCACCAGACCAGGCTGCCCAAAGCCCCATCCAGCCTGGCCTTGAACACCTCCAGGGATGGGGCACCCACAGCTTCTCTGGGCAGCCTGTGCCAGTGCCTCACCACCTTCAGAGAAAATAATTTCTCCCTTATACCTAATCGAAATCTTCATTTGTGGGAAGTCAGCCACCTCCAATGCCTCCAAGCGCCAGAACAGCCCCGTGCACTCCTGCAATACACCCTACAACCTGCAGAAGCAATGGGCACTACCCAGAGCTGTAATTGCTTTTCAACTGAAGCGCTTTGAAAAGGAAATGGAATTAAGTAACACCTAATAACTCTTAAGCAATGAGAGCTACGCCTCTACATTGACATACCTTCTCTAACTTCTTATATTTAACCCCAAGACAGAAGGATCGGGAACAGAGGAAGAGTTTGCAGTGCAGACTATAGCTCAACCAAACAGGCTGCCCACAAGCACCAAAACACCAGCACCTTCGTCTTCAGCTTAAGCCACTTTCGAAGTAAATGGGAACTCTCAAATCCCAGCTAGGGCAGTAAAATTGCACTATTACAGCCAACCCGAAATAGCTCCTTCCCCTTTGGATGTATCACTGCAGAACGGAAGGCAGAGGTATGGATCCCTTGCAAGGAGGGCTGAGCTGCTGGAAACCATTTGCAATAAGCGGACAAATCGAAAGAGCCAGACAGCTCTGCTCACTTCAACGAATGCTAAAATACAAAAATACATATGTACACACCAGCTTAAACTACGTTCCAAGGTAAAGAAAGTGGAATATCTGCATCAACGTGCTTTTTTTTTTAAAAGAAATACTGTACCGATGCACACGTTAAATAAACAGGCTTTCACCTGGCTACCTGCAATTTCCCCACCTTCTGAGAGAAAACAGAGCCCCACAGCCTAAACTCCCTTGGTCAAAAGCTTGGGAAACGAGCGAAAACCTGGGCAACTGTTTCTCATGAAACGCACACATCGCCCAAAAAAAGAAACATAATAAAGACATGCCATAATTAAGGCTGTAAAACAGAGCTTCATCAGGTCAGAACAGGAGCAGGCAGGCAGGAGTTAAAAAAAACCAACAACTGTTGAGGCTAGTGAGTGACCAGGAGGACTTGTTTCAGCTTTAGCCCTGTTCAGAGCGCCCTTTAAATCAGCGCCGTGCCCACCCCAGCCCGCAGAGCGGAGCCAGCCCTACAGCTGCAGGGAAGGGCTCTACAACAGCAACTCTTCGAAAAGAAACACAAAGCCACGCAGTAGCAACTGCGCTTGCGGTAAAATAAGTTCCTCTTGTCACCTTCAGTGTGCCTTAATGGTTTTTCTCTGTTAGCCTGTTCTCTGGCCACGCCAGTATTTCTTTTCAGCATCCCAGGACTGCAGCGTTCCTGTGGCAATTTCGGAGCAGCACTCTGAAGACAGAAATGACTTGTACACAAGTCAGGAAGTTGTTGGTTTTTTTAAATACCAGCTAAATGAATTGCCTAAGGAAGGGAAAAACAGTTTGACAGAACAAAGCAGGTGACTCCGGGCTGTTCAGGTAAAGCCTGTTTATTTTAGACGCTTGCTGCAGAAACCCTGGGTTGGAATTACATTTGAGTGTTTCCACTACTTCACCAAAACTGGGAGAAATCCGCACTCCCAGTGTAAGGCTGTACCAAAATGAAAACTTACTGCTGTCTCCGTAAAAATTAAAGAATTAAAGTAGACATATGGCTTAAGTCTTTGCAACAAGATTTCTAAACGTGAAATCAGAGGTACTCCTTTCTTGCACCGAGACTTTCCTCCACCCAGCAACTGATCCATCTTCTCCAGCAGTGTATCCAGTGTCCATCGTCTTTTCTTTTCCAGTTCTGTTGCAGCTCCCATTCCTTTTTTTCAAGGCAGTCGCTTCTCCCATTGATTTTCTTCTTTTATTCCAACTCCATCCTTCTCTGCACCTCTCCCACGACAGAGCAATTTCAGCCAGCAACACCCAGAGGAGTTAGGTCAACACCTGAACACTAAATTCCAGGAAAGGCGTCCCTGCAGAGAAACCGGACCTGCGTGACGATATATTCCCTCCCTTCCACTAGTCCAAGGGAAGTTAATTAAGAAACTGGTAAAAATATCATCCCTGCACTTTGCTAGCAAGTCTAAAATATCTGAACCATCCCTTCCTTGGGCACGGCACGCACAGAATGGACATGGGCACTTCCTTCAGCTTCTTTTCACGCCCTGCAGCCTGTGCGGATTGTCACAGGAGATCTCGCTTCGCTTCACACCCTTCATTCTTCCGACTGCTGCTAGCAGCAGATAAGGAAAGACCAGCACAAAGTAGGGGCACAGGTTTCTCGTCCTACCGCTCCCTTATCTGCGGTGTTTGGATTTTACACGCCCATCAATGCTACTCTTACTCACTTCTATTACTCATAAGTTTCCTGGGTTACATCGGGGTTGGGGGGAAATCAATACGTTGCTTCATATTTCACAGCCACACACAGGATGTGATTCTTAACACAAATACGAGGTCTAACAAATTCTGGATGGCTAGACAAACTTTTTAATTTCTCCTCTGTATTTGAACAAAAAGGCTTTCATTAGACTAAGGCATTTCAGCCCTCAGGAGACTACGTTAGGTTGCCTGGGTAGAAAACAAGGGAGACTAAGGCATCACAAATGCCTAAAACTTTGGAAAATAACAGGAGATGTGTGTCCAGATGCTTCCTGCAAGCAAACCGGGCGCATGCTGCTGCTAAGCAAAATGATTCCCTATACCAGCTCCAAGCCTGGTCTCCTACACAAGCTCCAGCTGTGGCTCATCTCCGAAGCATCCAAATAAAGTCAAAAAAAACCTAGATACATCTTGCCAAACATATGCATATATGAAGGGAAAAAAAATAAGATCTTGCCTACTCTTCTTGACGAGAGCAAGGAGAAAGGTGAAGGCTCAACGCACGTCAGCGCTCACCACTTGCACGCCAAGCATTCAGGGCACGCTCAAAGGAACTCAGGCAAATCCTCTGCACGGGGAAATGCATGCTCCAAGAGATGCAAAGATGCAGCAGGTTTGCCTGCAATCTCTAAATTAAGGAAGTTTATATGCTTCACATAGCTTTTCATGCCTATTCTTCTTAAAAAAAAAGGTCAGTCTAGATTCTGTGAATGTTGGTGGCGCTCATGTAGAAAATTCTACAGATCTATTCTACACAAATAAGCAAATTATTCAAATAAAAGCTAAAATTAGTGTGGGGGGAAGAACAAGTATAGAAATACCAAGGAAATTTGGCGACTTCTGCTGAAAAATGTTGCTTATCTTTATTTCCTACGTGAAGCGTATAACCACACACGACATTTTATTCAATCCACGTATCTCCACGTAGTTACACCATGGCTACACTCTCCACGCAGTAGCTGCAGCTGCACTCTTTCTTTTCTTATCTGGAAGACGATCACCACAGTTAGCTGATCCAGTTCCCCAGCCCATAACTCCAAATCTCAAGATCAATCTCTCAGACAACCACACCGACAGCTGAGGCTCACGTATTGCGGTAACTGACCTCCCATCTCCCCTGCCGGCTACTCCTTTATAACAGTTGGCTGTTTCTATGGCAAATGAACCGCACGAATATTTCAACTAATTTTTGCCAATTTTCAGACAAGAAAAAAATTTTTGCTCCCTCTGGTGGAAGCAGTGAAAGCAGAGATTATGCTCTGAACTTGACTTACCCTGAGGAGACCCAAAGCCAAGAAGAAAGCTCTGCTCTCCTAGGACCATTCTCATTTCAGAACAAATTTAAATGCCTCCAATTTAATGGCAGATGAGCTGATACATCAGCAATAGAAGCTATTTGCCAACACATACTCAGCAAGACAGTGCCAGAAGTAGAAATGGACCACAGCCCAGCACGCTGTCCTGTCAAGGCTTCACCTTGGAGAAAGAAAAACGTGGCAGACACACAAACATGACAGGAGTATAGCCAGGAAAACTAGAGGCACAGGTGAGAAACAAGACGGTAATAAAACACTTAGAGTTGCAACCCTGATGCATTATGCAACATATAATCCTCAAGCAGCCACGCTTTCACGGTAATTCTCGCCACACTTCCCTTTCTCTGTAAGGGGCGGGAAGGACATTACTTTTATTCCCTCTCTCCTCCAACAAGACAGAAGGAGAACAGCAGTACAATTATGTGCGTTCACTCTTCATTAACTCTAAGGACCCAAGAAGACAGTTGTCATCAACAGGACGCTTCCTTTGCTGAGCAGCAAACTTCGATGCTCCAAGAAGTGAAGAGACAGGCTTCTTACAGTAGGCTTCTCACCCCTATGGAGTGCAAAAAACTTTTTGCTATGACAAAATACAAAAAAAGTGGGCAAGTTTGCCTTCCCAAACCTACAGAGACTGTTCTAGGTTACTGCTCATACCAACCATCTTCCCTAGCTAGAAAGGACTGGAAGTAATAAGACAAAAAACCTCTTTAATGAAGGAAGCAGCCCATGAGGAATGCATTAGCTTTTCCAAGCAGACATTTCAGTTACCTTGGTGCAAGAGAACAGCGAAAGGAAGGGTTAAGGTAGGGGCAAGTTATCACGTAACACCTTGTTGGGGGATACACACAGAAGAGGAAAACGAGTTTGTCTCCATTCCAGTAGCTACCTGGTACTCCGCTACCAAGAGGAAAAGTCGAGGAAGAGCAATCTTAAAGAAACAAAGCTTTTATCTGGCAACACAGCTGAGCACAGAGGAGATTCTTCTTACAAGTATGTCAAAGGGCTGTGGTGGAGCTGTCACTCTGCATCTTCCACAGTGGTCCCTAACCAGCATGTAACCAGGCTTAGGTCTGTGCCTCCAGCTCCACCAAACACGAAGTCCGAAAGTAACTGATTCCTCACACTCAACCACACGAATTCCGATCTGATTGATTAGATTGAAATTAGAGATAGAAGCTTCACCTTTCACTGAAGTTTCCACTTACGTTCACTGCCAAGAAGGCGAGCTTCTCGGTCCGTTTGTTTGAATACCCGGGCAGTAGAGAAGCACTGACACACGCTATCTGGATTTGGCTCCCAGAGTTACACACCTCCGCCTCCAGTAAAACTTTAGAGCAGGATAATTACAGAAAGTAACGGCTTAATTGTAGTAGATCACCCTCATGGCATTTCAGATATAATTAGCATCTACTTGTGGTCAAAACCAAAACATACAAGTGGAGAAACAAATCTCACCCATCTATACCAAGTGCTACTGCAGCACATCGTTCTAGAGCACCCATTTCAAGTACCTGCTCCACAGTCAGCATTCGGATTAGGTAGTAGAAACAACCTACTTACTAATCAGAACCCCCTTTTTCTTTTTTTTTCCCCCCCCTCACACACACAGCTACATTTTCATACTGGTATGTGTATAGTATCAGTAAATGCCACACGTAACCTTTGAGCACACACAGAGTATCAGCACTTTCTCTTTTCTGCCCTCATTCTCCCCCACGTTTGATTTGATTACACTGAACACATTTCACATTCTTTCTGTATTACAAGCTTACGATCAAGACAGACTCTTAAGCTGAGAGGTTACAGAAATCTGACTTTGAGCGTTGGGTTTTTCACTTGTTTGTCTGTGATCACTTAAAGGTGCGTTCTCCTTAACGCTGCATAATCCTATAACTCTTCGATTCATGCTTCAGTCACAAGGCTCTTCATACACACCTGGGCCTGTATTTTCTATGGTCCACTGATGTGGAAAAAACAAAACATGTATATTTTTAGCTGCTTATCAGAAAGTCTTTTAAACCGTGCGGTTAGCCACCCTCCATTGTGATTATCCCCCAAAGCTTCAGAGCTTCAAGCACAGCGCTTTACAAAACCATCTTGCCTTTGCCTTTCCAGGGGCATCTGTTGCAACACATTCAATACAGGGAAGTTTTCCAGGCTTTGATAAAAAGTAACTTCATTACCATCAAAATGCCATAGCAGCAGTACTTAGAATAAATTGGGTAGAAGCAGCACCACGTCACAAAGCCATTAAATTTATGGCTGCTGTTATGAATAGATAATTACACGACACCAGCATCATGCCACAAAGAGACAGTCATCTCTTATTATTTCCTTTACGGTACCCTGAGGGAGCTGCCCATTTAATGGAAATAAACGTGTGGCACCTGCCTGGCAGGGCTCACAGTCCACACGTCGGAGGCACGGAGCCATGTGGCGCCACCGACCCAGGATGCGGGCAGCACTGCAACCTGTGCACCACATCCACTCCGCCACAACCAGCTTGGCTCAAATTCACCGGCTTTTGGCAGGTTTCTAGAAGAGACATTTCTGTAGGTGTACTTAACCTCAGGTTGTCTCACCTCCATTCGAGCAAAAGGAAGAAAAGAGTAAAAGCACATAGTTTGGGCACTCCCAGAAGTCACTAAACGTGCTCCTTGCTCTGTGTTTGGCATCCGATTGCTTTTTTCCCCTCAGGAGGTGCATTTTATAGAGAGGAACCACCACCTCCCTCTACGCGAGGGAGCCTCCTGACCTGCTCCATTCATTCGCACGTTAATACAGATTTTTTTTTTTGCCCCTAAGAATGCCTCATATGAAGTTTCTCGGTGCTGTAAGAGAGGAGCCACTTCCAAGTTACTCACACATTTATAAGCCCGTATACATCCCGGGGGGCGACACCACTCCCCCCACAACCACCCCACCCCACCCCAGCCCCCCGCAAAAAAAAAAAAAAAAAAAAAAAAATCCCTAAAAACCCCAAACCCCCATTCCCCAGCCCTACCGAGCACCCCCAGGACCCCTCCTATCACACAATGCCCAGCCACCAGGGGCTGTGGCTCCCGGGGGGGGGGGGGGGGGGTCACCCCACACACCCCCCGACCCCAAAAAACGACTCTACGATCCCGGTCACCCCCCTTCACCCCACAGCAGCCGTGCCCCGAGGGGGGGGAGGGAGGCTGATGGGGGGGGAGGCGATGAGGGGGCTCCGGGCTCGGTGCGTTGCCCCCCCCCCTCCCCGGTGCATCAGCGGCGGGGCTGGGCGCTTCCCTCCGCCTCACCTGGTCGACGGGCAGGCGCACGGCGTTGCTGAGGGGCTGCAGCAGCGTGGAGCCCGTGGTGCTGGTGGCCATGGTGCGGCGGCGGCGGCGGCGGCTCCCCGCGAGAGGAGGCCGGAGGCAGCGCTGCCCTCCCCGCCGCTAACGGCAACAACGGCGGCCGCAGCCCCGCACGGAGCCCTGACAACAAGGGGCCGAGCGCGGCCCCGCCGCAGACTGACGGCGCCGCCGGCCAATCGCAGAGCGGAGCCGCGGCGGAGTGACGGGAGGGCCCGCCCAATCGTGAGGCGGCGCTGAGGGGTGCGGGAGGGGCGAAGCGGCTGGGCGGGAGGGGGTTGTGGGGAGGGGGGAGATGGAGGCGGGAGGGGCGGTGGTGGGGGTGAGCGGGGGGGGTTCGCGGAAGGTGGGCCCAGGGAGGGGGCGGTGGCGACGTGTTTGAGGATCGTGGGGATGGGTTTGGGATGGGGATGGTTTGGGGATGGGGTGGGTGAGGTGAGGTGAAGCGCAGGGCGGCCCCGCCTTGGCTGCGGGACGCTGAGGTGGGGCTGCGCGCTGCGCGCAGGTAGCGCGCAGGGCCGGGGCGGCTGCCTCAGGGCGTCAGGTCTGGGGTGACGGCCCCTGGGTGTCAGCCCCCGTCCGGTTTCCCGTGTCCAGCGAGGGCTTCAGGCGGGCAGGGACCTCCCGAGGCCCCCGGCCCAGCCCCTGCTCCAGCAGGGCCACCCAGAGCAGGGTGCCCAGCACCACGTCCAGGCGGCTTCTGAATGTCCCCAAGGAGGAGACCCCACCGCCTCTCTGCGCCAGGGCCACAGCAACCGCCCAGCACAGAAGGGCTCCTGATGTTCAAATGAAACCTCCTGTGCTCCAGTTTGTGCCCACTGCCTCTTGTCCTGGCCCTGGGCACAACTGGGAAGAGCCTGGGTCCATCTTTGCAGCCTTCCTTCAAGTATTGACAGACCCTGATGAGATCACCCTGAGCCTCCTCTTCTCCAGGCGGGGAGCAGTCCCAGCTCTCTTAGCCTCTCCTCACAGAAGACCTGCTCCAGTTGACAGTATCCTAAAGAGTTCTCAAAAAAATCCAAAAATGTTCCTACAACCACCCATTGATTTAAGGAGGGCTGTCTACCATGGCTATAAGCCACAGTTTTTAGTTTATTAAGGGCCTGTTTCTTACATACAGAAACCTGAAACACTACAATCCCAAGTGCCTTTCCAGTAGGTTCAGGCTAGCTGTAGTTTCCCTAAAGAATCACACCAGCAGTAATAAACGTGTGTGAAGCACAGCTCTTCCTCCTGTCCAGTGAATGCTCTGTGACATGAAACAAAGAGAAGTCTTCAGTGACTTGACGTGAGGACACGCAGCAAACGCTGCCAGATGATCTCGTGCAGCAGGGTATTAATTAAATGGTTCTGGTTTAGTACCCTGCCCTGCTTTTATATTACAGTTTTCTGTTGCATTAGTGTTCAGGTTTTATAAAATCAACTATTACTTTTGTTCTAAATGCTGTGGAGAAGGAGCTCCCAAAGGAACATACTGCCCTTATCTATAACCACTCAAGAATCCCAAGTCTCTTGAGAGAAAACTGGTTATTCCTTGCACTTTATTAAACATTCTTTTTTACAATTATTGTGTATTTTATCTGTAAGCTATGCTATAACCAGTAGCGAGAATTTCATTTTAAGTATGTGAAAGATGAAATGCCTTGTCCTATATCATGCCAACAGCCTGAACCAGTCTGGAATAGCATCGAGGTGGAGTGATTTGCATACCCATTTAAGTTCACAGTTAATGCTAATTGGTAGTAGCTGGAAAATGGAGGTAAGTGTAATTATCTGAAAACATCCGGTGTTTCTCTTACTGAATTGAAGACCACACTCTGTACTTACGTTTTAGCTTCTGGTACGGTCTTTTGTCTGCATTTAAAGAGACTGGTTAATAGGTACAAATAAGTGGTTTTAATTAGATTTCTTCACTGCGTGACAGGCAATTACAATTGCGGTAGCATCTGCAGCTTCAGAAGAAATTGCATGATGTTTTTGTAGTAAAGGAAAGAGAGTTGCTTTCAGAAAGGGAAAAAAAAATAATAACCCCCACCTTCTCCCAATTAATTCTGAATCAGGTCCTTAAATCTGAACCTGCAAATGTATATGCATGTGAGTAACTTTAGAGGAGTGCAGTACCACTAGGCTCAGTCTGCATTAGCCTATACATATGTATATATGCATATAAAGACTAAGCTCATTGTACCTGGTTTAATAAGTAGACATATACCTACACACAAATCTTTGGAAATCTTAACCTAAACATTCTCACATAAAACTGCAGAAGGGCTGCTTTAGAGAAGGCTGATAGCTAATTCTGAATCATAGTTTAGTCACAAGGAACGATTCTGGTGCATCTATATAAATCCATGGAGGTGGTGTTACTGAGAGTTTCATGAAATATTCCCAGCAAGTAATTGACCTACTGAATGAAAATCTTGGTTTCAATTAACAAATAGTCTGAAAACAAGCTCATGATATCACAGCATAAAATATCAGTTGGTTTCAAAACATAACCCTTATTTTTCTGTTAACTTTCACTCTTTTTTCAATGTACATGTTCTTGCAGTGCTGAGAAAATACAAAAATACGCTCCCTCACATGACGCCCAGGATCTTAGGAGTTCATACTCAAAGATATGATATCTATACTGTAAACCACATTATCATTATAAACAGTTTGCAGCTAAGGCTTTAAGTTACATAATTTCATCTGTCACAAGTTTCCATTGGAGAAATGCAGTGTTTTGGGAAGATGCTCTTGCGCTACTATTTAGGAAGGTGTGCGTTGGGGGAGACAATGACGGAAAAAATCATCTTGAAAACAGTCAGAAAATAACAGTCCCTTTGTACTGACATGGCAGATACATTAGGTGCAAGAAGAAAAAGGATCCTGCCCCACAGAGCTTAAAACCTAAGTTTGCAATCAGAAATGAAGCATGCAAATGTCACTTGGAAAGAAAGCAACAGGAAAATAAGCAACTTTTGCAGTAGAAAATGTAGCCTGTCTTTGATATTGGCTGTAAATTGTATGATGAGGACTTTTACAGGCATTGCAGTAAAACTAGGTCTCTTGCTGCTTTTTTTTTTTAATTCATTACATATGTTTTCGTATGTTTTCAGAGAATTTCCTGCCTCTGTGAAAACATTGTGTTGCCTGTGGGAAGACAAAGCATTGGCTGGAGAAAGGTGGCATCCCACATTGTACTGACATGATGTTAGTGCAATTAGTCCCAAAAGTTAAATACAAAAATCTTTTGTATGATTCCATGAAAAAGAAGGTTAGAGACTGCGACGAAGAAGCTAATGTACCCAGAGTAGTGAACCTATAAAACTTGGTCATCGCATAAGTGGAACAGTTTTACTTAATTCCGTGCTGTTAGAAATATTTGCATGTAATGAGCAAGAACTTCCATGAGGAAATTCCAGCAAAAGCTGTCAGTCAAAGTGCAGGAGGGGATGTGTTGATTTAAATAATCCCTGGAGAGTGGCTTGGCATAGCATGAACTACTTTTGATGTTCTGCGATTAAGTTTTTATGGTTCCATAAGTGCTCACAGTTCTTGTTTAACAATGAGCACAAAGGCACCTCTCAGCCCTAGAGAGGTTACTTGATCTGTCAGAATAGTGTAACACTGAGGTAGCAAACACTTCCTATAAACTTTGTTTAGTTGAATGACCATTGAAGAGAGTCAGTTGTTTACAGTACTAGTCCTACCAGATGACACCAACCCATGAAGAACAAACAGAGAAGGTCTGCGGCAGAGGATAGGAAATGGCAGTGGGACAATGTTATTAGATGCTCCTTGTAGTATACATTTTTTTTTCCTACAGTTTTTCGCATTAGCTATATCAAGTTGATTACTTTTCCACAGTAAAGTCTTATTTTAGCTTTACCTACTTGGCTTTGCTTAGCCCAAAATATTTGAGACTTAATTCCAAAGAGAAAAATACTTTTGCAAAAGCTAATGCCAATCAAACTGAATTACTCTTCATAAAAATTTTGCTATTGAAATTTTGCCATTTGTATCTTTGTCTCACCTTTCCTCCAAATCAGTCTTTTGCCATCTGCTTGAATATTCCAAAAAATCCGGTACAATAAGCTTCACATGCATTGGCTGTTTGCTAATCTAATATAACCTTTAATTAGTCAGTTCTGCTATGAAGTCAGTGTCTCCTACAAAGACAGCCTGAGGGAGTTGGGGTTGTTCAGCCTGGAGAAGAGAAGGCCCCAGGAAGATCTTATAGAGGCCTTCCAGTGCCTAAAGGGGGCCTACAGGAAAGCTGGGGAGGGACTAATTGTGGGGGAGTGTAGGGATAGGACACAGGGGGTGATGGCTTTAAGCTAAAAAAAGGTAGATTTAGATTAGATATAAGGAAGAAATCCTTCACTATGAGAGCAGTGAGGCACTGACGCAGGCTGCCCAGAGAAGCTGTGGATGCCCCATCCCTGGAGGTGTTCAAGGCCAGGTTGGATGGGGCTTTGGGCAACCTGATGTAGTGGGAGGTGACCCTGTAAGTACCTTTCTACAGTCAGTAGCTCAAATGTACCTTTCACTTTTTTAGCAGAACACTTTGGCTTTAGATTTTTGAGTTGTGCTTGTGTTTCACTCCTACAGCTGTTCTGAAAGCAAATAAGCAAACAAGCTTCTCAGCTTTTAAGACAGCAATCAGTTTCTATCATAAAACAGATTTGGGCCAACTTTCTTTCACCTAAGTACTTAAATTCTGTGGTAGGAAAATGCATTGGTGTCACTTGTGAACATAAGCTCCTGTTCCACTCAGACCATTTTACGTTTCATTTATACGCTGTCTGCTAACAAAATCAAGCAGAGCTTGTAAAGGCAGACAAGGAAAAGCTCGCTTTCCTTTTCAACTGCTGCAAATATCAGCTCTCAGGTGCAGATCTTAGAAATGATAATTTTCTCACTAAAGGAACTTCATGCTTGCATGACAAGGACAAAACAACTGACTTCAGCAACAAGAAGTTGCTCTTTGAAATGAGTTGCCTTTTTAAAGCAAACTCTACTCGTAAAATGGTTTATGGGAAAGCAATACAGACAGTGCACAGTATTTCACAGTGTAATAACTGAAGTGCCATGTGCAAATGGGGTATTGTTGTCACTTTGGTGATTGAAAAGTTTGGGGAGGAAAGGCCCTTTTTCAGAACAGAAATAAAAGCAATGAGCTTCAAAGCTAAATTACAAGTTCAAGAGCAGTTGTTCTGGGCTTTGTTAGGTATGTACCAGGCTATGAGACATAAGGTAGATGGGAGAGGCTGGTGGTAACCTGGAGAGGGATCTACTTGTCGGTCTATAAAACTATAGCAAAGAACTGACGAGTCTACCTATTTAACGGCCTTAACTACAAAAAACAAAGCAAACATTTGTATTAAATGCATACAAATAAATGTACCATTGACAAATCATTTAGTTTACTTTTCTGTTATATTGCAACAGCAGGCCATGGAAATAACTGCTTTTAACAGGTTTCTCAGGTTTCTGAGCTGTCTTTGTATTGTGTCTCCTTTGCTGAAAGGCGAGACCTGACTTTTCTTCATATCTGATGTTACAGCTTCTCAAACTGATCCTTGCCATTTCGAGAGTTTGGTTCCCAGGGTTACTCCCACTTGCCCTAGGTGAGTGCAACAAGATAGGACTAAGCCTCTTCTTTATATGGATTAATTGTTTCTGAAAGAATAATGCACTTTCTTCTTGCCAGAGTTGCTTAAGAGTTGCTTTTAATGCCAAGATAAGCTTAGAAAGTAAAGTAAGGTTTTTCTAAGAGCAAAGGTTGAAGTGTAGGAGAGGGTGCGAAATATACAATAAAAACACAATTTAAAATTATGCTTACCAAATGTTTTTTTCCTTTCAGTTGCTTTATGCTGACAGTTAAGAGAGAGAAAGGGAGAACTGTAGGACTTTCTTTTTCTGTCCCTCAGGACTGGCTTGCCCTGAATAGCTTTCTGAGTCCTTATGGCCATTGCTACTTAGCTCAGGATGGTCCTCTCTGTTCTTAAGAGTGTTTGTGTGTAATCCTGATCCTACTGCTGTTCTCCTAGAGGGCTTTCTGAAGTTAGTCCTTGTGTTTTCTTTTGAGCTTAAGTTGCTCTGTTATTTTTGCAAGATTTTGTAAGTTTTTGTCGTAAGACATCTTAAGAGTCTACACACCTTACTAGTTCTATTGTCTGCCATTCATTTTAAAATGTTTAAAAGCTGCACCTACCAACATTAGAAAGGATGGGTTCAGTCCTATGACACTTCATTTCCACTCCTGTCATCATTCCCACTGTCTCCTTCACACAGAGTTTTGAAGCTCCTGCTCTTAAAATTCCTCCCTTGCTACTTCTAGCTCCGGCAGTCAGCGCAACTCGAGGTACCTCCTCTTTGCCAGCCAGTGAGTCATGTCAGGCTGCACAGTGGACAAAACTGATGGTGTGAGCAGAAATAGGGTGTCAGCTGGTGAATGGAAAGGAGGTACTAGGGATGGGATGCCGCAGCCTGGAACAGCCCAATGCAATTAAATTTGTCACTGAGTCAGAGCCTGAATGTTTCTGCGTTTGTTCCAGGACCCACCTGCTTCCCCAGTTCTTTTCTCCAGCTTTGTATGACAAGCAAGAAGCTGTTGCCATATGTCCTAGTGGGGAAGCCTTCCCTTTGCAGAGCAGCAGGGTAAGGGAATCTTGCTCAGCTTGGAGACCTGAGAAGAAATGGTCCTGGAGCCTTGCACCAGCCAGCCACTGAGCATAAAAATACTTCATTGCAATTTAATTTTGTTAGTTGTGTCTCGATGTCCCATCTGTTAAGTGGCCCTCTGCAAGCATATGGGCCTTGTCCAAACACAAATTTGTGAGATGTAGTTATAATAATGTAGTCCTCCCCACAAAACACACAAAGCTTTAATGAATAACATTCTGGGCACTGTGGCCAAAGATGCACGCTAGTATTCAGGTTTCTGAGTGCTACTTCAAGTCATGTACAAGCTCGGATGCATGTTCTATTTATATATGCAATGTTATTTGCATAAGTAAATTCATGAGTTTGTTGGATCACCCTGTCAGTCAAACAGCAGCCTCACCAAAATTGCAGTGCTCAAACCTGAAATGCTCTAGGATATAATATTTATTTATTTATTTACCTTGCAGAAAACCTACCCAGTAGACCGAAGAAGCATTTTAGTGAATTGAGCATACTAATCATACTAATACATATATAAAAATTCAAATTTTCTTCCTTCTCAGTTAAATTATTATCACATTAAATATATTTTATATATTTAATACATATCATGCACCATGCTTCATTCTTTTGATGCCCTAGACTGTATGTAAGAGCAGAGCTCGGTTACTATGTCCTCCGTGATTTCCGAAATTGATATTTGTGGTGACAGTAAATTTAACCTGTTCCTAAAATATACTGTACTTGTGGAGAATATTTGAAATAGGGCTGTGAAAGTTTAAACAGCCTGAATTAAGAGGCAGTATTCCATCTCTTAATTTGGTAGCCACTTCATCATTTCTGTGAAAAGTAAGATATCTGTGTGTAACAAAAACAGTTCATAACACCAGCTTGCTCTGCTCTCTTATGGAGATGAAAATAGTCCAACTGCATGTCATAACATTTTGTCTACACAGCATTCGTGTAGTGAGCAAATCTGTCTGATACCTTGCTGCTTGTTTTACTTCCTCCTGCTCTTAATTTCGATATTTTTATTGAACTTTATGACTTACGACTTTATTACTGTTAATAAGGGGTTGTGAGTACTAAAGATTTCATAGGAACACTGGCTGTATCTCCTTTTCTTGTTTAAATATGAAGTACAATTACTACAAAATTGAGAGAACAATGAAGAGCTCGACTGTTCTTAGTTTCCATTTCAAAGTACCATGCTATAATGAAATCCTGTGAGAAAATGTAGAACAGGCAATAAATTCAAAAATACATAGTTTTTCTGTGAAAGTCACTGTCAGAAAATAACAGCCATTTTAAGGGCATTTTAAGTATCATCAACAGTAGTTATCATTTACAATTACAAGGGATATAAATCTTTAAGCTCTGGGCTTTTAGTTATCAAGCTAAGCAATTGATATCTGTTCTGAGGAAGAAATGTGTGTGCATGTTATTGTAGAGTTCACTTTTCAGATTTTTTGCACTTCTTTTGAAATATTTAGCTACCATCAGAGAGGATGCTAGACCACTGATCTGATTCCCTAGCACTGTGAAGGTGTTCCACCTCTTCCTAACTGTACCCATTTCTATTAGAGAGTTATTGTGTCACGGTGGAGAAATACTAACTTTGGGATCCTGCAGTGTGTGGCATTACAGGGGACTCTTGAAGCTGAGTAGAGCACTGTTCCTGTAATGCTGCAGTCGGGCTAATGCTGTGAATCGTATGATTGATGTCCTAGGGGCTGCACTCCGTGCTGGTTTAAACAGGAAGCTCTTCTCGTATCATTTCAGTTCAGCAAACAAGGCCACTTCCTTAACAATACAATAACAGGAATTTGATCAGAAACTTCAAAATTCAGTTCGCGAAGGCATGAAGGTGATTGCTTTCATTCTTGCATTATCTGCAGTTATTAGGCATAAAAGTTGTGCTTCTTGTTTAAAAAAAAAACAGGTTTTCCTCATTCTTTTTACAAGGAGGAATCTGGCTTTTTTATGATTGCTAAAATATCATTCCCTTTTTGCTAGAGATTTCTCATTCTTCTTTTTTCCCCTCGACTAAATTTACATTGCCAATATCACAGTGTGATTCGGCAGGAAAATGCACTCGGCTACTTCTAAGTACTTTTCTTCTTTTAATATCCCTGTGTGGTTCACCACTGAGAACAGTGGTTTTAGGCACACATTGTTCAGGTGCAGGTTGCTCAAGAGGTAGGCCTCTTCCACTGCCTGTGTTCATTTGCTGCTTCTATACAGATACAAGAAATATTACAGCTACATAAAACAGGATTATTTATATTGCAGAACTAAATTATTTGCCTTGTTTTTTTGCTGATAAGATTTGCTTTCAGGGCCGTGGAAGTCAGTGGAAAAGACTGGAGCTTTGAAGACTTAGCCTCAGCAGAGGCAAATTGAGTTAGGAAATGTAGGAACAAATAAAACATACACAGGTCCATAGGATCTGGTGAGATTCATCCATGAGTGCAAGGCTGCTCTCAGTGATATATGAAAGGTAATAGCAATTGGAGGAGGTTCCTGGGGACTGTAAGAAAGCAAATATCACACCTGTTTTCAAGGAGGGCAAGAAGAAGAATCCAGGGAACTATAAGCCTGTCAGCCTCACCTCAGTCTCTGGGATGGTGATAGATCAAATCCTCCTGGAAAATATTTTCAAACATACAGACAAGATGGTTGGGAGTTGTCAGCATGGACTTAAGGGAGGAAATTGTGCCTGACCAATCTGGCTTTGCAGACAAGGGGAGAGTGATGGATGTCGTTTATCCCTATTTTAGCAAGGCTTTTGACATCGTCTCCCATAACATCTGCATAGACAAACAAGTGAAGTACAGACTGGATAAGTGGACAGTGAGGTGGACTGAAACCTGGCTGAACTGTTGGGCTCAAAGGGTTGTGATCAGTGGCACAAAGCCCAGCTGGAGACCAGGCCCTTGTGCAGTACCACAGGGACTGACGCAGGGCCCAGTACTTGTTTAACCTCTTCATTAAGGACCAGGTGATGGGACAGGGTGCGCCCTCAGCAGATAATACAAAGCTGGGAGGAGTGGTTGATAAACTAGGTGGGTGTGCTGCCTCTCAGAGGGATATTGATAGGCTGGGGAAATGGACAGACAGGAACCTCACAAAGTTCAACAAAGGGAAATGTTGAGAATGTTCCCGGGGAGGAACAACCCCACACGTAATACATGTTGAAGGCTGACTGGCTGCAAAGCAGCTTTTCCAAAAAGGATCTAGGGTTCCTGGTGGACAAAAAATTTACCATGAACCAGCAATGTAAACTAACAGCACAGAAGGCCAACAGGTCAAGGGTTGGGAATCATCTTTTCTAGTGAGTGCTGGGTCCAGTTTTGGGCTCCCCAGCACAAGAGAGGCATGCACATAGTGGAACAAGTTCAGTGAAAGATCACAAAGGTTTAAGAGAATGTGTCATACAAGGAGAGGCTGAGAGAGCAGGAAATGTTTAGCTCGAAGGAGGGAAGGCTTGTGCAAATCTTATCCATGTGTGGAAATACCAAAAGTAAAGGACAACAGAACCAGCATCTTTTCAGTGCTGCCCAGTCAAAGGACAAGAGGCAATGGGCACAAGTTGAAAGACAGCAAATTCCACACACATATAAGAAATACCCTTTTTACAATGAGGGTAGTCAGACACTGGTGCAGGTTTCCCAGAGGGGTTGAGGAATCTTCAACCTTGGAGATCCTCAAAACCCAACTGGATAAGGCCTTGAGCAACCTTCTGTAGTTGATCCAGCTTTGAGCACAGTGGGGCTTGAACTGAACAGTCTGGTGGGGTCCCTTCCAGCCTCAAATACTATTTTGTGATTCTACCTAAATAGGGTAAACACCAAGGTTTGAGGTAAATTCCATTCTTTGCAAGTGGAGCATAACAGCACAAGGAGCCAGGCACAGCCTCAAGTTTCATTGCTGGCCAGGAGTTTCTAGTCAAGAATCCAGGATTTGTGCATACCAGAAGTGAAATACATATAAACAGACAAATGCTTGAAGAGCAGACTTCAACAGTTCCCTTTGGCACTCTATGCTAAATCACTAATAGATGACCTCCAAATTGGAATTTCCAATGGTAAGGAGGCTTTTGACTGAAAAGGTCATATAAAATCCTTCTTAATTTCTGTTTAAAACTGTTAATTCAAGGAACCTGCTGGGAAACAATGATTCAACCGTGCATAGACTTGTATTTTTAATGTATTTGAAGAACCTGATTAAACTCCTTACTTAAGAAATCGCTAACTGTGGCTTTTATGTATACGTACAACAATATCAGTAAATAAAAGGGAAATAGCACAAAGATGCTTTTCTCCACCTTTTTAATGAATCCTTGTTTAGTAGCTCTACTTATACTTTCAGGCCTTTGGAATTGTCTGGGTTGGTGCCATGTCTTGGATAGTGCTATGGGTATTGCTCAGATAAACCACTCCTTTCCTTGCCCTGAAAAAAGAGCAGTTTATTCCTAGCCGTGGTTATACCTACTCAAGATTAAGTTCTATTTTCTCTTTCTCTCTCTCTTTTTTTCTTCCTTCATTTCCCCTTCCATCTCCTTGTGGGCCATGGCACAGCATGTACCTAGAGGCACACCACACATAAACTTCAGGTTCTCCCTTGGGTAACAGATCCTACAGCCTGTCTTCCTCTACATGTTCTTCAGCAATTCAGACATTTCTCTTGGATCCTCAGTGTGATCTGTGCAGGCCTTAACAGAAATTCGACAACTTACCTTTTTATCTTGATAGGCTCCAATAGTCTCTTTTAGGTCAATGTGAACTAGCCTGTCCAGAACAACTGCAAAGGCTTTCCCTTTTCTCTGTAGTAACAGATGGGTGCTTGCATGGCTGGGAAAGAAGATAAAGACTGGACCTATATTTTTCAGCCATCTGCTTCCTTGACTATCTCTTTCTTCAAACTGTGTTATGGAAGAGGACTAGCAGAGTCTCCAGAACGATGGTTCTGTATAAAAACATGAAAAGATTTGGTTCTTGCTCTAAAATTTTACACTAAAAGGAGAGAAATGTCATGAAAATCAGTTAGATTACTGAGTCTTGGCACAGGCAAGCAAGTTTAATAGAGGTAAAGCTGGGTCACATAAGATAGAGAATATTCATCAATCTTTGTAATGTATAACTATTTACCTTGTGTACCGTTCCTCCCATAGATTCTAAAAAACCTGTCAAAATCTCATATATTAAATTTTGCGGCACTGTAGAGTAGAAGCATAGGTATGTGTTTTATACCTGACATGAAAAACCCTGTTGACAGACATGCTTGTGTTGAAGGGATTATATGGTGTATGCTCCTTACTTGCACAATTCTCCTTCTTGCTTATGTACACACTTTGGTTTGTCCTGCAAGTTGGGAAGTGCAAAGCTTTATTTTTATTTTTATTTTTTTTTAAATCCCATGCTGCTTTTTGGAATTTATCCCAGGTCATAATACCCATGTGCATGCTGTGCTGCTTGGAACTTGTGGGCTATGTTATCCTGGGAGGAGCATTGTAGGTTTCCTACAGGATCCAGTAAAACAGCCTATTTCCCTTTGGGAAAGAGTGATTTGCCTTTCTTTACTAACCCAAAGCTAGAGACTATTTTAATCCTCCAAAGTCTGCACTTTGCTGACCTAGCAAAATACTCAGTCTTTCATGCTTACTGATGTGTGGAAAAGAAATAAAAAAGAAAAGAAGTAAAAAAAAGCATAGATCTTTGTCTGCAAGTCATGTATCCTTATGTGGGAACAATGCACAGACACATTGCACAGACAGTACAGTCCTAAGGAGGAGATAAAGCAGGAAGGGCGGATGCAGTACAGATGTGGAAGATCGAATACGTGGCTACCTAGTGGGCTTTTCAGAGCAGGATAACTGCCATTGCCTGCATTGTTCATATTTTCCCTGTGGAGAGAACAATACCAATGATCCCAGAACCTTTGCCTGAGGAACCTGCCTCAAATCTCCGATGTCTGAGACAGAAAATGGTAGAGACTGGCTACCCCAGCCTGGTGTCTGGTGTTGGCAAGTCCACTATTAGACACAATGGGTAAACCATGCTACCAGGAACACATCTGAAACATTAGCTTTTTTTTTTTTAGAATGGTCTAGAATGGAATAGAATACAAATATCCACTTGATTGCATCATTTGAAAGAGCCACATTAACCTCAATAAGTATTATTACTTTGTCCTGCAGGATTAAGAGACTGTTGGGGAGTGTTCATAATCACCTCATGAGGCTCTGCTTCCCCATGTTCTGAAACAAATGATCACTGCCCTCCTTGGACAGCTGAAACCTCCTGCCAGGCGTATTGCTCTCTATCACAGTTCATGGGGATGTGAGCCTGTCATCTCCTGACGTGGCCTGAAAGCATCCTCAGATAATATGGGACATGCCAAACATTTTGTTCTTACTTGCTCGAAGGTAACAGAGTTCCACAGTCATAAAGCAATCATGTAAGAAATGTTGACCTAGGCCAAGAGAGGCTAGTGAAATTAATGTCAAACATGTTTACTTCCCCGCTTTTAACAGCCACTTTAGTAAGTAATTGCCTACAACCATGTACGGTGTTAAGTTGCAAAATACCTTGCAACACGTTGCCCTCATTTCTTCCAGACCTTGTGGTCTATATTTGCTTAAGCTTCTAGTGTCTAGGGCTGTTCTTCTGCCTACGGTGTTTTGTCACAGATTAATTTTTGGACTTCATTAGGCAAGCGCTTAATTACTATGGGGAGCAGTATGACATGTTTAAACAGAGAAGCGTACTATATTCACAGAGCGTACAAGAAAATATTCAAGGAGCCCTGTAAGATTGCTAAAAGAAAAGTAAATGTACTTTCTAACTGTGGGAGTGTGTGCAAACAGGTCAAAATTCAAGCACCTGAAATGCCAGCACTGGGGTATGAGGTGTGATTTCTTCTGCATTTGAGGGTCTTTTCCCTGACATTTCTTCATTTGACAAGGACTAAAGAGGTTGTCTGACCATTAAGTGAGACCACACAAGCATCTCCTAAAATGTTTGCCTTTGCCTTTTTCATTCTCTGGGAAAAAACAGACCAAAGATTCAGAGGAGTTTTGGATGCCTGCCCCTGAACTTGGAGGGAAAGTCATGAGATAGGAATCGTGTGTCTTTGTGTCTGTAGTGGCTGGTTCTCAGAGCTCCGGCAAAAGTACCAGTGCTGGGACTTGCACATACCCTCATTCCTTCATGAGTGTTTATGGACCTTCATCACTGAACCACATGCCTGCAATAACTTTTGCAATTATTTTTTTGCCTCTCACTTTGGATATAGAAGAGCATTTTCTTCTGGCCCGACACTATGGTGACCACATGCTCATGCTCCTCAGTTAGATGGTTAGGTGGTTAGTCCCTCTGTTTTCGTAATGTCTGCAATAGGAAAAAACAGTCCACTCTGTATTCTTTTTCAGATAGCAAGACATGGATTCTCAATACGAGAATTACCTACTTCTACATACAGAATCACGGTTTCAGATTTTATTTTGTGTCATTTCATCTTTGATCTCAGCGGTCTGTAGCAGTTTCTGGCAAAACGTATCAAGGCAGCAACAGACCATATTAAGAGAAGTTTTTTTTTTTTTATTTATCACTTTGTTTAAGTCACTTCTATAGGCTTACTGACTTCCAGTGGAAAGTGATTTGCCTCTCAGCATTAATGTGGTTAAGCAGATGATGAGAGCCCCAGGCATGGCACTGTGTGACTTTCTCACAACCTGGAAAAGCCACTGGGTTAGACAATGTCCTAGAGATCCCTGAATGGGGAAAAGAGGAAACCTTCAAGGCCAGCATGGCCAGTCTCCCAGCCTGCACAAAGCTTTTTAAGAGCCTTCTGAACACACAATGAGTAAGTGAAAGGACATACATTCTCAATTACACAGAAGCTTGAACACAAAGCACACTATTAATTGACCAAATCCATTCCTAACATGCCTTCTCCCTTACATATTGGCAGCTGTTACTTCAGAGCCATCAGGGTGGATCTGGAGGAGCACTGATCGGCTGCCGACGTACCTGCCTGTTGTGTGATACCTGCCGAGCAGCCCGCCCACAAGCACAGCTTCTCTGGCACAGAGGGAGAAGAAGTGAATGTTTTGCTATTTATCACCAGGAGCTTCCGTGATTTAGCTCTGAAAACTGAATGCTCAAAGGAACCGTTGCCAAAAAGCATTGGCTGCTGCGCTGCCTGGGACAGCTTCCATGTGAGACAGACCAGTACAGACTTCTGGTGACTTTTAGCTTTAGCAAATGCCATCCACTAAAGCAGCCTCACAACTGAAAAGCTAAATCACAACTTAGCTTTGGTAAAACTTTTCCTCAGACTAGTTCACCAACACTGTGCTTATGCAGATTATTGTTTTTATCAGCGAAGCGCAAGCTGCAGTATTTCCCCACACTATAAACCCTCTTCACCTAGGGGACAAACCTTCTGTGAAAAAAAGATAACATTAACATAAATGAACCCACCAAGTGGACGAAGATTCATCAGATGGTTGACTTAAAAGCTCTGCAGCATTGGTGCTGTTACATGATTTTGGTTAAGGTCCTTGAGACAGGGCTGGAGAAGCTGCCCTGTCATTCTCATGGGTTCTGAAAGAGCAGATCCATACAAGAACTCTCACTGCAAAAAAAATTGCTCAAGTATACAAGGCAGTTTATTTAAGGGAAAAGACATCAGGCTAGTTATAGTTTCATTTGCAAATCACCACACCACACCTGGCTGGAGGCAGCAGTCAAACCGAGCAATGCAGCACAAGCCATCAGCTGCTTCCGACGGTTACTTTCCACATGAGTTCACCACACTTGCCTAAAAATGTACAAAACCAGCCTTGTTGCCCTAGTTCAAGATTTATGCACATAACTGCATATATAAAAATATTTTAACTTTTGTGTGACAATTGCTGAGACTTGTTTTATTACGTAGTTTAAAAAAAATAATAATAATAAAAAAAATCCCCATGGCAATTCTGTGTGGTACAATTGCTCAGTTGATGTATATAAAAACACCCCTGGCTGGCAGTCCTTCAGGCAAGCAGCAGGCGTGCACCCATAGCTCGGTTTCTTCCACAGATCAAAGCCTGCCCATCTGTCAGGAGAACAGGATCCTTCCTGACGGCGTGGCTCCCTGCAGTCATCTATCCAGAAATCTCTTCCCCTTTGCACAGAAATTTTCCTCAAAGGTATAAATCAGCGCTTGCTGCTTTGGGGCTCTCATTCAGGACACAGAGGGATCTCTCCTGGTCCACTGGGGCCTTGGATTATTTTTCTGACTGCTGGTGGAATGGTTTATTGTGGTTGCTCCAGACACTGCTTCATGACACCTGGCCACGTCTGTGTCCTGGTAGTACTTTGTTATATACCCTTCTACTCTTTTTCTTCTCTTATCCTCCGGAAATGTGACTTGTGAAAAATACAGGATCGCAGAGAGCTCTGTGCTCAGGGCCATGTAAGCTCTTTACTAGACTCCACGTAGCCAGGGCTTGAAACTTGGGCACGTCCAGGCATGGTTCGGGCCTTTCAGGAAGTCGGTCTGCCTCTGCTGCGCTCCTTGGACGCCGTCAGCAGCCTGCCTCCGCACGGAGTTGCTGCGGTGTGCTGGATTTACCAGCTGAAGGCACGGGGCCTCGCATGTCCCTGTCAGGCTGCGGCCAGGACTCGCCCAGGCTCTTCCTGCTTGCGCGATTTGGGCCGGCAGCCCAATCTGGTGATGACAGGTTGAAGGCCAGACAGAGTTGTAAAATACTGCCTGTGTAGTGTAGTGGGACAGGACAGCTCGTCCTAAATGCACAATAATATTAGATCTGGGGATGGTGAAAGAAGGACGGACGCGCTTAAATCCCTGCATCTTGCGGTTTTGCTGCAGCCACGGTGCAAATTAGCAGGATCAAGTGCAGACAGCAGCTGAAGCAGGTGTACAAGTGCAATCTGATCCCGGCTTACAGAGTCAGGCCACCCTTACGCCACAGAACAAATATAGGGATACGGAGGGCTGGTGCTCAGCAAGCCGGGCAGAAGCGTGGGCATGAGCGCACACCCAGGCCCAGCCAAGCAGGCAGTTATCCCGGTGTGGTCATGAGGGCAAACCACATGAGAGATGGATCTGGAACACTGGGAGGCAAATTTGTAACCACACAGCCCTGAAAGATGGCCTCGCCATTGCCAGGCCTGCTCTGCCTGAGCTTTTCTTGTTCTGGCTGCAGCGTTGTTTTGCTTGGTTTAGCTGGGACAGCAATTTCTTTCATTGACCAGGTGTCTGTATCTCATTTGTCTTTGTGCGGTGCCACGATCGTTTTATGTAGATAGTGGTAACAAGGGGTTGTTCTAGACAGGGAGATTTGCAACAGCCAGAATTCAAACACAGCAATGCGGGAGCTGCTACGATGGCACTGAGCAGTGGAGATGTGGGATGCGAGGTAGAGGAGCACAGATGCAGGAAGATAAGAGATGAGGCACAGACAGGCACTGGAGATCCTGCAGCTATAAACAGCTCCATAATGGCCAGCTAAGAGAGACTGCAGGCCTGCAGCTGGACAAGACTGGGTTTAGGAGTAATAAAGAAAACAAGGAAATAGTAAATGGCACCATATATCATAAATTCAGATGTTACCTGGAACTGCAGACCAATAATAAAGGTGTAAATGTGTGTTAGCAAATATCTATGTTCCTAAGTAGAAGGAAGAAGAGGGAGGAGAAAAGAAGAAAGGAGGAGGATATCATCAGCATAAGCGTCATATTCCTCCTGGCAAAGTACTCCAGCTTGCTGTAACATCCCCCTACACCAACGCCTGCATGAACTCACTGCCCTTAGGACCCAGAAGAACAGTGGAAAGGAGAGCATGATGCCAGGAAAAGGGGTAGAAGTTAAGAGTGTGTTACAATTTCAATTGTATTATTGCTATTACTGCAACATTTCGTATATTTAAGTATCCTACCTGCATTATCATTATTTTTTTTCTGTAATAACTAGATCTAGACTAATGATTCCTGAATTAAACTGTGTTATACTAATGATAAATTCTTGTCTTTGCTCTTTTATATATATATAGGGTATAATTTTTCTTTGTCCATAAACAAGGTTTTGAACATGACAAAATTCAACACAGATTTTCTTTATTTGTACAGTTTTTGCAAGTCTCAGGAAGAGGGGCATTATACCGAGTGGGCCTTCTCAACATGCAACTCAGCAAATGCATGGCAGAAGTACCTACATCATCCTGATTCATCCAGCATTTATTATCACTATGTGACTACACTCTTGTTTCCCACAGACTTTAAGCCTGAGATTTCTTAATTTAACATATGATCTAATTAAGTACTTGTGACTCTACCATAAAACTATTGTCCGTAGTATTCTGATTTCTCTTCTTGTCACTGTTCTGAAGTAACCCTCTAGACTGAATGCAAGATTACTCAGGAGCTCAGATTTAAATGCTAATTACTGTTTAAAGATAAACAATAGCAATTGCTACTAATTGCATGTGTAGAGTTTTTCTTACCCAGTAAGTGCATAGCACTTTACAAATATTGATGGAGTCAGTCTTGCAGTGCCAAGGAAATTTAAGCACAGATTTTGGCACTCGATGTGAAACAAGTCTGGTGATACATGTGTACGATGTAAGCATGTAATGGTTTACACTGATTTCCTAAGGCCGTTGACTCACTGTGTAACCAAAACCTGGTTAAAGGAGCTGGGGAGTGGCTGTGTGGGCCAAGGGGCAAAGACCGTACAGCCTGGAAGGTTGCTAGGGCGGGACACTGTAAATGCAAGGCAGAAAGTTTGAACTGAGATTTATTTCCTCGCTTTATTTCTTTCTTACGGTTGTCAGGTTCCAGAAAGGGATGAATTACATCGAATATGACATTGAGTAGGTTGGGCTTGACATCTGTTCGCATCGGAGTTGCATCTGCTTTGAGATGGGAAATTGGAAACACCGAGTATAAGTGCAACACAGGAGCAGGGAGTATCAAATAAGCACAGCCACTCTCAGTCCTTACATATTTCTTGTTGCAAATTAATCAAGTTGATTTATAAGCACTGTTACAGCTTGCTGTTATCATTCCCATTGGAAATTTTTTTTCAGAGTCTCACTAGTTTGTTCTAATGTCACTAAAAATCACTTTGGCTACTTCAATACCCGCTGTGCACTTGCGTTTGAAAAGCATACTTCCTTTCATGTGTTTCTTTACGTCAAAATTGAATTTAAAGTCACATTTCCACTGACAGCCCTGCACTCAGAGCTGTGCTTAGAGAGCACCTGGTGTTGTTGCTGTTTTTGGTGTCTTAAATCATCCCTGTGTTGATTTCTTCCCTCGGTGCTGGTGCCCTGAAGTAATTCCAGATGGAAAGACAGAAAAAATAAGGAGAAAAAAAAAAAAGACTGTGCCAGCCTGGCATGAATGGGGAGAAGAAAGAAGCTTTAGCCACCTGCTCTCCCTCCCCAGTTATTAATTGTGTAGTTTAAAGGCAACCATAGGAAACATGGCAAGAAGAAACTGCAAAATTACCCAGCTTACTCAATAGCCTGGTTCTATTATGTCTTTTATTAAAAAATCCACTGATGTTGGTAGTTGATATTTGGACCTACAGATACGAACTTGTTCTTAACATGAAATTTAAAAAAGTCTCTTGTAAAAGCTTAAACAAAAAAAGTGAACATGACAATAAAACAGAACATGACTTTGTCTGCACAATGATGTTATATCGGTGTAAGTAATTTGCTCTAAGAGCAACAATTTTACTACAGTGAAGCGCATTTGCTATCCCTTTGATGTATTTGTTTAAAGTGTTTTCTTTAATTGTTCTGTTTATACATTCCTGCCTTATTTTGAATTAGCTACTTAGCATGCTGGATTGACAGCCCAGAATCCCATGTTCACTTGTCCCTGCATTATCGGATTATTTTTTTTCTTTTCCTTTGGCAATGTTCATGGATTCTTAGAAGAAAGAATGGAGATCAGATTAACAAAGCTGTATGCTTCCCTTGCTGGCATTAAATAAACATTGTACATCTTGAGCAGTTTGAGATGTTCAATCCATTTTAAGCCATTTTCAAAACACAGTCAGACAGCCTGGCAAAACCCTTGCTGAGCTCTGCTATTCTTAAGAAGAAAACGATGCACTTGCATTTGGAGCAGCTTATCAATTTTGGCTTACAAGTACAACTAAAAATCAAATGTAAAAATGTGATTAAAATCAAAACAAGAGTTTCCAGTGCAACCTGACATAAATCGCAACCTGACATAAATCACAACCTGTCACCAGCCAGTGACCAACTCCAGCCTACTAGGTAGGTAAGTCCCACCTTTAGCAGACTCCAAGGCATGCATCATGCAGTCCAGGTGTTTTTTAACATCTTCCGCTATCAAAATCTTTCAATATAACTGCGGTAGTAGAAATATTTTTTCTAGTATTTACTAAGCAAGAATATATGGTAGAAACGTGTGGTGGAAAGTTTTTTCCATGCAGCTAGGTGGCTCCTTCTTATGTTGCTATAGTTATGACAAATTGTTCTGAATAAAAAGCACTGCAAGAAATTAATCTAATAAGAAATTGGTTTTAGATGTTGTTAGTAAGCTTTGTTGTGTAAAAATAAGAAAATTTGCTAGAAATAATTGGCCAAAATACTAAAAAAAAAAAACAACTTGAAAAATACTGAAAATAAAGAACTGCAAGTCAATTGTGATTTTATCAAGGTTTTATTCTCAAGTGCAATTAAAGATGAAATGTTTCAGGCAAAACAGTTGTTTATAGGTTTGTTACAGCAGTAGAAAATTCTGTGTCATATACAACATTTCTCCCCAGAGTATCTCACTAATTTGGATGCTTTATTTCCAGTCCACCATTGCAGGGCACTTTAAAAATCTGTTGCGTGAAGCATAGGCCAAAATCTCCAAAGCTCTTTGCTATAGAACAAAAGCTAATGCCTCCAAGTTCTTGTGTTTTTATTCCTTCGCTGACTGCTGTTTTCCAGCACGTGTTCTCCTAACTGACCGGCTGCTGAATCTCGTCTTTGAACACATTGAGGATGAAGCTGTACAACCCTTTTCCCCGAGCTAAGTAGAAAACAAGGTTATGTTTGTGGACTAGGTCCAACATAATAGCTTTAATGAACATAAAAAGTTAGAAGCTTGGAACATTCATGTTGAGCCAAAAGTAATTCTGTAGGTAAATTTATTTTGAACTTACATACAGCTGGGTTATCACAGAATCACAGAATGGATGAGCTTGGCAGCGACCTCTGGAGATCATCTGGTCCAACCCCCCAGCTCAAGCAGGGTCACCCAGAGCAGGGTGCCCAGGACCACCTCCAGGTGGGTTGTGAATATCTCCAGAGAAGGAGGCTCCACCACCTCTCCGAGCAGCGTGTTCCAGTGCTCTGTCACCCTCACGGTAAAGAAGTTTTACCTCATGTCACCATCTTTTGTGATCAATTATCTACTGAGAAGCCCTACAGAGACAGACATTGAATGGCACTGTTGTAGCTTCAGCTGACATATACCCACTAATAACCTGGAACATTTTTAGCACAGACAGCAGCCCTTCCAGAAGCTGCCAGTGTGCTCCTTTCACAGCTGGTTCAGAGCCTTCCGCATTTCCAATGACACATGCATTGTGCAGAAAAAGTAGTGAGCTCTCTCACTTCCACGCATCCATTCAATGTCTTATAAAATATTACTTGTCCTTGTTTTGCACAGTTGCCTCGGTTGGTGTCTCTCTGTTCTCCCATTCTCCAGGCACTGCCCACCTCTTGCTTGCTCGCCTCTTCATCCATTGCACCAGTGCTTGTCCTCACAGGAGGCATTTCACCAGCTGTCCAGCTCTCTCCACCAGCTGAACCCTGTTTTGGGGAGCACCGCCAGAGAGGAGAAAGTCTCAGCTGCAAAAACCTCGTATCAGCAATCTGGTTTCTCCCATGATCGGTCATAGGCCTGGTAGGGTTCTCCTGATCCATCGATCCTGTAATTAGGCAAAGAAAAATGGTAGTCCCACTGTGATGGGTTCCTTATGCAACCGGTTGTGTCTGTGGTTTTGGCTGCCTGCTTTCTCTCCAGGTAAGGCTGTTCCGGGACCACAGCACCACCACTCTGCTCCAGGTATGGCAGCTGAGGTGGATTGGGCCTTCACAAAACCTCCCCATCTGTTAGAAATCCATCTGGTTCTCTGAAAGATGAAAAGTTCTTTCCCTCCTGATTGTAAGTGCTATGGAAAAATCAGAAACTGAGGTTTCAGAAGATAAATAGCCTGGATTGCGTGGAATGTATGAATTCTTCAATATCTCAGTGGTCCAATTAAACCGTTTTCTTTATGAAGACTCAGCTTCATGAAAAAATGAGTATACCAATAAAACTGTGAGTCATCGTGCCTTTCTTATTGATTCTTGTTATCTTTCTGTGTCCGAGGCAACAATAAACATGATTTATATGCAGTGTGTTTAATTTCCCGTGGTGTTCTAATCTTGCGTTGGTGTGGGGGGAAAGTCAATGAAGACGGATGGTGAGCAGCATGCAAAGTGAGACGCAGGCAGAAAACGTGGCCAGAAATGGAGGAAGCTCATATTGCAGAGATAAGTAACGCTTTTACATCTCTAAAGCTGATGCCATTTCAAGTATATTAAAAGAAAAAGAATAATATGACTGGTAAGGCAGAAAGATGGACCTGTCTGTACCCACAAAGCACACCAATTTAAATCCCCTTGTGCAGATGAATCATAATGCAGTGCGTAATACTGACTAATATTCCTTCCCTCCGCAGCACTGCTAAGCAGGACCAAGTTTCTCTGAGGATGCTCATGTAGCAGTCTTCTGTAAAGTCCAGATAACCTAACCCATACTGCTCCTACCTGCTGCAGTAATTCTCCTCATTGAGGCACGTGGACCATAAACCACACAGGTTATCACAGGAACTTCCAGTGTCTTCATGTGCATCTTCATGGTAGGTACCTGTGCATAGGTCTTAAGTTCCATGGTGGCATCATTTGCAAAAAAATAAATAAATACATTTTCTAAAGTATGGGCAGACTAGTGGAAATTTACTACAGGCTATTTCCAGGTTCCTTAATTTCAGAGACACTGTTGGGGCTTTTCTTGCTTTGGGACAACATTGGAATTGGCTCTGAAAAGCCTCTGCTTTCATTTATTGGCACTGATAATGTCTTCTATACAGTTGTGTTCCAGTTCCTGTTGAAATGGTGCTATTTAGCTGCACTCTATTTATCTTTCCACAAGAGACATTGAAGTCTCCAGCCTCTGACAGCGTTGTGACCCTCCTGGCTCCCCATGGACCTCTGCAGACAGCCATGCAATGCAGAAGGGGCTTCACTGGCTGCCTGTGAGAACTGGAGTGAAGATGAGATGCCAAAATGGGAGACGAGATGCTTGAAATGGGAGTTGGCACTGAGGGCTGCTACCAGGAAAGTACTTCAGAGTGAAGGTGAAAACCCATATTGACTTTGTTCCTCTTAAAATGACTTACCGTGGCTCAAGAAGCCAAGAGCATTGATTTAAAAACACGTCAGTCACAGACACAGAAAACTTCAAGGCAAAGAAACTACACATCTGGAAATGCTGTACACCTCTGTAGAAAAGAAAGAAGAGAGGGAAAGCAAAACAAAATCCCTTTCCAAGGAGCAGCTATTTGCAGGGCAGTTGCAGCCACTGGAGAAGCCCAGCTTTGTCTCCCTTTGTTGCTTTTGGAGTAAGAAAAAGGTCACATTCTAAGGCAACAATACTCTTTGTGAGCAACTGCTTCTTCACGGCTCATTTTGCGGTTTTACTAGTGAATGATTTTACTTTTTCTTCCAGGGAAATGCAGCCCTACAGTTAGAGACAGGCGTTTTGGGTTCTGTTTCTCTCTCTTCTCCAGTGAATATAGAGATCCTTAACCTACTTTTACGTTATTATGAGGCTCGGAGCCTGTGCCTGCTCCCTTTGAGGACAACTGGAAGGCTGCCATTGACTTCAAAAAGAGCATGGGCAGGCTTCTTGTTAGTTAACATTCGTAAAGTGCTCGGAGATACTTAGGCAACAGATGTTACATAAATGCGATTAATATTATAACTTTGCTATTGTGCCTGCAATGCTACATTGCAACTTTGTCAGCAGGCATCTTAATTCAGGCTGAAGCGCTGTGTGCTTGCAGGATTAGGGTTTAGTGAAATGCAGGTAAATGATCTTTCCAAATGCAATGCAACCATTCATCTACATAAAATAAACTTCTGCCTTAGTCTCTTAGAATCAGGAAAACTCCTGTGGGTGTGTTTCTGTTTGTGTGAAAACTCTCTCAAAGTATATATTAACACAAGCACTTTATTTCTGGTACAATTATAAAACAGAGTTGTTTAGATGTCATATGCTTGAATCATCACAGATGTCCAGGGGATAGCAATATGATAATAGATACGGAAGGGAAATACTATTTAATACTGATCGTTCAACCGTTCAGGTTAGCTTTTTCCAGTTAATTGTTAAAATTTAATTTTATCTTCCAATGAAACAGAGAGGTCCACTAACACTGATGAGTAGTATAGGTTACGTTAATACTTCAGAGTAATTTTTAACTTGCAAATTCCATGAGAACAAAGTTACAAATTTTGCAGTACTTACATAGATGTTTCAAAATCCATTGGCATTTTAAGTGATTTCAAACAGGAATCTTCTAATTAACTTGAGTGGAATTGCTGAAACCTGCCAGCTTGAGGCCATTACAGGCAGAGACTTGAAAAAGCTCGCAGGTTCCTGGAAAGGCAATCAGGTGAACACAAGTTGTTGAAATCGCTTATTAATAGGTAAAGGCAATCGGTGTTGATACCAAAAGGTAAAGGTAATACTCACCATAAATGATGGGCAACAACTCCTTGTTTGCTTGTTTCAGATTGTGGCTAATGGAATTTGTAGATCACCATTGTGTAATATACTTGAAGAAGAAAGCAATCTTGTAAACATGAACAGTTTGATGATAAAATAAAAATATAGAGGGCACAAAAGGAAGCCTACTACATATTTGCTGGGGGAGAACATAATGAACATTATCAAATCCAATCAAATATTCATCACTTGTACTCCCTTGTTTCTTTCATGGCTTGAAGCACACGAAGAAAGCCATCTAGGCAATATAGGCAAATGTTTTACCAATCTTTAATGGTGGAGAACCTGGGGAACATGGATGGTTAGGCCAAATGTTTTCACGAGCTGCAAATGGTCTTTGCTTTTCATTTTTTAGGCACATAACATGAGACACTTGGAGTCTGATGTGAAGAAGAAGTACTTAGCCTGTTATTCCAGGCACGGCCTGACAAACGTCATGGCAGTTCAAGCAACTGTTGATACCTTCGGTGTCTGAACATCACGAGAGGATGTTCAACTGTTGTTCACCATAACTGCTGCTTTGCAGGCACTTTCAAGGTTAGCATTTTCAAGACCACTGCTCCCTACTGTATGAGCACAACCTTTCATGCTCTTAAATTATTTGCCGATATTAAAATCCAGGATGCTTCTCTGTCTATCAAGTGATACAGATCTTTTCCTACAAATGTCGGGTTTGCATTCATAATTTCCATGCTGTCAGTCTCTGTGCTACACAGGGATATTGCAGGTGGCTCCAAATGAGCTCGGTACAGGCTCATGAACAAACCCATGTTCCCTGCTGTCCCCATGCCTGGCCGGTTTCTTTCAGCCACGCACCAGCTCCGGAGTGCACACAATTTCTCAGCCAGTTCAATCAACGGCAAGGAGCAGATCTAGATAGGGAAGTGGAATTTGGTTTATTTATTTGCATTTATTTAATTTATGACCTGCTGGTCATAACCCTGAAGGGGCATGCAAGTGCAGGTGGCAGGGCTGGCTGAGGAAGCTGAGTCAGAGAGGTGTGGGGAAGCATCTTACAACACTTCGTTGGACTATGTGACCGTAACCTTTCCCCTCTCTGTAAAGCCTAGGAGCAACTAACAGACTCGATGATCCTTGCGGTCCAACTTGGGGTATATGCTATAACTATTTTACATAGTCTGTAAGGTGACTGATTAAAAATTTAGGTTAATGTATAGCTACTTAAATTCTGCAGTGGAGTTAAATTATCAATCTGAGTAATAGGGGTGGGTGTCTCTACCTCGCCTCTATTCAAATTGAGCCAACTCAGTGTTTTATGCCTGTAAAAGCTTTTTGATGAAGTCTGGACAGAAAAGTTTTCTGTAAGTTCTTCATTTAAGGTGTGTTCTCCAAGCGACACGGTCAATGATTGGCCATGCCTGATGCTTTGAACCCTTTAAAAAGGGATCCTTGTTTCTGCTTAGAATTTATCTAGCACCAGTATAATTTGCACATATTTTAGAGGGACATTTCTCCCGTGTATTTAGCACAGCCATTCACTGAGGCAGTGCCAGTCCTGACTAGCAGCTACCAGTCACTGTCATCCCTTATGCAGCTCCACTGAAACAAATGGAATTTACCTCAGAGACTCAGCTTAATGTAATCCACCCTGCAAAATACATCCACAATCATATTTTGATGATAAACTTAATGTATTTTTTCTCTAGTTTTTGAAATAAAATTTCTTCCCAATTATGTAGCTTCCTTTTCTCTACAGTGCTTTACGAGAGTGGGCAACACTTGACCAGGACGGGGCCTGTGCCGTGGAACAAGGTCACCAATTTCACACCTGAAGGACTACAAGGGCTTGCCGTTTAACAAACTGATTTTTTTTTCCTTCAAATTACTATACTCCTGAGCCGAAGCAAGAAAAGTAGAATGCAGGCTGACCAGCACAGAGAGTACACAACATGGAAAGCTGTAGATCTGTTTTATGCCTGCCCAGAGCATTCAGGAAATTATTCCTTATATTTGGTAATCATGCCCTCTTAATTCAGAGAGACTCTGACCTTATTGAATAAACACTGTAGCAGGGTCCTTATATCATGCAGAAGAAGTTTTGTGATAAGGCAAGAAACAAAAAAGCTGTCCAGAGCATTATTTCACCAAACTAACTTGATAGAGCTGATGTATTCATGAGGACGTCTACCTATACAGTTATTTGTGTCAATTTTAATGAGGATCTTAAACACATAGCAAGCCCACCCAGGTGCTGAGTACTCTCTTTCTGGCCCCAAAGCCCCTCTCACCACCAAACCACAGCCCCAGCTCTTTAAGTGAATCCTCTGTGCTGTGACCACTGCCAGCAGAGTTTGATGTGACGACCACAGAAGGCAGCAAGTCTCGTTATTTTTTTCTGGGTTTGGACACCTCTCCCATAGGTGAGCTAAATTATGAGTACCAATGTTCAGCTCTTGTCCCCTTCGGCTCTCAAAAGCACTTGAGCTGCATCATTCTTGCTCCGGTACTAATGATCTGATCGATGATTTCCCTGCTGAGATTTTTATATGAACCTTTTTGTTCTCTTTCTGTTCATTCCGAACTGAGATACAGCCCAGAACGTAGCCACACAGTCACAACCAGGCGTGGAACAATACTTGGCAAGCGTGGTGATCTGTGTAGCTATCCATAGCCATGGGTGCACTCTTTGGCCTTCACCACCGACATTCTGCTGTTGTGCTCCACGATATGCAGGCTGTTGCTGAACTGTTTACTATTTCTTGGTTTATTTTTAATCAGTTACTGTTAAACAGTTAAGCAAGGACAGACAACGAGGAGGCTGACCCTGGGCTGTAGAAAGGAGCCAATATTTTCAATTACTCGGTCAGTTTATTATTTCTGCCCTCTAGCAGAAAGGTAGAATCCAGACTCCAGAATAAGACACTAACTTTTTATTGCTAATGTTTGGCTGGCTATGGATAATAGATTTAAACTGTTATAGTCCTAATGAGTTCACCACAGTAACTTAATTAAGCAATTGAACATGACAGGCAATGCATTCTAGGGGGATTATTGCATGCCTTTGGTAAAACATAAAGTAAAAAGCAAGGGATTTCAGCTCCCGAGAAACCTCTGAAAACAAATCTCCTGTCCACCTTGTTGAAACTGAAGAAAGCAGAAAAGAAAATATACCAGCGTTAGATTTAGCAGTCTGAGGGTGTTTATCACCACTTGGAAAAATCTGTCCAGAATAGCGTATTTCTTTCTCATAACACATTGCACTGTGATTTTCACCCTGGAACCACAAAACAACGCAAGCAGTGGTTTAATGCTAGGACCCTTTTCTGTGTATTCTGACAAAGACCTGAAGGTGTCCTTTTGAGGGGGCTGCAGAAATGGAGACATCTCCCTTCCCGGAGGTTTGTCTCCTTTTTTGCAGGCAACTGCAGAGGCAGTTTCCCAAATCATTTATTTCACTAGAATCATGAGAAAAACTGAAATTCTGCCATGTTACTAGAAAGAAATTTTATCTGCATAAGACAGGTACATATCACAAATACTTTATGGACAGGAACTACAAGTATTGCTGTACTAGTAATGCCTTCCCAGTTAAGACCTTCCCTGGAGGTTTTCATTAGGTAATATTACGTTACTTCCAAATTAATTAGATGAATTACAACAAACAAACAATCAAAGAAACAAACAAAAAACAAACACACATTAATTACAAAACCTTACATTTAGGTTTTCTTACCTAAATTGAAAACTCAAAACCAAACCAAGAGGCTACTATTCTTTTCGGAGTTTTTGAGATCAGTATGCTGCACACTGCATGGAGAAATAATGGACTTTGATTAAATCTTTTTCAATCTGCAACAATGAAATAAAGAATAACATGGAGGGTATTGTGTTTTAGCCTGCGATTGCAGGTTTTGGCCTTCTTTTGATCTCTGCTTTTCTATTTGAGCTCTGCTACAAGATCTCATTGGGGTATATTCAGCCTTCAGCTGAATTTTATTGAACAAGCTTGAATTTTAGCTGAACATATTCATTTAACATGCACTCTTTACTGTATTGATATTGTGTAATATTTTGAAGGCTATTTAAAAAACAAACCATGAACTTCATCTTAAGCTTTGTCCCCACATACTCCTTACACTTACTACTGCTATCAAATATATCAAATATTCCTCTCATGCCTTGTATTTGAAATCAGTGATAAATTGTGTCTCCACAGCAACATATGAAGAACAGCAGATCAAAAGATCGAAATGTTTGACTTATTCTGGTGTTAGCAAATGGCCAGAATGAAGAAGATGCCATTTCTATATAGATAGTTACACCTGAGCAACCACTGATGTATGGATCTGTGCTGATGAAGGAGAAAGAGAGCAGCAAAGGTGCCTGCAGCACTCCTCATCTCACCCCTCACCTTGATGCTGTGGAGACATTTCAGCCACCCCAGCATCAGAGCAAGGGCTGACATTCCCTTTTGTTTCCCTTCCCTGCTATCTGTCTTAATCACGTAAGGAACATACTGTGCTTTCTATGTTTAGATCTCTAATTAGTTTACTCAATAGGTATAATCATCCTCATTTTGAACCATCATAAGATGAAATAATTTCCTCAACATCTCACCCCGATTTATTTATATGTATGCTTTTATATCTCTGACAATCCTAATAATGGATTCTCTTTAACAATATCGTGTAGCAATTAGCTTCGCATGTCAGCTATGCCCCACATCTCACCTTCAGGTGTTTATTTCCCAGTAAACTCCACATGAGACCTGTGCTCACCTTGTGCCAGACCACTGCAGAGGGTGGGATACACACAGCAACAGAAATGAAGATTTCAGCCTCATTCCATGCAAGTTAAGTAATGCAAACTTTGAGTTTTTCCCGCTTACTCTGATAATCCAGAAATAAAAACCCCGGTGTATGCTGACATTTAATTGCTGCCAGTTATTTGTAAGCATAACACTTCTGGAGCAGATATATAGTTCACCTCATCTTCTTTATGGGCTGATAAAGTGATGCATATACAGCTTAAGTAATTTTAAAAAGACAGTCTTGCTTTTCAAAATTACTTAAAAATTTCATGACTCCCAGCCCCTTTTTCTGTCCATTTACCATTCCTCATTACAATTAAGGACCGCAAAGTTGCACTCACAATGCACAGTTATTTGAAAAGTTCATGCTTTTTTTTTTTTTTTTCCCCACATCTGTTTTATTGAATTGTTTTTAAAGAAGAGAAAGTTTAAAGGAACCTCGAAAAAAGTTTTTGCCAATCACCTTGGCAGCAGCACATGTATTCTTCCTGGCACGGTCGCCACACTGCAGCATACAAAACCTCCACTTCCATTAGGCTGGGCTGACTTTTAAGAAGCTTTTTCACCAGAGCGTACAATTCGGTCTGTGTGTCTTCTTTTGTATCCATTATTAACTCACAGTGTGGGCTATAAAACCAAGCTTCCTTATGTGGTGCCAACTGGCATCTGTCACCACTCTCTCCTTATCTGCTGCCTCTGCCAGTTCCCAGCATTAAACGAGGCCATGCCACGCTGTCGTTGGGATTAGACCTAATGCACCGAGTTCTCCCTGCCCTGGTTATTTTTATCAACTTAGTCAGATTTCCAGTCTGGGCAGCCGAGCCCCAGAAATGCTGGGTGGTTTTTCTGCTTCCCGGGTTTAATGAGCAGTAAATCCGCATAGATGCAAACCCTGGCTGCTCTCTCTCTCTCACGTTAGCTTGTGTGCTGCAGAGTGCATGGAGGAGATGTAAAACCCAGCAGCACAGGAGCAGGAGCTCTGGGAGGGTTATTTCCACACTACTGCCATCCGTGTCCAGGGCCTGGAAGGACCAGGGGACACAAGGAAGGGGAACTGCCTGCCCCCGGTGGGATTCACCTAACACTCTGCAGCTTTCGACTGGAAAATTTTACTCCTCCTATTTCCTAAACTAGCTGTATCTTTATTAGACGCTGGGAGATAAAAATGGACAAGCAGATACCTGGGTTTATAACTTCCTCCACTAACGTACGGTGATGATTAGACAGAGGCATCGTACGATCCAAGTAGCAACATCCAAACTAGGTCAGATGCCAGAGCACAAAGAGCAGTGGCACGAACGTGAAATAAACTGTTTGGTTCCCATGGGTGAAAGAAAGTAAATGACCTCACTGCGAAGATAGAAAGCTTCTGGTGGCTATCAAACGCCTGTGCAGGGTTATCCTCACCCACTCTCAGAAGGGTTCTGGCCCAGTTCCCTTTTAGATACACACCATCTCTTACAAGGTGTTTCAGATATGAATACATTTCCAGTGCTGGAAAATATTTTGCTTCACATCTACATCAGGTTTCTCCTCAGATTTCTCCCTTTATGTCCTTTCTTACTACTGCACAACATTCTTCAGTTTCATTGCTGTTTACACCTTTCCCAATACTTATTTGCTTGTTAAACCCCTCAGTAGCCCCTCTACATTCTTTAAATTCCACACCATAAATTTTTGGTGTATTAACTCACTGAATGTAATACAAACATCAGGCCTACAATGAAGAAAATAAGGATGATGAAGTTGAGGAAAAAATGGAAACTAAACAAGCTTCCACAGTAAAAAGTTGCAGAACTCTTCCATGGGATGTTTTAGGCAGTAATAATCTCTACATATCTGGAAAATAACTAGATTAATGGAAGAAAAGCACCTCAAATGCTGTGAAACAGAAAGTTATCACCTCTCAGCAGTTCCACTGCAGATCAGCGAAGGATGGGAGGCAAAGTTGGGAAGAATCACTGCGACCTTCCTGGCTGCTGCCAGGGAGAGGTTAATGAACTAGATGAACCTCTGGCCTGATTCGATGCATCAGTTCTTACATTTTTTTTATTATCTATTTGGATTACTTGCCTGTTTGCTTCAATTTATCTACCGTATCAATCGGAAACTGCACCGAGAAGACAAATTGCTATATTCATCATCATGTTTCTGGGACGGAGGTCGGCACTGCAGTACCTGACCTGATACAGGTACAGGCTTGAGGCTTTCTCAAAGGAGTTTCAGAAAGAGCTCCTCAAGGTGTGTCCTTGTACAGGTATGAGTGTGTAGCTGGGTGCAGGAGGCAACCAGGCAGCCCAGCATTGTGGGGCCAAGCACAGCCCTTCCTGCAGCACTGCCTGGGCACTGGAAGCACCATGCATAATTCAGCTCCACCAGCCTCCATGCTAGCAGGATGCCTTGCTTACCGAAGCCCAGGACAGCGCTCCTTATGAGCAGAACATCAGCACCCTGCAGTGCAACACTACTTACAGCCACCGAGGAGCCCCGTTCTCCCTGCATGAAGTTTGTCAGGATGAGCTCCAGGTCACTGGCTGAGGTTTCACTAACTCAGGCTTACACATTCAGGCCACTACATCTTATTTTCCTATCTACAGATTCCTCTTTCCTCACTTTCCTCATTTTCCGTTTCACTCGAGTGTGGTGCTTGGCTTGCATCATTCATAAGAGGAAGTAATGGTGGGTAAGTGCCCCGAGCTTAGTGACTGTATTTGGGTCAGCAAGAGGTGAAACAGTTGGTGGAGGCTCGTGGATGCAAACCAGAATGGGTTTCACATCTCTGTTTTCTTACATCATAGAAAACTACATTTATTTAGTCCGAGGTGGAATTCAATATTGGATTTAACATCTTTAATTTACCTCAGTAGAGTAATTAAAAAAATCAGACTAATGAAGTTTAAAAAAAAAATCAGTGTTTGATTGTTCCTGTAAGCTTAAATGCAGTGATTTATTGTTTAGAAATACTAAGCCCAAACACTCAATATATACCACTCTCTACTGGGAGATAAATTGTCCAAAGCAGTCAACCTTCAGCTTGATTCATTGCCACCTCTGGCACGAGAAGGCATTGCAAATTGCAGACCTTACCAGGCAGGTGTGGCCTCTGACTACATTTCTCCATAAGCAGATACAGAAATTACAGCCCCAATAATTTTTAAATTCTTGGAGTTTTGTAGTTTTTATTCCTTTAGATAGTTTTTGCCTATTTGTCTACCAATGTAACAAATGTAGGATTAAACGATCAATTATGTACTATTTTAATGAACATTTCATGTATTCTGCGATCATCTTACTTGGGCTGAGATAGTGACAAGCATCTGTGTTTATCCATGCAGTTCAGGCTATTTTTTTACTCTGGGAAGTCGAGAAAAATATTGCCTCCCTGTACCTAACAGCTTCAGTAAAGTGTCCCCTGTGCTTGCTATACTTCAGTCCCATCTCTTCCTGAACATCAGGATTTGTGAACCAGAGAGAAAATGTAAGGCAATGGGTATAATCACAGGGAGCAGACCTGGGCCTTTTGAGGATGCTGTGGGGTTTCCAAACAGAATCTAAAATCTTTCTAGCAGATTAAAACATCTACCTTTCCCTGGTGGGTAAAATCGAAGCTCAATCTACCTGGAAGTGAAGAAATCTCCATTTCTTAAAAAGCGTCACTATAACTGGCTCAGTTATAAATAAAAGCTGCAAAATAAATACTTCACACAAGAAGACTATTTTTTAAGGCAGGAATATTGTATGTTTTTTTAATTAAAAATTCTAGTGCTTTCTCCACCCTTTGACAATGAAAATCAGATTCTTTCTTGCACTTTGAGGGCCACTGTTTTTCCTGGATTTAACTTCCTGGATATTGTGGTGTTCACTGAGCCTCTATTCTTCAGCAAATAAAGAAAAGGATTGGAGTTCATCTTCCACCAAGCAATGAAATGTATCAGCGAATGCTCCCGAGGACAAATGCTGCCAGTTGCAGATGTTCCCTGATGTGCTTCACTCCTCTTTACTGTACTTCCCTTCCCTTTCCATCCTATAAAATATTTGGGGCAGACAATCCACCCTGAACTAATTCACACCTGCTGAATACAGTGTTCAAGAGCTCAGGAATAAAAGAACCTTCTTCATTTATTTGTTTTCACCTTATTAAACCAAAGCCAGATTGTGTCAAATTATGTATTTGATTGTATCATAATCATCTTAGCACATGTATCTGCAGTATTCAGCAACTTACAAACATATGTTCATACAGCTTTATGCATGAGATATTTACAGTGGTTTGGGGGTTACTCAAGTACTGATGTCCTCATGTGTGTTTGCATATGCACGATCAGGGCACGGCTTTCTGGGTAGTCGTTTCTAGACAGGAACACGATACGCTATGTTTCACACTGTGACAGATCTTGTAGTAATACCAAAATCTTCAAGAAAGATTCCCACAAGAGTGTGACTCAGACCAGTCTTGACTGTCAGCATGAGTAAGGGATCAAATGCTCAGTGAGAAAAAAAAAAAAAAAAAAAGGAAGTATCAAAGCAAGGAGCCACAGCTTTGTAACTATTCTGTAGCATCTAAAGACAAATCCAGCTGCCACCTGGCTGGCATGAAGATGGTGAATGCCAATTAAAAAGGAAAAATACAGATAATGAAGAATGTGAGATGGAGAACTATCCAAGGAATTCACATGAACCTGACTTTACCTGAAACCAGATGATCAGAGATAAGACTAGTAAAACAAAATAACTCAGGCAGAACACACCTGACATGTTCAACCTTTGCAGAGATTGGAAAAGCCTTAAGCCTTGTTTTGAAGTTTGGTGTTCGCACTACAAGACCATAGCTGTAATTTGCTGGAGAATATTCACATCAAATATTTTTCATGGTAAAAATATTGAAAAATAAACATTTTTTCACAAAGTGGGATTTTCTTAAAACATTTCCTATTTTCAACCACAACTTTAGAATTACTTAATCAAACTTTGCATTCTACTTTTTTTTTCCTGTGAATTTAGCAGGTTTTCTATGTTGTTTTGACTTGATAATTGAAAATTCTATTTCTGTGTGAAGTGTCATATGCTGCCTTACAACATATGCATATGCAACATATGCATATGCTGCATTACAACACATAAGAGCCTCACAATCATTTATCTACTAGATAAATGATTTTATTTTTAATCTGTTTTTAATTTAAATATTTTTAATTGATTCAGTGTAGCAATATGAAGTTTCTCATGGCTAAGGAATACTTTACCGATGTACTTGCAAAGTTACATATACATTAGACATTTTTATACAGAAATCTCAAGTGAACTTGGTCTGAAACTCACTAAAATCTGGTCTGTTGGTATGCTGCAGCCTGTGGAGCGTGCAGGTCTTCCAGTTCAGGCACACTGCCGCTGGACATCAGATGTGCTGTGTGCCTGTAGACCACAGAGGCTTTATTTCACATGCACTTTTTCACCAGGTACCTTACTCTGTTCCTTTGTTTGGGATTTCTGGGCATACGACAGCCTGGCAGAAGGTAAAATTTGGAGTCCAAATACATGTACACCAGTATCCCAGCAGAAGCATCTGATAAATAAAGATCCGAGACAAATAAAACTATATGGAGCACCCAGTTCTACAATCCCTACTCCTATAGCCCTCTAGCACAGCAACAGTGTCTGGTGAAATAAATAAAGCAACCTCAGGGAGATTTTATGTTTAGCATCACTGTATGAAAGTTTTACTATTAATTCTCTCTCTTTGCCACTAAACTTACCCTTTTTTCCATTTTTCAGCAGGGCGCTCCCTAATTTCCTCTCAGCAGGCTAAAGAAGTGCAGCTCTCTTGCCTGTAGGTGACATGTTCTGAGCCCCTAACAGACCCAGCACCCTCCCCTCCATTTTCTCAGCATCCATCCTAACTGGACAAAAACAAAAACAAACAAACAAACAAAAACAAAACAAAACAAAAAAACACCACCCTGAAAGCTGTATTTCAGATGGAGCCTCAGCAATACTAAATAGAGAGACAAGGCAGAGTTACCCAGCACATGAAGCCATGGATATAAGCTTGCTAAATAACTGGATATTTTCATTTAGGAGTAAAGTGTCCTTAGAATACTTGACCAAAAATGCAGCAAATTGAGGTCAGTCTGGCCCCACGCAGGAGCAGAGCCCTTTGGGGTGCATCGTCGATGGCTTCAGCTACCAAAATTTAATGAGATCTCCTTTAGTGATGGGGTATGAGCTCAGTGCACCTGCCACCCAGCAGTCAGGACAAATGATTCAAGTGCTATTTTTCGGTTCCCTCACCAGCTGAGCCTGGTGGCAAGGGTGGGAACGGGAATCCCCTCAACTGGGACCAGTAGCTGCTGCAGCTCACCAGCTCCAAGGGACACGGTGACACACACGCCTTCCTGGTGACAACTGTGAACAGCCACCAGACATTAACCCCATCTACCACACAAACAAACAAAAAAACAAATCTCCAAAACCAGTAGCTACTCTTCAGTGAGATTTGACCAGCTCTTGCAGGTCTTGAAGGGAGTTTGACTTTCGGCATTGGCTCTTTGGTTCTGGTACTGCTCTGACAGAAAGCAGGTGTGGGTCACGTTATGCTGGCCCTTGAGGGTGCTTGGCAGGACCATTTTTGTTGTTTTCTGCTCTCCACAGGCTCTGAGGTTTCGTTCTGCTCAGCCAGGGGCTTGGTCACATCTGCCACAGCTCTCCCCATTCCTGTGGCGGACAGAGCTGACCCCTCCTGCAGGTGATCCTGTCGCGGCCTCCCCTTCCTGGCCCTGGCCTTCCCGTCTCAGGAAACTTCCCGGGCTGTGGGGTGGAGTTGAAGAGCTGAGGGAACTAAAGTTTCGAGGGTTTCGAGGGGCAGGATCTCCCTCTGGAGGCCTTCAGCAGCAACTGCCTGGCTCAGCTCCCACCGAGGCCTGGGGGAGAGGAGCTCTGGCAGAGCCCAAAGGTGCCACAAGGCAGATACCTCGCACCTTGCCCTGCTTTCTGCTTCCCCTTACAGCCCCAAGGCTTCTGCCTGCTGTGGCTGCAGCCTGACAGCAGCTCCAAAAGTTCCCGGACCCCCCTTGCCCCCAAATGCAGCGGGTGTATATATACTATATATAAGCAGAGCCTTTGGAAGAGCAGGGAGAAGGGATGTGACCCTTTCTGAAGAGGGTTGTCCCCGTCCTGTGCTCTGAACATGGAGCTGGGGACTGCCTACAAAGCAGAGGGGACCCCACTTTGGGGCTGTGCAAACGTAACACCCCATCTGACCTGCTGCATGACATTTTTGTCAAATATATTTGCCTTACGGCGAAGAAATTCTATAAGCAGAACCAAAGATAGCTAGACAAGCAGTTCTGAAAAAAAAATTAAAATTATAAAAATATTTAAAAAGTTACATTTGTAAGTTTAAAATTGTTTTTATTTTTATTTTTATTTTTATTTTTTATTTTTTTGCTGCTAACTGAAATAATCTGTACTGAGAATTTAGCATCAACCTTTATAATAGTAAACTATCATGTTAGGTTAAAATTGTTTCACTTAGTACTTTCCGCTCTTGTACTCCGTTTTTTACTCTCACATTAAAATAAATAAGTTTTATCCAAGTCTTGTGAACTTATGTCGATCACATATCCCAGTTACCTTCAATACCAGTGAGCTGCATTTCATTGCATTCTGTCACAGTCTTTAAGAGACCTGGTCAGACTGAGATGTAGTAAGTTGTAAAAGTTGTTTGAAAATACCACACTGTAACGTCAGTACCTGGGAATAAATCAAAAGCTTCCATGGAATTTCAGCCAGTTTAGCAGGCATAAAATTCTGGACTAAAGAAGAATTGTCCTTTGAAATTGTAATGCTCAGCACATAGAATGCAAAGTAATCAAAAAGCATCTTTAGTACATTTAAGATGAGATTTTTATATTTTTTTTTATAACAGATAATAGATTTTTCTTGGATATTGAAAATATACGTAAGCTAAAAAATAAAAATAAAAAGATAACTACCAACCCATGATCTGAAGGGGAGATTGGAGTAAAAGTCCATGCATAGCCATAAATAAAACAGGAACTATCACTTGAGTAGTAAGAATAAGTCTCAGATATCTCAGAAATAAGGTATTGAGCCGGTTCTGCCTCTTGCCTCGGTGAAGGCAGGCACGGCGAGGCGCTGCTGCATCAGCTCGGTGCGAGCTCCTCGCCCAGCTCACTGCGAGGGGCAGCCGAGAAGCAGCACCTGCAGTGTGCAGATGAGGGGGGATTATGCTGGAACATGTACATGCTAACTGTATAGATATGTCTGTTCTTTCATCAGCAACAACAAAATCTTTCTGTGTAAGAAATACACCTTACTGCAAGGCTGCTGTACCTTCCTTTGGAAATGTCCCAGGTTTTGTGCTGGACTTGTAATCTCAGCAAATCACTCTGAATGTAATGATGTGTGGCCAGCAACTTCCTCGTGTCTGAGACTGTGCTAAAGCTGGTAACTTACATTAAAAGCAATTCCAGACCTATACAATCAGCTCAATTTCCATGGCAGGATCCGAGGACAGGATCCCAGTGCTGTCTCTGATATGCAGAGTGTGTTGAGCCATATTTCACTCCTGCACTTGTAAAGATGAAGTTTCAGAAGGGGGCATAGCTAAGCCAGAAAAGCACAAAAGCATTAGAATCGTTTATACACCTAGGAAACCATTACCAGCATGCACAACTCCTTCTAATTTGGCAACAAACCTCACAACAAGCTGGATGTAGACTAACAAAAAGGTAAAGTTAAAAAGTTTTGGAGCAGGGCAGGAATCCTGGGGAGGGTTTTTAAGTGAGGAGGATGAATATACCTGAAAAATCTCATTTTCACTTCAAGACTAGAATGGCTACAGGTTTATTGCCTTTTCACTAAATTTCAAGTCATCACCCTTCAATCTGTTTTTGTCAGACGAGACATTGCTTTTGAGAGGAAATAATTAAATCAGGAACAGGTAGAAAAAGAAGAGGGACATTTAGCAGTTTGTTACTTTAGAAGAAAAGAAAGAATCCTGTCCATCACTGACTTCACATAGTGCATATTCTGCAGCCCTGAATAGAGGATGCTCAGCTTAAGTCAGTAGTTTCAAACCACCCACACTGGACAAAGCTACTGACCCTACTATATTTTACTCCTTTCTTTTTCCATCTGGGATTAACATCACTAGAAGATAAATAACACTCCTAAACAAACTTTGTGCCCATGTCCTTCTCTGGGATTTCTGCATTTGTAATGGCTTTACTCTTGATCAAAGCCCTGACGCTACTGGGTATGCACATGACTGGGCAGCATATATACAGGGGGATGTGCCTACACAAATTGGGCTTAGTATATCTGATGTAGTTTTGTTCTTTCCATCCTTGCTAAGGACACTCTGGAAATCCCAAAGATGAATGTATTAGGTGATAAGCTTGTAAGTAGTCCTTAAGGCTCTTCCAAGATGGTTTTGAGAAGAGGAAATGAACACGAGGACAAATAGCCCTTCACCCCCTGAAGAGCTGGGGAGAAAAAAAAATTACGTCTGTAAGCAAGAAATTTATGGATCTGAGCGAGAAACTGTTCACCTCTTCCAAGAAATGTCTGATGTGTAAAAATATGGCAACCTGAATTAATTTCATACACAGTTTGTCCCAGGTGCTCCGTATGCCATTCTCCTGTCAAAAGCTGGCTTAACAGTTGTGTCTTTCAAAACTTTTTTGTTCCATTATTCCAAAAAAAAAAAAAAAAAAAAAAGGCAAAAAACTGTAAGGAAAAAGGGGGATAATATACATTTGTAATTGCTCTTGCAGCTGCAGGTCCTTTGCACCATCTCCTTCAGGAAGAAATAAATCAAAGTTACACAGCAGAAAGCAGTAGTTACAACCATGATGATTACTACTTCCCATTATTTTGCAGATTATTTAACAATTAAATCAAAGGAAGGATGTTCTTGTGCGATCAGTGATGTTGGAACTATAAAGCAAAACACCACCCAAAGAAGTGAGTTTAAGGGCATGGTTTTAAACACAGCAAAGCTGTTCTCATGGCAAGCTGCTGCTAAAATGCAGTCCCACTTCCCTTCCCCACCCATGGCCATGTGCAATGGCCTTGGGTTGATGCTTGCCTGATCCTACCATGAGCTGGTTCAAAAATCAAAGCTAACAAAAAAAGAAAAGAGCCAGAGTGTGGGAAGGCTTGGGGACATGTGTCTGCAGTATGGGGACAGGAACAAGCTGGGGTGTCCCCATCCAGCAGCAGTCACTGCCGCAGCTTCCCTGGATCACCAAACTGAAACCTACCCCTTTCTGCCTTGTATTTCCCTTTAGTGACTGATTTTTGAGAAGACCTTCTCCATTTGATGGAGAATCTGTTAAGGTTTGTGCCTTTTATTACAGTCCTCTTCATTCAGCTTAAACCACCTTCCCCCCCCCACTAAAATTAAGTATTGCTTTGCATCTTGTAGATGCAAGGTTTTCTCTAATGCCTTTGACTTTCTTCAACACTACACTTTTTCTTTTTCTTTCTTTTTTTTTTTTCAATTTCTTATCAGTGATTTTTCTATTTCTAATTTTTGTCTTCCCTGAACAAGGATGACAAATCAAGGCTGTCATTTCTCTCAAGGAAGGAGTTGTAACTTTCTAGCCATTTAATATATTCACCAAAAAAATCTTCCAGCCATCTTGTAAATATATCTTAGCTCTTTGTCCCTACAAAATTTCGTTTATCATTTCTTCTTTGGGAAAGCTAATGTCTTTCAAATACCAAAAAAATGAGACAGACAGTAATTATTACAACATCTGGCTAGTCTTAGATATATTCAGTTGGAGAGATTAGTGTTTCCAATTCATTTTTTTTCCTAGCCATCTTGAAGAAGAAGAAGAAGAAGAAGAAGAAGAAGAAGAAGATTATTAGCTGCCATCAAAGAACTTCAAGAATTTTTATATACATTTCAGCATCCCACAAATGATTGAGGATTGCTTACTTTCATGTTACTCTCTCCACCTGCTCCTCAGACCTGTAAGGCACATTGCTAAGAAGTGCCTCTGCTGGAGAGGGTCCTGCATGGAGAGGGGCCTGACGCAGCAGGAAGAAGAAGTTGTGAAAGAGGCAAATGCCATCACCAGGGGTTGAGAAGACATGAGACATGACTTTAACGTGGTAATCACATGGTTGTTTAATGTTGTGCAAAAAATATCTTTTATCAGTGTAAGAGTGATAGCTCAGTTGTGACAGTTTGGAAGTAGGAGAGACTGGCAGAACCTAGCTGCAAAATTCAGCACATTTAGAGGACAGTTGAACAGGAAAATGGCTCAGCTTCCTCAGGTAGAGGAGGATTTATGATTTGCAACATAAAGAGTAGGGGCATAACAAAAATATTCAGTGGAAGTTTACCTTTTTGCATTTCAACAGCATTTTATTTGCAATAGTAGTGAAGATGTTTGTTGGAAATTCTGGATAATTTCCAATACACCCTGGTATAAAGGTTTGCTACTGTAATAACTTATCAAGACATCATCAAAGCAGACCAAATGTAAGATTTTCTGTATCTGTCTTCAGCAGTTGCAATAAAGCTGCATATCCCTCCAGACAGGTAAGGGCATACCGGCAGGGATGGCTCCAGAATTTAATTTAATGTTTATCAGCATTAAGAGTTTGGTGGAAAACATTCTGAATAATAATTAATTGATGATATGATGATTGTATTTGTGCAAGTACTTTGTTTTCCCATGAGCTCTGTCTTTAACCGCATCCTAGCATGGCATTAGCTGTGTCTGTCTTTTGCTTTATTGTTCAAGTTCAGTCATTCTTTCCATTTCTAGAGCCACCACAGAATTCATAATTAAACAATTCCATGTAAACGAAAAATGCATTCTGCTATAATTAAACTCCCTCTGTGTGCTGCAAATATCATAACAAGTCAATCAGCCTTCTGAAATTTGTTCAAATTACTATAATTCTTGTAGCCTAAATTCTGATAATGGTCCTTTAAATTCAGAGCACATGAACAATGGTTAAATAAGAAATTTTCCAAAGGAATAGTAAAAGGAGGAAAAAATAAAACTTCTCTGGAAACAATAATGACCATATTATATTCCACCCCAAACTTCTAGCAACAGCAAGGCAGTGTCTATATGTTAACAAATGAACAAACCACATAGTCTTTCTCCTTCATCTTCTCCTGCTACAAAATTTGGAATCATAATCTTGCTGCGTGTTACAAGGATGGAGGTCCTCAACTCCTCCTAAACTTCTACTGGTGCCTATAATTGTATATATTATATATAACCTAAAGCACATTAGCACTTCAGCCAGCCTTCAGCTTTAAACAAAAAATCAAGTGATGGGCAGCAGATAAATACTGTAGAAAATCTGTAGCTGGATCTTCATTATGTTTATCATTTTTTTCCTGTAGGCACCGTGATCAGAAACTAACCTTTACATAAAATGTTATCCAAGATTCCTCTTCTTTCAATTCTAGAACTAAACTTAAACAACTGTCAAGAGACTTGTGATAAAATCATCAGAATCAGCACCGCGTGGAAATGCAGCACGTCAGGAATATTATGCGATGAACATGGAAAACTAGACTACAAGAGGTAAAAGTCGTTCCACACACAATATGGCAATCACTTCAAGATTAAACATTTTTTGGGTCACAGACATTCTTGTCTCTTCTGATTCATCCACAGATCACATCATGTCTGATTCTTTTTTTCCCAATTAAATAAAATGAAATCTTATTATCTGATTGCTTTTCTGGCAAGGAGACTGTGTTTTCCTCTTGCACTTCTTAAAAAGAGACGCAGATTCTTTAACAGCTGGACGTCCAACAGCAATGATCTCATTCTTTAAATCTGTAGCATCAAAACAAGACAGAAATAACCTTTGAGTGCAGTGAATACTTTTGATGAGATTAAGGTCCTACGCAGGAAATGGGACACAGAATTGTTTTGAAAATCCTTAATACATGTCTTCAGAAGAAAGCTGAACTGACTTTTGGAAAGGAAGGATGAAGTGGACTTAGTATTTTCTTATGGCTGTACCATAATTAAAGCTATTGTTGCTAGGCTAATTTATACTCACTAAAAGCTTCTGCTTTCCCCTTTGATTGCATGAGGAATTTGACAGCAGGATGGAAGAAGTTTTTCCAGTATCCTGGGTAATCCCCGCTCTTCCTACCCGTTGCTAAAACCATTCCTTGCATTGGTGTGATTTTCAGCTGCACTTTATATCTGAAAGCAGAGCTTTTGGTGAAATAAATTCCAAAACATTGTGAATAATACTACAGACAGAGCTATAAATCATCATGCCAATAACAGGTAAAGTCGAAAAAAAAATGTATTCCTAGGAAACTCAAATTGTAATGTTTTTGTATATTTTAGGCACTCTGGCAAGCACTGCGCTTCAACTTGATTGACTCTGCACACCATCCCTCATATTGCCCTGAAGATTCAGGTTTTTCACAAGGTCTGTACAAATTTCTTTGTGTCTCCATGAGATCCAGAGTCCTGAGGAGGCAAAAGAAGCAGTGAGCAGGTATGTACGTGACTTCCTGAAAAGCCCTCAGCTCCTGCTTCCTGAATGGCACTGCTCAGCACCAAAGCACTAGGTGATTTTCAGAAGCGAGATAACTAACCTAGTTTGCTTTCCTTGGGAGTTTTAGGGGGTTTCTTTTGTTCGTTTTGGATATTCCCCCCCCCCCCTTTTTTTTTTTCTAGCTAAGGAGTTTAAATAAATTTGGGGTGTATGCTGGAACAAACCAGAGAAGAAGAACACTTGTGAATGCAAGGGATGTTCCCCACTTGGACCAATCTTTCTCACATTTACTTGAAAAGTAGTTATACTTCTCTATGTGTGCCTGCGTACATGAAAACATCATTTACTGTAATAACAAACAGGATACTTCAGTCTCTGAAAAGAGCTGCAGGGGGGCTTTAGAAAGAGCTGCATCCTTCCTGTAGCAGCCAATGACAGCAGCAGCCAGTGTGAGGCAATTAATGGTCCTGGTTAATGTCACTTGGAGTCCCCTTGAAGCCCCGGCAGCACACAGCACTTTGACAAGCTCCTAGGATGGGTCAGCCCAAAGGCTGCTTACTGCCCAAATTTCTGCCTCAAGCTCTCTCTTTTCTCAGCATCCCAATGGGTACCCAGGCTAATAAATGGGGATTTGGGGCCTTTGCTCTCCTTTGGGGGAGAGGGAGTTTGGGGGAGAGAGGAGGCAGTAATTTCAAGGACTGCAGCTGCGTGGCGAGGACCATTGCGACTTAAGTCATGCAGAAGCACATCCAGCAAGCTGCCTTTTCAATATTCCTTTATTCCAAATGTCAGAGGACGGTGCTCCAGATGGACAACAAACCAGCTGTCCCACATACTCATCTGAGGGCCAGGCTGTCTTCTGTGCTGCTGTCACGGGCTCAGGATGATTAGGGATTGAGCTCTATAAAAACATATCTCTTATGGCCTCCTCATGCACTTGGCAGTTTCCTTGAAGAGCTGACAAAATTGCTTGAAAATAAAGCAGCTGTGCCTGTGTGTAGATGCCGATAATGACACGAATAATTAGAGCTGGTCAAAAACACAAACACAGAGTTTTTTAATATTCTGCCCTAAATCAGGATGAAATTAATAGTTTATCTAAGAAGAAAAAATTTAAAATATTTTAATTATAATCAGAAATATAAAAGTTATAAGAAAGCATTGTAGCACAGAAATGAAGTATTTCCTTCCTTAACACATTAACCTTTTAATGAGGCAGAACAAAACAATATTCTCTTGAATTTTTTTGTTTTGTAATTTTCCACTGAAAATATTAACACATGGAAACGAGACCAACAAAAAATTTTGATTTTACAGAGTCACACTTTTACAAGGGAAATCATTCTGTAACAGAATTTTTAATTGCCTCAGCAGGTTTATTTTAAATTATACTGAAGTGGTTGAAAGGAGAATAACTTTAAAAACAAATTGCATGGTGATATATGCCATCAGGACATTTCTTAAACTAACTTTTTCTCAACAGATGGATGAGATTTTTGTTCTTTAACCTGATGTTACTTTATTTGAGAGAGGGTACTGAAACAGAGCAATCTGTTTCGAACACTGTCACCATCTAGACACGACACTTGACTCTTATCAGGCACCTTGTACCACTGTGGCCTTCGCCTGCACAACTAGATATGCCCAGCTTGGGCTACCATGACAGAAATACACCCTTTTTGTTGATCAAGAATGGGTCATACAGATATCAAATGGGCAGATCTACGACCAAAAGGTGAAAGGGCTTTGCCAGACCAGGTTGAGCAGCCTCACACCTTCACTCAAAATGCTGGGGAATGGAGGTATGACAAACTTTTTATCAGGTGGAAAGCTATGCGTATAATCTGTATATTGCAACTTGGAAAATATGTGGCTTTCACATAAATTCTTCTGACAGGAATTCTCTGAAGAGTGAAGTATAAATGCGAGAAAACCTCAAATGCTGTAGGATACTGCCTCACTTCCAATCAATTTTTCCTCCGTTTTTGCATATTTCCTGGAATTGCTCTTTTCAGCCCTAAACCCTGAGCCACTACTTTGTACCACAGCCCTGTCCCTGTCCTGGAAACCGGTGACTGGTTCATGAGCAGCTTCTCATGGACCCAGAGCTCCCACAGAGACTTCTTTGGTGGACTGCAAATCCCACCTTCACACAAAACTGAACTCTACAACAGGAGAAGCTTGCTGTATCACAGGAAAGTGTTATTGCAAGCCAGCTCTTGAATATATCCTTAGATTTTGGAGACAGAAAGGCCTTATGTCTGTTTTTCTGACTACCCACCTATCACAAGACTTCCAATCTTGTGACAAAGCGTACCCAACAGAGTGTGCGTATTTCGTTGGAGGCCCTTTTACTCAAAAGTTCACACTCCTCCTGCAGGAGCCCTCAGTCTGGTCATCAGGCCTCCCAGGCTGCTCCAGCCTAATTTTCTCATCTCAATCTGCACCCAAATTCATCCGAGCAGATCCCCTTACTGCAGTCCTGGGCTCAAGAGAAGGAGAAGGAAGAAGTTCCTCCCCCAGGCAATCACTAAAAAGGATGTTTTGGCTGTGCTGCTCTATTGTGTTTCCAAAGGAAAGCCTCCTATCTCTTGATTGTCTGTTCATATGCACCCTGGCAGGCCTACCTGACTCACACCATCTGTTATTCCTCTGCTTGGGGAAAGAAATTAGTCTCTTCAGTCTCTGCAGGGAACCGTATAAAAACAAATGATGAAAAACTAGTTGTCTCTAATATATTGCATAGGCTTAAACCAGTGATATTTATATCCCGAGCTACATTAAATTTAGGCTGTGGGCAAATGCCCAGATCTTTTTGCAAGTTGTTGCAAACATTTGTTAACAGTAAACATGTGACATTAGTATGCAGGATGTCTATGAAGGAAGAGATGTTAAAACAACACTTCTGCAGACAACTTGTTTAGAATATATTTTTTGAAACTTGCAACTGAAGTATGCTTCCTACCTTGACCTAAGTTGTAGATTTACTATCTCAAGGCCTGAATGTGAGGGGAAAAAAAAAGTCCTTTTAAAAAAACAAGAATGTCTTCAATGTTTAAACAGATAGAATAAGAATTGGTTAGGAAAAAAAAACAACTGTGACTGTGGAAATTACCCCCCTTATCCGTCCTTATGGAAGTCCTTTTCTATACCTCTCCTCTTCATCCAGGATGTATCATTGCTTTATTGTGATGCTTTGGGTCAATGAGATTTTTATCTGAACTGATAAGAAGGGCAAATCTTTAAGGAAAAAAAAAAAGAATGTTAATTAATTGTACCAGAATTTACTGGATTTAACAAAAACAAAAAAAAACAAAACAAAACAAAAAAAAAACTTGTTGAGAATATTGAAAGGGTATTTAAAAAATGGGAGCTTTTTTTAAAAAAAGAGTACTTAAAGATTGAAATGTTAAATCTTATTCATAAAAAGTCTGGAGGGTGATAACCTACAATAGCAGTTATTAATAATCCTGTTTCTTTTGCTTTAAGGAGAACATCTCCATAGCTGTGAAATCTGCATCTTAGAAAAATTCTTAGATTATGCAGCTTTATTGGCTGCTTTATTTAAGTAAGAGTTGGCTGACACTGCCATAGTAGTGTCAGAAGGTATTTGCTTCATAAACCGTCTCTCTGATTAGACTGTGGGCAGATACCTTAGCAGTAAGGCCATTAGACTGTGGCTGATTTCATTAAGTTTAGGAATACATTTTCCATAAGTGTTTTATTTTTTTCTTTCAAACAATAAGATTAGAATTAAATACACACACATCTTTCTTTAATCAATGCATATTGTGAAGGACCTCCCACACAGCTCATATTATTACTGTGATCTTTTTCTTCTTTGCAGAGGATAATAACCTGCTGCTTCCCAAGTACACATCCCCTTGAAAAAGACCTTGCACCTTTTTGTGAAAGGTCTGCTCCTACTCAGATTAAATTTCTCTGTTGAATTTCTCTAAGTTTCTCTTAGATTAAGTTTCTCTGTTTCAATACAGCAGTGTTCTGTAGCCAGCTGGAACTTTCTTGCCTTTCCTGTCATTTTTTCATACTGCTTTCAAGTAGTGGGACAGGATCAACGTGTTTCTGGAAGTTCTCTCGCAGTTTCCAAAAGAGCTAAATTAGACATGCAGTACCTTGCATCCCAGATTTTTGGCCAGCCATAGGGGAAGATGTAGAGTTGATGTCTTTCTGTCTGAAAATGTTTTCATCATTGCCCTGGTACTAATTCATATCCCAGAAAGTGAATACAAAGTAATAAATAACAGAGTGATACCATATTTACCTTGAATTAGTAGCAAGATGTTTTACATAACAAGGTGCACGGCAACCAGAATTCACACCCTTTGTACCATACAGACATGGGGTCGTTGTGCTAAGTGATTTCCAGAGGCAACATCTAAAGGTAACACTACTTGGAAGGTCATTATCGTGGTCTGCTACAGTGGTGATAGATGCCACACGGTCTTAAAGAAGCTGCACCAAGCTACCAACAGACGTTGCATGATCATTAGTAAGCAGTTTGGTAAAAGATTTTTGTGAAGACTAAAAGTGGTAAGTACTCTTCAGTCATGATTAATGCCAGCACTGTGGACAGTAAAGGTCAACACTGAAATATCTGGCAGACTCAGAGACAGACTGCATGTTGCTGTGACCTAATTCTATCCAACTTACTACAGAGACTTCTTTATCACAGCCAGCAAAAATATTCCATTAAAATGGAAAAGTCTGGTGATTTCTACAATTTCTCCCTTGTATAACAAAAGAGGGAATAACATCTCAGAGCTGACTACCATTAGCACAGTGAACTTGTATCACCGTACAAATGCTACCCGGTGGTAGAAAGCATTTTCTCACTCACCTTAAAGTGATTGCGATAAGCTAATAAAGGACTTTATGCTCTGCTAGATGATTGTTTATGTGTAAAGGAGATCTTGTGCAGTCAAGGTTGGCAGTGTACATGTGCACACTCCAAATAATACCTTCTCACCTAGCAAACCCTAAGCTGCCTCTAGACACAAGTCATTGCAGGCAGCTTGCAAGCGTTGGCCTCTGGGCAAAAAGGGAGGCGGTGACTGTTTTATGTACAGAATCGGACTGTATTGGTCTTAAGCCTTCAGTTAGGCTTTCCCCTGAAACCTGTGAAAGAAAAAAAATAGTGTTTGTTTTTCTTAGTCTATTATTAATTGACATTATTTCTAGATACACCGCTTTGCACCCTTTTTCTTGGCTTTCAGTTCACCACTGAGAGAAATGGCTAAGCAGACAGTACCCACAAGGTCGTGATCGCCTTCCGTTTCCTTCCTTTCAGTGCCAATTACATACAGGGAACTGTAGAGCAAGGAGCAAGGAACTGTAAAACAGACAGAAAAAAGAACAAACATAACATTTTAAAGAACAACACGTATGATGTTATATCATGCAAACTGTTGCATGTAGATATAAAGGCTTATTTGGGGAGTAGTTGGGTTTGCAGCCTAACTGCTCACTGATGTGTGCAACAGAGCTTTTCCTTTCTTTTCTTTTCTTTTCTTTTCTTTTCTTTTCTTTTCTTTTCTTTTCTTTTCTTTTCTTTTCTTTTCTTTTTTTCTTTTCTTCTTTTCTTTTCTTTTCTTTTCTTTTCTTTTCTTTTCTTTTGTTTTCTTTTCTTTTCTCTTCTCTTCTCTTCTCTTCTCTTCTCTTCTCTTCTCTTCTCTTCTCTTCTTTTTCCTTTCCTTTCCTTTCCTTTCCTTTCCTTTCCTTTCCTTTCCTTTCCTTTCCTTTCCTTTCCTTTCCTTTCCTTTCCTTTCCTTTCCTTTCCTTTCCTTTCCTTTCCTTTCCCTTCCTTTTCCTCTCTCCTCTCTCCTCTCTCCTCTTTCCTCTTTCCTCTTTCCTCTTTCCTCTTTCCTCTTTTCTTTTCCCACATGCACGTTCCAATTCCATGAAGTAAGGCACAAACAGGCTTGCTGGTTGCAAAACTGTGGAGAGCAGTCACCACTAATGAAGCTTTGCTTTTCCACATTTCCATGAAAAAGACAGCAAATCTTATTCATTAACAGGCTCAAAAGAAAAGGTAGGGGAAGATGCTGAACTCCAGGCACTGCGAATGCTAACAGAAAACATAGTCCAATGGTAGGTAATTTATTTATTGTCATTCCTTTGTGAAATCACCATATTAAATTCCCATCATGGGTATGTGAAAGGATTAGATACTATGTGTTCAATTGGCCTTAAGCATAGAAATAAGCTGCTTTCTGAGGTCAATTAACCCATTACTGGAAGTGCCCATCATCTTGGTATATGAGATCAAGAATCCATTAAGACAGGGAAGGTGGGGAGCAGTTGGGAGGCAAGCATTTTAGAAGGCATTTAGTTGAAACTAATGGAAGATAGGTACAAAACCTAATTGGATAACAATATGCTAAGAGTAATTATTAATGGATCAGTGTTAAAATTGAAGGATTGATCGTGCAACATTTTTCTGCTAGGCTTGGGGCTGTAGGAATCTGGCCCAGGTCCAGCTTCGTTCAAAGTTTCCTTTGCAACCCGGGTGATGGATTAGAGAACATTTCTATTAAATTTGCTGACAACATAAAACTGTGAGGCACTGAGAGGATATTGGCTGACGGCATTAGAATTCAAAATGATTTTGAGAATTGGAAGAATATTCAGAAAAAAAAAAAAAGGTATGAGAGAGAATTCAGAGGAAATGATGAAAAGCTGTAGAGTTTAATCATATTTCCACAATCCTAAGCATGAGGCCTGTGCTTTGATCAGTGCCCTACCATTACCACCTAGCTAGAAGCACCATTTGCAATGTAGAACTGCAGGAGCAACACGCCACTTTCACCTCTACCTTGAGCAGTAGTAGAAGTAGCAGCAGCAGGCTGGGTGTCATCTACCTGGAAGTGGTCAAAGAGCTGTGTGAAGCGGCATGGGCCCATTCAAAACACATCACGTACATCCAGGTGAATATATGCAGAAATGGAAAGTCCAAGTTTAGAGCAGTCAACGTACTAAAGCAGTCAAAGTACTATATCTGGGCTGCTGTAGTCCTGCTGTACTCCTGCCATCTCTCTTTCCTTTTTGCTAGGAGTGGTTCTAATGCAACCCCATGCTTAGACAGTTCAGGAGTCCAAGGGCTAGCTTCATCAAGAAAGTCATTATTTCTCAGGCAGAGGAGCTCCCAGGGCCAGCTCACCACCTAACTGTATGAGTTCACACAATGAAAGGAATAGGAGCGTGCAACTGGGGTTGAAGGGAGAGCAGGACCACAGCAGCCCAGATGCAGATCACCTTCAGGTACCAGAGCACTCTGAAAAGAGAGGACTCAACTGGCTGCACTGCTAAGACTTTTCTGTGAAGAATTCATTCTAGCAAAGAAGAAAAAGGGAGTCCCCCTCCAGCACCATCTTGTCCCATGAGAAAAGAGATGTCTTATAACTGTGAGCTGAGCTTCACATATGGGGGAATTGACTGTAGAAAATATGTTTGACCATCTGAAGGCCATAGAAATAGCCCTAAAAGAACAGAGTTAGATATCAGACTAGTCTTATTGGCGTTCTGTTTCTCTGTTGTCCTCTGCACAGAACTTGCAGGAGCAAAGAGGAGCAGATGGCACAAGGCAGAGAGCGAGAAACCCAAATGGAGCCATGGTCACCACCTGTGCCTGCCACAGCTTGTTCACTCACCTGGGATAAATGGCAGGGGCAAACTGTGCAGAATGCCCCGATCAACTCTTTACACAAAACCCCTGACTGCTGCTTGCTGTGCTGTGAAATTATGTGTATGCCTGAGTGAAAGCAATAAAAAACTCCTTTCTGCAAGTCTTGCTCATGGTCTTTTTTTAATGACACTTGCGCTGCTTTGCACACTGGACCCCCAGCCTCTGCCAGCCCACGGGATAGGACTGGCATAGCCGATATCCAAAAGGTTATTTCATCAATCACTCTCAGCACTGCATTAATAGACCCCCACATTATTATTGCCACTATTCTGTTTGGCAAAAAGAGAGTGCAGACACAACCCAAATCTATTAAAGTGTAAAAAAATTAGTTAAAATACAACGAAGTGCTGAACTATATAAAAACAACTGCAGCTCTGAAAGACAGAGTATAGTGACAACAGCAGTACTTAAAATCCCACATTTAACCACGTTGCACCTTGTGTCCTGCTGCATCCATCCCATCCATGGTGGCACAGCCTCGGGAAGACCTGGTGGGCTGTGCCCCCCCCGCCTATTTTTGATTCTCTAATGCATGTGTTACTGCATTTGCATCCCAGAGCAGACAAACCAATAAGGAGATTCGCTAGGTATGGAAGAGGATTAATGGGATTTAGTTAAGATGTAATCAGAGTCCCCTCTTATTACATTGAAAGGATGCTTTCTCAGAAACCAGAGGCCCAGACAACCCTGAAAGCCATACTATGAATGCCATTCCCCTTTTGCCTTCACGTTATTACTCAATTACTCTTTTAATTGCTTTGATTATAATTTGCTTTAATTAATTTTGCTCAAATAAAAAAGAATTACTCTTATTTACCTAGAACAGAAGCATTTTGTAACTTGTGCTTGTACAAATAGAAAACATTGGCACTTAAGTAGGCCGTATTCTGTGGGTTTAATAACATTTCTACAACACATTAAGTTCATCATCCAGTTCTAACGCTGTTTGTCTGCCCTTCAGTATGTTGCATGAACAAGTAATCTCAGGAGAACTTCTTCTGGAGGCACCCTCTGCCTTTTCAGATAGCATCAGATGGTTCCAGTAATTATTCTGTCAATCAAACCCATTTTACTGAATTACTTGCAAGATCTGATTTGCCTATACAAGGTAACAATAACAATGACATAGAAGATGAGCACAAAAACTGCTTCAACAGTCTCTGATTCCTCACTTTAACTCCTGTATAGAAATGTTCATTTTGCTAAGCTTCTCCTCTTTTTGCTAGTCCTTTAAAAGACATCTGGTGCTTTTGCTGGTGTGATTGTGTGCCTGAATCTCATTGCATGTTTTATTTGAGCTGTCTGGGTGTGTTCAGATAACGCTACAAGGAGGAGGAAGCCTGGAAGCAGTCAAGGTTGCCTCCAAAAGGACAGGACAAAATGTTGTTTAGTGCTTTGCTAGTGCCTATACTCCAGTGCAGAATGACAACGTAGAATACAAGTTAAAACCACTTGACTCCAAACCTTGTTTCTTTCTTCAAACCTTTCTTCTTTCTTCAAATCTTTTTCTCAGCTTTTTCTCAGGTCCCAGTACCCTATGCCGTATTTATTTATCCAAGTGATATTTCTGTCTCCTATATAGACAAGTAAACAAGAACAAAGCAAAACCTGACAAATTCTTCTGCTGAATTCGTCTGCTTTCTTTTGGGTAGAGCCTGCTGTTTTTTCATCAGCTTTTTTTCCATTGAAGTCTTTAGTAACTTCTTAGAGTTAGTCTTAAACAATAAATTCTATAATGTTCTATCCACAACAACATATTCACCCTTGCTGAATGTGTTGATGAATCCCCATTTTTTACTGTACAGAGGACTTTGGGCCAAGTGGAGAAGAATATTATAACTCAATCCTTTCACTTTTCATATGAATTTTGCAGATTTCAAATATGTTTAAAGTAGCTTTGTAGACTTTACTTCCCTTAGTCTTTGTCTTCCCTTCTGTTTATTTATACAGTTTTAGCCCCTCCAGCAACACTAATCATTTCCTTTCTGTTAAAATCTACCATTGTATAATGTTTATTCCAATGTGTGTTTACTATTGTTTTAGCTGAAAATCACCATCACAACCAGCCTGAGGAAGCATAATTCAAGAAGTTCTTACTGCAGACTTCTGATCAAGAATTTACCTCACAGATATTAGGAAAATAAAAGCAAACATGGCTGCAGTTCAGCTGTACAATCCTGCATGAAATCAGAGTTAAAACATCTATTTTTTATAATATGCATTGCATGCAAATCAAAATATGATTAATGTTACAGCATTTTTGACATGCGTATAACAGAAGGAGCCAACAGAAGCATATTTCCCATTGATACTGAGTCAGTAGGTCTGATTCAGCTCTACACTGATTTCCAGTTTGCAGACTTCCGTAGGCTTCTGGTCCTAGAGGAAGAAAGGCTAACTGAATGTTTTTCCAACAGAAGACTCAGAAAGAACAGACAAGATCTCAGGATTGTTGAGATCTTTAAAACACTAATGTGTCCTGCCCACACAAAAGATAAGAAAAAAAAATGTTAGTATTCATTGGGAGAATTGTTCTTTCTTTTTTGGTCAGATTGAAAATAAAAGGGCATTGAGGGATTTTATTCACTCTTGCTATAGTCAGCCTTTAATATGCTCATTCAACCATCAATACAGTCTCATGACTGCTTCCCACAGTCACAGCAGTAGGTACTGTTCTTCCTTTGCAACAACACTTTGCTATATGTACACTTCCCACCTGAGAAGCTTTAAATCATCCTGGGGCTTCCTTAACAAGACAGACCCCAATGCATGATCTTTAATCTTTTGTTGGCAAGACGTACAGTAACGTCACCCAAATGAGCCAAACAGGTCATTTCACTGAACCCTGCCACTGAATCACTGCATACCTCCCATTCCTCTGCTTCACATGCAAGTACGGTGTTTTGCTCTTCCATTCCATTTTAGTTATTTTCCTTCTACAAAATAAGCCCAAAGCATCACCAAATCAAAGTTCTCCATTTCTTTTGATGATAGGTTTTATAACATCTTGGCAGAAATTAAAAGTTTTGTTATAAAATAAGGTCATTAGAGGACTGCCATATGAGGTCATAGAAGAGCTCACAGAGCCTGTTACATACAATTTCAGCTAGCAGAAGTGAGCCACCAGTATCAATCCATGACATGAACAACAATAATGATATCTAGCTACCTGACAGTTGTTTGGAGTTTTACACAAAAATAGCACTTTCCATGCAAAAAGGAAGTCAGGTTGTGCTAATAATAATTTATGAAAATGACTTACTGTTTTGTACCATCAAGCATCACAGCAACACAAGGTCTAAACACTCTTCTGGAATAGATAATTATCCCCACTGTACTTCTGGAAAAACACAATTGTACAGAGGAGATCTGCACTAGTTAAGACACCTGTCCAAAAAGTGGCACAGCCGGGAGGGACCTCAGTGCTTGTGATTTTATTATTGCTGTAAAATAACAATATTTCACATAACAATAATTCACAGTAGCATGAGACAGAATCTTTCTTCTGCAGAGTGCTATAACATTGCTTTAATTCTCATGCCCAGAGTTTTCAAGACAATGATTGCAGTCTATAGCAGAGCTGAGCCAGCATCACACAGAACAGGGGAAAAACAAGATTACAACAAATAATTCACATAGGCCGTCACAGGGAACTTAGGATGAGAATAGAGAAAGGTTAAGCACTGGCAAGAGGTCCTTTAATGAAAATAGAAGAGAAGAGCAGTGAGTTTAGTCAGCTGATTATTTAACTCGTATTAAATTTTGCTTGAACATTTGGCTGTGGGATACAAAAATGCTAATGTGACTCTGGATATTCTTGAAAGCATAATAGATTTGAAGAGTAGATAGATAATCTCATAGAAATAAATACTTTGGACCATGCTAAAATGGCACTCATGACAATACCACTTAGACATTAGAGATATTACAATAATTGGTTTCATGTAAAACAGATAGCTAAAGACATTGGATTAGTTCCCAGGAGTGTGCTAGAATACATCATTGAAGATGAGTTCTTTAATTGAATGCATATAGGAATAGCTAATAACAGCTTGAGCCATATACAGTATGTCACAAACCTTACAAATTATGGCTACGTTTCATTTTGCACATCATCCCATCCCCATAAAATAGCTCGTTTCAAATTTAAAGATACAGAATCCCATCTATTTGTTTAAGTGGACTTTTATATCCTTTGAGGAAGGAAACACATCATCTTGCTTTTTACCTAAGAGAATCTAGTGCAGTCCTGGAGCGATATAAATAATAAATCTCTCTCCTATACATTTATAAAGAACCCATCAGTATGATACATATTTAACATATGTGCACTTTAAATTTCATTATATATGTATGCAAACATTAACCGTGCTTTCTGGGTTTCCATCAATTGTTGTGTATAACTGGATTGTAAGTATGGGCCAAGTATTTTTATTTTCATTTTCCATTTTTGGAGTACATTTATAGAAAATGAAAAAGCATTTGCAGCTATGTTTGTTCTTTTCCTACTCTGGGAAGTGGTATCTCTTCATTTTTTAAAAAGGAGCTGACACTATCTAACCCATTTTTTGATTAAGTGCAGGAAATGAAGAATTTTCATCAGTAGAGTGCACCTACCCTGTTCTGATTTTGTAATTGTACATGTGGAAAAGTAAATACAGAGCTACTCGAGCCTGAAGGACCATTGTGATAAAATAATCTGACATCCTGCATTAAAGAACTTCCTCCAATCTTTATTTTTTTCCAAAAAGATTGGTATCATAAAGTGAATTATTTCTACCCTATGACACCAAGCTGTGTGGTGCAGTCAACACGCAGGAGGGAAGGGATGGCATCCAGAGGGACCAGGACAGGCCTGAGAGGTGGGCCTGTGTGAACCTCAAGTTCAACAAGGCCAAGTGCAAGGTCCTGCATTTGGGCCTGGGCAATCCTAAGAAAAAATGCGGGCTGGGCAGAGAATGAACTGAGAGCAGCCCTGAGGGGAAGGACCTGGGGTTGATGAGAAGCTCAACGTGAGCAAGCAATGTGTTCTTGTAGCCCAGAAAGCCAACCGTACCCTATGCTGCATCAAAAGCAGCATGGCCAGCAGGGCGAGGGAGGGGATTCTCCCCCTCTGCTCTGCTCTCGTGAGAGGCCCACCTAGCTGTACTGGGTTCAGCTCTGGGGCCCCCAGCACCAGGAGGACACGAACCTATTAGTACAAGTTCAGAGTCATATGGATGATCAAGGGGCTGGAGCACCTCCCCTATGAAGGCGGGCTGAGGGAGTTGGGGTTGTTCAGCCTGGAGAAGAGAAGGCCCCAGGGAGATCTTGTAGAGGCCTCCCAGTACCTGAAGGGGGATACAGGAAAGCTGGGGAGGGACTCTTTGTCAGGGGGTGGAGCAATAGGACACAGGGGATAATGGCTTTAAACTAAAAGGGGGTAGGTTTAGATTAGATATTAAGAAGAAGTTCTTCACTATGAGAGCAGTGAGGCTCTGGCACAGGTTACCCAGAGAAGCTGTGGGTGCCCCATCCCTGGAGGTGTTCAAGGCAAGGCTGGATGGGGCTTTGGGCAGCCTGGTCTGGTGGGAGGTGTCCCTGCCCGTGGCAGGGGGTTGGAATGAGGTGGTCTTTAAGATCCCTTCCAACCCAAACCATTCGGTGGTTCTATGATTCTATCTTTGAGGAAAAATAACTGTGCACTATAATATCTCTCATTTGAGAGTTGTCATAAGAAGATAGCTTTGGAAATAAAGTGTCTTATTTTCTGTGAGTGTAAAAATAATTAAAATATATGAATGGAAATCATGTGATTTCCTTAGGATGTTATGTTAAATCTCTTGGTTGACTCTCATAAATTGCTTTCAAATTACTGCACTAATTATTTTCCTTTGTTAAAGATGAAACAATGTAGTATTTACACAACAACTTTTCCAAAATTTAAAGAATGCTTTAGAAAAAGTATGAATTGCTTTCAAAATGGCGTATGTGCTTTGAAGTGTATACTGGAATTCATTATAAGTTTTTGCAGAATCTGTTATTCCCTTACAGGAGCAAATTAGATTGTAAAGCCATAAATGTTAAATTAGCTTGCTTGCAGTTTGCACCAGAGTGGCCTCACTTCAGAGGTGTTCAGAAACCACACACCTCCTTTAAAACTGTGGAAACTGTGCTGGCTCTGTTCTTCTGAAGTGTATTTCAGACTGTCACATTATTTATAGATTCTGTTAGCCTAAACTTTAATGATTCACACAGAAATAACAATCAAATCCAGCTTTTTGAATTCATGACAATAACCTAATTCAGATGAGTGTGACTGGTCACATGAATACCAATGCAAGAAAGATTTAGATTTGGATTTGTAAGTTTAATAAAAACACCATCCAGGTATTTTTAAATTTAGGATAGGAAAAGGTAACAGTCAATTAATAACCTCGGCTCAGAGAACCTGAATCTCCTGGGCAGCCTCCCTGCTGGTCCCATGAGAGACTGGATTGCATCAGCTTTCAGTATGGTGAAGATGCTTTCCATGACATGCCATTCATGCACAGGGGAAGAATGGGGCAAATCCTCATGCTCAGCTTACTCTGACCCATGTGGACAGGCTCGTTCTGTAGAGCCAGATTTTCTTCATGTACTTGGGATGCAGAGGAATTAAGGGGCTGCCTTAGGCCACTTACATACATCAGAGAAAGCAACTGCACTGCATGCAAGCACTACTGCATTGGAATTCTTAACAGAAATGCAGTTCTGACCACTTATTTTTTATTTCCTTCATAGGATACTGTAAATGTTAATGTCAACATAAATGATGCTTTTGTTTTTGTTTTTCATTATTATTTTTATTCAGATAAACTTACTAATCATGACACACCAAGCAACATGTTGGCATGTAATTTGTTTCTCTTAATTGATAATATGCCTGCAGGTTTTTTGTGCCAAGGCAAGAAAAGTTCATTGCTTACAGGACAGGGTATTACATCTGTTTTGATCCTAAGTGTGGGTTCTTCCCGGACAATTTAAGTATTTTTAGGTAGCACATAAAGAAGGTAGCACCTCTTCTTTTGTCATTTTAAGGCACATCATGATTGTATTGCTTTTCTTCCTATCTAGACTTTAAGAACAGATTGTTTTCTTTTTCCTCTGGATGCTGATGATACACTCTTTTAGCCACTGAGAGCTGCGTCCTCATTAACGCTTTTCACTATCTTTTAGTCATTAGATGGTGACACCAGGAGAAAGATTGGAAGATACCTTAAGAGAGTTAATGCAGCTTTGTTCAAACACAAGAAAAACAGCTGATGTAAAAGGATTGAACTTTGTGGCATCCGTAGGCCTGTACATTTCTACTAGAGTCTGTCACTGTCTGTCCACTAATCCGGCAAAGCTTGGTAGGGATCAGCTGCTGATAACAACAATGAAAGAAGGTCTTTGTTTTAACGCTCTTGTTTTTTTGTACATATTGAAGACCTCATAAGCCTTATTCAGATGGTCTGGTACTCACCAAACATGAACAGTGCACGTAATTCACTACTTCAGACAATTCTGTATCCTTCCCTTTGCTTTTTTTCCCTACTGTTCCCAATAATCACAAATGGTTTTATTTACCATTAGTGCTTATGATTTAATTCCCTACCCTTGATAAATGCCACATAAATAAACATATTTTCTGCCTTCTTTTTAGTGGTAAAATAATGATTGAATTAATAAAGTTCAAAGCTAGAATGTTTTGCCTATAGTGGATTTTTTATTACCATCGTAAATGCTATCTTCAAAGAGTTAAAGCTAGTTAGTTATCCCAGCCCTCCCCATTTAATGAAATTATTTTGTTTCCTTAAACTGTGTTTAATAAGTAATAAGGGAGACTGGAAAATTAATACATATCTTACTGTATTGATTTAGTTTTTGTTCACTCTGTTTTCTCTCTGAAGTCTATAAGCCTTCAGGTCCTACCTAATCTATTCATTTCTGACATGCACATCTTTCTAGTGCCTAAGTGCCTCTGCTATTCTTGAAACAGCCTCAGAGATGATTTAAATCCTTATGCTTTGCTTTTTCATCTGTTTATGATTTCCCACATAATTTCATAATGTACTTCAAAACATTATAATTGTACTCAAAGAAACTCCATTATCATATCATGATTAACTTAACATTGAACAGTGTTATCCACGTACAGTCTCTGCACCCATTGTCCTTTAAGTATAGGAACATTGCCAGACCCTCCCATGAATTCTGAAAGTGCCTGGCAGCAGTTGCACACTTAGGGCTGCGTTTTAAAATGGATAGCACCAGTGTTGGAGGGTTATGACTTCGTAATATGTTGTGCATAAATAGGTGAGATGCAAGCAAAGTTAAGACTGTACTGCTAAGATAAGTGCAATGAGAGCAGACTCCATAATTATTTAGATGACAGCATAGGAAATGCAATGGCATACTTAAAACCCACAAAAAGCCAAAATCAAACCTATAGCATGTAGGGCTACTGTGACTGAGGCTGCTAGATTTAGCAAAATGAGGCACCAGCTGTAGCATTAGTTAACGTATTTAGGGTGAGCCTGTCAGTTTGGGAGAGATCCTCATTTAAAAACAGGCTCCTAATCACAATGCCAAGAGAGAATGGACGAATAACCAATCTCTGTATACCAGTTGTGCCTCGTTCTGGGTATCAGGCATAAACAGATGGCTAAGCACATCAGCAGTCAAACTGAACTACACGAGAACAGTGATTGTAGCGATCAAAGTACTTTTTATTTCATTTTTTCTTGAAAGAAATTTTAAAACATCTTCTTATACTAATTTTGTTTTGTACATTGAAATCAGAATGTTTCATTTTCAGAAGCTATTGCTAAATACCAAGAAAGAGAGGTTACACTCAGAACTGGTACAGAAGACATGGCTGTTTTTAAAGTCCTGTGATTACAACATTTTATAGTCATTCTCAAAATCCTTGACTGTCTTAAGGAATTTTAAAACACATTTTTTAAATGTTTAAAAACATTTTAGTACGCTGTTCTATCTCCTAAAGTGTGCTTATACCTTTTCTGTAAGACTTCAAGTCTTCAAAACCTATGTCAAACATAGGTTAAGTTCTAGCAATTTAGCAGTACGGCTGATTGCACTCCAGGACCCATGCTCCGCTTTTTACCATTTAACTTATCAGTATACATCTGACATGCTGTCCCCTTCAAAGGAGATGCGCCATGGTCTGTTCTGTTCTTCAGCAGGTACATTGTCTTGCCCACTGGTAACTTTCAGCTGCATCAATTACATAAACAGCTTCTGAAAAAAAAAAAAAAAGACAACGTAGACAATGACAGTTCTGGTAGGCAGATATATTACCTAAGCAGTAGATTTGACTTGTTGACATCTATATCTCAAGACAAATTCCCTGACATAATGAAAAATTTCCAAACTCTCTAGATGTTGACTGGCTATTAAGCAGCTTAAGACAGAAATAATCATAGTCCTACATCCTTTGTCCACTAAGTGCTTCATTAATCCAGGGAGAACACACCCCTCTATCAAACGTCAGACACTTACACACACACACATTTTAGCCCAAGGTTGCTAGCCACTCAAAATCTGCCTTCTATACTGCATGCTTTGTAGATGCATGTCTGTTGTGACGTGCTGCCTCAATTCCCTTTCCCCAGCTAGGAGCAGCTGAGATAGGCAGCAACCACAGGCCTGAATAATCATTACTTCTGCCTGTGGCCAGCATTCAGGAACACAGGAGCACACAAAGTAAAAGTAATTTGTTAATTCAGATTTGACGTCTTCTGTACTGCAAGGGGAATGCACTGCACAGCTTAGAGCTAATCTGCTTTCTGAGTCTCTTCCAGTCTGCCACACTCCAGCACGGAGGTGCACTTCAGAGGTGAGGTCAACTTTTCCTTCGTCCTTCCAAGAGCTGCCAAACTCAATGGACAGCGCAGCTCTAAGTTTTCAGCAGATGTCACAAATACAGCTCACCAGTCAGTCCTGCATTACCATGACTTGTCCTGTAGGAGGGGCAAGACAGGATGTGCTACTTCATCTTCACTCCCTTTCCATCCCCAACCCTTCCTCTATTTTTCACCTGCAGGCCTTTTCTGAAAGACTACTTCCTTGCCATCATTCCAGTCAATGCTACTACTGCCTGTCACCCCTCAAACTCTGGCACATGTCAGCCCACATCCAGCCCAAATTTTCTGAGGTCCCTCAGATCACACAAGTCCATTTCTGAGAAAGAGATGGGCTGCTGAGATGGAACCGCATGTGGGAGCCTGGGGTTTGGCCTGGCATGTGACACTGTGGAAACTGGCCAAGGCAGTGCAGGTAGGGTTGGCAATTGCCTCAGGATGATGTCTCATACTGCACAATCTCATGGTATAATAAACAAAGAGTCATCGCCATTCTAAAACTGTGATGTCTGGTAAAGTGTCTCCTTGGTGGGATGCCTTAGAAGTAAAGAGAGCAGGCCATTACGGCAACAATGTAGACAGTATTAGTAAGTAAGGACACTAAACCTAATTTTTGTCTACTCCTAGCCTTCACTCTCAGTTCCCCTCTCCAGCAGTAACCTTTGGGCTGAAGTTTGTAGGCCGCAAAGACACCTCACACTAACTTACCCCACATTTGAGTATGTCAAGTGCTAGGATATAGCGTTAAGAAAAAAACAAACAAGGACAGAAACTTATTAACAGTATGAGTAACCTCAAAAGACAGCCAAAACAAGTTTGTGGCGAGGAGATTCAGGAGTGAGAAGGGAATCAGGGCTTTCCCTTGACAAAGGTCAGGAATTAGTTTGACTGTGCATAACCAGCAGACATGCGTGCTATGTTGCTTGCCTAAGATAACTTATATAGATAACACACTATTTCCTCACTGACTATAAAAGGAAGAGCTCTGCTCTGAGACAGTGTTCTCACTGCACTGCACTCATATCCTAGATAAGTTTTCACCTACAGCCATACTAATATTTTTTAAAAATTTGTGAAAGTCATTTAAGATTTCCTTCCTACCAGTCTTGCCACATCTTAGCAATCCACATAGAAAATGTTGAATTTTTGACCATACCTTCTTTTTCTCTCTCATTATCCACGTAGTCAGAGATTTCATGGTGCTATACAAAATATGTCTCCTTGATATAACTTGAGGGCATGACCTTCTCCACAGAATCCTTCCTGCCTGAGAGCCTCCTGGCCCATGTTGTACAGCTTCTGTAGGCTCTTTCTACTGTTATTCAGAGTAGCATAAGCACTTATCCTAGGACAATTCAGGCCTTTTCTAGGCCTGAAGTTCCAGACCAGTAAAGTACAAGCATCTGAAGCACCTGCAGGACCTTGTTCAGGCAGATCACAAGAGCAGGACTACAACCTCTGAAGGCAATTCCTGTCCCCACTGCCTGCTGCCTGCCATGTCCCCCATCACCTGGTAGTTGCCCTGCACAGTAAACCAACAAAAATATTGGTTTATCTGCCATTTTCCATGGATTCCTGAATATCAGCATTGGGCAAGCAACCAAGGCAGCAAAAGATGGCTGCTTAAAGGCATCCGAGGCAGCTACTTCACCACTGCCTGATCGCTCCCATTCAAGGCAAGTGATCTGAGAGAAGTTTGAATAGGTAAGGTGAGGACTTTACCCTACAAGGCTATGAGACTTCAGGCTATAAGACTTACTTTTGTTTATTAATATATTCTCTACTTTAAAGGTCATCATATTTTATTTAACAGACGTTCACAAAGTACATGATCACATGTGCTTCACTCTGATTGGGAGACTGACTCTGGGAGACCAAATGTAGTATGTTTTTCTGTTAAATTCTACTTTGTTTTGAGCCAAGCCTCACTGCAATGGGGAAACTCTGAATTTCTATACTTAGATTACATGTTAAAACCAGGTAAACTTCAGTTTTAGTTCCCTTTTTTGACAGTCCTTCTTCCTCTGTACTGCTCAGGCCCTAGCCAGATAGAATTGTATTTAATATCCTGAGGTTTCATAGCATTCCGAGTTGTTTCTTTGGAGAGAGACCACCTTCAAGTTTTTTATCTAGCTTCTAAATTCGAATTCCAGTTGCACAATGAAGCACTGTTACTTTCTGAACTTACTTTCAGGAGTCTCTCCTTGACAGCAAATTTATGAGACAAATAAAAGGTCCTTGTGTTTGAAAACAATGCATTTTTCCTTTGTCTTTTTCTTTAAATTCCTGAATCCAAGAACATTCCTCTTGTCTCTTCATGGTGTGCCCATGGGACTTAATGTCTCCAAACATGATTCAGTTGACTTCCCTGTCATTCCTGCCACCTGAAGACAGAGAACACTGCTGATCTGTGACTGAATTGTAATTCTGTAATTTCTTAGAATAGAAATCACCTTATTCTAAGTTATATGCCAAGGAGCTGATGCAAGAAAGCACGGTGTACTGAATATGGTCTGGTAAGTGCGAAAGTGGCTCACAGACAGATCTTGGATATTTTCATTGGTCATCTGAAGCTGTATTATCAGAATAAGATCAAAAAGGCAAGCCTACAGAAAGGCAGTTGACCTCTGGTGCATTACCTTCTTTGGACACTGCTTAGCTACCAACAAGAAGGATGTGGTGCTGGTGCTAGGGTTGACATGAAACTTTGGGAATTACCCTCCATGATGTGCTTGTTCTTGTGAATGTTGTGAATGCAGCAGGATCTACGATTGCCTAGGTACTAGAAATACTGAGTTTTCCTCTTCTCATAGTGCTCTCCTGCCCTTGTATTAGCAGGCTGGCTTATGGGACTAGTGCAGAGACCCAGAGGCTGTGGTAGTGAGGGATAATGACAAAGGGTGAAGTGGAGGTCATGCAGTGGAAATACAATCTGTACAGCATGAGTATCTGAACAACCTTTCTGGGTCTGTAGCAAGGTAACTCTTCAGCAGTTGTTATCCCTGAGGGCTTCCTATCTGATTCACATGCTAGAGATGGCCCAGGGGCCTGTAGCTTGATCCACACAACACAATCCAGCCTGAGGCATAATGAGGGGGGCAGCTCTTGAAGGCATCCTGAAATAGCAGCACGGAAATAATCAGTTTGACCAACTAAAGTGAACACCGGATTCCAAAAACCTGAAACATTATTATATAACACATTGGAATATGCACGGTCATCCAGGTCACGCCTTACAAATACAGTGATAATAAGATATCATTACCAAATTTAAATATTAAAAAGGTGCAGTTCTGCCAAAGTTCAGTAAGAAAAATTTCCATTACACTGACAGGTTTAAAGACCTGGACGTGTTCAGTTTCACTGTTTAAGTAGCATACTCCCCTGCTACTGGTTAAAAGAGCATCTTCTGGAAGAAGTGAGAAATTGCACAAAATACCAGTAGTCTTTTTTTTTTTCCTTGCCCTTGTCCACATGCTACCAAGTGTGGTTATTACAATACTAGGGAAAATAGATCTTTATAAATTACCCACAAAAGTCTGAGGGAGCAATGCAATGGAACGTGAATACATATCAAGAGTGAGAAAAGTATATACCACACGTGCTTGTAACATCTGTTCCCAAGTAGGCACTTCCAAATTCAAAAACACCTGAAAAAATATCCTTTTCTGAACCAACTTAATTTGCAGAATTTTTAGACAGAGGTACAACACATTTATGGAAATAAATCTCTACAAATACACACATGAGAGCAAATCCAACGTTTTCAGATAGGAACTATTTTCAACAGAATAATGCCAGGAGTTCATTCTTAAACAGTAGACACTGTTACTCTAAAGCTGCTACACACTGTAGTTAGTATAATTAAAACATGAGTTAGACCCTCAAAATCATAGGTGTAATTTAAAAATAACCAAATGTCTGCTCTTTTAGGGTTTTGTACCTTTAGAAATCACAACTAGAAGCCTTTCTCTAAATCTACAGGAGCTAGTTTTGGAGAGCGGAGTCTGTTTTGAAAATGCTTATCTGAACACTGAACACCAGGAACTGATACTCCAAGTAAAGTAATAAATATCTTAAGACTTTGGATAAAACCACAGGATCCAGTAACAGGGCTTATCACACAGTGTACAACCTATCTGCTCTGACTTACATGGACTCATAAATTTCTGAGTTGAGCACCTACCTGCCTGAAAATTGTCACCCAGTAATTAGCAGCTGACAGACTACATCTATATGAGTGCTTATTTTTTAAGTTTGAAGATAAACAATGAGGCTAATGAGATTTTCTATGAACCATTTCCTTGTTGCATTCCCTCGAATCACATCTTTAATAGAATTAATAAAGAATCCCTGTAAAATACCAAGTACATTACAAAGAAGGCCAAGAAAAATATTTCCTGAGACTTTCTGAAGTTATCAAAGAAAGAAATTCTGTGAAAAAAACATTGATAAGAAAGAAAGAGAGAGAGAACAACTACCATGAATGAATCTGTTATTGAGCTAGTCAGTAAAGGGCAATAATGACACATGACTACTGTGGAAAAAGAAATCCCCGCACATTTTGAGTCCTATTCCAGGCAGCTGCTTGAGAGATCATCGGCTATGCTAACCAGCTCATCATGTTTTCTCCTTGCTATTCTTACAACTCCTTCTGCATGCCCTTTCATGAAACAGACGTTAACTTTTGCCTCTGTTTGATCCACGATGCTAACCTCCTACTCCAAATGGTTAAACTTCAAGCACCCAAGTCTTGTGTGCTTTCTCTCACACTAACCCTCATTCTTGTAATGATTCCCCCTTAAACACCCCAAATCTATCTCATAATCTTTCTTGAAGACCCTACTTAAAATGTCTTAGGAAATACTTGGACAATAGTGTGCCAAGATTACAGACTGTCATACAGACCAAGTGTGGCCCAGTATTTCCTTATATTCACTCAATTGCTTTTCCACTAGCTAAGATCTCCAGAGACTGCCTTACTCTTTTATGTTTGTATAGCACCTGGTCTGTGATTTGGGCTCTTACTTACTGACAGTGATAGAAATCAATATTTTTTACACATATATAATTTCAAAAGGCTCAAATAAAAAAAGGAAAAAAATTATTTTAAAATCTACCTTGTGATTTTGAAGGTCTAACTCATGCTTTTAACAATACTCATCGATGAAACTGTTAATATTGGTTTGAAGTCAGCATAGGATGAAATGTTTGTACAAACCAAGTTTCCCAATTTTCATATCCTCTGAAAGTGAAGGAGAACTAAATAAATCCTGGTATTTCACGCCGCTCTGTAGAGATGTGGTCTATGAATAACCACAAGGTTAGATGCTTTTCAGCAGAGCAACCTGCAGAGTTTAGGATGTTGTAATGAGACATTTTACTGGACCATTTACTTACAAATTAAAATAATGGGGCTGGATGCTGAAATTAAGCATTGCTCATAAATAAGTAGAGGACAGAGCTGAACCACTATCATACTGGGACCAAAAATTCTTATGAAACTCTTGAATGTATCAGTAAGGAAACAGGGAACCAAAACCTAATTTACTGAGGTGTTAGAACTATAAAAATGATTGAAGGGCTGAGAAAATATCCTTTCAGTGAGAGACGCGGGACTGGCACACACTAATAAAAGTGTTACGGCAGAGTAACAAGTTACCACATGTCAGTTGACCCACAGTCACCATCTGTGTACACAGTCTTGGGTTGTGGCCAATACAAAGCAATTCAACTCAGCTTTGCCCTCTTTAAAAAAGAGGAGTCGATCAGCCTGGTTTATCAAGAAACAAAACTGAGAAATAATCTCATTGTGGTGTATAAGAATGCTCATAGGTAGAAATGCATGAGTACTGAATAGTTCCTTAAACCACCAAAAAAGTTGTAGTACCAAGCAATAGCTGGAACACAGAGTAATTGCGACTAACTGTTGTCATAAAACACTGATAGAAGCAGCAGGTTCTCCAAACTTTTGAGTCTTAAGATTGGATGTCTTCCAGAAAATCTCCCAGAACCAACCAAGCACAAGTCTTTAGCTCCAGGATAAAGGAGAGCTGAGTGAAATGCATTATCTTCCAAGCAAAAAGACAGAACAAAGTACCTGGTGGTTTCATTGGGATGGCAAATATTTGAATCCATTAAAAGATCAAGAGATACCACTGAAATCATCCAATCTGATTTGCTGCATAAATATGGTCTATAGGATTTAAGGCTTCATTATATACAAATACTGTCTTAGGTGCATATATTATCAGGCTGAAGATGCAACTGCTAGGGACATCATTGCTATGCTGCTGATTTGGACTATATCAGATACAGCTATTGCAAAACATTAAAATCTAGTATTACTTGCCTTTTGGTCCTCAAGTTTTTAATTCCCTTCAAATTTTGTAAGTAGATATGCCACATTGGAAGATATGATAGTTTAAGAATGCTAGTGTTTACTAAATTTAGATTAATAGTGCAATGTTAGGTATTACTCTAATGGTATCGCCATCAGCTGATACAAAAATTAAGATGTAACATCAGATGTATTTTTAGCAAGAATGAATATTTGTACTAAGCCTGATCACAAGTATATGTGACATGCAGGCAAGACTTTTAACCCATTAGCACTGAAATAGTTTACACAGGTACATGCCCCATTAACTGAAACATACGCTAGTCTTAACAAGGAGAGGGGTTCATACTACAAAATTGTATGGAGACAGAACCAAAATAATGGTACTGATTTTTATGAGAGAAAATAAAGAATGATTAGAATGGAAAAACTAGTAAGAGTTAAATAAAGGAAAGCATATGCAGATAGTCACTGTTCATTTGTCTGCTTTATTACAGTCAGTAGAAGAAATGTGGTTGACAAACTTTATCATTTACGTTAAAGGAGAACCTAACACAGCGCTAGCAAGGTTTGCAAGCGGAAGTAACATCTGGTTCGGCCTGCAGTTATGTACTTGGACATTTTACAAAGTGCAGCAAAAGAGTACCTGCTTACACATCTGAATTCCCCGGGGAGTTTTAAATCACAGTAATAAAGAATCACTCATAGAAAGCTAATAACTGTATCACCAGAGGGGAGTGAAAAGCCGCTGGAGAGTTCCTGGGTCAAAATACAAACTTCCAAAGCTTTCTGCACTAACAGGCTGGAAATCCTGAGGGCTTTGAGGCTGGGAGAGATCGCCACTGTAGATCACGTCCCTGTATTTCTAACAAAGACACCGTGCCTGCATGGCAACACCTTGTCGACCTCCTTTCTGCTGCCTTAGTCACGAATCCCACAGTTGGGACTGCTTTTTGCATTTTCAGCCTGCATTCATCCTTGTGGCTTCATATAAAAAGCACAAAAAGCATCTGCTCTGCTAACAACGCTTCCCCCTCCAGCACAGAAAAAAAAGCTTTCTAAGAAACGAGACACAAACGCTAACTTAGCCTGCAAGCATTTTTTTTTTGCGCGGACCTCTTGGGAATGACAGCATTTCTCAAACTTTCCTTTGGCTGCCTTGGAACTATGCAAGTGAACTCTTAACAGAAATCACTTTCTGCTGGGGAAAGGCAGATGGCGAAGCAAGGAGGAGGAGGAGGAGGAGAAGAAAGGAGGAGGAGGACGAAGATGAGAACGAGGAGAAGGTTGAGGATGAGGAGGATGAGGATGAGAAGGAAGATGAGGAGACTGAGAAGGGTGATGAGGACATCCCTGCTACCTGCCGGCAGCCACACAGGGACAACGCGGCCACCTGAGGCGCTCCACCCTGCACCAGGTACGCACCCCACCTTCCCCACCCTTGTGTTCGCTGTTGTTAAACACATTTTTTAATCGCACGGCCGGGTTCGCCCTGCCATCAGCCGGCCGGTGCCCGCCGTAGCGGCTGGGGGGACAAGGCGAGGCGGGCTGGGCAGGGGGCCGCCATCTTCTGAGGGCGGGCGCCGGGGGGCGAGGGGGGCGTCGTGCGGCCGCGCCTCCGCCCTGTGTGCGTGTGTCGGTGTGTGAGGGAGGGCAAGAGGAGGAGGAGGGAGGGGAGGAAGGCGGGGTGAGGAGCCAGCTCCCCGCCGCCGCTGCCGCCGCTGGGCGTGTGCCCGGCCCCCGGTGCTGCGTGCCCGGGCGGGGAGGAGGAAGAGGAGGAGGAGGAGGAGTGTGGGTGCGGGGAGTTTCCTTGTGTGGCGGCGGAGGAACAACGGCCGGGAGGGCGCTGCCGCCGCCGCCGGTTGCCGAGCGATGTGAGGGGGGGGGAGCCCCCCCTCGGCCCTCCCTTCCCCCCCCCGGAGCCGCCCGCTTCCCCCCCTTCCCCTCCCCTCTGCCCTCCCCTCATCCCCGCCCCGCCATGCCGGACCAGATCTCCGTGTCGGAATTCGTGTCCGAGACCAATGAGGATTACAAGTCGCCCACCGCCTCCAACTTCACCACCCGGATGGCCCAGTGCAGGAACACGGTGGCGGCCATCGAGGAGGTGAGCCCCCCGAGGAGGGCAGAGAAGGGAAGGGGAAGGGGAGGAGAGGGAAGGGGGGCGCGGAGCGGTGCGGGGCTGCGCAGCCCCCTCGGCCTGGCCGCGGCGAACAAGGCGCCGCCGCCTCCTGCCGCTGCCTCTCCCCGCCCGGCCCCGAGCAGCGCCCTCGGCTGCCGCCGGGAGGAATCGGGGCTCGTCCGCCCGGGGACGGGGAAGAAAGGGAAGGGGGAAGGGACGAAGCGCTGCCCCCCTCCGGCCTTCGCAGCGGCACCTGAACCGGCCCCCCAGCCTTTTGGTAGGGGCTCGGGCGGGGGTCCTCTCCCTCCTTCCCCGCTTCTGGCACAGGTGGGATTTAATCCTCATCCTAGTCCCGATCGAACCCCCTCCGCTTCCCCCGGGCGTGTGTGCTGAGGTAACCTTCCCTCAGGAGCACTGCCCTCCTTGCAGCCGCCCCAAAACCTCTCCCCTGGGGAGCCTGAGCCCCCTCTTTTTGTCTCCCGATAGACAGCCAGGGCTGCACGTTTCCTGCGAGCGGCTTCGGTCGGGGGAAGAGAGCTGTTTGCCTTCCCTGAAAGGCACCCGAAGCGTGTCGCTGAACCTGTTGGTGAGAGCCACCCCTGCCGAGGAGGGTGGCTGCCAGCAGTGGTGAGAGACGGAGCCTTTTTCCCTCCCGTTTCCCACCAGACGGAAACCTGGGACAGGTCTGAACACAGTTAGAGCACATTCCAGGTCCCAGCCGTGTGCGCACAATGAAAGGAGCCTCTCCGTATCTCGCCTCCGCCAGCAGCTTCTCTGAAGAAACTTGTGGGAGGGGATATTTGTGATGTAGATTAATTTGCCCCGTCTACCTGTTACATCAGTCCTGGCGGTGTGTGCGGAGTTGGTTTGTTTTTGCAGTAAGCATGGCTTTTGAAAAGAGCCTCTTCAGCAAAAGAACCTTGTCAGTAGTTAGTGGACCTTCTTACAAAAGAACTGCCACTAGCAATGGATTATTAAGCGAACAAAACCCAGGTTAGGTGTTTAAACACCCTTTTCAAGATTTTCCTGTTTTGCCAGTTCCCAAAACCACTAAAGCAAGGAGTTGAATTCAAAATAATCTGCACAGGAGGAATTGCTGTTTTGTTTCTGAGGTAATTTTCTTCCATGCAAGCTTGCACTTAAGTGCCTGGCTTTAATTATACCTTATTAGCCTGATAGTCTTAAGATCAACAGTTTTGTATCCAGGATTCTGTGAAAGGTGACTTAAAGAATATCGATAATAGTGAACCACTGAAGTTGTAAGGTACAGCTGCCTAATAACTGATTGACACAAAATAGAAGTTAGTGTAAGCATTGGGATCAAAAGCAGTTTTGCTAGGGTGAGAGAGATTTTTATTACAGGTTTCACAAAATTTGGTCCTCGTCTTAGCCTCAGTTTCTCAAGCTCTGTTTGCAAGAATGTCACGTCGTTTCTCAGGAGAAAAAATGCAGAAAAGTTTGTGTTTTTCATGGCTGTTTTTCATGTCCATTTTCACAAAGTGTATAAATGATATGAAATTCGTAACTTATATTGTGCATCTTAAGGTCTTTTAAAAACTCAACTCAATGAGTTGCATCTTGAAAACTTTTTTAATGTTAGGAGAATGACACGCATTTAAAAGTTTGCATCAGTGGATTCCTTTCTTATTTAATCTGTATGCTTGGCATTTTTCTTGTATCAGGTCACTGATACACCGCTGTTGGATTTGTAAAGAAACTCAGGCAGGATGTTGAGTGTTAGTTTGTATCGCTGCATATTTCAGATACTAGACACTTCAAAAATTAGCTTTTTTGATAAAGATGGTAATGAATGTGCCTAGTGTCTTACAGATCCAAGTAAAGTTTGCAAGGCAGATGATGAGAAATCGCACTGGCTATGGCTTTCTTAATCTTATTGATCTATCTAGCACTTTCGGCAAAATATCAGCAGTTGCTGCCCGTTCATGCTGATGTCCTACAGCATGTATTTAAGTGACTACTGATTTTTTTTTTTATTTTATTTTTTTGTGCTTTGATATGTCAAGAACAACAAACAAATTTTCATGGTTTCAAAACTGTGTAATCTGTTCGTAGACTTATGCTACTTGGGTTTGGTAATGCTCGGGTCCTTCAATGTAATATGCCTGGTTTTTCAGGTTAAATGTGATCCTTTGATAAAAATGTTGATATAAATTGTGTAACAGAGAAGTCAGCACTCAGCATGTTTTTCTTCCAAAAGGCTAGGCAAGAATTGGTTCATGAGGTTGTTGTGAACAAAGACTTAGTAAAGAAGGCATCTGAAAACGTACAGGTAACGCAGGGAACCCATCTGCATTTCCAGTGTCACAAGCATGGTGAAGCATCAGTTCCCAGTGTGCACTACTCCGCTGCAGTGTATGGTACAGCATGGAAAACGAGGAGGTTTGGCTGTGTATGATTTAGGGAATGTGTTACTCAACGTGGTTAATTGGTAAGTTGAACCCTCACTATTGGCTTTGTGTATGGATTGATTTTACAAAGCGACTGTGAAAGAGGCGGTTTGTTAACTGGAGGCAGTTCAGTATCCTGGAAAATGAAAACTTAAATCAACAAAACGAAAAGCTCGGACTGGTAAATAATGCTGTTTAGTGGATGTCTCTTATCTGCTTTTCCTAGGAGATCTGGTTCTGGACCGGGCTGAGCCTGCACAAAGCTAGCTGGAGTCTCTCTCGTGCCCTGTGCTCCCTTGCAGGCAGAGATGCAGGGAGGTAGCACAGGAGCTGGGGGCTGGTGTGACTTCTTAGCCTGAGCTCACCTCTGTGCAAACAAAGATATCTGCTTCCAGATCCTAATGGGAAGCCTTCTGCGCTTACCGTTAACACTGCTGGCTACCAGTTTTGTAACTCTGTCTTAGTTAATGAGCAGGTATCTAATAATGTCTTAAAAGTTCCATTAATGAGGCCTTGCTTTCTGTGATGGAGTGGTAAAGGGCTTGTTAAGTGAGGAAATCGATAAGATGCTGGACGATTGTGTGTGGATAATTTACCAGTTATGTCTCCGTGGGCGATGGAGTTGCCTTAAATCAGCGTTTCCTGAACTTGGATGAACTGACCTCTGTTGTTTGCCAAGTATGATTGATTTTTAATATCAGCTGAAAATACTTGGAGTCTTACTGTTTTATGTGATTGTATAGACTAATTACAGACCGCTTGTTATGGTCTTTGAGATCCCCAGAAGTGCACACGCTTGGAAACCGCTGCCTGTTCAAGAAAGAGAATCTGATCCTTTGCTTTGAGAAGTGGAAAGGGATTAGGAAAGGCATGCTCCTGGGGCACGGAGTGATTTCCAAAGGCAAGGAGTCTTGTAATTTCTGTATTGTTCTCAGACAAGGATGTTGCTTAGCAAAACAATGGGGATCTCTTTAGCTCCTGCTAAAGCCAAGGTACAAGTGAGTGGTACGTCTCAGGCCTTACAGGTTACTGTTTAATCTTTGCGTGCATGATAATGACTAAGATTAAACAAGTTTTAATTGATATAGTCCAGAGCATGGTCACATGGCTGGGGGGAGGGGTTGCTTGAAATCAGTAATCTCGTTTGACAAATGCAGCCTTTTCAGTTTACTGCTTCTGGTCTCCCTTTATTACAGGATCTGAAACAGCGTAGTGACCGTTCTTAAGCTGTGAATGCTTAAAAATGTGGTTTTAGTACTGCTATTACTTGGAACATATACTTCTCTCTTTTATGTGCTCTATGTTAAATAAAATAGTCCCTAAACTGTAATGGAGCCTGCAAAATGGTCCTAATACCAGTGATTACTAAAGATTTTGGGAAATTATTATTTTATAGAGTGATTTAATGAACAGTATCCAAGCGTGCCACTTCATTTTGAAGCATGGGTTAAGTCTTACTAGAAAAGACTGGAATCAAAGCTCATAAAAATCTGAAGTATGTATTTTACCTTTTTTTTTTTTTTTTTTGTGCTGAGGTGCTTCTGAATCAAGAACGAAGGGGCAGGGGAGCTCTTGTTCAGGCTTCCCTCTAAACGGGGAGTTGTTTGATGTGCTGAGGACCGTTTGATCTAAGTCAGGGTTTGGGGTGCAGAGTTTATCCCGCCTGCTTAAACTTCACAGCAAGCACATGAAGAGAGGAGAATGGAAACATTGACAGAAGTTTAATAGGTTAGTGGATTGCCTCCCCCACCACAGCAGCACTTTCTACCATGGTGAATGTGTCGTAAGTAGACAGGATAAATGTGTGACGGAACGATGGAGAGCGTACAGGCAAAAGGAAGAGCGTGGTGGTAGGCCAAGATGGTCTCGGTTGGCTGGATGTAAATAATTTTAATTGTCTGGGGTTTATTTAAAAGCCACTGACCAGGAACTTCTATAAAATCTGTGAAATTAGTGTTAAAACCATAACTTGTAATTTCAGGTTTGTGTTTGCCTTTCTTCTCTAGGTCCTGTTCCATGACCGTTGCGCCTTAACGTGTCTGTCATTTAACAGTTACAATGAGTAGTTGTGTTTTTTGTTTTTTTTTTCATAATTTCCATTCCTGGGGATGCAGCGTGTCATTTCAGTATCAGGTCCTCTCTTTCCTCATTGTCACTTAAAACAGAAATTTTTGTATCAGAAATGAAAACAACTTCATTCCCTGTAAGGAAATCCCACAGCTTTCAGCTGATCTAGAGAGCTGTAAGGGATTGACTCTCGTTGAATTCCTTTTGTATGTTCGAATTTTTTAATCCTCCCTACTCCGTCGTGGTTCTGCCAAGCTAATGAGGGCAAGAGGTAAAAACAGGTAGGATCAGTGAACGTGAGTCTGGATACATGTGCGTGTTATCAAAATTTGTACTTTCCCGTTAGGTGGTTTTGGGTTGTCAGGGCTTCGGGACTGGAGTTCTGTCTTCTCATGCTACATTTGTGATAGTGTCTTGCTTTGGGAATCTGTGTGAAGATTATTATTTTTTTTTTTTTTGTATTTTGAGAAGGAGTAGAAAATGTCACATTATATTGCATTTTGGAAAATTTACTACTATTATCTGTGTACTTCCTTCTATTAAAATATATCTTTGTGCCCACTATAAGGTGCTCCTTCTAGAACATATTTGCACACTTTTCTTAGCTCATTACTAAATACAGTTCCATAAATACAGTGTTGTTTAAGACTTCTGTGTTTTCCACTTCTGCTTCCTTTCTGGAGTCATATTTGTTTGTCGTTAGCATCCAGAGAAGTTTCTGGAAAAGTCATTATGACACAAATGGCGTTATGATTTCAGAAGGAGTGTGGGAATTTTTTTTCTTTTCCGAGAGGAAAATAGAAGATGGAAGTTGGGGAAATACGGGAACTGAATTGTAGGTTTGCAGCTGGAGCTCTGTGCGTGTTATAAAATAGAGAATTGCAGCCTTGAACGTCTAAGGTACAGACGATGCAGTCAGATAAAACAATTTCAAGCCATGTACGCAGATTGCTGTGCACCTTACCTTGGTGCATCCAACGGGCATCTGCTTCCTAATACCAAATGCCTCGTTCCTGGTAGGAGTATCAATGGAAAATAGACACATTTCCAAATTATTTTACTAACAGTGGCTCTTATCTTCTGACTTTTTCTCTAGTGCTGTTGCATTTCTCAGAACAAGCTTCACTGCACTGTCTTCGTGCTGATGATAAAAGAGAGTAGACATGGAAAGAGGGTAATTCTTTCTGCTTACGTTTAACCCACCGTAGGTTCCTCTCCTTACCTTCATGCTGTTCTCTCCGTACCAGAATATACGGCAGTGCTTGGTAAAGGTGGGGCCTTCGTTTCGTCGGGAGAAAAGCCTGATTCCTGCTCCAAAGCACTTACTGTCCACGTGTCAACACGCCATGGCTGATGAACAGACAGCAGAATAGAAGCAAGCCAGTAGCTCGACCCCTGTGAAGTGGTTTCTTCTTATTCATCTGCATTGGAGTAGTTGTCCTGAAACATTTTAGATCAACTCTTACTTTTATTTTTTTGCAATTTTTGCCTTCCATGGGTTTACATATATAACCATTCCCTGTCTAAAGTCTCTGAGCCTCCGTATTGAGACCCCGTGCTGCCTGTCAGACCCTGTTCCCCAGAAAGAAGTAACATTTACCCCTGAAGCTCCAGAAGAGTTGGGGCGGGCCCCATTTTGAGTAGCTGTTCCATCCGCTGTCCTGGCTATCACTGGAGCTTCCCTGTACATCGTTGCTGCTCGGTCTCCTCATCCCTCTGCCTGCCTTAAAGCTCTGCTGCCGAGGGTTTCAGCTCTCTGCCCTGCCCTCCTGGGGGAGCTCCCTGGACTTGCCCCCCATGGGTGGCTGTGGCTGAGCAGTGGGGTCGGCTGTAGGAAGGGGCAAGGCAGCCCTGTCCATGGTCCTAGAGCTCAGCGGGGCTTCACACCCCCGGGACTCTCCTTTAGGGATGGGCAAGTGGCCTCACTTGCCTTCTATCCTCACTGGCTTCAAATAAACGTTATGTTCTTCTTGAAGCTGATGTATAGGGAAGAAGTTTCTCCTGTAGATAGGAAGAAAAGAAAAGAGGAAAGTCAGGAGACACTCACTGGGTGGAACCTTTCTGTGTGCTTTCCTGCTGTGGTAACGTCTTCCATCCCCCGTCTCCTTCCCGTTCTGTGTTTAGCGATGCATGTAGCTCAGGACAGTTTGTAGGTTCTGTGAAAAACAAGCGTTGGTAACAAAGCTACCTGGTAGGTAGGAAAACACGAGGGTGTGATTCTGAAGAAACGAGTGGGTGCTGGTGGCTGGGGTAAGTCTGATCAGAGGAAAGGGGATCAGAAGTGAAGGAGAGGTGTTTGGTGTTGCCTGCTTGTGAGCATTAAGATCAGAGACCATCATCTTACATTTGCTGCAAAAGAGAGTGCTATTGCAAGTACGGAGAGGGATGCTTTGCACAGAAGACAAATGAAAGGCTTTTTAGCAGTATCATGAACGGATGTGGCTGAGGAGGACTGTATTTGTCAAGGCCAGAATTGGGTAACAATCAAAATTAAATGGTGAGAAGCTGTAAGCTTGTGGTAGAAATACTGTGCAGAAGGAGTCTGTGTGGCTGGTGATAGGTTTCAGTTCAAGAAAACCTGTTGGCTATAATCTGTTAAAGTGTGTGCTAACGTTGCAGGCATGGAGGAAGAGTGCAAGGGGGAAAAACAAGAGCTGTGTTTCGGCTACATTATGGTCAGACATCTGTGATGACAGGCTGAGATGTTCATCTTTTGCAGGAGGAAGCATGTAGGAGCAGGAGAAGCTGCTGTGAGAGTCGCTGATTTAAAGGCAGCAATCAAATGGCTGCTGTGGATGAGACTGGAAATGAGCGAAGTGTTTTGTTGAATCATTAGGGGTTGATTCATTGTATATCAAAAGCCAAACAAAGCAATTAAAAGGAAAAACAAAGCAAAATAAGCCCAAAAGTTGTATTTAGGAGCCAGTCATTAAACTGAGAGCTGGCTAAGTCAGCAGAACTGAAGAGTTTATTTACTAAAGCATGGCAAATATTTAGGAAATGTCCCAAGAAAGGGGAAAACGATGGGAAAAAACTATGGACTCGAAACACCTGGAGAAGAACATCACAAACGAGCAGAGCCTGACAGAAATGGGAAGAAAAAGGTCATCAGAGGAATGTAGTACACTGAAAAGTGTGGGTAAAGGTAACGGGCAGATTTGGAAAAGTCCGGTTTCTTTAGCTACAGCAGCAGGCAGTAAGGAAAACAAAGCCATTCCTTAGGCACGTGGAGCTGTGAGGAGAGAAGGAAGGGGTGTTACGTGGTTAGAATGTAGTAGCAGCGGTAATGCAGGTATTGCCAGGTCTCAAGGATTGCTCTGCCACAGTTTGGGAGCTCAAAGCGGGGCAGAAGATAGGATGGGTAGTGGGAATAGAGATGCAAGTTGGCAAAGCAGTAAACAAAACTCTGAGCTTAAGGCACTGGATCTGTTGGGGCTGGTTAACTTGTTTTCAGGGATTCTGAAAGAATTAGGATGATGATGAGCAAATGCTCCTGATAAATCCTCTGAAGACTAGGATGATACCTGTTGTAAGCACAGATGGAAAAAAAGAAAGTCAGGATGGAAATAAGAAGAGAAGTATTTACAGCTAATAAAAATGATGGCAGCAGATAGAGAAACGCAGACCACGGCTGTTAAATTGAGGAGAAATGTTCTTATTCAAAGATTGTATCCCCAGACGAGTGGCAGGCTAGCAAAGTAACCAGCTCCTCTTCCTGCTCTTAGAAATGTTTGAAAAACAGTGGAGAAATGTCTTTTCAGCCTTTGCCAGAAGACCATGCTTTCATGTTTGCTTTCAGTTTTGAAGTTGTAGTCAGACGTGCAAGAACTTCACTCAGGGAAAACTTGTGAACGAAGGGTTTGGGGAGTTTCTCAGGACGCTGCGGAAGAATGCAGCAAAGAGAGGAACAGCGGTGGCACTGGGAGGGCATCAGAGAGCTGACATGATTGTTTAGGCCATGGATGGCTTTTGAAAAGATTTGGAAAGTGCTTTGAAGTCATGTCTGATCTTAAGCCCGTTTTTCTTTCTTTAATGCCTTGATTTTGAGGCTTGTTTAAACAGCGTTTCTGCTCCTCTGGATACGGTACGGTGGCTCCTTCTGCACTCCTTCACCAGTGCTGGCAGTTTCTTAGGAAAACAGACTCCCTGAGAACCGTGCTTCTGAAGCTGTAGGGGATGATTACAGCCAGGTTTCAGGTAAAGGTAAAATCTCTGCTTCAGTGCATTTTCTCTGAGACTTTTTTTCTTTTTCTTAAACCTGTCTGGAAAATGTGGGTGAAGTTACAGGACAACCAGAGGTTTGGTGTTTGTAACTGTTTAGTTCCTTGCAAGCTGGTGGTAGGGGACTTTCTTTTGTTTTCCCCAGCCTTTTCCCCACACGCTCACATTTGTTAGCACTGAGCAAAAGCTCTTCTCTATGCAAAGTGCTCACTGCATGCAGCGGCTCTTGCTGGGACATAAGCTGGGAGAGTTTTTGCTGTTAGATATTAGATTTTCCTGTGATTAAGATGACTACCAGCTTCTTTTGTTTGGACTAAATCCAGGCTTCTTGCATGAAATTTCTGTCACTGTTGGTGTTGAGGGGAGGAGTAAACTGGGCTAGGAAGCAACAGAAGAAGGGAATGCAAGAAAATTAAGAGTCGGGAGGTAGCTGAACTGTTTGCGAAGTAGCATGAGGATCGGTCAAAAGTGAAGAGCAAGAAAATGGAGTCAGGGTTAAAACCAGACTCGGGACGGGGGAATCATCCAAGGGTAGAAGCTCCGGTGGTGGCGTATGTGGGGTGGAGGAGGGTCGGGGCTGCCCTCTGCCCCGTTACGAAGGGCAGAAGGACAGATATCAGGAGTCTAAGGCAAGTTCAGAGAAATAGGAATGGACAGGAACTGCAGGGGAAGGGAGAATGCAGCGGTGTTGATGCAGAAGGTAGGATGCAAATGGCAGAGGGCTAACGTGAAGGGGGTCAGCAGGGTAAGGAGGCAGGCAGGGGAGTTGGAGAAGGGGCAGCGATGGAGGGAAGCGGCTGCCCTGTGATGCCATGGACCCGTCCTACCCACAGTTCAGGAGAGTGGAAAGAGGTCTGTGCGTCCACATCCAGAAAGTGGACAGGACTAAGTGTTACCCAGACTTCGTTAGCTGCTGTGTACGTCCCAAAGTTAATTGTATTTGGAAAGAGAAAATAACTTGCCTTACAGGGGAGAATTTACCGACGGAGGGACTGAGATACAGTGCAGTAACTGAATAGCGACGTTCCTTTAAGCAATGCTGCTTTGCAGCCGTAAGCTTGGGTAGCATGATGTAGGATTTTTCGTCCAGAGCAGAAGGCTTTGTTTTCGAGGGAGTAGGTGTTGGGCAGAATTTGAAAAATTTCCTTCTTCGTATACGCGAGCTCTGTTTCACAAAAATATTTACTACGGAAGTGACATTGCGCGGTGAAACTATTTCTTTGGAGTGTTCTTTAATAGGCGGCTGTAAAAGTTAACATGAAAGATCCTCTGGTATGAATTCTGGCATCTCACTTCATAACCCAAGGATAAACAGAGAACCGAGAGGGAAAGCTGAAGCCCTGCTCGCCATTGTCTCGGAGCAGCGTGGTGCACAGAAGCACCTGCTGTTTGCGGACCCCTCAGCTCTCCCCGATTAAAGATCAGATTATCAATGTAGTTCTGGTCTGAAATCTATAATTCTGTCTGGGCATTATGCTAAGTATGCGTGCAGATATATCAAAACAGCTGAAGTGATTAGAGCCGAGCAAATTACTTTTACGTTCCTGGAAGCTTTGTTCTACATTTAGAGAGCGTATAGGAAGGGGAAGAAGGGGCGAAGCGATGTGAACATCCATGTGGATTATTTTCTCATGTTTTATGGCTTATGTTCTTTGTTGGTGCAAGATTTCTTTCCTAGAATATGCAATTTTAAGGAAGTTTAGACTGTGTTTTAGGGAAGGCAAGTTAGAAACTAATGCATTTCCTAATCATTTTAAGCCCCTTCAATCAAACAGGATTACTGTGGGGCTCTAGCACTACGAGTGGAAATTTCCTTAGCCCATGCAAACGCAGAGCCCCTGCTCGGTTGTCACATGCAAAACATGCAGCAGAGAGCCTTGCGAAGCACATGTTTTTAATCGTTTGTTTGTTTTACAGCCCTGTAGGTGTATGTTACACAACAACACAACCAGGGACAGCAGAGTCCTCCCACACTTCGGCTTCATGCAGGCGAGACACTAGCAGCGCTGAAGAGGGGAGCACTAAAGCAGCAATGAATTAATAACTCTTTTGTGAGCTGCGTTTTGTTTGCTTCCATTTATTCTTTCGCTTAGTTTGTGCTTTTCTGTTGCTTAACTGCTCTGCTCGTGGATGGCGGGCTTTTCGTGTAAGGATTTTTGGTCTGTGCTAGGGGTAGAGTGCTGGTGTCGGCCGCCTCCTCCCCAAGCCTTGTGGGTTTGGTGGTGGTGTAGGGTCGCAGAGATTCAGGCATTTGTCTCGTGAGTTTAAGGCACCAGCCCGGTAGCTCTTTCCCATTTCTTTTGGGAACACAACGGAAGCGCTGATGGGCCTGGCCCTGCTTCTCAGCTCTAAATTGCTGCGATTTTTACGTGCAGAAGTTGTGCAGGGTTTTGCCTTACGTTCGTGCACAGCCTGCTACCTATCTTCCTAGTGGTCAGCGGGGGAGGGAAGCTACTAATCACTGCATTTCACAGATATTTTTGTGTACTTGAACTCCCTGATTATTTTGGCAGATGTCACCCTGTAGGGAAAGCTTTTATTTTTACATCAAATACGGTATAAATGGGTATTTCGTGTCTACTATGCATGTACTAATAACTGTGTGAATTAAGATTCACTTGCACTTGAGCCCTTAGTGACAGCAGTGCCTGTACCGTTAATTTTAGCTGTATATAAAGCTACTGAAACTCCAGCAGAACTTCAGGTCGTTGTTTACAAGGCTGTAATAGTGTCCCGAGATCTCTTTAGCTGGGCACCTGAAGTAAATGGATGCATTCTTTCATTTAAAAACAATTTCCCTAAATGCAAATTAATAGGCTATTATTTTATAGATTTTTTTACAACAGGAACTCAAGCTCTTTACTGATAGCTACAGCACGACAGCATCACCAAAATGAGATTAATGCAGCTTCTTTTTTCCATTTATCCGAAAGAGGAAGACATTGATGTTACCAAATGTTTGATTGCCATAACTGGGCTAATCTTTTATTTGCATTAGCCACTGTTAATTACGCTGTCACGCAGTTACTCTTTCACTGGGAAAAAATGTATTAACGCTGAGAAACCACGCAGAGATTTTCAAAGGCGATATATATACTGCATTATGGGGGGGGGGGGGGGGGGGGGAGTGCAAATCCCAGGCTGAAGTCCAGACCCTGCTATAAAACAGAAATAATTTCATAATGGTTCAGGAGAAAATTAGTTTTATCGTTGGACACCGTGCTTTCATGTCAGAACTGGCAAGTGCAACTGTACAAAATGCATTAAAATGTAAAAGGAAGCAACTCATCAGTAAAGAAAACAAAACTGTAGTAATTAATATGCTGCCAGTATCCTAATTTTAACAGCTTGTGCAGTGTTTCCTAGGGAGATTTGGTACTGTCGAGGTGATTTGTCTTTGTCTCTTGAATCCCCTCTAGTTATCTGCCATTCCTTGTAGGAATATGGTATCCTAAAAGTTCCAGGAGTGTCCTAAACTGGACAAAGTTTGTGTGCCTTATATTCCCTTTCACCTCCTATATATATATATGTATATATGTATGTGTGTGTATATATATATATATATATATATATATATATATATACACACATATGTCACATATATATAAGCCAAAGATGTTTGTAATACAGATCTTGATTGTTTATTTAGTGGCCTTGCAGTACCTGTGGGGAGCCTACAGGAGAGTTGGGGAGGGACTCCAAGTCAGGGGGTGGAGTGATAGGACCAGGGGTGATGGCTTTAAACTAAAAGAGGGTAGGTTTAGATTAGATATAAGGAAAAAAATATTTACTCAGAGGGTGGTGAGGCACTGGCACAGGTTGCCCAGAGAAGCTGTGGATGCCCCATCCCTGGAAGTGTTCAAGGCCAGGCTGGATGCTGTTTGAGCAACCTGGTCTCGTGAGAGGTGTCCTTGCCCATGGCAGGGGGTTGGAATTAGATGGGCTTTAAGGTCCCTTCCAACCCAAACCATTCTGTGATTCTCTTTCTGTTGAGAAGTTCTCAGAAGCCTGCTAAGATAGAGGTTTGAATGTGCTACATTGCTGTAGGCTCTTTTCTTTTCTTGGTTAATTTCCAGTCCTTAGAATTATTTCATGAATAAATTAGAGTCAAAGAAGTGCTGGATGGGGAGGTATGGGTCACTTTATTGCATCCAGTTTCTGTGCGCACACACCACAGAGGTTCTCATTTTTAAGGTAGATTAAAAATCTACCTTAAGATAGGGAAATCTTACTATTTAGTTTTTGATTATTTTGTAGGGATTGCAGCCAAGATATCTGCGTGGTTTATGTAGATTGAAAGAAGACTGAAACTAAATCAGGCCACTGATAAGGGGACTTTGAGTACCTGAAAATTGTTTCATTTGATGATTATGCCCATCTAAAACTCAAACTTCTCTATTCAAAAAGCTCATCATGTGCTGTGTGAAAGGGCATTACGTTCTGCAAAGATTAATTCTTGTTGCTTCTGATGCTGTATGAAAGGATTTAATCCTAGGGAAAAGAGCACTGAATTGAGAAATCCGCAAAAGGAACGATACAGAGCGAGGATCAGCCTCTCTTAGCAGCTGGGCTCTGAACCGTGAAGGGCTTTGGGGGCTGCAGACAGAAACGTGAACACAAAGCTGGGGCAGTGCCCCCGCGGGACGAGGACGGCAGCGTTTCACCTCCGGTAAAGGGGCGCCGAAGCTTACTGCGCTGTTCAACGCAGGAACTTTGTCTTCAGAAGCGTGATCCTTGAAAAAATGTTGTTTTATTTTACATAATGATGCATCTTAGGTTGTTGAAGCATACAGTATTAAATATGTGGGTATGGATGTCAGCAATTGGCTAGTGCAACTTGAATATTAAGAAATAAAAAAGAAATGAGTGTTATTTACACATCCTTTCTTTTAAAATGATCCACTGTAAAGAGTAAGTGCATCAGGTCTTACTTTGCTTGTGAGATCTCCGTTTGAAATCTGCTCGTCTTGGCTTTCAAAGCAGATAGCTGCAATTTGGGTGGTAAAATTGTTAAAAGAGAAGGTAAATAGGGATTATATTTCTCACTACAACATAAAGCAGGGGGTGGATGTGTTCTGGAGAAACAGTTGGTGTAAGTAAGATGTCTCCATTCTTTTTTCTTAGGCAGGAGGCTTTGTTAAGCAAAAATGCTTCATATCTGTTCTCTGCTTCCCTTGCTGTTGCATTTCCAACTTCATGTAGCAGGGGAAGCACAGGGCACTTGACTGGTGAGTGTGCACCTTTTTTGCTCACTGTACAGCGGTGTGGTGACTTGTGGTGACGACCAGCTCTTTGTAGATTCTGAACCTCTCATTTAAGATTTCTATTTATTGATAGAAACAGTTTTGTGGAGAAATCAGATTTTTAGGGATCACTTGCTTGACTTCGTACAATGACTTAATTTTTTACTAAAACACAACATTGTGCTCAAGTGTGTTGGTGCATAGCAGAGTCAAAGTTTCCCATCTTTTACCTCTGTAACAGAATTGCCTTTTCCTTACAAGTATTAATTTCCCAGGGCAATGGTGTTACCTCCTTCCACCACGCATGCCCTTGGCTGCAAGCACAGAAATTTAGAGCCTACATGTTTTCTGCCAGATAGGCTGGTTCCAACAGATGGCCTCGGCATTGGGCCCACAAGAACCACAAACCCAGATGCTGTGGAAATCATGTGTTTGTGGCAAGGGGCTTCGCAGGGACAGTTCTGCAGCAAACCCCATCCTTTTTAATGCCTCACAGTCTCTGAAGTTGGTGTGTCTCAGGCCTAAGAGCTCATATGTGTAAGTGAACTGTCACAGCTATTGTAAAATACAGTATTTTGGAACAGTCCTTCACACGTACACTCCACATAAAGAAGTTACTCAAAATGAAATTCTTTTATTTTTCTACTAGAACATGGGGCTTTGCCCTAGACTTTGCCAGCGAGGCTTTTTCCCCCTTGTATCAGTCACCCAGCACGTTCAGAGAGGGGCTGGTCAGCGGGCAGGAACAGGAGAGGACTTCAAAAAGGGAAAGGCAAAACTTGGACATGGAGAGAGGAAATGACATAAAACGAAGGGAACGGAGAGAGGAGTTTGGAGGGGTGACAGAATTTAGGACCCCTTTTTCCACCTTTCGTAAAAGAAAAGCAGATTGCAGCAGTGCAGAGTTAATTTCTCGTAGAAAAACAACAAACTGGGATAAAATAGCTGTGGGCCTCTCTGATCTTTTGAGTCAGAGAGGAATAATTAGAGCAATACCAGATTACCTGCAAAGATGGGCCAGAAATGTCACGAGATTGCACTTGCTGGTATGGCGTGAGTATTCAACCTTGCTGCTGTTGCTTTAGAGGTAAGAGCAGTCCTGAAACACAAGAGCTGCTTCTTGCTCCGTCTCTTCATGGTAACTCTTGAAGCCCTTCTCTTTTCCTCACTAACTGGCTCTGGGAAGGCCGTTCCTCTTTGGGTTCAGCATTCGCAGCAGCCTCTGGCATTATTATTTATCCTGAAATATGGGAACGCGCGACGTACAGAATGATTTATGGCTGTGGAGTGGCCCGATACTTTAATGCAAATTACTGAAACTGAAGGTGAGGTTAGATTTTGCTTTAAAGATATAATGGTTAACGTGATTGTTTATATTGGATCTAAATTTAATATGTTACACTGTATTGTGTCTTTGTTAGTTAAATGTACGATACGGGGAAAAAGCATGAAGAAAGATTAATTAAAGAGGAAAAAAAAATGATTATCTTGAGACTGCACAAATTCAGGTCCAAATAACCCGAATTGTGAAATAGTTAATTTTAGCCTTTCTAAAATGAAACTTCTGTGGGTGAGAAGAATGGAATGTAGCAGAGACTTCCCACTGTTTGAAGTTTAAAAAGGAAAAAAAAGAGCAAAGATGAAGGCCTCCTCCTTCCCCTTCCTCTCTCACGACTTCCCACTGCACGCGGCCGGACAGGCACGCGAGCACTCGGACTGGGCTGCAAGAAGTCGAATTGTCTTTTCTTGCCCGTGTGTGGAGACTGAAAGCTTGGTTTCCTCTTTCTCCTCCTTTTTTTCCTCTTGCAGTGTTTGCTGCTCGGGAGTCTCTCAGGCTTTTCTTTTTAAAATGGTCGCTGGAATTGAGGAGACTGTCTGGGGGAGGGATGGATGTGTGCCTCCCTTTGGTTGCTGCCCCAAACATGCATTGTTGGCCGCCCCTGAGATAGGATATCAAGTTAAATGGACTACTGATCCGCCCCAGTGTGGCTAGTTTTCTGTCCCTCTACAGAAAAATAATGGTTTTCTGGGCCAAAATTGTATAAAGCACTGGTGTAAGGGCACTTGTGTAAGAAAAAGACCCAGACTTTGGTGAATCTGGCATAAAAGTTGTTTGCATTCTTCTTTCAAGTTCCAACTCTTCTTCCGAGCTTCCAAGTGACCATCCAACCGGTAGAGCCCATGGCTGGCCGTTTATGCTACCACTGCCCTTGTTTTCCCCGTATCCCTTGGTTCTGTGAAAGGTGCCAAATTCTTCTTTAGGATACGTAATTACTCAGTTTGTGCCTTATTTTCCTCTCCCAGTTAAATACGGTAAAAACAGAGCAGTTTGTTTTCCCCGCACTCAAAAAGAGCAAATAATACATTCTTTTTTTTTTTAGTCAGCCTGAAATTTATTAAATACGTTAATAATTCGAACCACCCTCCCTTCTAGGAGAGAGAACCCTGCCTATTGCCCAGACCCATTTAGACAATGTAGATTTTTGGACTGATGCTACTTTTGAGGTTCTTCTTGGGAGGCAGCAGTGAAATGTTTGAGCATTGTATTTCCCAATGGGCTGAAGTCCTCCTAGGCAAGGTGAAATGGGCTTGAACAGGTTTGTTGTTGTTTTTATTTTAATTTATTGGGACAGATAGTGGCTTACAAATTAGGATGTCGAGTATTATTTCGGGAAGTTTCACTAGCCTAGGACTGCTTTCTACCTACGAAGATGGGTTTGGCTCTAATGAGCTGGCACATTTCTTTGTTCCAATAGAAAGCTTTGAAGCAGCTAAAATGGAAATTGGCCCTTGGCAAGTGAAGCTGGACTTGGTTCCTACACGGGGAACAAAGCTTTGCTGCTGAGCAGTCAGTGCTACTTGAGTCCTCCTCTCTCAGCCGTAGTGCGCAGTAGGATTTTAAAAGCTGTGCTTCCTTCTCATTAGCTTGAAGGAAAAAAAAAAAAGCTGCTTCTGCAGTCATAATGTATGGGCTTCAGAAGTTCATCTACTTTGTTTTGTCATTTTGAAGTCTTCCGTCTGTGGCGCTCCAAATACCTGAAGTTTGTGTTACCGAATCCCTTGGGAAATCGCAGCAGCGATGTGGCCAAAGTGTTTGTGATGGGTGCCAACACGTTAACCGTAACTAGCTAGGGAAAAAAAAAAAAACAGCAACAACAACAAAAAAACTTTTGTGTGATTGTTGTATGTGAGCATGTGTGGTAGTGGCTCAGAGGAATAAACTAATTGAAGATACAGCAAGAAAAATGAGAAATTACAGATATTTGTGTAAACTGGAGAGAACACGTTATGTGATCTTTTTCACTGTGTAGTCATTGTCGATTGTAAGGTCAAGGACTTTTTACACTAAATCAAATTTTATGCCATTTGAAGGGATTAGCTATGCATTTTGAAGGAAAATGCTGATACGGGTACCAAGCTCATAATTAATTTCCTCGTGTTCGTTTATTTTAATCTGATATTGCCCTTTATTTAGAAACCTTGAAACTCATGTCAAGAGAACAAGATCCACACCAGCTGATCATAGCGTATTTCTTTTGGGCTGCTCTCAAACAAACGTTGTCTGTGATCTCGAGGTGCTACAGCAACACCACCTAAATCCTGCTATAAAAAGAAGCATACCTGAGGATGACGAGCAAGATGAGCATCAGAAGTCGCATAAAAATAAATGAACAGAAGACCCAAATACTGTGCTCAGAAAAATATCGTGCTGGTAAGGGCACGGTGGAGAAGGTCGCTTGGAGTTGGTTGCAGCTTATGGCACACATCAGCAATCCTCCAGTAATGTGTCTTCTTTTCTAATGTACCCTATCTATGGCATTCTTCTTTTTTTTTCATAAATCAAAGTTGTGCTTGCTATTTTTAACAAGAGGGAAGTCTGAGCGCTCATCAGGAGAAACCGAGCGGGAGCACGAAACTAATTTATCTGGCCTCTTAGAATATATTGTGCTGGAATAAACAGATGCCAAAATAAACAGTGTTGCAATAGAGAGAGGGTTTTTTTCTGAGTTGAAACTGGAAACGTTAAATGAGAGGAGAAAATGATCCCACCACATGAATTACACGGTTACTTTTCTTCTGGTTCAGGGGTTTCCTGGGCATTGTAAAGGGGTAAGAGAAATGCTAGGATATGCCACATCAGAAGCCATCTTAAATTTCACTGCTCTGACTCTGTAGGGAAGTGCGCAAAGCGAGTGAATGAGAGGAGGGGAGGTTTTGGCACGTGTGCGTGTGCATTGCTGTGGGGTGTGCAGATTTATGAAAGGGAAATACTGCATTCACAATTGAAAATACAACGAAGCTGCAGCTATATTTAAACTGATTTTTGTGATAAGATTTGGACAAAGGAAAGGATGAGAGAATATGAAGAGCGGAACTAAAGACAAAGAGCTCACATTTTAAAATTTTATGCTGCGAGGACTGCTTTGAATCGCTGGTTGTTAATAGGGACAACATCCTTCATCTAAACAAAAACCAAGGCCCCTCCCCAGTTTTGGGGACTATAAGCAAATATACAGTATTAGAGATAGGAAGTGTTCCAGTACTTCATCCACCAGTCTGTAGGCTTACAGAGCCCCTCTTTAAATAATGTATTTAAATTAAAAACTTTCACAGAGGAGGGGAGGACTAGAAGAAACCTTGTACAGCGGCAAGTTTGTCTCCTTACCACTGTGGAACCATCATAAAATCCTATATAAATTTATTCAGGTCCCTCTTAAAATGGCTTGGTGGTTTCTACCCTTTTTTCCCATTTTCCCATTCAGAAGGTTTTCCAGGGTTGGATTTGTTTTTCCCAATTTCCAGCTGCAGTTCTTTCACATATAGCTTTCATTTAGCTCTTCTTACGCTGACGTGAGTTTTCAGTATATTTCTGGGTGTTTATCCCTTTTTCTTCTCTGTTACCACCACTAAGGAATTTAGGTAGGACCCTTTCAAGGCCGGAGGGACCAGGCTACAGTCACAGGGTGACTGAAGAAGCACCAGGTCTGGGCACTCGGGACCATATTACCCAACAATGTCCTCTTGGTCGTTCCCTAGGTAATAGCCCAACACCCCTGGGTGACTGGGGATCCTTTCAGGAAGGCAGCCTGCCTTCTCTTCCTACATCTTGTGCTTTTTTTTTTTTTTTTTTTTTTTTACTTATAATCCCCATCATGCTGGGGATACGTGCTGCTTCCCTTCGGCTAGGGACTTGATCTGTCTGACTTGAAGTTTTCTATCGCTTATTCCCACTAAGCTAGTTACAAAACCAGGAGCAGTTCAAGAAAAACCTAATTCCACTGCATACTTCCCATACTGGCGGATGAAAGCAGCACCTGTATTGCCTCCCATTTGTATGTGTAATTTTTCTGGAAGCGTTTATCAGATTCAGAAACGCACTGGTTTGGAAAGACGTGTAAGCTGCCTAGACCAACATTTTGGACCTACACTTTTTGCATTTTGAAGGGTACGTAGCATTCAGTGACTTGTTTGTTTCCTTGTCTTTGGTGGAAGAAGGTGACCTCTTACATCTCGATGTTTTGTTTTTTCATGGCTACGTCACTTTGGCACCCTGGGGTCGTTCTGCAATCCTCTGGTAAACCAAAGTCCTTATTCTCCTTATTTTTTTTTTTTTTCTGACTGATCTCCCAGTTCGTTTATGTGTTGTGCCCTGGGTTAAAGGACTTTGCAGTCCAGGACTGGGAGAGGGAAGAGGTAACAGGTTGAGTCCACGTTGCTTGGATACAAGGACAGGATGCTTTGCTGCTGGGAGTACTCCTCCATGATTTTCATGGCTTTGGGTGGGATCATCTGCCTGGACAGAAGCTGAGCAAAGTCAGCCTCTCTTCTCAAGGTGATATTTAGCCTTTGAGCTTCAGCCATATCAGTTCCCAGGGTGTTTCGGCATCATTCTGCAAACTCTGTGTCCACTATCAACATCAAAGCGTGGTTCCACTTTCCAGACAAGCTAAACTGACAGAACCTGATTTATCCTGGTAATTGCGTGTGTTGAGATAAAAGAAATGTTGAGACTAATGTAGGTAATGCTAAGGGATGGGGGGGAAGCAGCTGTTAGAGATAAGAGCTTGCTACACTCATGCAGTCATTTAATTCTTGTTCAGAAGTGTCGTTGGAGATTTTCTTCAGCAGGTGAAGAAGAAAAGCAGCCCAGGTGTGTTGGTCCTTCTCCTTGCTCCTGTTTTTCCTTCATCTGTTCAGTTGAGCGGTGATGTGTAAAGGCACTGCCTGGTAGCCGGAGTTGGAAAGCTGATCCAGCTGAAAAATAACTTTTTTCTTTGTGTCCTTTAAGCAGGGATCAGTTCTCTGCTGCGGTTCTCCACACATCCACACAAACCCTTGTGCTGGCACAGCTGAAAGGGCAGGAAAGGGGAGAAGGAAGGACCCGACAAGCCCATCCTGCCCATCTAGAAAATGTGCACCGAAGTACGGCCCTAGGGGTCCGCTTGGTTTGTTCCCTCAGTCTTTCTGAGGGGTTTTCTTTCTGTCAGGCATGTTCTGGATTTGTAGGGGTGAGCCAGCCTCCTGACATACCCAGACAGTAGGATTGCCATCACCAGCGTGCTGCGGCGTTCGCTGTCTGGTCTGCTGCCTAACCCCAGCGGAAGCAGGACCGGGTTGGGAGGTTTTGGCAAACCAAAATGGTGACTTTGGTCGAGGCAGAATTGATTTATTTTTTCCCGTGCTGCGAGTGTGTCCTTTCTGAGTGGGGCATTCACGGCCCAGAAGGTTTTAGGAGTCTTTAGGTCTGTCTGGAGCCCTCACCGCAGTATTGTGAGTGGTTCCAAATCCACCCACTGCATTTATCCGTCTTTATTTGGAGAAACACCATCTTCTCCTTTTTCTTTTTCCCAGAACTAAGGTGCAGGGATTCAATAATTTATCAGCTGCACACCCCAGTCTGAGACTGAGCTGGGAACTGAATCTACAACTCTTAAGGCTCTGGCCATCGTCCTTCTCTTTGGGCTGTTAGTTGTGAGGCTGTTAGCTGGGGACGCTGCTTTCTTTTTGTCTCCAAGAGACAACCTGCTGAAGTAGGTGAGTGACTGTGTGACTTTTATGGACTTTCTTAGGGATTTTTTCCCCCTTCCTCTGTACTTCAGAATCGCAGGCGATGGTGGCTCTGCTAATAAGTTTCAGGTGCAAACTGTAAAGGTAAAACTCGTAACGGACACAGCAGTACTGTGACACTGACGGTAATGGTCAGGCAACATCTAGACCTGTGGGTTTCCATTGAATGCTCCAGAGGTGTTGCCCAGCTCTTTGTGGTCTGAACGGCTTCATTTTAAGAAAGCTACCTTAAATACAAAGGAGAATCTTTCTTTTTACATTTCGTATGTTAAAGTAATTGGCTGGGTTCCTGGGGACTGGCTTTTATGCATCATTTGTCTTAGACAAATGATTAACAATAAACCAACAGTAGGTCATGTTTGTTGCTGCTGTGATTCACCGAAACCTTTTGAATGAAAACTGCAATGGATTTGGTGCTTTTTGTTGGCTGTTTTAGCATGTATCATGCTAAACAGCTCTTGGCATAATGCGATCTATTGTTTTCGGTATTGTTCTTCAGTGAGGTCTAAAGGCATCATCTCTGGAATTCAAATGTAGATTTCCTTGCAGCTTCACAGTTTTGTGTTTTCTTTCTTTTTTTTTTTTTTATTTCTTTTCCAAATTTCACTTGCATAACCATAATTCTGCTTCTTTGTTCCAGAACAATTGTATATTTTTGGTCTGCCCATATTTCGCTACAGTAAGCAAAATGGTCGCTCGCTTCCACTTGCTTTGTGTCTAACGAATGGGTTAGAAGTGCTTGCGAATTCTGGGCGGGTTTTGAACTTGAATTTTATGTTGTGTTGGTAAAGCTTTGCGTAGTGATAAAATGTGTGAAAGACCAAGTTGTATTTTTGAGAAAGATGCAATTTATTTTGCTCAGCACAGCAGTCACAGAGTTCACGTGGTCGGGAGTGCAATTAATTAACTGAATTATTCAGGAAAACTGAAATTAAATTCCATTTTTAATATTCTGCCCGGAGAAGTGATATTGCTTGTTTCTTCAGCATCATATGTCAAAACATACGATGGGCTGAAACTATTTCAAGTAAGCTTCTTTAATAATTGAACAGAAGAAGATACTGTATAAATACTTCCATTTTGAAATATTAATAAATCCAGGTGGTGCTGGGTGTAAGTGAATCAGGTCACCAGTAAAAGAGGGAAGATGGATCTTCGTGGACAGGGGGACAGAATAGGTTGGATGGATGGGAGTGGCAGCAGCTCGCAAGTAAGTTAATAATTACAGAAATAAAATTAACTAACACAATAGTGTTGTAAGTACAGAAAATTTCTAGGGCATGGGTTTACCAGAGGCCAATCCAGTATTTCACATTCAAATTTCTCTTTTATTTCAGGCTCTGGATGTTGACCGAACTGTTCTCTATAAAATGAAGAAATCCGTCAAAGCCATAAACCTATCTGGTCTGGGTAAGTAGGTAACAATTCCTTATAGTCTATATTTCACCTATATTGGTGAAACTGGAAGATCATTTAAGTCAGTCAGTCATCTCACTGAATCAGAAAGAGTTATATGGCTAACTGAGAAGATAAAAAATTACATTTGAAACAGCAATCTTGAACTAGCTGCATAATAGTGAGATCAGCAAGGGTGAAATTTTGTGATAGCTGAACCTGCCATGTCTTACTGCTACCAAATGGGAGCTCCTTCCCCCTGATCGCAGCTACCTGTTCTTCCTGCCACCCCTGCTGCGCGACAGCTCCCTAGGTGCTTTCATCAAGTCGCACATGCAGCCAAATCAACTTAACCTGGGGTTAGATGAGCACCTGAAATGACAAAACATATGAGCCACGTCCACTGAGGGGTGAAGTTGCCCTTTTTGGTAGCAATAAGAAGCTACATTGGCACTGCTGTTTTTTAAAGCATCAGCCTTCCTGATGGTTTCCATTTATGTGTGTTGAGAATTTTGTGGCAAGAAACAGTTGATGAGCTGCAATGTTCTTGTCCTAACATACAACGTCAGACGTTTCTCTGACACAAAATAAAAGCACGACGAACTATTGCTGTGTACATTGTTTAGATGTGCCCCAGTCGCATGGAGTTCTGGGTGTTTATCTTCTTTGAAAAAATAAATGAAGCTTTTGTTTTTGTGGACCATCAGCAACAAGAAACAGCATTTTGTTGGCTTTTATTCTCCCTTTGCAGTTCCTAGCAATTAGAGCTGACAAAACCTATATTATATGCAAAATAGCTGCGCCCAGCAGTCTTGGAGAGCCACCAATGTCTGACAGAACTCGTGGGCGTGTTGGTGTTCAGATACAAGGTTATAACGAGAACTTCAACTGTGGCATAATTCTTATCAGCTAATCAAAATGAAATTCCTTTTTACCTAAACTAATTAAGCCAGTTTTTGGGTTGTGGAGGGTCCAGTTTAAGCTGGAACCATCCGTCTGGATGGGGCTGCGTCATCCATAGTACTTATTTATTTGACACTCTGCTCTGTTGTTTTGTTTCTTTTTGGGTGGACAATTTTTGGGTGCCTGACTATGCCTGCTAATCAGTGTACTTGTTAGAATAGTGTAGAAAATCACTGCATTTTGGCATATAAATCAGTACCTTGATAGTTTTTAAGATCATGTTGCCCAATCTTGACAACAAAGGTTGGAAGGCGTTTCTCTTCCAGCAGCAGAAATATTGCCAACCCAGCCACTTGCCAGCACTTGAGGTTCCTTTTGACAAAAAAAAAAACCTGTCCCTGCACTCATAAGAGCACAGTTTTTGTTTTGTTGTTTGTTTTTAATATAGGTTCCATAGTATTAAGTGTACCTGTTCTGTTTTCGAAGTGTATGAATTTAGAAACCACTTAGAATGTAGAGGTTTGGATAGGGATCCCAATTTGCGCATAATTTAGTTTCTTATTAAAAAAAAAAGCTTAAAGCCTCAAAAAAAATGGCTCAGATAAATTTTTTTTTTGATAGATTCCAAACCTGTTGGTAGGAAAACTTTTAAAGCCTATCAGGAAGATACCAGAGGGCAAGGAGAGTATTTAGGAGCAGGTGCTGTGGGAAAAAAAGACCGTTACCTGCTCTTCAGGTGTATTGCTGGAGTACCAGCTCCAATATCGTATTGCTACAACAAGTACCGTCAGCATTCTGGGGTATAATAATAAACATTTAAAACTGTGGCTGAGCTGCTGGTTTGTGGGCTTCTTTTTAATCTGATGCGTAGAGCCAGAAGCCCAGGCCCAGTGTGGGGGGATGCTGTGTGGAACAGAAAGCTCTTGTTTCCTTGGGTAAACCATCAGCGTGCTTCAACTGCTGGTTTCGCATCTGACTACGACAATTAACTGGTGGAGCTGCAACGTGCCAGCTCCTGGTTTTCGCTGTCTGTGCCAGTTTGTTCAGAGCGTGTTCAGCTGTATGTATGCCACACAACAGCATTAGCTGTACGTCCTTAACTTACCCTGTAGCTCAGGTAGCAGAAGGTTTCAGAAAGACATAGAATTAATGCTACAAGTATCCAATATATCCAATACCCAAATATCCAATGCAGTCTTTAATTACATGACGTTATACTGCTGCTCCACAGGGTTGTAGTTCCATGTATTGGAAATCAAAGCAAGTTTCTAGCTGATTGAGAAATACGGTTCCTGAGAGTCCGAATAGAAATAGGATCAGACAGGCGGCTTTGGAAGTTGGAGCTCACTAGGTTTATTTAGCAGGTTGTGTAACTAATTCATAGAAATTTGGAGAAAGGACATTGCAACACGAATCCTTTGGTTATTAAATTGCTGACATATACAAATGGGCCTGAAATTAAACTGGATCATTGCTTGTTTGAACTAAAATTAATCTTCTCTAAATAGTCTTCCTGGTTTCTGCTGGTTTCATGTAATGGCCATGAAGGATACTTTGTTCTTATTCACGCATAATTTGTTTTCGAGGGTGTTTTTTTTTTCAACTTCTTTTGAAGCACTAGAAATTTGTCAGAGCTAGAATAAGAAATAGGCAACATTAACTTTCTCAGGTATCAACTTGGAGAAAGCTTTTCCCATGTGTTTGAGCTTAACTTGGTCACGAAGTTTGGGTTCAGAATTCTTTTTTATTCCCTAGGCCATGTTGTCAGGCTTTTTTTTTTAATGTCTGTCCACACTGGCAAGTAACCTGGTATGCTAGAAGTAGATACGACTGAGGCCCCTCAGATTTCCCTTGTATTTGAATTAGGGGAACCTGCTTTGGCCTAGATTTGATAACAACTCCCTGGACTGAATAACCTCACAACCCATATATTTCAAAGCTTTCTGAAGAGCAGCAGCCTGAAGTGGGTGCTGGATGACTTGTGTTGGTGCAGCCTAAACCTGTCTTCAGAGCCTGTCCTCTCCGTTAGGCTTCTGCTTCTGGGGCAGAACTTCTGGTTTTGTTGTCTCAGGAGGGAACCTGATGGTCATGAACCGCTCTGAGAACTCAATCAGCCCATGGGGAATGCAGACTGCTGGGATTTGCTCAGATCCCCACTGCTGCTCTGGAACAGGGGTAACGTGGTTACAGGTTTCATCCTCATCTGTAATGTTTGTAGTCCATTTCCTAGGATGATCCGAGAGTCTTTGCTGTATTGCCTCCTATTGCAGGGATTCAGGACTCTGGCAACACACCTGATCCCCTCTGATTCTTTGTTCAGCACACAGCACTTAACTGAACTTCTGAAAAGTTTTTTCTTTGTTTTTTTTTAGTTTAGTTGTACTTTTTGTAACCCGTTATCTTCTGACTGTATGTTCCTGTTTTGCTCTTTTTGAAGCTCATGTGGAAAATGAAGAACAGTACACACAAGCACTGGAGAAATTTGGAGGCAACTGTGTTTGCAGGGATGACCCAGATTTGGGAACAGCGTTTTTAAAATTTTCTGTGTTTACAAAGGAATTAACTGCACTCTTCAAAAATTTGGTAAGAATTTTGCTTGCAGAAAAACGTTACATTTGTAATGGCATTACAGCCCCTGTATTTCTGAATTACAGCAGCTCTTCCAGTTGACAATGATTTGTGTTTTAGTAACCACTGTTTTTATAAATAAATAATATATTTTTGAAAATCTTGTCTTAGGGAAACATCTTATGTCTTAGCCTTTCCCCTTTCAAATCTCAAAAACAAACAACGACAACAACAAACCTCTTCCAACAATTCTCACGTCTAAATGCTTCCCACAACAAAGTAGTTATGATGTATTATAAAGTGCACATACAAAACTCGTTTAAAAATGTGAAACCAGTAGAACCCAACTGGGTTTACTCTGTTTTGACATCGCTTTTTCTTTACTTTTTCACACTTCTTATAAAGGGACATTTTAGTGTCCCTGGAAGAGAGACTCTCTTGCTTCTCAGAGAAGAGAGTCAGGAAGAAGAAATGAAATGTAATGCTATAATGACAGTAATGTCCACTGGGGACCTGTCCTGCAACTGAAGCCAGTAAGACTTAAAAGACTTAAGTTTTACTAGCTTACTGAGCAAAATGGGATGGAGCCAAATGGACGAAACGGAATTTTAATTACGAATGGAGAATTTTCAGCCTCAATTTCACGTTAATCAGAGGGCACAAGCAGAGCAGATTCTGATTCTCCATGCTACTAGCTAGAGCTATGTCTGAACAAGTCCCAGACTACGTGGAGCCACGGAACTCTTAAAGTAGGAAGGAAATTAGGAGCAAGGAAAGGGAGATGATCCAGATTGATACAAACATTTAAAAGTCTGTGTCTGCTGAATCAATGGGATGTGGACAGATCAGATGCTGTTGTGAATCTAGACCAAATGTCTAGTTTACAGCCAGCTGGTCATAATCAGTTCTTTGGGGAATGTTTCCAGCTGATGTGATTTAGGGCAGTCCCATTTGTTCCCTGATGCTGTCCTCTTTTTACTCAATCGTGATGTTGAGGAGAGGGAGAGACTGCACCCCAGATGTGTTTATCTGTAGTGAAATGTATTTCACGTTGGTCATATTGATTTGAATATCTCTGGATGTACAAATAGTATCTGAGATTGTCTATCATAAAAGGATCCTTATCAAGTGCAAGTCAGTCATTTATCCCGAGTAGTCTCTTATACAGCAGTAGACTGCTCATATGGGAGGGGAAATAGAGTGGGTTTTCTGATTAATGCCTTCTGTTGACAAAAACCCCTCTCTCTATTATATTAATTGCAATGTGGTGACTTCATTAAACAAATGAATCTGTGAAATGTGATGTTCGTGTGGTTTAAAAAAGCAATCTACTAAAAGCTGCATCCCCTCCCCAGAAAAAAAACTTTAATGTATTGTATTTTAAGAAGACTTTCAAAAGCCAAAAAATGTTGCAGTTTTACCAAAAATCTTAAGTATTTGTCCTCTCAAAAACAGTAATTACAGTCTTTGCCAAATATTTCTGACAAGAATAACTTTTCTTCCACAAACTTCAAAGCAAAATAAAAACAGAATATATGTCTATAGGAAGTGGGATGCACCTTATGAAGTTTGTCTTATCCAAGACATAACTTTTTGTTTATCTTCTCCATAGGATATTTCTAAATCTTTTTTTCCTATGTTCTGCTTTCCTACTCTAAACTATGTATTTTTGCTTCAGTTTACATATATATAAGAAAAGAATAAGTTGTGAGATAGTAGCTAAGTCTTCATTTTTTCCTCAATTTGTGGCTCTGATTTTCTCTGCTTTTGAAGAGTACAATAGTTTCACATACACATGATGTAATTTTTGTTTTTCTTAACACTTCCATAACAGAGCCATCTTCTCTCTTAAAAAGATATGTCTGGTGAAGGATAGGTCTCTGTAAGGTTCTGCTCTTCCCTGATGTGCTTCATATTATTGAGATTTGAAGTTTTTTGTTTTCTCCCGGAAACAGAAACTGAAAGAGAAGACTGAAGAAATAGAGGAACATAATGGACCTTGAATTTGGTGTCTTATTTCTTTTTTTTTTTTTTAGGAAGAGTTCCCTCTGAAATTATATATATATATATATATATATGTGTGTGTGTGTGTGTGTGTATATATATATATATATATATATATATATAAACGATATATATATATAAAGCCAGAAGACAGAACTTCCATCATTGCTCAAAAATACCGTACTTATAAACAAGAATTACAAAATTATGAAAGAATTCTAAAGCAAAATTGTTGATCTCTTTAACTTTGCCTATTAGAAATTAATACCACTGGAATAAGTTGTTTGTAGCTCTGGTCACTTCAAATATCTCTTCAAAAGTTCGCTGATGTAGGTCTAATTTTCCAAGAGATTACAAGGGTATTGACTAGCATAAAAAGTCCTAGCTAGTAGTTGGAAATAATTTGGATTTTTTGTAATAATGACAGCCATATGTGAAGCAAGCCCCATGCTTTCTCACAGTGTTGTGAAGTATCCAACTCTGAATGCCTTAAGCGTGTTGGCAGTAAAAACATCCTTCTTCTCCAGTCTTTCCTTATAGCACCCAACACGTTTTGGTTGTAAATAGTTTCATCAGAAATGTAGCTTGTGATATACAACCTCCTGCTGTTTAAAAAACAAAACACCACAGTATGAAAGGTATTGTTTTGAATGGACCTCTACCTGAAGTTTCACAGGACACTGAATTTTCACAGAAGACTTCAGCTGAAATGAGTGGGGGAATGTGCAGGGAAGTGCGAGGACATGTTCAGACTGGAACAGATGCCAAAGCTGTTAACACTGGCAAAGCTTAAGGGCTACTGTCAAGTTTTGCTTTGTCATATATTTTGATTTTATTTCTGGAAGCTGATGTGTTCTGTCAGCTCTTGGTCTGGGTGGCATTTGGAGCTGGAGCTCTGACGTGCTTCTGCAGAAAGATGTTCTTTTAAACTTGTCATCAGTAAGGTAGAGGAAAGATCAAGTTGTTCTACTTTAACAGAGTTTTTTAGGTCTTGTTTTCTCTAGTATTTTTAAAGGTTTCTTAAAAGACTTTGATGTTTTCTGGGACTTATCACAGCATTAATGTTTTAAAATATTTTATTAAAATACGAAGTTTTTTTTTCTTACAATCAAATTATTCTACTGTAAACTGTTTAATTTAAAATTCGGGTCTTGGAATTGGTTGGGGTTTTTGTGCGTTTTGCTGTACTTCTTTTCTGAAGAGCTATGGTTCTTCAAATTTGAAATGATTTATAGAACTTCTTCAAGAGAAGACGTAAATGGATGTTTATTGCATATCAGGTCCTTGTAACTACTCACTTTAACCTAACACATTGCTTTGATCAGTTTATGATAAACTCAGCTATTTTTTCTCTAGACATAGCTCCAATACCAAGCTATACGTGGTCTTTGAACTTCCTTTGAATTAGAAATGTTTTTAAGTTTGATCAATTAAAAAGTCTTTTTTGGTAGTGAAAAATAAGTAAAGGAGGCATTTTTAGAGCTAGCACAGTACTTTTTGTGGCACATACAGTATTGCTTCTTGGACATTTTTCTTACTGATGGCAACCTGGGTGCTAATTCTTGACAGAATGGTTGCACTGACAGTTCCCAGGTAGGTTAGGTTTGTATGGCACTTGCTTATAATGTGAATTACTCTGTCTTCCTAAGAAATTTAGTGCTAAGTGATAAAGGTGTGAGGCTTCAATATGAGAAATACTACACAGCATAAATATTTTTTTTCCTTTAATCCTGTTCTTAGACTGTTCAGCCAGGAGGAAATAAAATCTGTAATTTCTTGTTGTCTTTGTCAGCACTCCCTCAAGAGAGATTTGATTTGTGAAAATGAAGTGGCTATTTAACAAATTCCATTTTGTGTATTTGTTGTTGTTCTACATATTTTTGTCCGTTCTTTTTCATTTAAATTTAAAGCTAATGAAATATGCTGAACTGAGAAAACTGGAATCTGCTCTCTCCACTGTGTAGCTGGAAGGTAGAGATTCCGTGTGAGAAGTTTTTCTATTAATAATTATTGGATTTTTAGCCAGGAGAAATGGAAAGACATTGATAGCGTTTTTTTTTTGTTTTTTTTTTGACCATATGCTCCTATTTTACTTAATTTTTTAACTGTAAGAAGAAAGATTTGCTTAAATGCAAAAGGTAACCAATAAAAACTGAAGGAATTATCTTTTTTGTACTATATACTGAACTTACAGAATTTTATGCCCTGATTTTTCTCTCCAACGTAATAGGTCAGCACAAGGTTTTAAAAATATATTTGGCGTCTGAACCTTCACAAGTATTTTTTGTTTAGAAGGAGGCATCTTAGTTAGGTACGTAAAACAAGCTATAGATACATATATATATATATAATATATATATGTATGTATATATATGAGGTTTTGGGTTATTATGCGTGAAGATTAATGATTGAAGATTGATGATTAAAGAGCAGCACAAAGGAATTCCAGCCACTGTAGCCAGTAAGTCAGCTTCGTCAGTGGCCCAACTTATGTACCTTGATGGAAATGCATGTAGCATGGGGAATATCTTTGTTGGTGACAAGGACAGTGGCATCGTGTGTCCCCTCAGCAAGATTTTGCTGGTGACACCAAGCTGTGAGGGGTGCTTAACACGCAGGAGGGAAGGGATGGCGTCCAGAGGGACCTGGACAGGCCTGAGAGGCGAGCCTGTGCGAACCTCATGAAATTCAACAAGGCCAAGTGCAAGGTCCTGCACATGGGTTGGGGCAGTCACAAGCGCAGGTACAGGCTGGGCAGAGAACGAGCTGAGAGCAGCTCTGAGGAGAAGGACCTGGGGGTGTTGGTTGATGAGAACCTCAACATGAGTCAGAAATGTGCGCTCTGTACCCTGGGCTGCATCAAAAGCAATGTGGCCAGCAGGGCAAGGGAGGTGACTCTCCCCCTCTATTCTGCTCTTGTGAGACCCCACCTGGCTGTACTGGGTTCAGCTCTGGGGACCCCAGCACAAAAAGGACATGGAGCTGTTGGAATGAGTCCAGAGGAGGGCCACGAAGATAATCAAGGGGCTGGAGAACCTCTCCTCTGAAGACAAGCTGGGGTTGTTCAGCCTGGAGAAGACCCCAGGCCTTCCAGTACCTAAAGGAGGCCTACAGGAAAGCTGGGGTGGGACTCTGTCAGGGGATGGAGTGATAGGACAAGGGGTAATGGTTTTAAATTAAAAAAAAATGTAGTTCTACAGTAGATATAAGGAAGAAATTCTTTACTATGAGAACAGTGAGGCACTGGCACAGGCTGCCCAGAGAAGCTGTGGGTGCCCCATCCCTGGGAGTGTTCAAGGCCAGGCTGGATGGGACTTTGGGCAACCTGGTCTGATGGGAGGTGTCCCTGCCCATGGCAGGGGGTTGGAATGAGGTGGTCTTTAAGGTCCCTTCCAACCCAAACCATTCAGAGATTCTGTGATTTTGGTTGTGTTGCTTTTGTTTTTCACTGATGCTCTTTAGGAAAGATTGGCTTAATAGTGAGAGGGGGGAAAAATGAAGAGTACTGTTTGATTTACAGACGTCTTTCTAAAATGAGAAGAGTTTACAGAATAATATTCTAAATCACGGAGGGTGGTGTCAAGAAAAATACGGAAATGTGAGGGCTGATCTCCATTTTCAGTCTTCTTAAAAATTATCTTTAGGAGCTACTGAAGACAATTATCTAAGGGTCTAAAAAGATTGAAATAATCATAAAGTAATGTAAAATTTAATGTAGATCATGAAATAGATGTTAAAGCTTGCTCTTGCAGTGAGATATGCAAGTACAGTCATTGCAACAGGCCTTTTTGTTGTAGGTGCTAGGAAAAGCGAGGAGTAATAATTCCTCCTTACGTGGCATGGGTTCAGCTCCATCTGGAACCTTATCTTTATTTCTTTGCCAAAAAGATATTGATCCAACTGGAAGAAACTCAGAGGACAGTAACAAAAAAATGGTCAGGGCTTGAAGAGGTTGATTTATGAAGAAAGCATAGAAGAGTTGTAATGTATGATTTGGCTCAAAGATAGCTGTGAGCTTGCAGAAGGGGAACTTAATAAATTGCATGTAAATGGGATCTCGCTGTGAAAAATATTAGATGAAGTGGCCCATAGAAAGGAGCGGAAGATGTTTTAACCTAGGTTAGAAAGTGTGCAGTTGGGAATTCTCCTCTGGCAAGGAAAATGGGCTGGAATAACCTCAAGTCTCTTCTCCATTTTCTACGCTTTATGCCTTCAAGAATATATGAAAAAATATGTAGTACCTGTCATTTTATGTTTGCATTTCCTAACGGAGAAGGTCCCAATGTGTAGCTTGTGTATTATTGGTGGCATAGTGGTTGTTTGCAAGTGCTGTGTGGCAGCAGCACCATGCGTGGGAGCGTGGCGTGGTTTGAAGTTGAAAGTTTGTGCTGCAAAAATTTGAAAATTTTTTATGTTACATGATTTTCTTAAGTCTTGTGGTTAGATGCTGAAAGCTCAAGGTTCAGACAAACTTCAGCTAGTGTCTCTTTGGGTTTTCACTCCTTCCCTGCTTGTGTTGATGGCCCTGTCCCCCTAAAGCACACATCGCTGGGAAAACTATTGGAAAGTATTCGGTGCAATAGTACTTGCCCTAAAGAAAAAGAAAAGAAAAATAATTACTTTCCTATCAACAGGCAATGCTACCATCACTTATAAACACCCAAGGTGGTGGTTGAGAAGCCTGTACTGAATACAAGGGAGGCATCTAGAATTTAGTAACGTGATGGGGGCCGTATCAGATGTCCCGCCAGTGTCTGAATTTTAGTTTGATCGAAAATGTCCTAAGGTCCACTCTGTTCATCTCTGTGTTAAGAAAAGCATTTAACTTCTCAACTTTTGAAGTAGTGAAAAACTTGCCTTTTTTTTTTTTTCTTCTGGTTTGGATTTAGAAAACAACAAAACCTACTGAAGGACTGCAGGCGCTGGTATCCAGAGCTATGCTGAAAAAGCCTCATTAAAATAAATAGGAGTGCTGGCAAACGAACAACTCCGGTGTTTGGCCCTAGGCTCTTAAACTACTTGAAAAATTTCTTTCCGCTTTGCAAACGTTGGCCTGTCTGTTGCCTCTGCCATCACTTCTGGCAGCTGCGGGTTTGTTTATTTTTACATTCTCCCTCCTGCCATTTCTCCTCCTCCTCCTCTGAGCTTTCTCCAAGTTACGAAGTTTTAATTTATTATCCCATCTCTGTCATCTTATCTCGTTGGAAACTGTCAGAGGAAAACTGCGAGTCTGCCAAAGCGGCAGTGTTGGAAGTGGAAACCAGGTCAACTATTTCTTTCTTCTCTCTCTTGAGAGAGAAAACAACACGTGGAACTTGCAGGGTTCCTCTGACACAGGATGGCTTTAATTTCTCTGAAGCTTTCCTGCACCTTCGTGCGTGTCTCTTTTGTCTTTTTTAAAAAATATTTTGAAACATAAATAATCAATGGAAGCAGCTGTATACATTTAGCTCTCTGTGTCCACACAGAGAAGGAGCTGCAGCGTATTAGTGCTTCCCCGTGTGCCAAAAATGAGTGTATATTTTTATATAGTTCAGCTTAAGCTTCTCAGGAAACAGGGAAAATGTAAGATCGTTCTTCTGTATCCTGCTTGCTGATTTATAAATACGAACAAGTATGATTCATCTAACTAGGCTAATAATGACAAGGTCATGCATTATGTATGTTTACATTTGGCACAAGGAAAGCAGGACCACAGGGAATAAATACACTGGACTGATAACAACATACAGGTAGTAGCACACAGAAGGAATTCATTTGAATGGGCAAACATTCTCCATACTTTTTAAAAAAATGGTTTTTTGCTCCTACTCTTTCTTTACAGTTGCTTCTGGAGCATTGTATCAAGGAGCATGCATTCATGCCCCATGAACTAAATCTCAAGGAAACATCCAGAGCAGTTTTGAAGGCTGGTTGATGTTCTTTGAATGTCTCACCTAATAGTTGAGGGTCTGCTCTTTTTCTGATTTAAGGAAAAAACTCTTGTCCTGAAACTGCTGCTGAGAAATGCCTTACTCTTGGTTTCTGCCTGATAATGTGCGCTTGAAGAATAATTCAATGGAGGCTATGAAGGCATTGAGCTTTAGGTTAGACTTTTTGACTACATCATAGCGTTGAAGTAGAATAACACAGTAGAAAATCTTGCACGGGATGAGAACTTAGATGTGGAAACCTCTTTCTGCTTCCCCTCTTGGATAGCCGTTATGGATGTCCATGTCAGTAGGGGTGTTTGTGTTTCATCTATCTTCTGCAGGAAGTTTTTAATTTTTACCAAATTTTTGGGTGATTTAAGCTGCTTCACTTACCTCTTAATGTCCAAAGTTAATAAAACTGTATGTTATGGATATATGTTGTTATTATTATGTTGGTGTGTGGATGTTGTAGTGCTGTTGAGAACTTAGGAAGGGCATGGTTTCCAGCCCTGCCAGTTAAGCATGTGTAGATGTTGCTCGTTCAGTTTTTATAGGAATTATTTTAATAACAAACGCAAAGAGTTTTAATTTAACTTGTTGATTGTAAAAAGCTGTGGTCCCGCAGCTCCTTCTGGGAGAAGGAGAAGTAGGGTGGAGGAGGGGAAATGGGATTTATTGTAGTGACTTAATAGACCAGCTTTTCTTTATTTCTTCAATCTTCTCTATTCTTTTAAGCTTTAAAATTTATGTATGTTCTTTTTCTCTTTGGTCGCTGGCTGAAATTTCAAGCAAATACAGTAAAATAGTATTTTTGAAGAGAAAGGGTGGGGATTTGCATGTTTGTTTGAATGTTTAATAGCACTTGAGCATCACTGGGCATGAGGACCACTGGGTCTCATGCGCAGGGGGTTGTTCTAGTGAGGGCACCAAATAACTGTGGAGTGGTAAATATCCTTTTGTATTTTTCCATTTTGGGGAGGCTGAAGTGTCACAATTGGCAATATTTTTTTCTTGAAGTTCCCGTTAGTGTTGTTCCTTCTCTGGCTGGGTTATGCTAAATGGGACTTCTGATATTCTTTCTTGAAAAAGTCACATTTTAAAAAAACAAGTAACAACAACAAATACAAAAACCCACCCCAAGGCAACTTTCACCACACTGCTGTAAAAGTTAATCAGATTTTCTTTTCATAATGTGATTCTAAAATACTCTGTCTATTACTCTTCAGTGCAGTCTGTTCAGGTTGTTACAGTTGTGCCTAGCTATTATGACCCAGACCTTGAACATTGTCCTTGAATCATAAAGGATTGGAAATGAAGTGTTTCTTTTCCTGGTGTATGCTACTTATTGTATTATTCATACTGTTTTTCTTCAATCTTTGCCCTTATCAAAATATTATGGTACAGATACTCTATCTAGAGCCATGACTTTCTTTTTTTTATTTTTTCTTTAAATTAAGATTTTTTCATCTTGAATTACTTGCTTGCTCTTGAATTACTTGCTTACACAAAACCTCGTAAAATCTTTATTCACAAGTTTGTACTGATAGATAAATTGTAAATATATTACCTTCTAAGAACACATGCAAAATATTTCAATAGTGGTATTTTAAAGGCCAGAGTTCTTCATCTTAACTTGTGTCAGAATAAGTTACCATGTTGTGTGAGAGTAGCAGATATATTTTATAGAGTGGGCCTGAAGAGACAGCAAAATAAACAAGATTGATTTAAAACATACTCATGAACTAAGACATAAACGCAGAAAAATGGTGTCATTGTTTTGATATGATTTACACAGTGAAATCAGGCAATGTTAAAAATAGTGGTCTTATTTTCCAGTCACTGTTCGATGAGGTACTTGCATCAGCAGCAGTTCTGCTGGTTTCCTGCTGGCTTGGGTTATAGTGTTTGCAGAGTAAGTTTAATTAACTGGTGTTGCCTCCATGTTTGATTACTGCTTGTACTGATTAAGTGTCTTCATAAAGTATTGTTTGGAAAATAATACGTAAGATTTTTTACTGAAATTTTTTGAAACGTGAACTGAGGCAACATACATGCTGCATTAGAATATATTAAAATATTTTGCTGTGCTTTTCCTGTATATAGATTCAGAATATGAACAACATAATCACTTTTCCGTTGGACAGTTTGCTGAAGGGAGATCTGAAAGGAGTAAAAGGGGTATGTTTATATTCTTATTTATGTACAAAATTGTCATTCATATAATAAATACATGTAGCTAATATATTAATTTTATTTGATTTTAATCTTTTTAGCTTAATAAACAAAATAATGCATTTTTATTATTGAGTCATCCTTTCTATTTGTGGTTTCACATACAGCATGCTGTTGTGACTACATATACAAAACATTTGGAAGCTTTAAAAGCAGTTCTGAGATACAGAAGATAAGCAGAGAAAGAGGTGTAAGAACTATAATTTACAGATGCTTACTTAGGTGAAGGGGGGTAGTGTTTTAAAGGATTTTCATCAATATATTTCCTTAGCATTCTAAACATGCCCGGAACTTTACAGGTTTGGAAGAAATGCACGTTATGCTGAATGAGCATGGCATTTTTCTTAACAAAGATTAAACCTACTTGTGCCCTGCAGATATTTCCTATTTGAAGTAATAATAACTTAGAACTCAAACGATAATATGTTTATAATAAATTTCAAAGCCTATAGCCAACAATCTTATTTGGCTTACGCTTCATTTACTACTGAGCAAACAGGAAGCAACTGGCAGCTATTGTTCTAAGACATTGAAGGAAGAACGAAAATGTACACAGACTAAAAATGGCCTCTGTAAGCTACTGGAGAATGAAAAGATTATTTATTAAGATATGCTTATGACCTCTGTGTTAGTTACCACATTTCGCTCCTCTTGTTCTTCTATTTTTCTGTGTCAAAATAAGTGCCCCTCATACAGTGTAGCTTCATGCCCCTGCTTTGAGAAAATAATCAAATGCTGCTTTAATTAATTCCATAATTGTTGAAGGACCTAGCTCATGTGAACTCCTAGAGATGCTTTTAAAAATCTGAATGTATTAATCCGATGTGCAAGATTACTTTTACACAGTCCTTAGGTGAGTTGTGCAGGAACAAGCAAAATACCTTGTTCTAGTAGGCATTGCAAAAGGCAAAGATTCATAGTTAGGTCTATAGTATCTTTCACATAAATAAGTAACTGCATTGTTATTTCTCTTTGTTTTTGACAGGACCTGAAAAAACCCTTTGATAAAGCTTGGAAGGACTATGAAACAAAAGTGTATGTATCTTTTAAACTTTTATATAGATGGGAAGTATAATGGAAATCTAGGAAGGATGTTATTTAGAATTAAGGTCCTAGAAAGAAGTCCTAGCTGGGAAGATTTTATTTGGATAAAAAAAAAAAGGAGCTGTAGTGCATAAACACAACCATTTCAAGTTGTGTAATAAACAACTTACTTCACGAGTAATATATATATATTTGTTTAATGCCATTAATGCCATTCTCTGGTAGAACTGTTTGCTTAATGAAGTTCCAAGTAATCAGCATAATCTCCCGCTACATGTTCTTCTACTTAAGTTGGGGAAGTTCTATTTTGATTGGGAAAGATTATTATTATTTTTTTAATAGTGTCCTTATTAGTACTCTGAATCTACTACATGTGAAAGTCAACTAGCTTTTCTGTCTTCCTCTACTTTTGGAGAACACTAAAAAGGAGAAGTTATCCACCCTGTGTTTTCATCTTTTAAGTACCAAAAGTATAGCAATGTAATTGTACTTCTTGATGTCATTTTAAGGATTTGTTGGTATTTTTCTCCTCCTCTTCGTGAACTAATTCACTGTAGTTAGCAAGTTTCTTTAGTCAGAAGAGCACAGAAGAAATGTCCATGTGTTTTCAAAAGTCTTAAAAAAAAAAAAAAAAAAGTCAAGAATACGTAAACCATATGTAATGTCTCTGGCTGTAGTAGGTCTTATGAGACTTGTGTCCAAAGCTGAGGTCTATAGTGGCTTAGTGGCTGCTGAGCCTTTGGCACTTACCAACAAAGTTGTGAGGATGGCGTGGGAGTAAGTTTGTTTACTGGTATGGCTCCAAAACAGTTTGCAATTCCAGATCAGTCCAGTACCAGGAACCTTACTGTACTACATGTATTTAGTGACGTTTATTTAAAGATACGAATGTTTTCTGCGTTTCCTGACAAGGTTGGATGCTCTCAGCAGGTGTACTGCACACTGTATCCAACTAAATGAATCAAATAAGTCAACAAAGCTTGACACCTAAGATCAAACAATTAATTTTGGTACCTCATATATCTGTAAATGGCTTAGTGCCCTTTCTCAGGAGTAGTTACAATTCCTGGGTTGGCCAAGTCAATTGTGTCAGCACAGCTGGTAGTCTCTGAAGTAGAATTTCGTAGTGGGTTTTATTCCTTACTCCTTACTTACTTATTCCTTATTCCTTCCTTACTTTATTCCTTATATTACCTGGGTTGTGACTATCAGTTGAGCTTTGTCAGTTATCCAGCCAGCATGTTTGATCTTCTGAGGTCATCAGCTCCACACGTATCAGACCATTTCTGATGATTCAGGTCCAGAAGAATCACATAGATCCCTGGCTGCCTAGGTTGGCTGAGAATCTAGCACCATTTTTTTTTCTTTTTGCAGTCACACAAAAGGTAATGATTCTCTGGTGCCTACTGAGCTGGCCTGTCTGAAGTCATGTGCAGACATTCTTCAGAAGTGGTTCCTGTAGGGTGTTTATTCACGAAAGCAACAAGTTGAGCAAATTAAATAAATCTCATTATTCCTTTTGTGAATAACAATGAAAAAGGTATAATTACTGCTTTCCAGGCTTGATTTTTGAGGAGGACCTTGGCGGTGTTACGTAGGTGAAAGTGCCTGTCTATAGCTGGGTTTTTGTAACAAGATATTCTGAAACGTTAACGTAAACCTCCAGCGCGAATCCTTGGAAGACTGTAACTGTGTCAAGATTGTGATTGTTCCAGTGCTTTTTGTTCTTAATTTCAGTGAATGATCCTGTTTGGTGCCCTGCCAATTTTCAGCTTTTGGAGTAATTAAGATTTCTAACCGTTGCCCATGTCAGTAGTTTGTCTCTGAGGATGGGCTGTAAGGAACACCCGTGTAATTTAGCCTGATATTGTCTACTTGTGCTTGATTACTGGATCTGAAAGCTTCTTTAATTATGTATAACTCATTCATAGTGATGTCCCACAAAGCTTATGTGCAGAATTGAAAATAAATACGTGTGCAGGCTGCTGGGACACACACCAAGAACCCTCTGTTCCTAGTGGACCAAGACCTCGGATGTTTTTAGAATTTCTCATGGAATATTCACGAGGGTGAGCATGTTCCAGTGATGTAAGGATTTGTGCTTTGATCCTCGGTTTGCTTATAGTAGCAGGTGATATGTTTCAGAGTTGCATACTCTAGAAATATTTTCCTTTTTCAAAAAATCTTAGTTAAGTACTTGAGGAATTAAAATGTCCATAGGAAATGTACTTGAATCTGTGTATTTGGGAAATCTCATTTGAGTTTAAAGACAGTAGATACCTAGAAAAAATGTTTTGCATACATTGTTACATTCAGCACCTGAAAATGCAATGTTGGCATTGTATTTATTTTCTCTGTGGGATCGAATCCAATGCTGCTGGTATGAGATCTTGAGATTATTTTTTTTTTTTTTTTCGTTTTAAGCAACTGTCTTGTAAAAACTCTGCATTCTGTCTTTGCTTTGAAACAAGACGCTTCGTTTTTGATCCCAGACCAGTTCTTTTCTCTGCTGTAAGGAGATACTTCTTTCCAAGTTACCTCTCTAGTTTTTGCAAGATTCTTTAACAAATGAAACACATTTCCTTGACAGTGCTGATTTCTAAACTACTTATGTCACAGTTTATTCAGCATCCAAAACCTGAAAGTAGCACATGTACATCAGGAAATTCTTTCAGATCCATTACCATTTTCTCTGATACTTCTGGGTGGTGGCTTGGTGCAGTTGCTGTGTTTTTAACTGCTAGCTTTTTAAGCAGTTAGATGAAAGCTCCACATCAGTATTCTAGAGTTTAAAGCTGTTCGTCTAGCCTGTTGGACTCCTTCACTTTGATCAAGACCAAAGGATCATCTGCTTGAGGCTTGGGATAGGGAGCCTGGGAATGCCATTTACAGGCAAATTCTTCAAAGGTTTTTTGTGACTATTTTTTTGGTTGTTGTTTTGCAAGAGCTTTTTGGGGCTTAAGTTTGACAGTCAAGAAATATTATTTTTCTGTGCAATCTGCCTCATTTCTACCAAGGAGAAGATCAATTCTCTCTAGTTTTGTTCAACTAAATTCAGAACAGATCTTCACTGACATGACACCCTTGCCTCTGCAGGAGGACTGTGGGATTTGTCAAACTATCTCATGTAGAAGATCAATTTCCAGACAAGTTGAGATGTTACTAGCTATTATTATTGAGCCTTGGCCTCTACAGATCTCATGCTGCAAGTTTAATGATGTGATTTTGAAGCTCGGGTGAGAATGTTAATTTGAGTCTGAACTTGTTGAGGTCAGCTTTTATCATCTACTAAGTTTTGGACATAGGAAAACCATGAAGTTTTTCTGGTTTGCTGGAGTTGCTATTATGTATGCCACTGAGGTTTCTAGAGATAATGACTGTTTTGATTCTGTGGCTGTTCCTAATGGATCTGAACTTCCTTATATCTGTGCATTTCGGTCATCCGTAGCAGTGAGGGAATGCAGAGTTGTTTCAAGAATTCTTAATCGTGTTGAATTTCTTTTTAGTAGTATCCACACAGCCTCTGCCTCAAAAAAAGAAAAGGGGGAAGAAAAAAAAAAAAGGCCAAGGACTAACCTCAGTGACCTACAGCTTGTGCTGCTGGAGTGGCGTGGTGTTGATAGCTGCAGGTTTGCTCAGTCTTCTTCAGTCTGTTGGACGACTCCTGGTTTGGACTGTGCTTAAAGCCAGTACTAGGATTATGCTTAGTTAGCTAGATTTTCCAGTGATACTTCTCTCGAATCTCTATCTTTTTTTTTTCACCTTTTTTTTTTTTCTTTTCCCTTTGGGTTAACTAACCATTCAAGGCTTCTAGGCAGCCTTTTGGTTTTGTCTGCCTGACTCTCTTTACCATATGCTTAAAATCATACCATTGGTCTTCATTTCCAAGTCACAAGTTCAGACCTGTGAAGCTAAACACCAAATAACAGTGGTATTTTCGTAGTCTGTGGAGAAGTGACGATGACTTCGCCCTGATTTCTGCCATGATAAGGAGATTCTTATCCAATTCTTCAGCTTGATAAGCAGAATACTTCGGATTCTTCCTTATAAAGACAACTTATTTGCCTTAGTATTTCATCTCACTTGCATGTTTTTGATGACATAGCAGGTGTTAATATAAATAATAAAAATTTGGCTTATTTGAAAAGAAATTCGGTTAATTCAAAATTGCTTTTTTTCCCCTTCTTTCCCATAACAATTTCTGAACTGCTTCTTCAAGCTCTGTATGAAATTGTGTGTTTAAAAATATTTATATAACTAGTCTTGTTTGGGAGAGTAATGTTAAGATCCATTCTTAAACTCTTGGATGACCATCCATCAATGTTGATTATTATGCAGTGTTGATTATTATTATTATTATTATCTCCCTGTAGATACCTAAATCCTTGTAGTATTTTCCTCAAGATCGCCTTAGCTGACGTAACTGAGGAAGGCCTTATACTTCGGAATTGTTCTTGAATAAGGGAGTAAGAGGAGCAAGTAACTCAAAGCTTTATGCCAACCTACTTTAATCAAAAATTGGGAATATCCTGAGGTGACATTCGTGAATAATTCATCTTTCCTCACCATCTGTCATTAGCATGCTCCAGTTGTAGCCCTGAAGATTTTTAAATGGTTTTAAGGGTAGTTCAAAGCAGTGTATTTCTCTTAGACCTCGGTTAGACTCTGTTTTGCCCATGTGAGCAGGAAAACGCTGTCTTTCCCCTGTGGGACAGCAGTGGGACTAGTCTGTCTGTGTCTTTGACTGGAACTGGTGCAGACGGGGCTCTTTTTGTGATGAGGCAGTTGCTTTCCCCCATGTACTTAAACACTAATGGCAGGCACGCCGGGGGAGCATATGGGGAAGGAGCGTACGTCATAACAACTGCTCGTGCTTCCAGCAGGCAGACCGTACCCAACAAGGCAGGGAGCCAGATTTCACCCATGTTCTTTAGTTTGATCAGTCCTGTTGTGGTAGAGTTCGACGTAGGTATTGTATTGCTTTTGTACAGGAGACACAACCAGAAACTTACCGAAGCATGTTATTTACGCCTTTTTTAGCTGTATGGCCATGTCTGTATTCCACACACAAACCTGTCTTTCCTGAAAAGAAAAAATGTTAATCTTTTTTGTTATAAAGATGACTTTATTTTTAGGCCTGTGAATATATATTATCTTCAGAAGTCTAATAAGTGCTGTGCTAATGCTATGAAAAATTAAAGCTTAATGAAAACTAACAAGCTTTTCTTGGGAAGTCTGGCTGGCTCCCTTTCCTCCTTTGCCATTCCCCTTTTAGAAGCGAGGCATGGAGTCTGTTATGCACACTTGAGTGAATAAAACAAGTTGTTTGAATGTGCTTGTGGGATTATGAGATCAAGGCAGTAGTCTGAAGTGCATTACATCACTGTGCAGGAATGCAAGCACGCGTTTCTAGATATAGCCATCATAAATGATTTGCTTCTGAACCATCTGAAGTCAATAGGAGAATGAACAAGTTCTTATTACAGTCTTCTGTAAAGGTGTCTGCATAGCTATGTGTTATTAAGTGATGATGTTTCCAGTCTGTTAAACTCATTTTTTGAGCAATATTTAAAAATAGTATCCAAAAACTTCCACGAGCTGTTCTCAAATTACTTCTTCAGGTCTGTACCTTGACTCAATAGATCACTGATATGCATAGATCATGGATACTTCTGCCACGTTTTCTTTTAAAGTATGTACATGAGGCAAATTGGAGGACAAATAATCTTGAAAACAGTGGCATAGAAAGTAAGTGCTAAGTGAGGTAGCTTTTATAAACTGCTTTGAGCCTGGGATTTCATGTGAAGTATTTTTATTTAGAAAGAGAATACTTTTGAATTAAATGGCAAAAGCTTTGAATGAATCTGCATATATAATGGATGAAATACTGGAAAGATTTGGACACGTTTTTCTCATTCTGCCCTCTTCTCCCCACCTCCCAGAGCAGGATGAGTGAAAGAGAAAAGCTGGAGATGACTTGCTTCTCTTTTCAGGACTTGGGTGATAGGAGAGATGGTAGGTGGTGCTTTGCTGTCAGCCTTGCCAGGCAGTAGGATAAAATCAGTTGGAGGCTCTCCCACTGCAAGACCAGAATGCCAGAGCTGAAGCTGCAGAGTCAGGCTGAAAAGGTAGACTGGACGAAGAAAGGATACTCGGAGGGAGAATGTGTAACACTATTCTGTGAAACAAAATAGCCCTTGGAAGCACTCTGTTTTCAAAAGTGCACCCCCTGAGCTTTCCAAGTGGTATTGCTGTTGTTCTGCACCTTCTCACCTGTGTACCCAGACTCAGCCTGGCTTACTGCTGCTACATCGGGAGGGAGAAGAAGAAAAACAGAGCTCCTGCCCAGCCAGCTTGCTGCTGCTGTGTCTACACAGGGCGTTCCAGGTGTTTACCCTTGTTCACTGATGGAAAATAAATGCCAGCCTTAGGCGTGTTAAACAGTAACAGGTCACATCCTTCTGAAAGATTTATTTTTTTATTTATTAAAAAGGAAAAGCAAAGAAAAAAGCATACTTTATGTTTGTTTATATCATGATATGTAGGGCACAAGTGACTTATTTGAGATTAAAATTTATACTGAAAAACAGTTGCTCCTCAAGTTGGAGCTTTACAAATTGTCATATAGGGAAACTTGAATGGGCAAGGCCACTTATTTCTCTCTCCTACTTTTTTTTGTTAGAATTCTTCGTCCTGTGTTTCAGCTGTACTTGTCTGTTACCCCGTCAGAGCTCGTTGTATATTAGTCATGTGCAGCTGTGTTGTAAATGGGCTGAAGGATGCTCAGATTTTAATGTTAGTCAGCAAGGTCCGTCTATATCTGCAATATGTGCAGCATGAGCTTCAAGAACAGCAATTTTACAAAACACTTGCTTCTTTCTTACTGCTCCTAAAAGATTTTCTGAGACTTTTCCCTATTTTCTTATTTATTTTGTTTCATTGATTTACCTGAAAAACCTGAATATGTCATAATATTTTGAAACCCCATTACGGTACATCGTACAAATGTCTTTGCCAGAAGGATTTGATTAATGTCACAGTGCAGTGCCGCTTGATGCTGCCAGACGCGGACTTGCCCCTTGCAATTTGATAGGAAACACAGCTAAACCTTAGCACCCAGAAGATTTGCATGTGGCACTGCCTTACATGGTTTCTTTGTTTCCCTAGAAACAGGATCAGAGAGGAAATGGCATGGTACTGTAAAACAACAGAACAGGTTACGTTCGGATTACAGAGCTGAAAAGGTAGTTGGAGACTGAAAGCATGAACAAAAAGGAAATGGAAACATGAAATATACCATTGTGTACTTCTGGTACTTGTTGCCAAGAGTTTAGTTTATATTCTGTTGTTGTTTTAAAGCATCACTGAAGTTGTTGAAGCTGTGAAACCATTTGCAAAGACCTCATCCTCCGAAGTGCTACCTGTTATCTGGTGTCTCACCTCTGAGTTTGTTTCCAAATCTAGCTTCCCTTTTACTTTGTGGAAACTTGTAGTTGCTACAAAAATGCAAGTGAAGCTCCATCAAATGGCTTCAAGGATGTCTTGTTTCCCTGAGTTATTTGGTGTATGTTGGTATGCTTTATTCTTGGTTTAACTACCTTACACCTGGGAGAGTATGCTTATCCTTCAAAGGGTAGTCCTTCCACCTGAGTCTAGCCTATTCTTGAAAAGGAATTCAATTTCTGAAAACAATGCTGTAATATTGTCCTTATTGTTTGACTTTTTGGGAGTTAGTGGTATTCTGGTTGAACTAACATTTATAAATGCCTCATGACGTGTAAATAAGCTCTTAATTTTAGGCATGGTTATGTCTATTGTTCTATATAAACAATAAAAACACTAGTAGCTGACAGTTATTAGACTTGAATCACATTTCATTGAATTCTTCAGCCTCGTGCATTGTTAGATGAATGTGGAAACGGAGATCACTGAAACCATCCTGGATCTTTGCTCTGAGGTTTGGCTTTTTTAGAACTATCAGGGATCCCAGAATGTTAACTTTCACCTGGTGTGCTGGAAAGGAGACGCATATTTGCCATTCTCAGTGACTCTTTTTTATGGTGGTATATTGTCCTTGTTCACAGTTGGTGTCTGCTTAATTCTTTTGTTCAGATTCAGTTTTCTATGGCTACAAAATGGCACGTTGACAGTAAGTAAGAGTATAGATTTTTTTTATTTTTATTTTTTTTAAGAAAATAGAACATTCTGGACTTGAGTTTTTCTTCAGGCAAATGAAGATTTTCAGAATATTTATTTCAAAGGAGAGGAGCTTTCCTCAGAACATCCCTTTCCTGGAGAACTTGATGTGCCAAGAAGGAGCGTAACGTTGGCTGGATGTGCTGGCTGCTGAAATGCTACAAGGGGTTGGCTCTGCTGGGCCTGCCGGTGATGTGAGAGTAATGGGGCTTTGTGAATGGCCTTTCAAAACATTTCCCTGTGGGAATGCTGTGGGATTAATGGGATTAATTCTAGTTTTCCCTTGCTGCTCGAGGTGTAAGAGGAGATAGTTTCTCATTCTTGAGAAGTGCGGAATATGCTGCTGACTGGACGTCCTCAGACCAGCTAGGATGTTTCCCCGTAAACTATTAGGGCAATGTTAACATCAGGTTAAGAGAGCACTTGAGACACGTCATCTCTTCAGAGAGAGAACTGAGAGACTCTTGACTGCCCAAGAGGAGGTGTGACAGTGCGTGTGTTATTTGGGCCTCTCGTCCGCTTCCTGTATTCCTGTGTGGTGCTTCCTCTCGTCCAAAAGCAGGATAGCATTTCCTCAGGAAGCCCTCTTCAGAATTTTCTGCTTCTAAGCTGTACGAGTGACAAAAGAAGTCTCCAAAAAGTGAATGCCCTCACGTATTTTGTTCTATTAGTATCTTTTTTCCATATCAGGCTGGGCTAACTGGGTAATAAAATTATGCTACTCTTTAGTAATAACAGGAAGAATAATTATAACAAATGCTGTAGGGGAGTTCTGCTTCATTGTGGGCATCGGCCATTCATTTATATTCTCCAGGAGAACCTTTTTTTATTCAGAGCTCTTGGAAAATGTTCGTGGAAACTTTTAGGGAATTAGGACAGCTGGTCTAGCAGACTTCTGGAGTCTGCAACGCAGCCGGCTGGCCGGCATTCCCGGTGCCAACTGGCTCAGTAGCAAGTAGAGATGGCAACTGTGATTTTGGCTTAAGAAACCCTGTATATATAGAAGATGACTTGATGACAGGCAAGACTCAATAAATCTGGTGACATAATTGAACTCTGTTAACCAGTGTTTGGTCAGCTGGGATTAAGCATGAATTTTAATTGAAAATGTAGGAGGATTACTTTGTAGATGGATTTTTTTTCTTCAACACAAGAACCGAGTCTCTTCCTCTCGTTTAGGATCTTCTCTTAGATTATGTCAGGAAATTATTTTAACAGATGATTGAATTAGATTTCAGCTACTGCATGTCATTGCTGATCTTTAGTCATTGTCAAATTTCAAATGAAATGGCATCTGGAAGTAAGTCGTATGCAAAGCTGCAAGGGTTTGGCTCTGCGTCTGCCAGTAGACTTTGCAAATAATCAGATTTCCTGATAGGCTTTGAATTTCGCACTTCACTGACTGATTCTTTGCCTTGTAGTACAAAAATAGAGAAGGAGAAAAAAGAGCATGCTAAGCTTCACGGGATGATCCGTACAGAAATAAGTGGAGCTGAAATTGCAGAAGAGATGGAGAAAGAGAGAAGGTTCTTCCAGTTACAGATGTGTGAGGTAAGATTCAACATGAAATCGGTATTACTCTGCTAATCTTTTTTAGGAACATTTTGAAAAACATAGTTGTCTTATGGCAAATGCGATGTTAAAAGGAAGTAGCAAGATATTAGTGGAGTCATATTGCTAAATTACATTTTTTCTGTCCTGATGTGCTAACTTTGCAGGGAATTTTCTAATTTCGCTTGCAAGTAAATTGCAGAATAAACAATGCAAAGCTCAGTTAAACGCTAAGAGATGATAATAAATAAGCCTTTACACTCCTACTTCACTCTAAGTTATTTTAAGCCCTAGATCATTCTCTGCATTGTTCCCTGCACCGCCAGCTGTTGCGGTATTATGTGAGGAAAGACACGAGTTTAGTACACTATTGGCTGGTACTGAAAAAAAGTGCTAAGGATGGAATCCAGTTGTCTTTCAAGATGTTTTAAAATGCTGCCACTTTGAAATCTTTGAAATCTCTGAAATTACCTTAAATCTGGAATAGCTGGGGCATATCCTGGGGCATGTCATATTTTCTGATTTTCAGAAAAAAGAAGATTATACTTGGTTAACTCTGAGTTAATAATAAAAGGGAACTTGGTTTTGTTTTAGTTAGTAAATCAGAAGTGCAATGTGTTGGAAGTTGTATCATAAATAAAAGCTAGCTCTCCATAAATTGTGAAAGTGAACCCAATACCAGATGCTTAGAACTCCACTTTGTACTAGCAGGAGTCAGAGGTGATTCTTCTGCCTAAATGTTGTCTAGTGTGCATACATTTAGGCCAGTCGTCTGTTCATCAGAACCAGCTTGACAAGCCACATCATTGAAAGCTGGCACTTAGATACAGCTTTATTTTATTTGTTTTAAAATATCTGGGGTGAAATAGTTATCCCATGTGGGTAAGCGAAAAACGGATGTGTTAGAGCATGTTCACCCCTTTGCCTGTAGGTCACTATCTGTGCAGGAGTTAATGTTTGCCCACATTTAACGGGCAGTTAAGCAAACCTGTAAATACCTGGCAATCTTACTTCTGCTTGCATGGCCATCATCTTTTGTGTTATGGCATTCAGGGGAGGAGCTGCCACTTAATATGGAATTTGTTCATGCGTAATGCAATCTAATTATACTTTTTTTGTAGCTCAGTGCTAAGATTTTTTTAAATATCATGCTAAACTGTAATTTTCTGTTATTACTGTGTGTAAGGAACTGGCAGAGAAAATGTTCAAATCAAAAAGCAGATTTAAAAAGATGGTTAAAATAATCCCTCTTTTTTTTTTTTTGAATAAACTGCTTTCTTGTTTAATGACATCTGTTTGGCCATGGATTTAACAACCAGTGAGATACATATCTTGATGGGCTGCTAGGTTTCAGAACAGGTTCCTAAGTTCACGGCACAAACTTTTATGCTTCCTTTAGTAGAGGCTTCCACTAGAGTCATGAAGGATAGGGTAACAATTTGAACTAATCATAGTGAAGTATCCCCACAAGGTATCAAAAAGCAGCAGTGGCAACTCTTGCTTTCGTGTGATTAACCCATGAAGCCACAGTTTGGCATATTCTTTTCAGGCCTTCTAAATCTGGAACTGTTAAAGCTTGTTGAAATATAACTGAAAATAAAATGTTAAATAATATTGTGGTAGTAATCATTAATTTCTTTTGTGAATTACTATTTTAACAGTACCTACTGAAAGTCAATGAAATCAAGATTAAAAAAGGAGTGGACTTACTTCAGAACTTGATCAAATATTTTCATGCTCAGTGCAAGTATGTTTTAGTTTTCTTTATACCTACACAATAATTGGAACAATATTTTGCTTTCAGCTTTTGACATAATTGTAATACTTTTCTGGATTTTAAAACATAAATCTATAAATAAGGAAAGATTAAATTGGTCTCATTAAATCTTTTGACAAATTGCTTTTGTCAAACAGATCAGTAATTGAGTTTCTTACAATATTCCAAAGCATATAATGTGTTTTAGTTAGTACCATAGAATATAATTGCTTGTTCCAAAGGAGTGCCACACAATAATTTGGCATGTTTCGTAAACTACTGCTGAAAAAGAGCTATTAGTTTGGTCAGTTAGTTAGTGGTGTATTAGTTTTGACATTGGTTGTTGTTTTTTTTTTTTACCTTTGTACCTGGCAATGATCTAAATTAATTCTATGCTCAAAGAAAATAAATTGCATAAACAGTGGGATCAAACTGTATTTAAAAATCTCACTTTTTCTTTCAAATTAATTGGGGGACTCAGTATTAAAACACAAAGAATGATGTTCCTTTTCATGGTAATCTTACAGATCAATAATATAGCAATAAAGCCATAGCTATAAACTTGAAAGAGCTCCTGTCAGCCTGTTAAAATCAGTGAATTTTTATCTTAAAAGATCAGTCTGAATAAATGTAGTTTTTTATATGTATAACTATGTTGCTTTAAAATTGGTTTCACTCCTGCTTTGTTACTCATCTCCTGTCCATTTAATAAAATTTCCACAACATAAATGCTGTGTTGTGTTGTCACTTTCATGTCTTCTTCCCAGAGTGAAAGTATTTCTTTCGCTAACGTGGCAGCAATTTTTTAATCGTATGTGTATACCGGTGGTTTCTTTGAATGTATTTTTAAAATCTTACCTATTTTAAAGAGCTGCAATATTCTCTATTGGAATAGAAAACATTACTGTGCCAATACACTGATACGTATTATACAGTATGATGTAGCATACAGTTTGCATGTAGGCTGTAAATAATGCTTGGGAAGCAAAGAGGCTTTCCTTTAGAGGGAAGATTTCATCGGGTGTGAAATGATTGGGCTCCAAGAAGTCACAATTATTTTATACCTGCTAGAGCTTTTACTGTTCTACAATGAATCTTGCTTGTTCTGGGCCATCAGAAAAAAAGGGATTAGAACCTGTATTTGTTGTGAGAGTGAAGAAAAATTATGTGGCAGTGGGTTGTGTCAGTACTGAATCTACTTAAGGATTTTGCATGTTAGAATAAGCTATGATGGAAATAAAGATGTGAATTAGTCAAAGAAGAATAAAAAATAAATTTTTAAGGTTTTGAAGCTTATGGCATGGCATAATTTGTATGTCTTCTCTTGGCAACTTTTTAAATAGAAAATACAAAGTAAGGTTTAATAAGTCTGCTTTTTTTTTTTTTTAAGTTTCTTTCAGGATGGGTTAAAAGCAGTTGAAAGTCTTAAGCCTTCAATTGAGACACTGTCGACAGATCTTTATACAGTGAGTCAGCAACCTTTCGCTTTCTTTATGCTTAGTTTTTTACAGTAGAACTGTGAACGTTTTTGTTCAAGTTGCTTGACTGGTTTAGTATTATTTTAAAGTTTTGAGGAGATTTTTGAGTAAAATTTTGTTTTAATATCATGTCCAGGAGCTTTAGATCCAGTTCAGAGCCCCCCTGTGTAAAATGTCAGGAAAAGAGCCTCTACCATAAAATGTTTGCAGACTAAGTGAAAAACAACATATGGTTTCAAATTGAACACAAGGAAACAAGAACAGTGTGAGGCAATATTGAATTCTTAACCCAGCAACATCCTAGCCATTATCGAGTTTTCTGAAGATAAAAAGGAAAATAAATTTATCATGGTATCTTTTCTCTTTGTGTTTTCATTCTTGCTGAACATTTCTCAGAAAAATGAACCAATTAAGTAGCAAGTTTGGAAGAACTGTGTTGAAAAAGAAACAATAATGCTATTTTTAACCTGTGTTTTTCTTCATTCAAGATTAAACAAGCACAAGATGAGGAAAGAAGACAATTAACGCAGCTTAGAGATATTTTAAAATCAGCACTCCAGGTTGATCAGAAAGAGGTGAGCATACAAGGTGATTTGATGTTGGAATGCCCATTATAATTTCTTCCAATCTAGTGTTAATTTTTGAAATAGAATTATTTTAACTTTCATCAGCCACATACCTTTTTTTGTTTCTTCATCTTTGCTTTGATGCTGATGGTGAATGTTTCTGAAGGTGTGTTTTTTAAAGAGATTCTCGCTAAAATGCATGAGACAAGAATTTATTTTTGCTACTGCTATTGCAAAACACTTAAGTTGATGCACTGTCTGTGAGCTGACTGCAAGGAGTGTCTGTGTGGCTCAAACTGAGAGTGGAAGAACTTTGACAGTAACAGGGAGACCCAATTAATATAATCTTGTCTCACAGAAATATTCTGTGCAGTATGAAGATTATGTAAAACTGAACTCCAAATCCCAAAACGCTGCTGTCACCATCTGCAAAAAGTACAATGAAGCTTGCTGTTCTGCTGCAAAGATGCCAGTTTTCGAAGGTGCAAAAGATCACAGATGGGTCAGTTCAGCGACCTAACAAATTATTTTTCGAGCTTCAGTTGTTATTGCTGTTAGATTTAAAGCATTATGGAGTAATATTATTTGGCAAGCTCTGATCTGGAGCCAAGCATCTTTTGTATAATCTAATCCTAAACATTAGGGCTACTTTTGTTTCAGATTGCTAGTGCTTCCTCTTCACAGAAATAAAATCCAGCCAGCTTCCTTTGTGTGGCTGCTGGGCTGTGAGTAAGTGATGAATGAACCCCTCCCTTTTCAGATTCTTGTTCTGAGACGCGTTACAAAGAAATAGTTTAGTCTGTAGACCTCGGACTTCCTTGATCTTTCTCAGTCTTGCTTTCATCTTCTCATGAAGTTTATGCTGGCTCATAGCTTTAATAGGTGGCAGGCTTGCTGATAGGCATTAAATGCTCTTCACATCGAGGTGCTGTTTGTTGCCACGTGAAGTTTGTGGTAAAGATCATTGTGTACAAAGTCCTATTCAGTCTACAGACACTTTCTTAGGTTCTGCCTGGTGTTTAGGACTTACTGAGGTGTGTATTTGCTAAATAAAACTTTCAAAATTGAACTTTGTGGAGTGAAAGACTAGTGATTCTAACAGAAATGGTGAGTACTTGGGATTCACCATTGACTGTCTACTCTAATCAAGGAATCTTTGTTGTTAAGGGCATGTTAGCAGGCTTCCTGTTCTGTTCAGGTCTTCGTTCAAGAGAGGTAACAGAAGCAGTTGGTTTTTATGATTGCTGGGAAAGTTGTTCCTCTGTGTTCGCCTGTTTATCAGAGATACTGATATTAACGTATAGGGAAGGCACGGTGAGCACACATCTTTTCACAGACTGAAAAATTTAATGGTATACATGGATTTTTTACTTGTACTGGTTTTGTTGCATGTAAAAATAGAAGTATTGAAAATGCTTTATTCTATATTCATTATATATCAATTCTGCAAATACAGCTATAGATACTACCTGCAGAGCATGAGAAGTAATATAATTATTAAAGTTGTTTGAAAACATCAATTAATCAGTGGGATGTCAAACAATCCGGTTATAACTTACTGTACAATCCACCAGTATTATTCTTGTTGCACTGTAATTTCCTTTACTATAACTGTTTTCTTTTTCCTTCCTGAAATGCATTTACATTTTGTGACCGAAGTCTAGGAGAGTAAGTGTTGCTATGTTTTAATGAAAATAGTTGGCATGCTTTCTTTCCATTCAGATTTCAAGAAACTGGATTTGTCCTCTGAGCTTTTTTCAGCTGGTGTGAGACGAGTGGTTCTTTTTTCCTCCTCTTGTGTTTGTTGTAATACTTCCCCCCACAAAAAAAAAAAAGGGGGGGAGGGGGTCGAGGAAAGTTGTCAGATTGATCTTGAGAAAGGAAATTACAGTAGGTCAAATTAGTAATTTCCTATTTTCTCTCTTCTGGGAATTAAATCCAGTTGCTTGATTTGATGTTCTTGCAAGATTTTAAAGATGTGTCTATTTTTAATCATTTAATACATGAAGTCCGTTTTAATAGAACATTGCTGAACATTTCTGTTGTTTTTTTTTTAAAAAAAAAAAAAAGACATTAATATTCACAGTCAACCTTTTTTGTTGTGTCTGAATACATTGTCTTCTCCTGCACTGAACTTCCTCAAACCTGATTTGTACTGAAACTTTTTTTTAAAGGTCTTTGTGTGTCCATCTTGGTAAAAAGTTAGAATTGAAGGTAGCCTCAGAGTAGTGTTTAGATCTCCTTCTACTTCCTGTACCTCTTTGGTAGAACCTGCAATTTCTTTAGGCCACTGCAAAGTAGGATAAACTTTGTCTTAACAAAGTGTTTGGTAGCTATGCTGTAGGAGAGGCTGCCTGCAGGAGATTCTGGCAGATGCATCTGCTGGAAACTCTGTGGGACTGATAAGGGGTGGGTCTCTGAAAAATCCTCCTGGCGATGATACTGCAAATTCGAGAGAACCTCAGGCTCTTGGAAAGCTGTAAGGACTTTTTGGCAGCTTTATGCACAGAAGGGATCCAGGCAGTCTGAGTGCCTGCTACATGGGAGCTATGAAACAGCTAGCCAAAATTTTCAGTGCATAAGTTAAAGTACCTCGCATGGAAAGCTCTGTTGTGTTCAAATAGTGGGGTTGATAGCCAGGTTTTTAGGCTCTCTCTTGCCGTACAGGATACTGTTGCCACATTTCTTGAATTTTTAGTAGTGTTATTCAGCTTGATTTAGAAGTCTTTATAAGAATTTGAAAGAAATCATTTCCAACCTGTTTCTAGTCAGAGAAGTGATTCACTATAAACATGCTTCAATGAAATGACTCACCTTTTTCTGTAGGCCTATCTGCATTTCAAAGCTGATAAAGTGGACAAAGTTCAGCTTCTTAGGCTCGTGTACTTCAGTCTGTTCTGAGCTTAGTATGTTTGAGAGAGATTTAAAACGGCAGTACTCTGTGCTAGGTATAGCTAGGTATATCCTGTGTCCTGCGGTGATCCGTTTCCCTGTAGGTAATGTACATTGTTCCTGTTCCACTGGATCTGCCCCTGTTATCTGCGATTTGTCCTCCTGTTACGTGGAATTTGCAAACCAGAAATAAGGGAGCCCACATATGGAAAAGGCGTGCTGAAATTGCCTGGAAGGATGTGAATTGTTAGGGTGATTCGTCATATGGCATCGCATCTTTTAGGAGCTAGACCAAAACTGTGAACTGGCTTGACAAAGGGCTGTGGAAAAGCATCATCTGGAAATCAATCACACAGGACACTATAGATTCGGGCATGGCCCGAACCAGGGATTTGAAACTGGAAAGTCTCCTGGTCTTGTCCTTAGCTCCTTGTCATGAAATAATATTAAATTTTTTAAAGATACCGTCCATAGCAATGAATGTGTGGAAATGCACGTCATCCGCAGCAGCTTCCTCCCTAGCTGAAATCGGGCAGGAAGCTTGTATTGCTGGCTCGCCAGTTTGGCCAAACATAGCAACTGAGAGTAAACAGCAACTGAAGGAAGGTAGCTGAGATGCAGCAGAAAATAGGCCACAAAAAGTAGCAGCACCGTCTTAACTAATGGGAATTCTGCTCTGGGCAGGTGTTGGAGGTCATCTGAAACCTCGGCGTAATTGAGGATGTGGAGAACGGAGATTAATTTCCTGTAAGACCTCTAATCTTCTTGGAAATGGAGTTCTGTTACTGAAGCAACACAGTAATGGGAGGCGGAGATTAAGGCAGTGGTAGGACATTACAGGCAGTGTCAGATCAGATTTTCTCCAGAAGTCAGTAAAAGTACGCAAGCAGGGATTGTTCTGCAGCCTGCCTTCAGCTCTGCTCACCGCTGAGGCTGAGCCTGACGTCCTGCAGCTGTGGAGTTGTAAGTGCACCAAACAGGGCTCGTAGGTGGTGGCTCTGTCCCTACCGCATTTCTGACCTGTCACACCATGCCATTACTGCTGATCCTGAGCAACTTTGGCTGCAGCAGGAGCTGGGACAACAAGAATGTGCTGCTGGAGCTCAAAAAGGTGCAGCACTACATCTGAGCTGGCGCTTCTGGGGAAAAGCACGGTCCAAGCTTGTTCTTAGTTTTAGTTGTTTGCTTTTTTCCTCACTCACATCCAGAGATAAGCCTTACATCTAGGCTAATGAAGTGTATGAATCAAATTGTAATTAGAGAGAAATCTTCTAAACTCATACTTTTTGTATTTATATATGTTTTACTTTATCACGTGTACACTCTGGAATCCCAAACTGATGTATCTTGTGACCATATTCGTAGCATATCTGAGACGTACTGACTCATCTTTTTACAAACGAGGATTTTTGTCAAATTACTACATTTATATCATAATAGCACTTAAGTGTTTGTCTGGAGTAGCTCAGATAGTCAGTTAAGTGAGCTGCTTTCTTTGTGGTATTTTTTCTACTATACTTGTATTTTCTGCCACCTATAACTAAGGTGTATTACATCCATATAGAAAAGAAAATAAATTTTATAAACGTCGGTCACTGTTAGTGTATGCATTGAAAAGTTCATCCCATTGTGTTGCTGCTGCTAAGACAGCATGACCCATCGGATTCCTTACTGTGAGGTTCTTATTTTTTAAGGAGTTGGACTCTTGCAGCAGTGAGCCCTGCATCTGGGTAGTACTGATAGCAGTGACAGTAGTTTAGTTTAATCCTTGTCACTTTCTGTCACAGCATTCTATTTTGTTCAAGATAATTTGGTTTGATTTAAGTTATTCTTCTTATGGAAATAATTTAATTTTTTTCTACTAAATCCTGAGTGCCTCCTGAACCATGCTTCTAGTAAGTCTCTCTTGCTCTTCAAAACAAATAGCTCAGCTCAGTTTCCACAAGGAAAACCACTTTCAATTTATTTGTGCTTATTATTATTTAACAATGGAAGTGTGCACTAGGAATTACAGGTAATAATAATTTTTAGTGTTTATACACAGCAATGTTTGTACGAGTTGGAAAGCCAGATGCTCAGTTACTGTTCAGATTAAATATATATATATAAAGGCAGTAGCAAAGCTAAATGTAAGCAAGGGGATTTTGGCAGGTGCTAGTGAACACTAGAACACTACTTCTTAAGTTTTTTGGTGGTTTTTTTTTGCCATCTGAAAAATAAATGGATTTTGTTCTTCTCACCGAGGAGGAAGAATGTGCTTCGTTTGGCCTGTAGGATTAGAGCAGGAGGAAGGGCTCTGAAACTCATTAGTAAAAGAGATATTTTGGGTGAAACTGGAATGCATTACAAATTGCTGTTCTCTATGTTTCAGGATTCTCAGATTCGTCAGAGTACAGCTTACAGTTTACATCAGCCTCAGGGAAACAAGGAACATGGCACTGAACGAAATGGTAGCCTGTACAAGAAAAGTGATGGGTAAGTACTGCTGGACTCCACTGGGGGGGGGAAGGTCTTAGGAGCAAAATGATGTAATAATATTATAAAAACTGAGTCGCTTTTTTTTTTTTTCCCTTTAAACCAGAATCAGAAAAGTGTGGCAGAAAAGGAAGTGCTCAGTTAAAAATGGTTTTCTTACAATTTCCCATGGTACAGTAAGTATTTGTTTACAGTATTTTATGTACATGGTTGCTAATACAAAAAAGAAAAACTATGCTGGTCTATATTTATAATTTGGAATTAGCTACATTCCTGATGCAGTGCTTTCAATGTGATGGGTACATATTTTTAAGGCAATCTTTCAGAAGTATATCAAGACATACACAGTATCTAAAAATACAACTGTTTTAATGCTAATGATGCTAATGGGAAAAAAATGCTTTTTTAAGGGCTCATTTTGTTCATATAAGCTGTTCATATTTTACCAGACTATCTAAAAATACGAATTCTAACTCCAGTATTATGGAAAGATACAGTTGGGCGTTAAGCCATCTTTTACATACGGTTGAAACAGCTTTATATTTAGAAGACAATCTGAAAGAATACTGAATCTCATTTCTCCCCCAGACTTGTTTCTCTATGATAATGTGTAAGAAGGTAACTTTCCTGGAGAGCAGATGTTGGAGAAAATTAACTTTGAAGGCAAATTCTACCAGAAAGATGAGAGGGCATTAGAAGCCCCTCTTTCTTTGATACCAGTATTTGCAACATGTTAACAAACTTGTAATACTTTCTACTTTAATTTTTAAAATTTTATACTTTCATAATTTATACTTGCATGGTTTTTATTCTTGGCTTTGAACTCAGCCTTCTCCCTTTCCATTAACCTTCGTCTTTTTATGTTGCACTCTCAAAACTTTAAGTTTCTTAAGGCAAAAATCAACTCAGTGACAGTATTTCCCATTCTTTGTCCAATAAACAGTCCCGTTTCTTGCTCCGCTTATGAACCCTTCTGTTCTTCATCCTGTTATGCGTGTTGCTATAACTACAAGTTGACCCTGGCAGCAAAAATGAATCAATCTCTCATTTGTGCATCTAGCCACAAGCTGTTGCTTTCTGAATTGACAACCGGGAACTAAAGAGGAATGCAAAAACAGGCCTGCAAAGTAGAGTCATTATAACTTTGGGACTGTCCACCAGTTTATCCCCGTTTGAGTGTGTATGAGTGCGTCTTTGTCAGAGAAGAGTCTATTGGTATTTCTATACTCAAGTCTCCATGTGCTGCAAATGGACTTGGCACTGGACTTGCTGTAGTGGGACCAGGAGGACTGGAGCGAGGGCAGCTCAGAGCTGCCAGAGGTTACAACATCCACTTGTGGAGCAGAATTTTAATCTAAGTGCACTTACTGAGTTCTGTCAAGATACTGTTCTGTTCTTTTATGAGTTGTCTACCAGATGGTCAGACACTTTTAGAAGCAGATTGGTGGAACTGTAGCTGGGAATCAGTTGTTTAAGGTAGATGCTTAAATGCAGGTTCAGCTGTGTAGGTTTCACAAGTTTGGTCTTGATCTTTTTGTAATAAAAAATTAAGGGAATACCATCTCATTTTAAAATTTACTTCAATTTTTACTCATTTGCTTAGTTACTCCTTATATATTGATGGCAGTTTTGTGCAAAAATCAATGCTTATTTCATAGACATTGAAAAGGGTAGAGACAATTTCTATTTCTTAAGGATTTTTTGAGTATCCTCTGAGATTTTTGAAGCAATAGCATTGATTTCCAGGCATTGTCAGGGCTGATATTTCTTGATCTCTAAAATATGACGTGTCATTATCTTTTCCTAGCTGTTCATCAAAATGAGCCATCTCTCAGAAATTCAGTTATCAGTTTTGTTTGCTTTATTAAATACAAATTGTAAGTGCCTTTCCTTTAAAGGCTACCTTTTCTTCACGGACATCTGTTCTTTGGTCTTGTAGCCTCTCAGATTTTTATGAAGGACTGGGATTCTTTGGCTAATTTCTAGAACAGCCGTCTTCAGGCAGTTCCAGATGCTGTATTCTGACTTAAATTTCCCTGCCAAGTGCTCTTCTGATACAGACAGGGAGAATATGATTTGTTCTCACCTCACTGTAATGCTGAACATGTCTATATCAGCATCTGTGCAGAAGCTAGATTTTGAGACATCTAAAAGCTTCAAAGCAATTAGCATTCATGGAACAATGCACAAGATAAAAATTGACTGAAAAATAGGCAGAGCTCCTTTGTAATTATTAGCAATTGGAAAATTTCTGACATCTACCTGACTGCAATTTAACATATGTGGTTGAAAAAAAAAACAAGATAGAAGCCAATTGAACGATATGAATAGGAATTCATATGTGGTTTCTGAATCAAGGAAAAACTTACATTTGAAGAACCTCAGATTTCTCAAAGTTGATTTGATTTTCAAGAGCTTAAATGATATTTGCTGGTTGTCTGCAAAAAAAAAAGAAATATGAGAATGTTATTATCAAGGAATCTTTTTTGGTTGTTCTTTACTTCTGGAAACTTTAGTCTACCGTTATGATTAATGGGACAACCTGAGCACAGAAGAGTCGGATTTAATCTATTGATTCTTAGTAAATCACTGTGGTATCTGGAAAAAATGCGTGATGCAAACAGCCAGCCAGCCTGTTGAGTAAGTGGGCACATTTGCCCATGCCTTTTGTAAAAATCAGCCCTGTATCACGGAACTCCTCAGGATGGTGTCAGAAGCCAAACTTTGTGATTCCTGCATGTGTTGCTTGTTGGATGTAACGCAGGATGCATTGTAAGTCATTTTGGTGGATGGAAGGTGACAGTTTTTCCAGGAAGGAACATGAATTCATGCTGAGGTCTGTGTGCATGAGGGGTGGCAGCACATCTTTTCTAGGAATTGGTGTGTTAATGTGGATGTCCAAAAATTTGGTAGTAGTGTAAGCTTTATTTATTCAGTCAGAGACACAAGCAGGAGAACAAAGCCCAGAGATTTCAAACAGAGAATTTAATAGCAGTTACACGTTTGCTACCATTCTCTACTTCTAGCGTCTGCCAAAAGTCTGGAACAACCTACAGTGTTGTATGTCTAAGAGATTTATTTATACAGCCTTGCCTCTTTTTGTCCCAGGGCTCTGACCTCTCCCCTGAGGAACATCTGCCATGGGATGGAAACGTGTTGTTCACCAAGTAGTGGGCATGGGGATACTGTTATTTGGCTGCAGGATAGAAGGATGGATGTGGTGATAACAGCCAAATGCTAAGATGTTGGTTTTATTTTTTCTGTATTTGTTTATTTGTTTGTGGATTTTTTAAATTTTTTTTAATACAGTTGTTAATGCTGATCCTCTTAGAGGGTTAAGGAGGTTCCCAGTTAAAAAGCTTTGAAATATGGCTGCATTCCAAAGTTGTCACATTGGCCCAGGATGTGTTTTAAGTTGTTGCAGGCATTTCCATTGGTTCTGAAATCATGATACAGAATTGTTGTACTGCACTCTGCTATTCAGAGAGAAGTCTCTGTGTATTGGTCCTCTCTGAAACAATTTGATGGGTCCACTTACAGCTTCATATTTCAGGAGATACAGAAAATGAGTTAAGTCGTGTATGAACTTCAGCTCCAAAGTCCTGGGGACTTTTCTGTAGTTTCCAGCAAGTGGATTCTTTCTTATCCAGAATTTACTTACATTTTTACATTCTCATACAATCTGTGAGAAGGATACATACTAGCTGCCCAGTGGCTTCTTTAACACATTTTGATTTTTTTTGCTTTATCTTGTATTTTCGTTATAGGCAGCTTCTGGACACTTCTTGGACAACAAACACATTAAAAATTTAAACACTGGAAACTGTATTGCTATGACTATTGAGTATATTTAAACATAACCAAGAAAATAGGCCCAAGTTGGCATTTTCAAGATGTTTTCTCGCATACTTCTAGTTTCAGAGAGCTCTTGCTGTTTGTAGGCTAAAATAATGAAAACTGTGCCCTTTTACTGCTAAATGGAATGTCTGGAATTCAAAAAGCTACTTACTAGGCAGAGAATACAATGTGGTTGTCAATTAATTGTCATCTTACTGCTTCCAAAACCTCTCATGGGTACAATTTGGTTGACACAGTCCAGCAAATGGCCTGCAGGTTTGTTGTTTCAAAGCATGAATGACTTTGTCTGCTGGTTATGTTGCGCAAAGCATGAGCACATTGTTTTTCAAGGACGCTGTGACATTAAAAAAAATACGTATGTGATTGTTTTCCTTATGTTCCTCCATGGTTTTGATCTTTTCCTGGTCTTCCAATATAATGATGTTATCCTTTTTTTGCCAGCTACATCATTTTATCAGATTGTTTTTAGGAAATCTGTATGCATTCAGACTTGTTCTCCCTTCTTTTTGAATGAAATGTTTTCATCCGTAAATTTAGAAGAGATTAAGAAGATCTACATTTCTTATGATTCATTGCAAGTTACTTAACATTATGCGACAGTTCAGCTTCATTTGACAATTCTTGTTTGTAAATAATTAAATCTTGTTTTAGCAGCTTGATAGATTAAAAAGGTTAGAACACAACATTAAGCATGGTAATGTGTTTATGTATATTTTGATCTTTACAACAGTAATTTCTTAATTCCTAATCCCTCAAGTCAAGGTTGCAAACATAACGTCTGTCTAGGTCCTACCCCAGATCTGTAGACAGGCAACTTAAGAGAAAGAAGAGATTAGTTGCAGAATTGCTGTTTGAAAAGTTTTCGTAGCCTTTATGAGATAATTTCAAAATGAAATTTGCTTATTCATTTTGCTGTTAATAAAGCATTGCCACTTTTTATTCAGTAAGGAACTGAAGTAGGTGGGATGAACTTGACTAGAAATCATATATCCCTGTAGAATATAACATTCTGTTTAACTACATTTTTTGATAATGAACTGCCTCAGCTTAGTTTTGCATATGTTTGTTGCAAGACTTCTCTGTGCAAATTTCTTATTTTCCTTCAGTTTGGAAGGCTGGTTGGGATTAAATGTCTGCTGAGAGTCTTTCCCTTTCTTCACTGATTATTGAAAACCTAGATGACTAACTTTTTAAAACTATATGTTAGAGGGTTGAATTAAAGTAAGATGTATGTCTTTTTGTTATAGCTGATTGTTTGAGATAAATATTACCGGTAAGGTGATCAAAGTAATGACAGTTAAAGTGATATCACCTCTCCCCCCTTTCAAAATTCTAGTGTTTATCCAGTTATCAGTAAACAAAATAGCCAAATATAAGAAAACATAGTTTACAAACCAGAAGAAAGCATAAATCAAAACCTGGATACCTTAAAAGTTGAAGTAGCAGCCATTTGTCAAGTCTTTTTGGCCAGTCAGATTTTATCCCATGTTTTTGGACTGCAGGGCTCAGTCAGTATGAGTATACTAAAGCTTGTATCTTGTTTTATCTTCAAACAGGCTAACCGACCTCCCGCAAAGCTCAATCTGTTAACCTGCCAAGTGAAAACAAATCCAGAGGAGAAAAAGTGTTTTGACCTCATATCACGTAGGTTTGTTGTTTACTTCTTTTTACTTGCAGTTAATATCAAAGGGGTTTGCATTATTTATGAAGGCGTGTCAATAATCAACTTAAATATTTTACCATTTAAGAAATGCTAAAATAAAATAAAATAAAGGCTTTATAAAATGCCTTTTCTAGGACAGTTTACCATTTCATGCATCTTAGCATAATGCAAACTAACTATATCTATTTGGAAGACTACTTTTTTATAGACCTTTGTTTACTCCAAGTACTCCTATATCATTTTTTGCCACCGTACAATAGGGTAACAATATTTTTGCTGTGACATCACTCTTCTTATGGAAAATGTCAGAGCTGATCATCTCAGAAAGTTATAACTTTGTACAGGATCAAAAGAAGGCTTAAATCACACTTTCTGTGTTTGATTTAATTGGAAAATCCTAGGGCTTATCCTGACTGTGTCTTTATCTTGATGGTGTCTTTGAGCCTGACAAGTTTGTTTTGCCTTTTTTGATTACTGTGGTTTAAGAGCTCGTTTGGAAACTTGAAACCTTTGTTGTACACAGATGACCTCAAATAAGGAGTCTATATTTTAGACACTCCCCACCTTGCCATCAGCAGAACTTTAGGCTTATGATTACTGAGGTTATATCTAGAATATGGAAAAATTACTGTGCTCTCCCGCTGCTTGAGTAATAAAATCACAGCACTGAAGAAAGGTTTCTGTGTAAAGAGCAACAAGCCACCTTGTGTAAACACAGATGAACTAACTGTACCCAGTGCAAGTGAAACTTGCTGAATAGACTTTTTGGCTGTCAACGCTCCAGAGATGAGACTAGAGACCTTAGGAATCAAACACCAATAAATCTTAGATTTTTCCAAGAGTTTTCTGCAAAACCAGTTTTTTAATCTGTACATGAATTATTTATTGTGCAGACGACAGGACGTACCACTTTCAAGCAGAGGATGAACAGGAATGTCAAATGTGAGTTACTTTGCTAATTTTATTTCTGATACTGGTGTCCTTCTGAGATATTACCGTGAACTTTAGAAGTGCTGAAGCATTTAATAGCAAAATATTACTGCCATTTTAGATGGACATCTGTTCTACAAAACAGCAAAGAGGAAGCTTTAAATAATGCATTCAAAGGAGATGATAACACAGGAGAAAATAATATTGTCCAGGAACTGACGAAAGAAATTATATCTGAAGTCCAGAGGATGACTGGAAATGATGTGTGTTGTGACTGTGGAGCACAAGGTGACTCTATTAAGCATATTTCTAACTGGTAAAAATTCTATGTATCATGAGAGTGTTTAAGCTGATACTTTATGCTTTCTCTTTTACTCCTTATTTCACAAAGATTGTACACAGTAGAATATGTTAACAATTCAATTACGCTGCTTTAGTAAGATTGATTTTTTTTTATGTGCATATTGTCAGTGGGGAGAAAAGGTATTGAAAAGCTTATTTTTCTCCTATGTATTTTGCTAATTGTAACTTTTGCTGATATAAATCAATTGAACTTACCTTATTAGCCCGCATGTTGCCAAGTTTACATAATACTTGGGCAAGTAAGGTGGTAAGATACTCAAGGCATTTTCCTAATGCACCATATTTTTTAAAACTTTTTATATTTGACTTTGAGAGTGAGCCAGGAGATGGTCTAAAACTGCACTTACTGGAAAAGAATGCATCTGCTGACTGTGTTTTGGAGCATTGGTTTTGGTTTTGTTGATCAATTCATTTCTACTTTAATCCTCTTCAAATTATTTTTAAATTCCTGCAGTTCCCTGTGTAATTTTATGTTACAGAGGCACTGCAGGAGCTAGGCTTTTTGATTTGATGCTGTAGCTGAAAACGTAGTTGAGTAGAGAACAGTAAGCAGTAGTTGAGTGAGAACTCATTGTAGTGTGGTGCTGTAGGTTGCTTCATAATCACTGCTGCTTCACATAGTCTAAAGTCTGTATTTGAAATACAAAAAAGAAAACTCTAGACGACATTATTTTAGTTTGTATTGCACCTATTACCCCGATTGATAATGTGACACCTTAATATCAGTGTTTGTAAAAAATACAGTTCTTGAAAGTGTGGAGAAAGACAAACTAGACTATTTGAGCAGCTCCCTTTGGGGTAGATGCCCTTTACACACACACGCGAGCGTGCGCACAAATTTAAAAATTGCATTTTTGCTTCTTTCACCATAAAAAAATAAATCTTGATTTGTGTTTTCCAGCAGAGACAAAGTAAGGCATAAAGGCATAAATAATAAAATCTGAAATTTTACGTACAAGAATCTAATTTTAACGGAATTTAATTTATATATTGCATTTCCTAGATTGAAGCCACTACATGAGTTAATTTTAATTCTGTGGGTGCTTCTTGTTTCAGATCCTACCTGGCTTTCAACAAATTTGGGAATTCTAACTTGCATTGAATGCTCAGGAATCCATAGAGAACTTGGTGTTCACTATTCCAGAATGCAATCACTTACATTAGATGTGCTGGGAACATCTGAACTTTTGGTAACGAAATACCTTTTATTGACTTAAAAATAGTACTATAAAATACTTCCAACACAACTATATTTTTGTCACTTTATATATAGTTCCAGTCTTGAAAGTTGCCTCTTGATAAGCCTAATTTAAGGAAGTGTAATTCCTCAAGATAATGGGAGCCTCCCAGAACATAGTGACTTGCTGTAAACTTTGCCTGATCTTAGAATTCAAATTAATAAAGGCTTAATATTTTTTGTTTCCGAGGTTTTTGGTGGCGGTTGTTTTTTTGTTTTGTTTAGTTTTACCCTTGGCTGTCTAACAGCTGTATTCTTTTAAAAATGCCTCTTAGATTAAAAATTGAAGGAGTCCACAAATACCCCATGAAAATTGTCTCCCAAAAATGCTATATAATTAATCCTCAAAGGATGAAAATGTATGTGGCTTTACTGCACAAAGAAGTTACCACGTATCAGCTGCTCTGTCACAGTTAATATGTGTGTTCTAACACAGCACTAAGTATCTTACATTTATTATGGAGACTGTTGTCTTGATTCTTCAGTTACTTGTTTGTGTGTTGAATCCCAGCTGAAAACTGTTGTCCAAAAAGGTTTCTTAATGATCACTGGTATAATAGCAGAACTAGGAATCAGAAACCAAAAGTCCCAACCCCTATTTTCCCTTGTCCTCCCCCTAGTATGTGTGTGACAAATAACCAAACATATTTGTTAAGTGAGTTGTGGATGGTATTTTTTGTTTTGTTTTGTTTTTGACAGCTTGCAAAGAATATTGGGAATGCTGGGTTTAATGAGATTATGGAATTCTGTCTGCCAGTTGATGAGATGATAAAACCTAATCCAAGCAGTGATATGTAAGTAAAATCCACTACTTCTGAAAAAGGCAGGCATTAAATTTGACATTGCTAATGGCTTGTCCCATCGTTGTTTGCACCAGCATGCCATGGAAAATTTGTAATACCTTAAATAGAACCTTACAGCCAAGGAGTACATTTTTTATTTTTCTGATGCTTTGCATGTCTCTTTTATTGAACTTTATATGATCAGGCCTTCAGTAACAGTTGGGATTATGTTACCAGCTCTCTTGATTATGAATTGTGGGACACAAAGAAATTAAAGATGACTTGTTGAGAATTTTAAAGATACACAAGGGCACAAAGATAGAGATTAAAACCAACTCTATTTGTTTTGTGCTTTTTAAACACAAAATAGAAATTAGAATGAAGTATACATTTTCCCTGAAAGGTACTGAACACCTACTATGTAGAGACCCTTCCTAGGACTTCAGTCCATAACTACATAGAGTAACAAGAGAACGTTTAACTGAATTCCTCAAAAACACTGAACTGTGATGGCAGAGACACAGCAAGGACAGCTGCTGACTTGGCTGCATCCTACACTGTCATAAGAGAGGTGGTAAATAATGCAGAAACAAACCCAGAAGAAATGGCTTTGGATGCAGGTGATTTTATGTTATCCAGACTTGCACCATTCTGACAGAGCTGATATTAAATGCTACAGTTTAAATAATTTTGGTTGCTTCTATCAATAATAATATAAACTATATTAATACTTAAAAGTACTAATATTTTTACTGAATGCTAAATTAATAGATTAAAATACTTTTTAAAAATTAGGCATTTTTTAAAAAGTCTTTTACTCTGAAAAATCTGTATATCAAATTTGTGTTTTTTTTTTTTCATTAAGTAAGGGCGTGAAAACAGACACTTTTTAAAACCATGAAAGAGTATCATCCTCTGTTTTAGGAAAAAGAGCTATCCATTGATTCAATCTATTATACTTCAGATTATTTTTTTCTTTTTGCCCACTATTATAATATCTAGATGATAAATTTTGGCTTTGTCAAATGCCTTCTGTGCAATGTTGTGTACATCCCAAGAGCTGGTAAGCAGTTATGCTTGTGAGATGCATGCCAGATCCTGTCGCAGAGTGATGGGAAAAGGAGTAGCTGCTTGTTAGTTGTGTAATAACAGCAAAAGTGGTAAGTCATGTACTGATTCAAGTGTACTAAGTGAAAGGTTTCACCTCAACTTAGAGGTGAAACTAAAAACTCCACTACATTCTCCCTAACTGTTATAGCTGTGGTGAAGAGTTGCTTTATAGAACGTAGCCGCTGCTGTGAATACAGATCCAAAGCCTGGATAGCCTGCACAGAGGTGTAAGACAGATTTTCATATCCCATGCCTTCTATCCCTTTTCAGCACTTGCAGGAGTACAAGTCAGGTAAACGACCTGTAAACTGCTGTTAGCAAACCAGCATCATGAAGCTTTGATGTATTTTCTGTGTGTAAAACTGAGTATTCTTGATCTCAGTATTACACCAGAGTTCAGAGGGGAAAATTTATGGTGTGTGTCCATATTGTAGTTACATTTCATATGGGAAATACAAGACTTGATGTCTTACATGCATATTTAAAAAGAAAAATGACAATGAATGAGAACTACAATCTTTCTCAGATTTTATTTCAAATGACTTGCATGTATTTATGGAAATTCTAACCAACTTCTGCTAAAAATTATAAAAGTAAATTATATTCAATTTCAGGAATGCAAGAAAAGATTATATTACTGCCAAGTATATTGAGAGAAAATATGCAAGGAAAAAGCACGCTGACAATGCAGCTAAATTGCATGCCCTTTGTGAAGCTGTCAAATCAAGAGACATTTTTGGATTAGTCCAAGTATATGCTGACGGCGTGGATCTCACAGAAAAAATTCCACTGGCCAATGGGCATGTAAGTGTGGTAAATTTTATTAGAAAAAAACATTATTAAAAAGTTCAATATGCTTTCATAATAAAAAAAGAATTTTGTTTTCTTATTTGAGGCTAAGGTTTGAAATGCTGTTCTGAACATTTGTCTCTTTAATGCTGTAATTTAATCGTAGCAAAAGAAGATACTAAAGATTTTAATCTAACATTGTTTCATGATACTATAATATTTAAAATGTTTTTAAACATTAATTTTTTCAATAATGTATTTGCTTTTTCAAACTCATTTGTTTATTCAAGGGAACAAATGGGAAGGAACAAAGGTTTTGCAGGGAATATTTTAATGGCAACATGTTGGAATATTTTGAAATTAAATATTTTAATTGATCTAATTTATGCCTTATTAAAATTTCTGCTTCTCTGTAAATCAGAAAAAAAACTGTTTTTTTTATTTTTATTCTTAGGAGCAAGACGAAACAGCACTTCACCTTGCTGTTAGATCAGTTGATCGGACATCCCTCCATATAGTTGACTTTTTAGTGCAGAACAGGTAAGTGTATTGAAAACTATTAAATTGTTACTGATGCTGCTTTTCCATCAAGTAGTATCTAAAAAGAATTCTAGTATTTGCAAATCTAATATTATTCTTTGAAAATCGTGTAATGAGAGAGGTTTATTAATGTAAAGTAGGAACGAACCTTATTTTAATCAATTCTCCTCTTCTTTCCTGTACTCCAATAGTGGCAATCTAGACAAGCAGACATGTAAAGGTAGCACAGCCCTGCACTACTGCTGTCTGACGGACAACGTTGAGTGCCTCAAATTGCTGCTGAGAGGGAAAGCTTCTATTGAAATAGGTAAAAGGGTAATGTTCAATTTCATATTTGTAACTGCTGCAGATAGGGAAGAAGTGAGTGCATTTTCTCCTCAGTTATTTAACATAATTCTATGAATAATACCATAATTAAAAAAAAAACAATCAATATTCATTGTTCATTTGAAATTTAAAGTTGACTTATACATAAATTTGTTTAAAAGCAAGTGTAACATTAAGTATGTACCAAGGTTTTCAACTGATGTCTTGTTGCCTAGTTATATACAGCCCTTTCATGGCTATCATTCCATATATGTGGCATGTAGAGTTGCTACTGATCCTCATGTTCAGAGGGATGCTATTAGTTTGTTCTCCATGTGGAGGAAACAGATTAATTTTAGAGTGTGTTGGTGTAGTAGTTCGCTATGTATCTGCAAGTATATCTCTGTCTTTAGTAATGGACAGATTAATGATGACTCCTATTATCCTAACTTTCTTTTCTTGATGTAATAGCTAATGAATCAGGAGAGACGCCACTTGATATAGCTAAACGCTTAAAACATACTCACTGTGAAGAGCTGGTAAGTGTTGCATCTTTCCATATGTTTGTGCATTTATAAGCAGAATCACATCTGAATATTTAAGGATTTACAGTTGAATATTCAACAAATCTATTTCAGACAGAATAGGCTTCTGCTTAGAAAAAACAAACAAGTTACGTGCTTTTATAAAGAAAATTATATTTTTTCTTAAATGCTTTGGAAATGCTAAACTTCTCGGTGCCAGAGCATGATTCTGTTTGAGACGTTGGCCTCAAATCCACAGAAGTTTTCTCTGACATCCTGTTGAAATCAAATCACCATACTTTTTATGGATGAAGGCCACAGAAACAAAGTTCATCACTACTTTTAGTAAACAAGAAAAATGGATCGATGGGGTAAGGTTCCTTGATAAGCGAGTCTGTATCAAAAAACCTGTGATTGCAGTTGATTTCTTTAACCTGCAATTCCTAAACTGAAGCAAATTGGATGTGGTGTTTCTTATCAAAAAATGGAGAATGGGCCTGCAATGGGTAATGAAAAGGCTAGTTGCTTTTGACTAGGTTCTGTCGTGTTTGGGCAGAGCTTCGTTCTTTGAACCCACCCCACTGCAGTAGCTTTCCAAATTACTGGAGTTTGTTCTTAAAATAAAGGTTATGTTTGTACTTAGAAACTAAGGTTCCTTCTATGTGTATTTTTTGTTTTAAAGTATCTTCTTTTAAAAATAAGTACTGCACATACCAGTAGTGTCAACAGTCATCTTTTGTTCCTCAGCTTACTCAAGCGCTGTCTGGAAGATTTAATTCTCATGTACATGTAGAATATGAATGGCGATTACTCCACGAAGATCTTGATGAAAGTGATGATGATATGGATGAAAAGCTACAGGTTTGTATCAGAACGTTACTAATTTTCTGTGCATATATCTGTGTAAATACGGTGTTCATAACAATCTCAACAACACTACTTCTTAATGTAGGTATTAAGACATTGCAAAATGACACTCAATAATAAAATTCAGTAGCCCAAATTTTAGCTTCTGATTATCTTCATTTTCCTGTTTAATATAAAGTGAATAAAAAAATATGATCATGTGGTCATGATCAGATTGCAATTAGCTAGATGTGATATTTTTTCTTAACGGACTCAATATACAGATAGTATAGTAGTTATTGCTTCAACACATCAGGAGTATTTAGGCCTTCTGGTCATCAAGCAGGAGTACAATGAGCTAGGAATATCGCCATTACAAAGAGAGGTACTTTACAGTATCTCCTCATTTTTGTGAGAAAGCTCCAGTCGCTGTCTCTAATTTTGGAACAAATCATGCATTGACTTGTCTTCAGCGGTGCTAAACTTTTGCATTAAATTAGGCGTGTTCATTAACAGTAGGCTAGGGTCTTAATTCTGAATCTTCCTCTAAAAATATTTTTGTTCTTCTCTGGTTTTGTACCTTAATGGAGGTTTTGCACATCTGGTGTTGGTGTGGTGCTAGTGGGTCACGGGATGCCACAGAATGGCTGAGGTTGGAAGGGACCTCTGGAGGTCATCTGGTCCAACCGCCCTGCTTAAGCGGGGTCACCTAGAAGCAGTTGCCCAGGACTATATCCATTTGGCTTTTGAATATCTCCAAAGATGGTCATATTACAAACAGTCATATGACAAAGTATTCCGGTAGCATAGGAACTTCGTTCCATTTAAAAAAAAAAATACAAATTTTCCGATTTTAGGCACCAACTTTAAAAAAGTGTTTAAGCACCTAAACGTACAGACAGGGAACAACGAGCTACCAAGTTTTGATACTTGAACAACACTGAAGACTGAACATGGGTTTTTTCATCCCTTTTGTGATACCCTGTCTGCATGGGGTTCTTCTCCCATGTCTTGTGTCCTTAAATCCGAGAGAGCTATTACCTCTGACTCTTGACTTTCACTGGACGTAGCAACAAAGAGTAAAAAACATTGTCACGACCTATCCCTTTCAAAGCATAATTACTACCTTCTGAGAATTTTCTTAAGATTTCTTTTGAGAATTTTGGTATCTGTGCAAGGATCTGTAGTCTGTGAGCTGTTAAATCCAGTTCTGGGTGAGTTTTTGTAGTATATGCCTCCATTTATCTATTCCTATATATTGTGTCACCATCCAGATTATAACAGCAATAATGATGACCTTTTTGATAAAGCAGCTTGAAACCTCGTGGTATGTTGTGGTGGTGTTGTTTTTTCAGCTCTAAAACCTTTTAAGTACTTTACAACTAGGTGTTTATCAAATCAATGCCTTTATGGAACACTGGGCCCTGTGAATTTTTATTTTTGATTTTTGATTCGTTTTTTCTTCACTTCCTTTGTTGTTGCCAGTTGCCTTCTGCAGTTGTGCTCTTTTTTGGTCCGTCCCTTGAGTTCCACCGCGTATAAGAAGTTATTTGCTACTCAGCAGTGAGGCTAAAGTAATAAAACTGCTACTTCACTGCCCGCTATTAATAAGCTTATACTACAGGGACTTTTGAAAGGAGATTAAGGACTATTAATCACAGGCTAGTGTCTGTGACTACATTGAATGCACTGGTGAATACTGCTGGTACTTAGGATCACATCAGAGTTCTGTTTACAGGCATCAGTATATTAGGCTTGTCTCTTTCTGGTAAAACAATTTAAAAGATTTTGTTGTCTTTGTCAGAAAGGGTAGCTTCTGAATTTGTAGCTTCTGAAACTGCACAAAAGTAAGCCTAACCTGGAAGAAGGCTAAAACAATACAACTGGTTTCTGCTGCTGTTCCCAGCTGCCTGGTCCTAGCTCATCTTTGGCCTCCATTCTGGCACACATTTGACCCTGTATCAAGCTGTTTCAGTTTGGTAAACCAGTGAAAAGCTAAGTCAACAAAACAAAACAAAAATTTCTGATGGTTTGGAAAGCAGAAGCGAGCGTGGGCTGAAATGAATACCAGAACCAGGACAGTGGAGAGGTCAGGGAAGGGGGAGGGTGAGCCAGTGAGGAGTGAGTCTGCTAAACCAAAGTAAAGGTGGGGATTGATGTGGCTGGCTGTCACGTACATCATTCTGGTAAGTCTTTGAGCTGTTACGCTGTGCTGGAACATGTCTAAAGGCCCTAAATGATCTATCCAGAGTGGGCACTAGATATATTTAGAGGAAAATTGATTGCTTATTCATGACACTGTTGGTGTAAATCTATTCTGCCCAAATGCTTTTACTCTAAATGGTTATTTTAATTTCGTACAGACAGTACATCAGCTATGTGTTTATCTAACGCTATTTCTAAAGACATATTTATGCGCTCTGAACTATGGAATGTTGCAACCCACTCCTGCACTAGCCATATGAACTTATAACTCTAGCTATTTTAATTATCATTCGATAACAATAATTATCATGCTTGCTGTTGAAACAGGAAAAATAATGCTAAGTGTGCATAGCAAACAGATGACTTGCTGCAAATCTCAAAGACAACTAATTAGAGCTCATTTGATAATGTGCAGGGGTTGAGCAATGTTCCATCCCAGCTGCCAATTAAAGTAATCTTGCTAACTGATCCTGTGATACTAGTGAGCTAAAAAGAGTTCATGAGAAGTTTGGGCTTCTAATATGTTGTGGGTTGAGCTACAGGTAGGGTACTTAGAAGCAGTTCTGTTCTGTTTTTGAGATGATCGTAATCAAATAGATCAAAATATGGGCTGAACACTACTGGATGAGGCTTAGGTTTTTCAGTTGTTTCTGTGTTTTTGAAAATATTACCTGGTGTTTTTATGCAGGAAAACTTTCCTTGATCTGGTTTGAATATTTATATTACCTATATTACCTATAGCAGCAGAGCCCTATGTATATATAGGATACAGTATTATCTTAGGCACACTTTTGTCTTGAAGAGGGTGGAATGTAGATTCTAGATTATGTATTAGCCGCAATAAAAATGCATTTTAGAAGCCATCTTTACTGTCTAGAACCTAAGCACTTTCCATTAATAAATTGAGTACAATAACGTGGTATCAGTGAGCACTTTTGTTATTGTGTTTAAGCAACCCAGTCCTAATCGGAGAGAGGACAGGCCTGTCAGCTTCTATCAGCTGGGATCAAACCAACTTCAACCTAATGTAGCATCGTTGGCAAGAGATGCGGCGAACATTGCTAAGGATAAGCAAAGAGGATTTATGCCAAGTATATTACAGAATGAAACGTATGGAGCAATACTCAGCGGCAGTCCACCTCCCATTCAGCCTGCAGTACCTGTTACAAGCAGTGCACCTCCTCTACCTCCAAGGAATATTGGCAAAGGTATTAACACTGGAAAATATCACTGTATGTTAGAAGAATGGGATCGTAACAGTTTTTTCATTATGTTTTTAAGCTTTCTTTTAGCATTATATTGCACAGGTAAGTATTGTAATAGTTTATCAATGACTTCATCTTGCATACTTGAACTTAATTTACACGACCAATTCTGGGTTTGATTTTCAGTGTACCTGCAAGAAAGTACACAACAATGTGTGGGAAAACAACGCACGGGTAACCTTAACAAAGTCAAACAATTTACTGGAAGGAGGGTTGCAGTGGATTTAGTTCAGCAAGTACTTTTTGATTGTATTCCATCTTTTCACACTTCAGTTACTCCAAGATGTCATTGTCAGAGTGAAAATTTAAACACGTAAAATTTCGACAGCATTTGGCTGCTGTAGAAAATTATTTTAATACATGGGAAAATGGAGAGTGTATGCAGAATGTGAGAGATTTTAACATCGCAAAATCTTTTCTTAATAGAAATGTGCTTCAGGGTTGATGAAATAAAATGGAACAAAGTATGTGGTTCACGATGTGAAGAACTGGATAAATTACAGAACTGTTAGCTGACTGAAAATGTAACTGCAGGTGATTAGCTGAACAATGAAAAATGTACTGGTCTCATCCCAGTTCAGAAAGCTTGTGTGCTTGCAAAATCTACCACTAAAGCTGACACTGTAAACCTCATTCTTATGTTCATATATAATCTGTTTGGATTATGTTGGAGAAGTGTAGAGAAATTTATACAGGTTATCTTTATGCAGTACACATTCAGTGTGTTTTATGGCTTCAATACCTTTATTAATCAGCATCTCTCTTGTACGCTAAATTTATGTAATGTTAAATTCCAGAAAAATTACTGTGTAAACACATGATTTTCTATCCTGCTTTGATTGAAACTCCACATCAGGAGATACGAGTGGGTAATGTTCTAGGCATATATGAAGAGTGTCTGCCTTTGGAAGCACTACACAGAGGTTAAAATACCTCCATACAACAATGACCATGTCTGAGATTGCAGACTGAACATTTGTGTAATATGAAAAGTCAGTTGTTGGTCCCACAGGAATGGCTGCAGCACGGAAGTCGGATAAAAATCTGTTGTCTTGAGGGCAGAAAGGCTGGGAACAGTAGAACAGCATGGTGTTGCGCTACTTCGAAAGGGTGGTGTGAGACTTGGAGAAGTTTAGCAGCATATAAAACTAAGTTCCTTAACCAAGGTGGGATTCCTTTCATATAACATTTTTGCATGAAGTCTAAACTTAATGTCATTTTACCTGACAAAAAGGAATGCTTCCCCCACCAAACAGGAAAATTTGCCTAGTTTCTTGTGGTTTTTTTGGCTGTGAAGGAGCTTGTACTATCTGTTTAACTGTTAGATACTATCCCTAAATTAGTAATACAGTTGGATAAAAAAGCCTCTCTTAAAAAGAGAGTTAAAAAGACTCTTTTACCCTTTGATGTTATTTTACCCACGGCAAACCATACTATTTCACCCACATTTGCCCTTGATTAAATGACACTAGAAATAGTGTCATTTTAAATTCACTCCCAACCTCAGACGTTTTGGCACCAGTATAGTGCAACTCCCACTAAGAAAGCATGCTGCCTGGCTCAGAGAGATTATTAACTCATATTCTTTACTCTAGCAATATATTAGCCTCCTATTTTATATTCTCAGTTAAAAGCTATGATAGTGTCACTGATCTCAGGTTCTTGTTGATTGCCGATGTTGTTGTTGGTATGCTTATGATGTATTATTGTTACTCCTTTATCCTCTTAGCCTTAAGCTGTTCTCCAAGTCTTTTGAGCCTTGTACGCTTCTCCCTGCAACCTGATATTTATTCATACCTTACTCTGTTTCATCTTTTCTTAATATGATGCTCATGCTCTGAGTAGGGAAACGTGACATGACAAGTGCAAAATATTGGCCTCATGGTGAAAATCTATAGTGTGTTTTATGAAATGGAGATGCAGCTCTTTAGCCTAAGAATGGAATCATTTAGGAAGCCCTGAGGAAGCAATACTTCGTGACTGATACTAGTTTCATGACTAGTTGTCAGAGCTTCTTGTTTGGGTGAAATTCAGTTTTTATTTGGAATCGACATAAAACTGCTGTTTCACTTTGAGTCAGCAATGTCTGCTAATACTCAAGGTGAGGTCCTTTCCTTGGACTACCTGAGATAATTACAGCTATCAGTCAGGGATTAAAGAGGGTAGCAAGATGTGCCTTCTCTACTTGTTAAGAAATCTCTGCTTTTCAAGTGTTGACATATTTTAAAGTAATGACTGGAGACAAACGTTAAGGTAAAGAGTTAGTAAGACTCAACCAGAAACTTCCATGTGATTTTTTACAGCAGACTCTGATTTCTGCTCTGGCATTCCTGCAAGATGGCAGTGGTTCTGATTTTGTGAATGTAGTGTATAGCTGAACCATTTTTAAAAGCACGGGTGTGAATATTAACGCTTTGTGCTTAGGGTAAGTAATAATAATAATGTAGTATTTTCCTCTCTTTTTAGTCCAGCCTTCAGTTCTTGGCAGTGGTATTCAGACAATTTCTTCATCTAATACAATGTGGAAGACAAATTCTTTAGGAGTGGAAAGTATAAGCAGGCAGAGATCTTCATCTGATCCACCAGCTATTCATCCCCCTGTGCCGCCATTGCGTGTAACATCTACAAGTATGTTTCCACTTTCCCCTGTTTTCCCTTCTGCTGTATCTAATCATAGTTGGCTTATTTTTCCATTTTCACAACTCACATTTCCTCTTTTGGTGACTGTAGCTTCGGCCTATTGTTCCCATCCAGTAACTTCGTATGAGCTGTCTTCTCTGAAAACCCAGTGAATGGTGCAGTGCAGGGTCAACGGGAAGTAGTAGCTATTACTAGAGCTAAAGAGCTTTCCACGTTTATATGTAGTTTTAATGATGCATATCTCACTAGTGAGCTGTAAAAATAAGTGTTACATGTAGGCCTGGGGCTATGTCTCCACATTGTGCATAATTCTTGAAGATCATAGAGTGTAAAAAAGATGTTTTAATGCATTGCCAGCTGCTGTTGTGTTGGTTTCAAGAATTCAACAGAAATTTAATTAATTACTAAATATAATGTGAAGTTTCTTTTGACTAGATGTTAATCGTAACAGGATTTTTAAAAAGGAATTTTCTCTAAACAAAATTTCTCAGGCACTTGCTCAAATACTTTTCCATAAAACACCAACTGAAGGCCTTGATTGAGCCAACAACATCACTTTAAATATAGTGATATTCTTGAAAATGTTAGGTCAGAATAACTTTGGTAACACTTGAGAATTTTCTTTGCTTGTACTTTAATGCTTTGATGAATTGAAGTATTTGTGAGCTCTCTGATCTTGACTAGGTGAAACAAAATACGAACCTCTTTCTGAAGAGGTCTTCCTTCCGATGGAAGGATTACTTCATGTTTTAAGTTGTTGATTACAAGTAGTAAAGCATTTTTCTTTGATGAAGATAAATCCTGTAACAGGAAAACCTGTGGATGAGAACCCAAGAGACAAAATGGTGAATAGAAGTCTAATTCCTTTTCATTGTCTAACTTTTTTCTATAGATGTGCTTTCTCCAGCACCACCGCCTCCAGTGGCAAAGACAGCCAGCATTATGGAAGCTTTGAACCAGCAATCTAAACAGCAACCAGCTCCTCCACAAACTAAGCCAACCCCACCACCACTGCCCCCACAACCTCCTAGTAGAATCTCTCAAAGAAAGCCTATTTCTGGGTAACTGATGCCATTTGAGTACTTAATACATATATTTCATAATGATTAACTTTTCAATTTTATGGTATCTAACATGCAAGTCATCTGTAAAGCATGCAGTCTTTGCCAATGGTGTGTTCTAACGTATATGACTGAAGAGAAGGCAGATACTGAGGAAGCAGATTACAAGGATTCCCGTGGTAAAAACAGGACAGCATAGCAATTTAATATTGTATGACTTCACAGTATCTATGGAATGCTTAGCCCTGATGGAAATAAGAAGCCCCCCAAAATAATCCATTTCTGTTTATCTTCTAATAACAATAGATAAGGGAATGTTATGTCCATTTGTTGTTCACATGCTTATCCTCTGTTCAGTTCCATTCAATATTTTCATTCATGGAGGGAGCTGAGACTTGGAATAGAGAATATGATCTTTAAATTTGCAAGAAAAAGATGTTAGGAGTGACAAATGTACTGGTGAATAGGATTATACCTAAGCTAGCCTTGAAAAAACATAGTAGTAGTCTGGAAAGAAGAGGGGTGTCATTTAGTAAGCAACACTTAGTACTGAAGAACAGCCAACTACAAAAATGGAGTATGGAGAGCAGCTAAGTATGGTTAAGCAAAAGTCTTCAAGAGAAGAATCTGCAAAGACATGGAGAATCATAAATAAAAGTAAATAAGAAGACTCATGCTGTTGTGGAAGAGGCAAAGAGAAGGAGTATTGTTTGATTATAACCTGCAAAATTTAGGAGTTATTTATTCCAATTGGCTCAACATCAGTAATGTCTCAGCTGGACTACTGTATTCAGTTTTGGTTATTGAATTAAAATAAAGATACAAAGTAGTAAGGCCAAAGCCAGGGAAGATCAATAAGGTAATTAGAAGTCTAGAAAATATGGCCTGTGATAAAAGTTTGGAAGAAGTAAGAGTCTCTCATCCTTAAAAAAAAAAAAGGGAATTGGAGCACAGATGCAGGTCTTTAAACATATAAAGTACTGCATCACGCCGTTCCTTTTTACATCTCATGGTGGCTCTAAAAAGAAAACTTGTAAGTTGTAACAAGAATAATGTAGACACTATGGAAAGCTTTCCCAAAGTAAGCATAGTGAGATATGTTAGTAAATTGTCTTGGAAAATTTTGGATTCTTAGACACTGAATGTTTGGTAGAGTATCGCCTATGCAAGTCTAGATGGTTAGCAAGAATGCATATGTGTATATGTGAGATAATACATACGGTTGATGCTTTGTGAGTGAAAGAAGCAAACAACCATTGCGTTTCCTTTCTAGCCTGTTCATTGCATATACCAAACTAAGTAAAAGGGAGAAGCAACTTCCTGAAGTTTGCTATAATGTACACGATTATAATAATGTACACGATTACAGTTTGCTATAATGTACATGATACATATTTTTAACAAAGCACACCAAAGAATTTTTAAAAAGTAATGTTAAGAGCTTCAGAACTTAGGAAAAGAAAATCAGCTTTATACAAACTGCAGAAATTGAATGTATGTAATTCTTCTGCCTTACGTGTTTAGATTAGGTGCAATTTACCATTGGCCTACTCAGAAACAGGGAAGCAAACTAATATTTTAAAACAAAATACCAGACACTGGAATATACTGAAGATGTTACAAGAATTTTATGATTTGGAAAATAGTCTGAATTCTTGTGGTTGCAGTTCTTGTTCGTTTCTTAAATGGAAAATTTTCTAATTTCTTTTTGAACAGGACTGAGAAGTCATCTGGCTTAGCAAACAAAGGGCAGTCTAGAGGACTTGGGTCTCTACAACAAAGTGGTAATGATGCTTTAGAGATTCATTTTACTGTAATTAAGCTATTGTTATTACAGCCTAAAGGAGAGTGGTTTTAGTTTACCTTGTACATTTAAACACAATCGGTACCAGCATTTTTGTTTCTTTTCTTGATTGTGTAGGCCCTTAAGCTTAAAGCTTTTCTGCATGAGGACAATTAATGTCAGCAGTGGAACCATGTAGCAAGAATCACAAAATGATTGAGGTTGGAAAGGACCTCTAGAGGTCATCTGGTCTAGATCCCTGCTCACAGGGGATTGGACCATGTCTGAATGGGTTTGCAAGGTCTTCCAGGGAAGGAGACTCCACAACCTCTCTGAGCAGTCTGTGCTAGTGCTTCATCACCCCCACAGTTTAAAAAATAAAAATAAAAAAATCAAGTGTTTCCTGATGTTCAGAGAGCACCTCCTGTGTTTCAGTTTGTGTCCATTGCCTCTTGTCCTGTCACTTGGCACCAGTGAAAAGAGCCTGGCTCTGTCGTCTTTGCACCCTCCCTTCAGATTTTTGTACACATTGATGAGATTCTTCCTGAGCCGCCTTCTTTGTAGGCTAAACAATCCCTGCTCTCTCAGCCTTTCCTCCTATGATAGATGCTCCAATGCCTTAATCATTTTTGTGGCCTTTTGTTGGACTCCTTCCAGTAAGTCCACATTTCTTTTGTAATGGGGAGCCCAGAACTGGACAAAGCAACCCACGAGTGGCCTCACCAGTGCTGAGCAGAGGGGAAGGATCAACTCCCTCAACCTGCTGGTGATACTTTGCGTAACGCAAGATACCATTAGCTGTCTTTGTAGCAAGGGCATGCTGCTGGCTCATGTGCTGCCAGGCCCTTCAGGTCCTTTTCTGCAGAGCTGCTTTCCAGCTGGGTGGCCCCCAGCACAGCCTGGTACGTGCAGTTTTTTCTTCCCCAGGTGCAGGACTTTGCACTTCTCCTGGTTAAATTTCCTGAGGTTCCTATAAGCCCTTTTCTTCAGCCTGCTGAGGTCCTTTTGGATGACAGCACAACCTTTTGGCATTTTGGCTATTCCTTCCAGTTTTGCATCATCTGCATGCTTGCTGAGAGTACACTCTGACCCATCATCCAGATTTTCACCTTGGTCTCTGGACCTGGGGTTCCTGAAGGCCAGTCTTGCTAATAAAGACTGAGGCAAAGAAGGTGTTCAGTACCTCAGCCTTTTCTATGTCCTTCATAACCAGGTCGCACATCTCCTTAGCAGTGGGTCCACGTTTTCCTTAGCCTTCCTTTTGTCACACATGTGCTTAGGGAAACCTTTCTCCTTGTCTGATATCCCTGGCCAGATTCAATTCCAACTGGACTTTAGCTTTCCCGATGTCATCTCAACTCACCTACCCGCCCCCCCCCCACTCAGAGGATGCAGTAGGAAAGCTTTAATTAGTTCACTCTCATTTAATTGCGTCATAAACGAGGCAATGGGCAAGGCCAAAATACATTTTTACATAGAAAAAATGTGATTGTAGTTTTAAAATGCAAACTTCGTACATCACATCTAATTAATGAAATTGCAAATTGATCCTGCTTTTGTAGTGGTTTTAGTGGAAGTTCTTCTACCCAATCAATTCTTCCACTGTATATGTTATGTTCATTGGTTCGTACTGTGATTCTTTATTTCTCTTCAACATATCCACAGAGTGGAAATTTGCAAATCATTATCAGAATATGTCAGAAGTCTCCTGTGAATGGTACAGCATCTCAGTAAAGATGGGATTTATTAGGAAAGAAAGGTTCTAAAAGTTTTCAGTCTGTAAAGAATGGGTGTGGAAATGGGAAATTTGGTTCTGGTGTCGTCTGTTTTGTAGGCCTTTTTCTCTTTTAGCATAAGTGTGATATTAAAGGTCTTAGGTAATTCTTTTTGGGGAAAAAAAAGGTTTTCTTTGGTAAGGAAAAGGGTAGAAATATCAGTGTGAATAAAAAAGAAAGCCATTAAAGATGAAATACGGTATATATAATCCTTTGTATTCTCTAATTAAGAATAATGAATTTGGTTTCAATTTGTATCATTGCTCTTGCTTTTTTCTTTTTTTAAAGCATGCCTAGGATTTAATCATTTTACTTACTTTAGCAGCAGGAGAATCTTCTTCTGTATGTGAGATCCCAGTAACACAAACTGGTTCTACAGTAAATACTTTGGCACAGATCCAGCCACCAGCACCAATGCCAAGGAAATCACAAATAGTAAGTAGACAACCTAGGTTTAGATTTTATTAAAGCTTCCACACACTGTCAAACACACAGCTGATATAATAGTCTGTTCTGTTAGAAATAAAGCGTGTGAACCATGGAAAATACAAAACCTCTATCCTCTTAAATGTGTGACTTGTAGTATTTATGAAAATGTTGCTTCTCTTGCATTTCTTATGCAATGATACGTGATTTTAAATGAAAAAGAACACCAGCAAAAAACAAGGAGAAACCAAAGACAAAGCTTGGGTTTATTGCTTGTGTCTGAATTTGTAGAATTTATGGTTTGATTTATTGGAGGTAGGTAAGCTTGATAAGAGAATAGTAGGTCACTTGTAAGCCGTATGCAGCTCAATTCTTAAACTTGAGTGAAATAAGTAATAAGGGAGGTTTTTTGCTTACCTTTACAAGGGAAGTAGATACACTTGTTTACATAGGTGGACCAAATGGCTTCAGAAAAGACTAGGAGGAGCCAAGCTCAAAACAAAAGAAATTGGAACTTTGTGGAATTGCTTTACTTTACAACTCTTTGTCATGCATTTGGTGGATGACAGGAGGGAAATCCGTTGGAGGTTACTAAACACACAGAAATCACACCTGACGTGAGGCATCCCAACCAGAATCATAGAACCATTAAGGTTGGAAAAGACCTCCAGGATCATCTGGTCCAACCATAAGATTGTTGAAGGGGGAAAGGGAAGGCTGGAAGTGCTGGGTTGGAAGTATTGTGTATTCTTCTTCTCTTCCATCCTCCCATAACTGTACAGTGACTGTTAAAAAAGAGATACTGGACTGGACTTAGATGGACTCTTGATCTGATTGTGTGGTCTTTTTTTATTCTTATCTAGATCCATGAATGGTAACACGCATAGTAGTGTCAATATTTATATTCTTGTACTGGTGTAGGTGAAGGGACATATTTCTGGATGTCAGTTTTGCTGTTCCATTATGTGTAGTTCAGTTGACTCTTTGGCCCTTGCTCCAATTTTACATTGTTTTCTTGCGTGGCAGACATAAAACATTTATATGCTTGGTCATGACAGTATTTCTCTGCAGCGAGCAAATCACAATACAGAGAGCTCGTGCTCTTGAGATGCTGTACGTGACTAATCTGGGCTGTTTTATGCTGTAAGGTCTGTATAGTTTAGTAGGTAAATAATAAACTGAGAGGTAGGAGCTGTGCTGTTCCTGGCTCTTTGATTATTAGTGGGCTGCAATAAAACATCTTGCCTTCTTTGGTCCTCTGTCTCTCTTCGTTCATTTTTATTTAACCATGTCTACTGAAACAGTAACTCGACAGGACTTCAGTGTGTATGTGTGCATAGCCTTGCACATTTGTTTTGAGTTTCTAGAACCCCTACTAGCTTTTGTCATCTGATAATGCTGAAAAAAACGCAGAGACATGTGGAGTTCATCTTGCATTAGTTGGGATTATAAAATCTTCAGTTTTCTTGCCGCTCCCCCTCTTGTTTAACCAAGTTACTGTCTGTCTTGCATCAAAATAACTTTCATGGTTTAGGCTGCGGTAAAATTTAATGGTCTGGCTAGTGAAAAATGGCATAGCTATCCCTTTAGCTTAGATGCACTAAGGGAATGGCCATATTTACTCCGTAAAGCTGTTGAACTCTGATCACAATTTCCATTGTGTGCTCTGGGATTCAGTGCTGGCTACATCCATTGAATACATTATCAGTTCTGAAATAGCTCTCTACCTGGCTCTCTGTATAAGTTAAGGTTGTAGTAGTTCTCTATCTTTTTCGTTCCTTTTTTTTTCTTGTTTTGTTTTACAGAGCAAATTACTTATGTGCGAATGGGTTGTCCTGGCTGTTTTTTAGGAACAGTATGTCTCCACTCTCAGGTTAATATTAGCTGCACATCATATGAAGAACAAATCCAACTCTCCAAATATCTCTAGGGCAGAATTTTGTGACTGAGAAAATCAGCTGGATAATTTTCTTCTGTCATAAGACAGAGAAGTAAGAGAAACCTGGCTCAGGGGGGTGTGTGCTAGTTAAGGTGCTTTAGCTAAATCAATCTGGCTAAAGGGTCTTAGCTGAGATTTAGTCAAGGGCCCCTCGGCTAAAGAGCTTTAGCTAGATCAGTCTAGCTAAAGCACTTTGGCTAAATCACTCCCTTTAGCCTTATACTTCACCCTTTTTTGCGAAGTCTGCCAGTGAATCTGGAAGCCAAACCAGATTTAGGAAATGATTGCAGAATTGATTCTTGAGTAAAGAAAAAAGAGGCCTCGTTACAATGCACGTGCAGCCAGTGAGTTACCTGCTATGCAGTGCGTGTGCCCAGTAGCCCATTTTTCAGGAGGAAAGTTCCTGATGCTTCTTTTTTTTTTCCTCAGTGTATGCTTGAGATTTTTGAAACCATATTGTGGACATGCGGAAACCTTCCCTGTTTGTTAGTCTCCTGGGAATGGGGATGTGTTTTAATCTCCATGACTTCTAAAGAACAAGAAATACCTGTGATTACATCCCTTTGAAGTCAGTAATTATGTCACTGTTGTGCTGATGTGAAGCTCTTTCCTCTTGACCTAAAAGTTGGTTGTGGTTTGAACCTTAACTTGACTGAGGTGAGGCAGAGCCCCTGTGACACCGTGCAAGGCTGTCAGCTCCCTGGGGTGTGCCCACAAATAGAGCCTGAGGGCATTCCTGGTCTGGGCAGGTCAGGTTTTCTAATACTGAAATGCAAATGGATGCTTGTAAGGAGAGTAACAATCGCGCTACCTCCCTACTTCTCCATCCCCTTTTTTCTGCATGCTGCTCAGCTCTGACAAAGTGGCACCTTAAGAGGCTTTGTCCACTGCAGCACATTTGGCTGGTCAAAAGAAGCAGACTCGTGGATGGTGTCTCTTCTCCCCTCACAAGCTTCCAGCTCCATGGCTGGCCTGAGTAGAGATGGGGACCAGTCCCCGGGGAAGTCCAGGACGGTGGTGAGACCTGCTTCTCAGTACCCCACCTGGAGCCTCTGTCCCAAACATCCACTGCAGTAACAGCCATCTGTTGACCTAACTGGCACTTGCAGCTCTGCTCTAGCATCTGAAGGTAGAAAGGAAAGGTTTTTGCTGGCTGAGGCTGGGGAAACTTGAGGAAAGGGTAGGTTGACACAGAAAGATTATGCTCTGCCTCCAGGTCCTGTGCTCTTTACATGGAAAGACGATGCAGGTAGCATTAGTGTTAATCTGCAGCAGGGATTGAGAAGGCTGAAAACAAACGCAGCAGGTAGCAGAGAGTGGAAACAGGCCAGGTTGCACGTGGAGAAGCATGAGGTTAGGGTGGTGGATGCAAAACAATTGCAGCATCATTTCAAACAGAACACAACTTCCCACTCAGTCTGAAATATTGCACCTCCCTACCAAACAGCAGTGTGACCTTTGCTATTGGAACACCTCTTCTGTGGCTGGCAGTCCTCAAAGCACTACGAAGAGCCTGAGGACATTCTGGGGAGTTTGTAGGCTGTTGAGAAGGGTTCAGTAAATTAAGAAGGGACATACTGACAGGTGCCTCAGGCCTCTTTCTGACAACACTGGTGTTACACTCACTGTGTAGCACTTGATCACCCCATCCGCTGAATAAAATCATACCTGCCTGAGTGGTATAGAGCTCTGAAAGCAGGTTTAAGTGAGCAAAAATGGAAGCTCACAAAGGGAAAGCTGATCCACGTTGGTGACATAGTGGTTCTGAAAGGCTTTGGATGCTGCCAAATTCAGCCTGAATCCTGAGCACCCAGTATAAATGATCTAGCTGAACTCTAACCCATGAAAAATAATTGGTAGCATCTCTGCTGCTTGCTTTAGGTCACCTTCAAGTCTATTTTGATTCTTTCCTGCTTATTATTTACACTTACTTATTTTTATATTTCAGTCAAAAACTAAACCCAAAAGAGTAAAAGCGATTTACAACTGTGTAGCAGATAACCCAGACGAGCTAACTTTTTCAGAGGGTGATATCATTGTAGTTGATGGTGAAGAAGATCAGGAGTGGTGGGTGAGTATTTCGTATTTTCTATCAACATACTTTGAAAGAAATGAAATCTAGAGGTTGATGCTGACTTCAGAAGATCCCTGTTGGGTTTCCAAATAACCGGAGAAGTTTCATCTCATGGAAACTTGATTCCAAATGTTTCTTTTGTTTAAAATTCAGGCTTCAGATAAACTTTTAGCTTTTCTCAGGAAAAGTTTTTACATTCAGGAAAAAAACAACACCTGATTAGTGGGGTTCACAATACACAGGGGACGTGATCTGTGTGACTTAAGGAAACTCTTGGGTGGGTGACAGCAGTTTGAGAATCTGCTACTATTTCATCTTCCTTGAAGATGCTGTGTCGTGGTCCTCTGGAGACAGCTTTGTATTGTCCTAATTCTTTAGCTGACTGAGACTGAGAAATGGTCTATTCTGTGTGCTGGGAAACCATCTCAACTATGTATACCCCAAACTGCAACACCTAAAGAAGTCTTGGAAAGTTGTTATGCATGAAAACACTTGTTTAATTGTTAGCTAGCAAAGAGGAGAATTTCATGTTGCATCTAAATTGGCAATAATGTTGTATAAACACAAATAGATAAATGTACGACCCAAAATGCTTCAGATCTGTTGAAGCTTGATCCATTCTTTTACCTTTCACTGACTGCTAAGAGAGGGAAGCAGAAGCAACTTAAAAGATGCATGATATGGACGGGCTGCAAGGCATTCCAGAATGAAATGAAATGATGCAGCAGTGGTACTGCATTAAGAGGTGTTACTTTTAAAGAATTGAGTAAGACAATAAAAAGAAGTCTATAGTTGAGTAACAAAGGTCACTGGTATTCATTCTGGTTGTAATTCCTTTTTGAGATTAACTTGAAAACTGTCTGAACTCTTGCAGATCGGTCATATTGATGGAGACCCCAGTCGGAAAGGAGCTTTCCCTGTCTCATTTGTGCACTTTATTGTTGACTAAATTGCTACTGATAAGTGGAGACATTTCTCATTTCCAGCGGTCACAGAAATAAGTTCTGCTCTATTTCATTTCATCTACCTATCTGCAGACACCTTGCCAGAGCACTGCCCAAGTCCTAGGTACTGTAGCTTACTTTTTTATTACCATTGTTCTGATTTGGGGACTTTTAGAACTTTTTTCTATGTGAAAATTTCTCATGAGCAGTTTACAAAAACAATCAGAAAAAAACCTCTTCCTGTATTTTTTTAAGGTGAACTGAAAAGCTTTAACAATCAAAATCCATGTGTGTGTGTCAACATCACAACATCATGAATTTTCTTTTCAAACCATTCGCTGTAATTTCACTTTCTGTTTTGTAACATGACAATACCACAGTTCAGTGTTGCTTCCCCAGTCAAAAGAAATTGTGTGCATCTGTAACAGGGCAGTGAATTTATCCAATTCTCAATACCGTTGTAAGGATTCAGAACCAAAACGTGCAAGCTGCTGCATAGTTCTCAGTTGGACTCATTCAGCATCTTGCCGTACTGGCTGTCATCCAGGATGTCAACTATTGCAGAAGAAACAATTTTAACTAGGTGTCTTTGGCCAGGTAAAAGTGAAAAAGTATTTCAGTTTACTACAGGAGAAACTTCTTTCTTTCAGAATGGATGTAGATATTTGCTTCAAGTTATCTGAAATCTGTGTTAGTTGTTGAACTTTCTAGTTCTGATTTTGTGAGCTTGAGACTGTTTCATTTTTATAGGCTGCACGTGTGTGGAACCTGTTTTTTGAATGTTCTTTATGTATGTTACATCCATTTTGGTCATTTAATGTGACTACTGCTGGTTATCTAAACGATGGCAATATTACCGAGTTACTACATTAACTCAAGGATATGAAAACTGCACTTCCTGAAATGTACTTAATCATGATGATGGATTGCAGAGCATTTCTTACACTTGTATCATTATAGTGTTTAGAATTTTTTTTTTAATCTTGAAATTTCTTAATCATCCAGCAATGTGTTCGCACAGAGAACACATTTGGTGGAAGACTTAGGTAACTATCCTTGGTCAATAAGGTCTCTGACACCTCACAAGTACACTACGTTATGTTCTGTTGTATAAAAATTTGTGTGCCACTACCTTGCAAACAATGATGGTTTGCTAACTCACTCTGTATTTATATAGTATACCCACATATATGGTAGCTACACTGTTGTTAAATTTGTTTTACTAATTTGTGAACAAAGGCTGGGCTATTGGTAACTCCCAGGTGGTTGATGGAAAACACCAAAACACATCGGACGTCATTTTGATGTTGGCATATTGAGAGATTGTACCAGTTTTTGCTTACGCTACAGGAAAAAACTGATGGCATAGGATAAGAGAAATCTATGTCTAGGTCAAATTGGCTTTGATCACGTTTTGTGCATATTCCATCTCTAGATTTATCGAGAGAACTTTGAATCTCTGACAAGTGGTGTTTAAATTGGCCGCTTCCTATTTAACAGAACGGAAAATAGGCCACTGCGTAGTCTTATTTGGAGAAAAATCATGTTGTGTTAATGCTGGAAGAGCAACACTGATCTTCCTGTGTATCACCTTTCCTGAATGGTACAGTTGGTTGATAGCCTCTCAAACGTGTGGGTACAGCCAGGTATATACTGACCTTTCATTTTCTAGATGCTGTTGCTGCAGTATAAATGGGGAACAAACTGGAATGTTTCAAGATATTTTTGTTGCAAGTTGAAGCAAATTAGTCTGTATTTTCAAAGTTCCCAGTAAGATGATAGAGTAATAGTTTAGCACTACAGTTTTATTCACTTACTGATACGTTCAGTTTGCAACACTATTTTGTATGTTTCTATCCCTGATAGAGTCTAGAGAGTAAATGGGCATATTATTTTGCACAGATCTCCTAATGTACAGTATTTTTAACACAGAATCTTATAGTGTATGTAACAACTCGTAAAGTTAAACAATGATGCGAATTTTCCTTAGGCTCTGCTAGAAGAGGAACACACTTTAAAATGTCACAATCCTGTTCACTAGTCACCTAGAAAACATTTAGACTTCAGTGTGATAGCACTACCAGTGCAGACTGTTAAAATGTTGAGGACCAATAAGGAGCAGCTAAGCAAAATTTATCCCGAGATTTTCAACATTTCTCAAAGTTTGCTTGTCCTCTGGCAGAGGAAAAAAGAAATTCTAGAGCCTGTAGATATCTATTTATAATATAAAATTAAGAATTTTAAGTCCAAACCTTTGGCATATTTCATACAACTTTTCAAATCTGATCAAAATAATGATTCAAAAAGCTGTTAATAGACAGACTATTAGGTTGCTGTGTTAACTGTTTAAAAAGGAGCAAATGACATTTAAAAATGCAGCTTAGAATGCTATGAGATGTATAATATTCAATTCAGTTGTTTTTATTTTGTTTAGTTGCAGAGCAACTGTATATATTGTATAACCGAAAATCAACTCTTATTTTCAATGTCCTGGATGCAGTGATTTATAATTAGAGCATGATTAATAAATTTTACTCTTGTTAACCAGTCAAATGTCTGGAAAAATAAAACTACTTTTAAAATCACGTGGGCTACTTCTCTTATGTAACTCTCTCTTGCTTTTCACTATGTAAAATGAGAAATACAAGTAGTAAAGGGACAAAAAGAAGTACATCTTGGGGATTCCCAGTGAAATGTAAAAACTATGGAGGCAGCACACACCTTACATTAAATTAGGCATGTAAAACACTAAATGACTACTTATTACTACTTTTCTGTTGCTGTTTTAAGTTCTATGTCAAGCAGAACTGAATTTTATATTAACAAATGGGTTTTAAGACAAAAAGATAGAAGCAAGTGTCAGTTTTATTTTACATTTTTACAGTATCGACATCACCATACAAAACAGATTTAGCAAAAAAATATCATGTTAAATACAAACTTCTGTAGTCCTGGAAACTGAAGGTGGAGTAGTTTCTTCAAGTCACGTTTGGGGAATGACAAAGTACCATGTACAACGTTGCATGGCTCTTTTTTGCACAGCAAGTCTTTTCTAAGTTTGTGTGTGGCTACAGCCAGTCTGTGGTATCACAAAGGAGCCCCGTTTCTTCCTCACACAAAGGCCTCTTGTACTACACGGTCATGTGCTGCTGAAGAAAATCAGGACTTCTCCGACATTAATACTGAATCAAAGGCTGTAGATAACACTTTGCAAATAGCTTGTGCTTGTTCCTGTAGTGCATAAACACAGGCACGTTAATACTTTCTGAAGAACTTCTAAAATTCTCAAGACTCATTTAAAGCATTTGTTTGGCAGACATGCAAAATGGAGTAGTTTGATTTTATGTGGTCTGCAATGGCATGCGGGAAGCTGTTTGAAATGAGCTCTTTTGAACAAGTCAGAGCTGTTAGCTTTAATCATAGCGTGACACTAGCATTCAGCAAGTCAGCTCACGTGTTCCCCCAGTGCTGCTACAGCTGTAATAATATCATAATAATATCATAGTATCCTGACAAGGAATTCTCCTGCTCTTAAGAGGAGTTTGCTTCCCTTGCCTATAAGTATAAACGCATGCTTCATTACCAGAGTTGTTACTTAATCACTCCCTGCTCTGTCACATCTTAAAAAGGGTTTTGTCTTTGAAAAGACAAATGGAGGATTGTCCTTAGCAGCTACGATAGCACTATGGGTTGCAAAGAGCCTTCTCAGGCATGCACATCTATTTGCAATTTTAGGGAACACAGAGATTTTCCTCAGGCTGATCAAATACAGTCCGCAGGGCTTTTCCCCCATCCTTAGCCGGGACAGATTTGTACTCTTTGAAAATTGACCAATCCCTCTTCTGCCAAAAAGGCTTCACAAGCTTCTTCAGTGTTAGCTCCTCCCTTTACAATTAAAATACTGATACCTAAATTAAAGACTGTAAACAAACTCTTACCAAACTATTGCACTGATAAACCCAGAGGCTGCATTCTTCAGAGGCTGCATCTGTCGTCTTCAAAGCCAGTAAACTCTTCCCTGCTCCCAGACCGTCATCATAGCAGACCATCCGTACGATTAAATAGAGGGCATGCCTGTGTAACACATCCTGAAACCGGTGGGCAAATAAGAGTTACCGTGGAGCACTGCAACAGCTATTTCAGTTTTCTGCACATTTTGATTCTCTCTCTGACAGAAGAATACTTCAGATTTATTTACAGGAGAAAAGTACTCCTTGGTAAAAACCATAACTATTTCTTTTAGTTAAGAATTTATTCTTTTTGTTGTTGTTGTTACATGGTGATTTAACATCATTTTGGCTTTAATTTTTGCTTGTTTGAGTTGCATTTGTATGTGGTCTGTATTTCTAGCCGTACTACCAAAGCACACATTTGTTTCCCACCTATCCTCAGTCACCCTCTGTGCTTAACCTGCTCATTGCCACGTTATTTCCTGGCAGCAGGTCTGCTTTGAGGAAGAAAGTTTTACGAAGTGTACTTTTTGCTTTATTGGCAAGTTCCACTTCTGATCTTGGCCGTTCCAAAAAGAGATTTGTTGATGTCATTCGGTACAAGGTTTCTGCAGACCAACCCGACAAAGCCCTTCTTAAGCCCTCCTACCGAACTGATAATATTCATCTGTTTTATTCCAGTCATACTGCTTCTAGGCCTGCGTATGAATGCAGAGAAAATAACCTTTTCATTTTGGAACTCTCTGGAAGAGCTAGGTGTACTAACACACTGAGGGACAAATTAAATGTCAACAATGGCACAAATGCAAAAAGCCAAATTTGGTAAACAGAATGCAATGCAATAAGATGTCAGCGCAAGCTAGCTTAATCACATAAGGCTTTATCAGCTTGTGCATGCTTTCAGCTCAAAGCCAGAAGAATGATGAACAAAAAAAAAATCTTAAAAATACCTATTTGACCTTTATCACAGTACAAAGGAATTGTAAGTAATAATGTAACCCGTGTTCTTACTGAGAATTAAGAAATTAGGAGGACAGCAAAAACAGAAGTGTGAGAACCAAATGCTATACTTCCTCCCAGGTGTTAGGAAACAAGTGTTTTATTTTCTGAAAGGAGCCTTTCAGAGTATTCAGCTGTTGAGCAATGCTATCCACCACTCTCACACTTGAGGCTTTTATGAGCAGGCATTGCTGGGTTAGGTCGTGACTTTGTAAGGCCAAGTATTTACAGTATCTGGGGCTCTGAGGGCAACCAGAAGGAAACCACATGACTGCAACACAAAGTTATACAAAGGCAACTGGAGGGCCTTGGGGAAGAGACCAGCTCTTTATTTTTAGCGAAACAACTATTTGAAGTGCACTAAAGGAACAAAAAGTACATGTAGGAAATAATGCAAACAAAAAGTAGGTTTGATCAATAAAGTGGAATTACAAGGTTTTAGTGCTGAAGTGAGCTCACACTCGTGGATTAGCAGCACAAGGCTGGAACTTTGAAGGGGAAGACGAGATGCTTTTTTCAAGGATGCATTTTTCTTTTCCTCCACACTAACAGGAATTGAATTACTAACTCACGCCGAGGAACCTATGGTCTTGGGCACGTTATGCCCCTTTCCCCATATGTGAGGACGGCAGTACAGCCACAGAGAAAGACGGGCCCAGAGCATAAAAGCTTTCTTGTTTTTTGCCTGGTGCTCTCTGTCAAAAGGAATGGATTCACGTCAAAAATCCAACAAGGGAAATACAGAGCCCTAAGGAGATACGAAATGAAGTGGTGCTGCTGTGAGAGCTTTTTTTTAAAAAAACGAACAACAAAAAAAACCACTTTGCTTCAAGCCAGAAGTGACATCTTGGTCACTCAGATTGATTATCTGTCAGAGAAATAAAAGAAAGCACTTTTCAACTCTCACCAAAGTTTGCTGTGATTCACTTACATACTGATCAGATGTTGAAACTTTAATGCCGTATTTGGAAACTCCCATTATAAACTCCTCTTCACCTGGAACAAAAGGTAACTTTCCATCTTGCTTTGGAGGGAAACAAACAAAAGCCTTTAGTGCAGACAGAAGAACATGAACAATGAAGATACACAGTCTAAAACATGTTTATTTGTACTTCAGTCCTCTGGATTAGCAACATCACTACCCCTGCGTGTATCTTAGTGTGCGGAGTCTGACATTCTTGCATTAGCCCAATCTCTTGACGTTATGTGAAGCACTGCATGAATCCAGAAAGGAATTTGTAATCTGAGGTGGGTGGGGAGGTTGGCCCTGTTACCCTGCGCTGACCCTGGGTGATCCAAGTTCCACACTAGCAGCACTTTTGTATTTGGCTGTAGAAATAGTTTCAGATACTTGAAGTGTCAAGCTGCTGTAAGATAAACAGACATTCTGTGCTTTTAAGGGTACAAACCATCAGCTACCTAACCAGAACATCCAGTTACAGCTTTAGTACAAAAAAATGTACAAGCAAACAGTTTGGCAAGGATGACCCAAACATTATTCAAGTTATTTAGTCATAGATTCATAAGTGGATGGAAGCAGAATCCAACATTTTCCTCTACAGGAAAACTTATTCTACAGTACTGGTGAAATCTGGAGGAGATATTCTTTGCTTTATTCTATCCTATTCTAACCCTAACTGTGCTGAAGACAATGCAGCAGCTTTCAGGTGGGACACTCATTCCATAATGACTCATGAGAAGGATCTTGGCTCTGAGTCTGCTTCTTCACAAGTGCTTTTGGGTGCATCTTTCCAGTTATTCAACAGGAGGGAACAGAGTACAGCTTTTGAGATCATAGTGTAGTGACTGGGGTTTATTTTTTAAATTAAGCTGTTTTAATTCTAGTAAGTATAAAACTTATAAGGAAAGATGTTGGATCACATAATAACATGAAAGAAATACACCTAAGTTTAGGATGTTCTAACATTGTTGGTATTCTTTTGTAATGCACTTACCTGGGCAACATCTATGTAGTTTATCAAGTCCAATGGCCCTTCTAGATTTTTGCTCTCGTTACATTTCAACTTTTCAATGGCACCAACGTATTTAACCCTGAATTCTGCACATGTATCAGAATTACTATTGCTTTGTCCTGCAACAAAATAAAACAAAGCAATCCTGAAGAGCTCGTGAACAGTAATTCTATTCTAATTAGTGTTAGTGGGGCTAACTTACTAAGTTCCACAATTTTTTGCAGACCTTCAAACACTTAACCTCATCACAGTATATTAAAGCCTCTCTTTAATGAACTGGCCCGAGTTGATTCAGAACAGCCCTTGGTAAAACTATAATTTTATATGAATCCATGATACAGCCTTGTTTATACTAATTCTGATTTGCAGTTAACAACCTTAGTCAGAAAACACAGGAAAGGTGATTCTATTTTTCTATACATAATTTTAAATGAACTGTTTGATTGAACAGCGATACACTGTGATCTGGTAGTCAAGAACAAGTAAAATCAGCTCCTACTTCACTTACTTCAGTGCAAATGTGAACTTGTAAGAGCATGAAACAGAGTTTCCCAAAAAGTTACATCAGATTTGTGCTGTATAACAGACTGCTAAAGCAGCTAACTGAATTTTTCTTACTTAGACACGTTACTTTAAAAACAATGACTTAATACTAAATGATTCAGTGCTAGATACTTTAGAAGCCTGAAGTTATGCATGCATAAGTCAACAGGCTAACAGATTCATTCCATTATTAAAAATATGTATTTTAACCTTTTTCATTTTCTGCTGTCATAGATAAACACATACAACGTTAGTTTTGTTCCATACATTTCTACTCAAACTCTGATTACATACCTGAACTTTTTGTGGAGTCTGTATCTAGACTAGCCACAGTACTAGACCTGGAAAGTCCTCCAAGACTGGAATCTACAGACTAAGAAGAAAATAAATGTCATCAGAAAGCTACTGAGAACATACTAACAATTCGCTTTTAGATGCCCTGCCTCATTTTTTTTTTTAACATAAATTAATACTTATATTTCAATTACTTAAGCAGCACTGCAAAATGGGAAGAAAAACACAAACCAAAAGCTCTATGCTTTTCCTGAAGTTATCTTTCTGCCTCATTGTAGGTTAGACTGATACAAATTCAGCAGAAGCCCTTTAGAAGTCCACAAATATTTCAAATAAGGTGGAAATAAAAGAAAAGAGAAAATGAACCTTAAGGTTATGTCCAGACTTTTCTGGTACTGCATCTTAACTTGAAGAAATTGACAACTACATGCTTGTCACCAATGCTTGAAATAACATAGCAGTGCAAGGGGAGTGAAACGGCACCTTGGAAAATCCAGAATATTCAACTGATCATTCCAAAACCTATCAGACAAAATGGACACACAATTTAAAATGAAGAATAGCTTTTAGAGATACTGAGTAACAAATTAATACTGAAGAACAAACTCACTCTTGGTGCCTAGCACCAGGCACCTTCTTAAAGGCAATAGTTATCACTAGAGAACAAACATACTACTTTTTCTTCCAAGCCTTAGTATGTGCTGCCAGAAGAAGCTCTTGGGGGCTTCACTATGGAAATAACCAAGCAGTCTTTTCAGAACGCAAGGGCCTTATAACATGTACTTTATGAAATCACATCCTAGCATCAGTGCAAGCAAACCACTCAACTGTCAGCTCATAACAGGTGAAAGTTTTTCCATAAAGATCACACCCCGAATTCAGCTTACCTTGCTTTTAGTACTGATTTCACTGCTTTGTGAGCTGCTGCTGCTGTGTCGTTTTTTTCCTTTTCTGAACATTTTTTCATAATTGGATCAGTGAAGACACCCTAGGTAGTAGGAAAGGTAAGAATTAAACTCTTATATCATCAAGGAAAGGAGCTCCTTGCAAACACCACACTGACTGTATCCAAAGCGTACAAAACCCAGAAACCACTAAGCTAGCGGCTCTAAGAACAGCAGGAAAGTTTTTGGTGTTTTTAATTTGTGGCTGGTGAAAAGTCCCTCAAGATCTCTGCTCAAACTTCCCCATTCCTCTGATCCACCCAAAACGCTGCTGCCTAGCTTCGAGAGCCGTTGGAGTTTCTAATCCGTGTAAATATACATTTTATATCAATAATATATATAATACACATATAATATACATATATAATAAACATACTTACATGATGCACACATATAATAAATACACGCATATAAATATGAAGATACACAGAAACGAGACAAAATTTAAAGTGTTTTTACTCACTTAGAAACATCAGATGACTTTATCGTTTTAAACTACAGCTTAATTGCCTTCTTACATGCATCCCATGCAACCCTACCCAAAGATTACGCCTCCATTACAAACAAAACCCAACAAACCACCCAGGCCCCCAGCTCTGAGGAACAAGCCGCTGTAGCACTGCCAGGGGCAGCCTCAGCTACTCAAGGCGCTCCTGAAGGCTGCAGCGAGAGCCGCCTCAGGCTTAGTGCCTCGGGGGACACACGGGCAGCCCCCCAAAACCCTTTTTTCCCAAGCAGCCCCCCAAAAACCTCTCTCCCCCGGCAGCCCCCCGCTCTCTCACCTCGCCTCGCCTCGCCTCACCTCACCTCCGGCGCCGCGCAGCGCTCCGCCCGCAGGGGAAGGGCGGCCGGGAGGAAGAGGAGGAGGAGGAGGAGGAAGAGGAGGAGTGAGCGGCCATGTCGGCGAAGCGGAAAGCCGAGGCCCTGATCCCGGCGGAGGAGAGTGACCAGCTGCTCATCCGGCCCCTGTGAGAGCCGCGGGGCCAAGCCGGGCCGGGCCGAGCCGAGCCGAGCCCCGCCGCCGGCGGATCGGGCTCCAGGCAGCCTGAGGGGAGGCGGGGGGGTCCGGCTCCAGAGGGACTTTTTGGGGTTTCCCTCTCGGGTTTTGGTCGCTTTCCGACGGGCAGCGAGCCTGGAGTCTCCCCGATATCACCTGGCTCATGCTAGGAGGATTGCATCCCTTCCTCCTGCAGCTTTGAAGCAAAAACTCAGTGCTTTCTGGCCTTTACGCTTCAACAACGAGCCCTTTTGTGGGCTTCTTACTCGTTATATATATTTTTTTTCCTATGCTAAAGATGCTAATACAAGGTGTTGCCCGGGAACGTCCCAAGAGTAATTTGTCCACAGTAATTTACTCTTGGAGGAGCTTTCCATGCATTACGCATCTCAGCGTTTTGGGAGGCAGCTGTGCAGTAACCACAGGAAGGCCAAAATCATTTCCCAAAACTAGGGATATTTTTTCTCCTGCAGTATTAAATAGTCTATGATTTCCTCTGAGACAAATGTAGCTGTTGAGTTACTTTAAATGTTTGAGCTTAAACATACTCTGCAGTCTGTATTTTCACCACAGAAAAGTAATTCCCCAAAAGGCACCTAATGTGCAGTTACATCTATAGGCTGTGTGTCGTTGGAGTCTTGGTAACGTTGATGTCCTTTTGCAGAGGTGCTGGCCAAGAAGTAGGAAGATCATGCATTATTCTGGAATTTAAAGGAAGAAAAATAATGGTAATCATTTCATGGATGGACTTGTACGCCCTCTTGTCACAGTACTTCAGGTCACAAAAAGATGTTACAGGTTAAATCCAATTCCTTCCTGAAGTCAGTCAGAAGAGGCAGGTTTTTTAGTTTTCTGGAACAATATAACATATATGACAGTAGGCATTACAAGGTTTGTCCTGTAAAATAAATCCATATCCCCAACAGAATATGTGTGTCTTAAGTATGAATTCTAAAATCTGTATGTATTAGGTTTCACTGGAACCTAAGGCTTCAGCTGTGTGTAAGCAGCCATGTGTAAACACATACATGTTCTTTTCCCCTTTTTCAGGTGTCTTTTCAGACAGTAACTAAAATATCTTGCAGATACCAGTTCTGTATATTCAGGTAGTGTTGAAGTATGGATGAAAGCTTGCATAAGTACAAAATTATATACAAAGAATGGGGCCTTTTAAAAGGTGTTTACCCATGAAGATAAATCATTCAGACAGACACCCTAGATGTGGTATCCGATGCTAAAAGCAGTGATTGAGGACAAAAATATTTTTCTGTGTAATGCTAAAGGTTACTAGTTTCTTGTAACTATATTTTAGGCCAGAATGGAAGAGGGGTTTTTAATGTGTTTTGTTAGAGTGGGGGGGGGGGGGGGGGGGTTGGACCAGGTGGCCTCCCAAGATCCCTTCCATTTTCAGTCATTCTGTGATTTTGTGAGGCTTTAACTTTTTTTTACTTTTTTTTTTTTCAGCTTGATTGTGGCATCCATCCTGGACTGGAAGGAATGGATGCTCTTCCTTACATTGATTTGATAGACCCTGCTGAGATTGATCTCCTCCTAATAAGTCAGTAAGTTGCACCTAGAAGAACAAATACACTGAGGTCATGGTCTGAGCCACACTCACTTGTAGGTTGAGAGGCTAAAATTAAGTGTTACGTAGATGGTAGTGGCATGGCAAAATTTTAATTTCCAACTTTTTTAAATAAAGGATGCTCAGTCACTTTTAACCATCTTGACAGCTTCTAGAATGAATTTTCTACAAAAAGACTAAAGAAGAGTATTTTTTTTTGGCTTTGTATGAAAAAGGTTCTTAGAGACTTATGCAAACTTTGAATCTGGTTTAAATACCACTTACTGGCTGAGGTGAGGAGAGCCGTTTGTATGTGTCTTAACCAGTCATAACCAGCTGTCTATATAGTACTGAGCTTTGGTGATATACATTTGTTCTACCTGTATCTTAAAAGTAATTCCTTAGAGTAAGTCAAATTAGAAGTGTGGCCAAATAAATGTATTTGAATAGTTCATGTTTTAATTAAGTTTCATATGTACAAAATCAGGATTGCTTCTATTAGCTTTCTTCTGTCTTAGACATTTGTTGTGTTCCTGTTGCCTTTTTCCCCCTCTAAATTTGTAAATTACAAAAAAAAAAAAAAGTTAGTTCTAAGATTGGAAAAGTCTTCATAGGTAATGGCAAATTTATTGTGTTACTCTTACCTTTTCTCAGTTGTGTTTCCAGTCGCTGATGTACAGGATATAGGCCAGCATAGTTAACAAAGAGATTGACAGTTTTCATGATGTTATGTCAATATGGTAAAGTTATGAATTATATGATAATGTTGTGTAGTGGCAACTTATTAATGGGATTCATGTGTCTATTTTAAGTTTCCATTTAGATCACTGTGGAGCTTTACCATGGTTTTTGCAGAAAACAAGTTTTAAAGGAAGGACATTTATGACTCATGCCACAAAAGCTATTTACAGATGGCTTCTTTCAGATTATGTCAAAGTCAGGTAAGGTGCCCCATTGGTTTTCTCTTTAACCTTGAATTATTTCCCATGTATACCCAATGGGAAACTTAAGGTGAAGCTGCCCAAGGAGCCTGGGTGAACCTGGGCATTGCCACAAGTAGCAACATTAGAAATAATGAATCATCGTACTGCCTCAGGGATACTGTGTCTCTAAAATAATTTCCTATCAATCAAAACAAAATTTTACCTTGTTTCCTCTTACTCTTTTCATTTGCCTCATTTGGACCTTGAATCTATTAGTGTCTCTTTCCTCCACCCCCATCTGTTTCTCTTTACTCACTCTGTCTTATTTAATTGCTCTTATTTGATCTTATTTAATGACAGTTTTTTTTTTTTTTCTTAAGCTTTGCAGAAGTAGTGAATTTTAAGCCCCTAAAGATATAACCCACTTTTCAGGACAAGGTCAAATTAAGTATTAGATCTAGGCAAAAAGGTACAAAGAATGCTGCTATTTGCATGGTGTTGTTTTTTTCTCTTTTTTTTTAAATTTTCTTCCCCCTTGTCTGTTAACATGCCTTGAGCACATCTTTTCTATGTGAATGCAGTGGTCCTCAGCTTATCTCAACTCAGCAGATTTGCATCAGAAATGTGATAAAACAATCTTCTTGTAACTTGTTTATTCTAGGCCAATGGGAAAAGTGGTTGGGTTCGCTTTGGTTTTTGAGGACTGGTATATGCAGAGCAGATCCTAAACTGAAAAGACTATTGTAACGTGGCCTTCAAAGAGACATGTTAACTCTGCTTAGGTGAACTGCATTAGGGTTCCTGGACTTAATTTCTAATTAAGAAATGTCTCTAATGCCATGGAGACATGACATTTCTGAATGGGAGTCTTATTCTCAATGGTGAAATTGAAATGGTCCAGGAACATTTTTTTTCAACTGCTATATAATCTAAGCTGGTAAAACTAGCTGATATTTAGCCATTTCATTTTTCCAGTAATATATCAGCGGATGACATGCTATATACAGAAACAGACCTTGAAGAAAGCATGGACAAGATTGAGACCATCAACTTCCATGAAGTGAAAGAAGTGGCAGGAATCAAATTCTGGTGCTACCACGCAGGCCACGTTCTGGGAGCAGCCATGTTTATGATTGAAATAGCTGGTGTAAAGGTATTTTCTTTTTGCTACACAGTTGAAATCAGGCCTGAACTCTAATGTAGTCATTAACTATTATTGTCCACCAAGCCTTGCTGCTATGGTTGGAGCTGTCAGGCAGGCTTGGGCATGCAGGTGGGAGGCCTTGACTTAAAGCATGTGTTTTCTCATTGATTAAAACAAGCAGGTGACATTTGTGTATTGAACCAGGTAATAAGTTTGGGTTTTATGGGAGTGAGTTATGACTCAGACTTGGAATCAGTAAATGTGTGGTTTTCCTTGCTGCTCTGCTGATAGCTGAGGCAGTCTTACTGAAGCTGCATTTTAGTAAAAGCTATAAACTGGTGGCTGTTTTTCTAACTCTGATTTACCCTGTCTGCCCATCTGGGTGCGTAAATGGCCTTCGTCAAATTACGCAAGTTACATTTTTGTCAAGACATTCTAATGCTAAAGTAACTAAAGAAATAGAATTATTGTTAATTTTAGGCACAGAGATTAAATAAATTATCCTATAATCACAGATAGCTCTGTGTCAATGCCAGGTATGCAAAACTAATCTCATGAATTGGAGTTCAGTAGGATAATCACTGCCTAAGAAAAGCTCTGAAGAGGGAAGAGAGGCCCCAAGGCTTGCTCTCTGGTAGGACTTTTTCTGTGGTTTATAATGCTTGAGAATTTCAGACTTAATAACTTTTAAAAAGTATAGATGCGGAACTGAATTTATAGTGGTTACAATTAAATTTAGACATCTTACTGCCTTTTTTTTTTCTCCTGATTAAGGCAGGACAGAGAAAGAGATTTCCCTCTTACTATTCATGACTGAAACAGATTGGGTTTTAACATCCATTATTTTATTTGCTTCCCTGTGAAGCAAATGAGGAATGGGATAGGTTACCTGTAGACCAGTTATCTGCTACTGCTGACTCTGTGTTCTGGTACTGTTCACCTTTTCATCAGTTGAATGATTAATTAAAAAAATGTTCAGTTCTGAAATGATAATTTAGGACATTCTACCCTGCAGTTAAGAATCCATTAAAATTGCCAATGGTTATTAATTACTTCTTGGCATAATAAGGAACTTGGTCATTCTGTTTGGAAAATCTGTTTGACTACAGGCTTTTCGTAAGCATCAGAAAGTTTTAGAAAGAATTAAAAAAAAAGAAAAAGGGGTTATTCATTGCATTTGCATTCTGATGTGTAAATGCTGATTTATCTACTTTGTATTTCCAAGTAGTACCTACTGTACTTTGTTATGTCAGCTTGTACTTTTAATGGCAAGTGCATATATGCAACATGTTGAAAATGGAACCCTTATATACCAAATTAAAATATATACTTTACTTATTGTAGTTAAAATATATGTGTTATTGTACTGGTGAGCGAATATTCTAAGCACCAACCGGATCAGAAGAGTGTTTAGTTAAAGTACAGATGACCTTCTTATCATACATTCCTTAAAATTAACTTTGCAGTTTAAAAAAAAAAAATACAACGGCTTTTTTAAAAAAACACTGAACTGGTAGAACCTGTACCCAGAATAACTGCTGGTCTTTGTGTCTCACAGCTCTTGTATACAGGTGATTTCTCAAGACAGGAAGACAGACATCTGATGGCAGCTGAGATTCCTAATATTAAGCCCGATATTCTTATCATTGTAAGTTTTACAAAATTATTTCTTTATATTAGTAATTACATGTGTACAGGGGTATTAGTAAATTAGAACTGAAATGGCATGAGAAAGACAGTGGAGGTTTAATAGTAGTATGTGACTGGTGTTCAATATCCAAACACTTGGGTGTTGAAAACACTCCAAATTTTTTTTTCACTGTATTAAAAAGTCTTAACATCTAATTTTCATTTTATAATTCTTCTGATAATGTTCCGTAAGCCTCTAGATATGTGTTTTCAAGAGATTTACCAAGTTTCAGCTTGTTTCCTAGATGTGTTGTACAAACTTCAATGTAGCCGGATACTTTCCTTTAATAAATCCTAACCTAAATGTTTTATTTCAGAATGACCTGTGAGATCCTCTAGAGTAATACTGTAAATAATTCATTTGTTGTGTCCCTTCTGATTGTTTTCTGTAACTGATAATTCTTACATTTTAAATACATCAAAATCTTATATTTTATGTAATTCCCGTATTTTAGACTAGGTGTTTCTAAACTATGCTACATGCACCACTGAGCCATGTTAGTACAATAACCTGTTCGTCAAAGAAGTGGCAGAATTTTCAGTTAGGAAAATATGGTAAAATTGAAACCTCTTAAAAGGAACATCAAAATTTGTAGTTCTACCTTTTATTATTTTTTTATAGGATCTCTTTCCAAATAGCTGGCAGGAGCTTGGGGGGAAGGTTATTTATCTTGGTGGAGGAGATGGTTATGGGAATTTGGAGTGGGGGGTGGTTGATTTTCCCCTTCTTTCCACTTCCCACTCTGCCCCAGTATACTGAAAAGCTGAAAACTTAATGCATGCAATGTAATGGCACACAAATGGAAGCCCTTAATTCTAAAACGAAGGTTCTGTTTCTGCATGGTAACACCAGTGTTTTTATGAAATTTGTCGGAGTTAGAGAAGATCAGGAATTAGTCTGTGTCAGTGCTTTTAATACCAGGTTTCTCTGTGCATAGGAGTCCACCTATGGTACTCATATTCATGAGAAAAGGGAAGAGCGAGAGGCAAGATTCTGCAATACTGTTCATGACATTGTAAATAGAGGAGGTAGAGGTCTTATTCCTGTGTTTGCCCTGGGTCGAGCTCAAGAACTACTTCTAATTTTAGGTATGTATCTTTCCAATTTCTCTTAATAAAAGGCATATAAAAAAGGAGAATGTTTTCATGTGCAGTCTTCCAAGTATATGATTTTTTTAAACAACTTCTCAGCAATTTTTCAGTATGTTAATTACTTGAGAATATGTAATATTGTTTGTTCAAATGTAAAATAGAAATAAAACTAAACCACCCAAAAAGCCTTTTCAAAATGCGTTTATAGGACAGGCAGCTTAACTGTGTGAGTTAGAAAGGAGACCTAGAAAGGAACAGGTAATTCCATAGTAACATGTGCCTTCAAATCTTGTTGAACTGGGATTTCAGCAAATAGGAGATATTACTACAGATTGCAAAGTTAGTAATGAAAACATGACTGTTCTATTTAAAATGTTTTGCTAAAAAGAGGTAAAACTTTCTTCCAAAGTTTTACTATTTTTGCCCTTTAATTCACAAACCTACGTGAAATCTTTCTAGGAAAAGCTGAGAAGACCATAACCATAGACACTTCTAGCATTTCTAATGGTAATGGGAAAGCAAATTAGGGTTTGTTAAGAAGGGCAAAATGGAGGGAAAAAAATTATACGTGGTCATAATAAGCTACTTCACATAAAAGAAATAGTTGTTGTAAGGTACTTCAGATATAACAATTTTTAAAGTATTTCCAGGCTTCTGTGCTTCCTTTTAGCAAGAGTAATTTGTTTGATAGAAGAGGTAAAAACTGAACATTTGAAACCTCATGTAGCCATTAGTTTGGAATTTGTTGGTCTTTCCTTGCTGTGTGTAGATACTAAAGTGACATTCTAAAGGAAAGCTTGGAAGTACATCTACTAAAGGCAGACATGCAATTGGATGCTTAATTAGGTAGAAAATACAATTGCATCTCACATGCATACACAACTGAACCCACAGGCTTCTGTGTTTTTATTCCTTCCATATGTGTCTGACAAAAAATAAGATACTCTATTATGATACAGAAATGTATGATGATGGGTGCAGTCTCTTGATATTAGAGTAAATCCTGCTACTGGCCATCCTTTATTGGCTGTTTCCCCCTTACATTTGAGCTTATTAAGATATTCATGACAGTGAGCTGCTCTGACATACTCTGAAAACTTGGTCTGCAGACCAAAGCTGCTAGGTTAAAGCTGTATCATTTAAATGTACAAATACAGCCAAAAGAGCATACTACTCTTTTGGGGTGGTTGTTTTGCAGTTTTGCAATATAAATATGTTTTATATTACCAGAGCTGTAGCCAAGTGAGAAAGCAAGTAAGTTAGGCTTGCATATCTGCATTCAGATCTCTTCTTCATGTTTAGTAAAGGTCATCGCTACTGTCATCATGAGAAAGATAAGTTGTGATTAGGGGAGGATTTTTTTTCCTGTTTTTGTTTCAGTTAAGCTTGTAAAATATAACTGTTGGTGATAATAAAGGGAGCCAGACATGTAACTGGGTAATCCCTTCACTCCTTGAACTCCGTGGATTTGTTTTACACAAATTTGATATAGTGAATTCCCACTAACACATCTATGTGCAGATGTCTCTAGCTGTCAGATCTATAACTTACATTTATCAGAGATGTTTAAGCTTTCTTGCAGTGGTGTGGTAGAACTTATTTTGTTGTAAAAGTAAATTTAGTGCTGTGTAGTATCACATATTCTTATCCCTTGTGGCTGAAACTGGTGACTGACTGGGGTTGGCCAAAAATATTTGAAGTTCATCTCTTTCTTGTCCATTTGTTTGTATTAGAGTTACATACATTTTTAGTTGGTGATTGCTCTAGTAGGCCAGATGAAAAAAACAGACCGTGATTGTGATTTTCTATAATAAAAATGATAAAAACATTGCTAAATCTGTTTCACAAAAAGTATAAACGCTTCTGAGAAGTATGCATTTTGGAGATAATGCTGTGTTTATGAGCTGTTTGATGTGTACTTTTGTTTATTTGTTTCAGATGAATACTGGCAAAATCACCCAGAACTCCACGATATCCCTATTTACTATGCCTCCTCTTTGGCGAAGAAGTGCATGGCAGTTTATCAGACATATGTCAATGCCATGAATGACAAAATCCGCAAGCAAATCAACATCAACAATCCATTTGTTTTCAAGCATATTAGTAACCTGAAGGTAAGGTTGTCATATACTAAAGGAACAATGATGGAAGTGTTCATATTTGCTGAATAGTTTGCATGTGTAATATCCTAATAGGTTGATAGTTACAGGTTTATATCTGAATTTTCTGTTCTCCCATTGTTTAGAGGGCTGGATGAGGGGAGCTTACATCCCAACTTTTCTTCCAGTATTGATCTGTATGCTTATAATTTGCCCCTTATGGGCATTAGTAGGAGGAACTTTCCTACAAAGAGCTTTTTTATGAGGATGCTGTTTAATCTGTGAATGTAGGGCTCTACTTCTGTGTTCTTCAAGGATTATGGTAACTGATGCTCCTGCTGTTTTCCACTTAGAGTATGGATCATTTTGATGATATCGGCCCGAGTGTGGTGATGGCTTCCCCAGGTATGATGCAGAGTGGCTTATCCAGAGAGCTGTTTGAGAGCTGGTGCACAGATAAGAGGAATGGAGTAATTATAGCCGGGTACTGTGTTGAAGGAACACTTGCTAAGGTGAGTTGTTAGCACACCACAAATTCTTAAAACAAACTAGTATGCGTGTTGCATTTAAAAAGAATTGGCCAACAGGAGGTGTCTTTATTTCGATTTACGGAGAAGATTGCTGTTAACTGCACTTTACTAATGAAATATACAGAAAATTTGCATATGGCCATTTCCAGTGATGTTATAGAAAATGAGCTTTTCTAGGAGCAGTTATCTCGTCATGAGAAGGAATGACTGGTACTTTTCTCCATGCTTACATCTTTGAGAGGGGGAGCCCTAGCCCCATTGCTAGAGGAGTCAGCGTTAAATCTAGCAATACTTACGTGTCACAGATCATGCCTTGTGCATGTTGTGCCACTGTCTCCTTGTAGAGAATTAAATCCTTCCTTCCTAATTCTAGCAGCTAAGGGTAACCAGAGTGTTTAGTTTTGCCTTTTAGAGATAGAAATCAGACAGTTGTTACAATTTCAGTGTAAATTTTATAGAGATGTATGTGGAAGAAGAATGAACTCCCAAATCTGCTGGGCATGTAAAAGATTAAATTTGTATGTCGTGCATGTTTTTTTTATTTGTGACTGTTTTGTGAAATTTGAGGATTTTTTTTTCAGTTCTTCACATTTAACTTGTCTGTCAATATTATTTTGTTGATACTTGAAATGTAAAGCTTTAGTTTTATGGTGTCTGCAGGAGGCCTTTAATTTTTTATTTAAAGAAGCGCTCTTTTTTTCTAGCACATCATGTCTGAACCCGAAGAGATCACAACTATGTCAGGGCAAAAACTCCCCCTGAAGATGTCTGTGGATTACATTTCTTTCTCTGCTCACACAGATTATCAACAAACTAGTGAGTTTATCCGGGCCCTGAAACCTCCACATGTGGTTAGTATACATGCTGCCCATTTCTCCAGAGTGGGATTCATCAAACCAGTTCACAGCCTTGAGTCATCAAGGCAGCAATTGGTGTCTAGCAGTAGCCAGCATCCCTATCCTTTGAGTAATAAAAGGTGAAGACTTTGCCTTTTTTCACTGTTACCTTAGTGAAGTAAAGACGAACATGCTCTTGACTGTCTGTCTGTGGGATATCTGGGAATTGTACATTTATTTGTATATGTATATATTTATCTACATGCAAACACAAAAACATAAAGCTAACTTTTATGGTTGAACTGAAGTTAATACTTCCTTTCATAATATAACAGTGTGTTCATGTACGAAAAGTGAAATGAAATCTACATAATGCATTCTACTTATTTGCTTGTATTTTTCTACGTATAGTGTCGAGGTATTGTGCCTTTGAATAATGCATAGAATTCAAACACAAGCATAGAACTGTACGTAGAATAATTGAACTAATATTATGTCGTCATGAAATGCACATTTTCATGAAGATGAAGTACAAGATGGCAGTTTTAGATAATTTGCTTACTAAACATGTCTGGTTGGGCAAATACCTTATGTTAAAAGGAAAACTGTCTTTCTTACAGATTTTAGTTCATGGTGAGCAGAATGAAATGGCCAGGTTGAAAGCAGCATTGATACGAGAATATGAGGATAACGATGAAGTTCACATAGAAGTTCATAATCCTAGGAATACCGAAGCTGTGACATTAAACTTCAGAGGAGAAAAACTTGCCAAGGTATAAAATTAATATTTTCTTATCTGTACAACAGTATTTTTCTCTGGATTAAAAACTAAATTCTTTAAAATTCTTAAAATTCTTTCAAGACCCTAATTTAAATTGCTTTTGTATTGCATGTGTTTTACAGGAACTCGGTGTGTGAATGTTGTTGGCTGTTTTTGTTTTGTGGGGGGAGAGTTTTGGTTTTTTTTTCATTTTTGCCAACCTAAATCTATGCTGCTATCGACAAATCTGCTAGTGCTTTCAGTCCCATCATCCCAAGCCCTTTGCTGTATGATCCAAAACAGCAGTCCTCAATTTTCTCCCAACAAAGAACATCAATTCCAGTCATGTTAGAGCGCTGAATTCTGTGCATAAATAATGTAATAGATTTCATTTACATTTCAGGGAGATGCTGTCAAACACCCATTCCATCTATACATACTAGAAGAGAATAATTGCTTTGGCTGAATTAAATAATTACATGCTTGACTGTAATCAGACATTTAGAAATGCTGTCTCCAGCTACTTTAATCAGTGAGACAGCTTGTAAAATAAAATCCTTGTAAAAAGGATTGTCTGGCAGAAGAAAGTTTGTAGCCATGACTGTGCGGTGTATTTCATCAAATGATTTTTTAAAAAACAGCTTAAAGAGAATATTTTACAAGTTTATATGCATGTGCTCTGAGTAGCAAGAAATATGATGCATTTAAACTACTATGATAATATTTGGCGATACAATCTTTAAATATTACAACAAAATCTAAATACTGAAATAAGTAAACGCTAATATATACAAGAAACCATAGAGATATGTATATTAATTGAACTACATTCTGCTTCTAATCAGAATCTAGTTTAGATTCTTTAAAGAAGACCCTTTTTTGATTACTAGTCCCCGATAGCCAACTTCTATTAGACTCAACTGAATTTAACATCAATTTTCTCATGGTACATAGTAAGTTTGAAGGAAGAGTGATTGAAAATGATTAACTGGTATTTAATAAGGACCTAATCTTAACTCCTTATAGAATCAATGCCAAAAAATGGCACTGGTGTTACTGACAGGTAAAATGTCACGGTTTAATTTATCAAGTCCTTATAAGCCTAGATGTAGAACTGGCATATAGTGCCTAACTGCTTTGTGCACTGGAGTTACCTGTAGATAATGGGGACTTGTTATTATAGGTCTGAACTCCAGCACAACCTTAAGATGAAGGGTCAAGGTGTTAATTGTCTACTAATGACATCTTTGGAGCAGGGTCCAATGCGCTGCCGTGCACAGGTAGCTACTACACTGGCTGGAGTGCTGTGCTGAAAAGAAATCGGCTCTTCCCCAGAGTTCTGTGATAAAAAATCCTGTACAGTGTAATTCCTCTTTTCTGTTTGTGAGATCTGTATTTATGGACTTTTAATATGATCCTTTTGAGCCCTCCTGAGGGAGTCCAACTTTCTTGTCAAAGCAGGACCAACTACAGCAGGTGGCTTAGAGCCCTGCACAGACCCGTTTTGAAGGCCTCCAATGTCTACGTAACCTTTTTGGGCAGCCTGCTCTGGTGTTCAGCTACCTCAGGGTGAAAAAATTCCAGGTCTTTCCTAGACGTATGAAGAGATTAGAATGGCATTTCTTCTCACTAGGTAACAGTGCTCATCTCTCAGTTTGTGTGAAAACTAGGAAGCGTTGTTGAAAATTAGGACACCTGGCTATTTCTGGGAGTTACGTGAGCACAATTCTAGAGTTGTTTACAAAATATGATTTTCATGTATGTTTTCTGTGGCAGCCACTGGAGAAAAAACTTCTTTGGGTTTTTATATTTTACTCTTTCAACCTTTTTTTGTGTTACATCCCAGATTTTTGTTGTCCATGTTTATGCTGACCTTCCTTTATTTTCAGAGTAATTCTATACCATGCTTGTTTTTCTGAGGAACCTATATTTCATCTCCACGGTTAACTTTAAGCTATGAGAACTTCAGATTGTCTTGTTGCACTATATGCCTTTTTTCTTTTCAGGTGATGGGATCTTTAGCAGATAAGAAGCCAGAACAAGGACAGAGAATTTCTGGAATCCTAGTTAAAAGAAATTTTAACTATCATATCCTTTCTCCATGTGACCTCTCCAGTAAGTAAAGAGAGTAATGTGCTTAGTGGGCGATTGAAACTTACTGCATCCTTCTGTCATTAAAACACATACAGTACTGTTTGTTTTTCCTGTTATTTTGTGTTGGATAAGTAATTAGTGGACACCTTAGTTTTACTTCGGCTTAGTTTTGCCTAAGGTACTAAACTGTTGAAGTGAGAAGACATTCAATTCATTGTCCTCTGAAGTTTAAGATCTTTTCTGTCCTTTTTCTGAAAGAGAAGCAGCAAAATTTTCTCCTTCTAGTTACTTAAAACTTCTTCCTATGTTTGAATATGTATCATAGGTACCAGTGAGAGCAGAAGAGCACCTTGATCAATTTGAACATTTCTAAAATGTCATTAATTCTTAGTGTAAAAATCATGATACTGTGAAAATACTGCATATTTTTCCTATGCTGTATGTTGCCAAATAAATGTATTTATTCTCAAAACAGAAGAGTAATTAAATGGAGTAGTAAGGTCAAAAGAGCTTGGGGAAAGCAATTCTGCTGTCCTAGTTCATTGTTTGCCTGTAATGCATATGATAAAATAACAAGCTTTTGCTGGTTCCTTAACTGCAAGCAGTGTATATATCTCACAACAGACGCTCTTTACAAACTGTCCTTTTCAATCCTCTTTCTTAAATGTTTTGGTGGTTATTTGGAATTATTTCACTATAGTGACAACTTTATTTTTTTTTTAGGAAGCAAATTAAAAAAGCTCATTTTTAATACATTCTTTTAAAATTTCTTTCAGATTATACAGACTTGGCTATGAGCACTGTAACACAGACACAAGCTATTCCATATACCGGCCCTTTCAATCTCCTTTATTACCAGCTACAAAAGCTTACTGGTGCGTATTTGGGAAGAAATCTTTGTGATTTATGGTGGTCAGTTTTTAAAAGAACTTATAGTCCTCAGGGAACTTCTGAGTGGAAATTTCTTTGCTCTGCCAGTAACCGAAGTGTCACAATTTGTTTTATATTTTAAAACTTTTATTAGATTACGCAGCTTCTGCCAGATCTAGTTCATGAGCATGACTAACCCTCTATAGGGATCCTACTGTAGCTGTAATACAAAATCACGAGCATCCAACACTATAGAGTTTCAGATGATTTTTTGTCTTCTATCAGGCCCCAAAGTGAATACTCTGATGAAAAATTTATTAAATGATCTTTTGTCTCCGGCCCCAAAACAGAATGGTTATTGGCATCTAATTAATAAAACAAAGACAAAAACTTTGTCATACAACCTCTTTTGTCCCTCCCCATGAGAGATGAATCTAGCCGCCTTGTCTTTTTCTGATCCAGAAACCTCTGTCTAGCTTTCTTAAAGGACAGAGGCAGCTCCAGTCCTAGTTCATCAAAAGCAGGCACACTTTCTAGGATGCCTTCCCAGATTTGAAGCTCAGGATTCTTCTTTTCGTGACAGTCACCTAGTGACAGAGCCAAATTCATATCACCGGGTCTCATAGCCTGAATGCTACCTCACACAAAAATGCCTTTGAATCATGCTGTAAACTTGTGTAAACAATGGGTTATCCTTTAAGGGTAGAGGAGGAGCTGGTTGGTGCACTCAGGTCGGTGTACTAAAGCAGTCAAATATAAGAATCCAAAAAAGTAAAATGGCCAATATTACATACAGGAAAAAAAAAAAAAAAAGACAAAACAATAAAGAAAGTAATGTTACCAGGTAAGGGAAGAGAGTAAGCACTTCAGGTTTAGAAATGGATTCTGAACTGCTGTGATAATAATAGACAGCCCCTCTCATCCTTAAAATGACCTGTTTTCTTATGCAGATAAAATTGGTCCTGTTCTCAGTATAATTTTATCCTTGCTAACTATTTGTTGCTACTTCTTAGGCGACGTAGAAGAAATAGAAATCCAACAAAAACCAGCCCTGAAGGTTTTCAAAAATATTACTGTGATCCAAGAACCAGGCATGGTAGTCCTTGAGGTAGGCACTGGTGGGGAAGAAACAAATACTCTCTTTTCTGTAGAATAGTATCATATTGATGCCATGCAGGATTAAATGTTTTAAGTAAAGTTTCACTTGAGCTATGGCCCTGTGTTGATGCGTGTTGTTTCACTTAGCATGTTTCACTTAGCAAGTTTCTTGTTTTTTTGCAGTAGCTCAAAAGTATAATGGCAGATTCAATGTCCTTTTTTATTTGGCAAATAGTAATTGGAAATCAGGTCAGATGGTGTTCTCTCCTTTCCCTACAGCCCCTAGTTGTGTTAATGAATAACTATTTCATAAATGTGTTCAGAAACATTCAGCAGCCTGAATTTTTCATGGGAGGTTACTAGAATATATCAAGTTACAAGTAGTTAAAAATAATAAATGTATGACAGTCATTTTAAGCTAGAATTCAGGGAAAAAATAAAAGAATGCCGTGAATGTTGTTTTTGTGTTGCATTATTCATTCAGCCCAAATAATATGCTCAAATTATATATATATATATATATTTTTATCTTCTAGTGGGTGGCAAATCCTGCTAATGATATGTATGCAGACACCGTGACAACAGTGATACTGGAAGTTCAGTCAAATCCTAAAATACAGAAAGGTAGTAAGTTTAGTGTATGTTTATTCAACTGAGGCTTTCTTAATTTTTGATATCAAGCTAAAGGGATGTAATGCCTTGTAATAGATTTTCCATTATTGCGTGTCATCTCGCTATGAAACTTCTTCATATTTTTTGCTACTTAAATACAGAATTACAACTTGATTTTCTTTATTTGTAACACATTCATGTGTTGAAACTTTCTTTTATACTTCAACTTATAGCTGACTATGGAAAATGCAACCTTACTCTTTGGTTTTTTGTATATAAACTATTTAAATGACATAATTCCTGATACACATTTAAATATTTAAGATTCTTATTCAAAAGTTATGGTTACCATTCATGAGTGGTATTCCAATGACCATACAAAAGAAAGAAATAGGTAGGTTATGCTATAAAAAGTCTGACTAATTTCACAATTACACTTAATAAGACCCCGTAACCACGTGGTATTACGGGGTAGTGGTAGTGTCATCAGATACCAAGTTTTGCTTTGCTGTTCAAGAATTAGAGGAATTTTGTTGGGATTACCAGTGATGACAGTTTATATTTTTTCGTTCCACTGTTTTGTTTTTGAATATGTATGAGACTATGCTAAGAATCTGGAGTGGGTATTGAATATTGGGTTGGCATCCCTTCTATGACATGGAGAATAAATGCTGGCAGCTGGGCAACGCAGTAAGACCGATAATTCAATGATAATCCATTTATCAAAATAAAATACTTTTTAAAAAATGTATTATCTAGGGTTTAAAATCACTTTTTTTAAGCAATTACTTGCATCATTACTTGGAATATACATTATTATTACCTAAAAAGATCTTACAAAGATTATTAAATTCTGCCTTTGTGTACCCTTGCTCTCCTTGTGAAATAAGTGGCAGTTGAGTTTACATCTTAGAGAGTTATTTATCTCGGGTTTGGGTGAAGTCAGGGAAGCAGAATTCAAAATTATATTCATTGGATGTTATACAAAAGTAATTGTACGGTGTTAAGTGTTTAGTCTCACACCTGTCTCAATAAATCTGTTAAAAATTCTTTCTCCTGAGTTGAGAAATTCACAGAGCAGTTCTTTCACTATTTTTGGATAAAGGTTATACAGTCCACTTGATCTAAGCAAATTCAGAGTGTAATTTTCATATCTTGGTTGTGATTATTTTTAGTATGTATCTTCTCATCAGCGCTTCTAGCTATGCCCTCATGTTCTGATCTACATAAACTAATCAAAAATATCCATTTTATTTTTGGATGGTACTTTAGCGTCTTCATTTTTTTCTATCTTTCTTTATATGACTGAAAAAAAAAACCAAAACATTTGTTTTGCATTTTTAAAAAAAATCTTATTGTAATATCTGACTTAACTTTTCTGCTTTATCTGTACAAGTTGGTAGTGACAGTATCTAGCTTTTTTCTCCCACAATTAATTCCTTTTTCTACTTTTATATACCTTTTTTGCATTATTTCTCATGTTGCTTCATGGTTTCCAATATAAGGTTGCTTTGCTTTGCACATTGTTACTGCATCTTATCTAAGAGATAGCAAGTGCATTTAAAAAATTTACTTAGTCTCTGCAATTATGAGGTTTTCCAAAGAATTTCAAAGAAATTCTAACTACTGTTGTGTTCAGTTCTCTGAACTCTTTAGCTGGTTACGAAATCTGGAAAACTACTTTTTAAATAGCCTTCTTTTAAATAAATTCAAGTTGCTAGGTCTGTTTTGTTCAACTGCCTGCTCCTTTAATCATCGAATACTTAAATGATTACGTTCAAAAGAAAATTACTTGTTTCAAACTATCTGTTGATTTTGAAATGAAGTTTGAAACTAGTATCAATATTTTTATTCCAACCTTTGTATGTTGGAACACATTCCTGGAATGTCTGTGCTTATTACTACTACTCACATTAGCTCTCCAGTTTTACTTTGTGTTCTCTGTATGCTCCTGGGCTCCATGATGCAGTATTTTCCTACAGGTAGAGAAAGTGGAGGGATTATATACAAGCGATGAAAATGGATTACTTTCACTTTTAAATAAAGGAAATGTGAAAAGTAATAAGTGTAAACAATTAAAAAAGAGAATTAAAGAGTGAGAATTAGACTTGCAAAGTTTACTGTTCTAAAATGCGTTAAGTACAGGGAACATAAATGTAAAATGTGAGCACTTCCTTGACTTTTCCATCCTTTCTTTAAATACATTTTCTTTATAAATTGTTTAAATGCATGTATTTTGCATAGCTTTTATATTATTTTTCATGAGAGTCAACTAGGAACTAGATTATATATCAATTAGCCAATTTTCCCTCTCAGCAAATGTCTGTGAAAGTAAAATAACTTTTTCTTTTCAGCTGCAGTGCAAAAAATTTCCAAAAAAGTAGATATGGATGTGTACAGCAAGAGAATGGAAATCATGCTTCAGTAAGTTGACGAATATTTTTCTAAATGAAAGTGATTGCTGTTAATCATGTGAATACAGTAATTTGTTACCGTTTTTTACTTGTTTAAAGTTATTTTAAAATAGCCTATGCAAATTGACATCAGTCAAATTTCTGTGAAAGCCAGGAATTAAGTATAGAGACAGAGGTACTTAAAAAAAAAAAAAAAAAAAAAAAAAAAAGGCCTTGGCATCATTGAAATTTTGAATTCAGGACCCAGTTATTTCTTCCAGAAACAGAGTTTTTAATTATGCTATGAGTGCTTATTAAAGAAAAAAAAAAAAAAAACATTTTGGATCATGTCTTTAAAACTTAACCTCTTTTGAAATCAAACGAATCCTTCTCTTTATTTATGATGAGACTTATTTCAGTAAAATCCTTACTATTATGTGACACCCTCTCTCATAATAATTCAGATTGTTACTTGTTGATTCATCTAAGTGGGTTAAATAGTAGTTTCTGAAAGGAGATACACTGCTGTCAAAATGCCTTTGGAAGCCTAGGATTAATGGAAAGAACACATAAGTTTGCTGTTTGTCCATGTGTTACATGTATTGGCCTTTGTTTTAGGGATATGTTTGGAGAAGACTGTGTAAGTTCAAAAGATGGCTCTGTTCTGTGTGTCACAGTAGATGGAAAGACTGCAAACGTCTCTCTGGACACTCGGGTATGAACAGTGAAACACTTTATTTATCTGTACTATGTTCAGTAGGAGTTATGCTAATAAATTTTTTGGTCATCTCGATCCTTTTGTACTTATTAATAACACATTAAAAACATGGGTAGCAGTAATACATCCACTGGAGTAGCTCTCAGGTGCTGTTCTTAGGGATGGCAAAAAATATTTTAAGTGTTCTGCAGATGCAGAAGGTTGGTCCCAGCCCAAAATTCATCTGTTGAAACATAACAAATGAATGATAACTGCATTAAGAGGATAGCAGGTTACAGTATTGTGGTTAACATACAATGCTACCTGTGCCATTGTTTTTTCATTTCATAATAATAAAGTAAGCTAGATTTCAATATATACGTAGTGCAGAAAAAATACAGCACTGATGAAAAGAGCTCTTGCAATAGAGAAAAAAGAAATAGATTGGATAAAAGTGCAAACGGATTAACCAAAACATTAGGCTTCATTTTCATCTAATGTTATATCAAAACTTATTTAATACAGATCTGACTAAATGATGGGATATGTGGATTTTCTTTCCATGTTAACTCTTAACCCAGTGCTCTTACAGTAGCTTGCTAAGATGGTCTAAGAAATTGAGAAGTTACTGTCTCAGTGCTTAGAAAGTCCACGGGATTGTGAATAATATTAGCATGTAATTGCTGCCCCTCGCTTTTGAGAGAGCAGGCAGGGGATTGGTTTGAGTGTTGAGGAACTTGCATGTTTGGATGGGGCATCCATACTTTCTCTGTGGAGACTTTTAAAATTGTTGTAGTGATAAAATAATCATGTTTGGGTTCTACTGTGATGTAAATGTTACCTCATGTGTGGGAACATCAGTGTGGAGATGGAGTACTGGTGCCAGTATCTCTGAATCCCCATATTTTACAATATTAACCTAATACAATGCAGATGAATCCACAGATAAAATTAAATCTCCAAGGACTGAACATTGTGTTTTTATTTGATTTTGAATCAAATGCAATCTACAGAACTTGAGGCATTTCACATAGTAGTTTTGAAGCAAGTGACTAGCAAAACATGAAATTAATTTTCTTGTTCTGTAGCAAGACTTCCATAAGTCTGCACTGAACTCTTTCACATGTTGGAGGACCATTTAAAAATAGACAGCACCGCTGAAAACTCTAGATAACTTTAGTTTTAATTTGCATAGCTGTTCTTTCCTTTCCCCTTATGACCATTCCTGATATTCTGAAAAGGAATAGGAAGTGCTACTTTTCCTAACATACTTCTTTTTTTATTCCCAGACAGTTGACTGCGAGCCAGGAAGCGAAGATGATGACTCCCTTCGTGAAATGGTGGAACTCGCTGCGCAGAGGCTCTATGATGCCCTCAGCCCAGTACACTGACCTCTGTAGATATCTAGGACACACAAGAAAAACTTTTAATGTTCAAATTTATTTGGACTCTTTTTTAAAAATAAATAAATAAACTTTTTTCTTCAGTAATACAAATGCATCAATTCTGTGACTGAAACTGCTAAATTATTTCAAATAATGGGTGAGCAACCTTATATCAACTATATTTGTACATATAGATCACAATAAAATTAGGCAAAGTATGCATATGCTCTTTTTTTCTTACATGCACATACAACAAATAAGAAAAAAATATTAACCTGGTGTGGACTGACATGCCTTCTAAATGTTGAATTACAGAAAGTAAATGGAGTTTCACATTTTTGGAGATTAATTAGTACTTGCAGGATAAACTGGATGGTTTGAATTTGCATAAGCGCAGAATCAAACTTGGATATTACTTTGTTCCTGTCAGGGAAGTATTTACCTGCATGCTTATATCTGCTTGAAATCAAGGGGGCTTGAACACATTTCTAACGGAATCCAGGTTTTCATACTGAGATTAACTGCAGTTCTAAAACTGTGCATGTAGTCATTGCCATTGTCTGTGCTGGATGAACAACAGAAGCTTCAAGAGAAGTCAGTGGTTGTGACCTGTTAACAGCCTGAAGTGCAAATGACCCCGTCACTTTCTCAGACAGTCAGCATGCATCTGCTCCTGTTGATGGTCCTGTAACTCAGCACTAGTGAAACAATGCTCCTGGACAAAATGAAAGAGGATATGGAATCTGTAGCGTGTAGGGAATTTCAAATACAAATGTGATACTCTGAGTTAGCTGGGGTGGTTGTTAGACAGCAAATCATGCTGAAAGAACATATTTTCTCTGGTACATATACTTCCTTTTTTCCTAGCTGGTTAAAGTGGCACCTGATAATCTTTACAGCATTATTTGTGAAGTAGGTATGTGTGTGTCAGCTTTCCACCCTGCACTATATATCTTTGGTTAACCAAGAAAGAGTATGAAGCCTTTTTAAGGTGATAACAGCATTATGTTAAAAAGGAATTCTCTCTTTGGAAGAGGTAAAAATCTTATTTTCAAAATCATGTTTTTTTTTTTTTTTTTTAAATGAGTTTCTGGTACATGCAATGTGGTTTATTTTTAATATATCAGTGGACTAGGTCTCCAAAATTGTCATTTCATATTTCATCTTTCTGGTTTGTGCTGTTTTTTCAAACTGATGCTCACAGCTGCTTCTGTCATGGGGCAGATGGATGTTATCCTGCGGTGAGTGCATCTTCCCCCAAACCACACTCTCCTCCAAAACCTACAGTGGGTTTGTAAGAGGATGTACATCAATTAAAAAGCTTTTTAAAAGGAGGGGAAAGCAGTAAACTGTTAAAATAAAAGTGAAGGGAAGCAGCTGCTCAGGGTTTTGTGCTGGGGGAAAGTTTTGTTCGGCAGGGTTTCAGCCCAGCGAGCCTCGCCTGGCAGGTGAGGATGCAAGGCGGGGGGAGCCTCAGGGCCCTGGCTTCACTCCCATTTCAGTCGTGGGCCCAATACCTTTTTATTTTCTGCCATTTTAATGTATTTTGCTGGAACTTTGAGAGCTGGAGAAGCACGCGTTAGGACAGTTAAACAGCACTAGAGTAGCCTTACGACTGTTGTCTCTGTCCCTGTGGGGGGGGAGTCCTCAGCACCATCTCCCAAGGAAGGATGCTCAGCATCTGACTGTCTGTAGTGCTTTTTTTTTTTTTTTTTTTTTTTAATTCCCGCTCGACACGAGGGGATCTGACTGGGGAGCTTATTAGCAGCAGCCGCTCCTTTTCCTCCTCCTCCTTCTCCTCCTCCTGCTGCTGCTGCTGGCGGACATCCGGTAGCCGCCATGGCGCTGGCAGAGGCGGGTGTCCGCGGGCGGCTGCTGCTCTGGCCCCGCATCGTCCTTTTTGGAGACTCCATCACTGAGGTAGCGGCCCCATGGCGCTCCCCATGTGCTCTCGTTGCCGCTGTGGGGCCGGTGGGGTTCCCTCGTAGACCTGCGGAGCCCTGTCAACATCCCTGCGCCTCCTGCGTGGTATCTGAGGGGCAGCCCCAGCCTTTGCCTCCCCTCAGGTTTTCCGTGGGTGCTGCGCCAGCAGGCTTCCCTCGAGGCCTGGTGTTGCAGTGGAGCCAAGCGCAGGGCTTTATTTATTACTAGTTTTAAGGAAAAACGAGCACTCAACGGCTGCGGGTGTGTGTTGGGGGGGGGGAGGGGGGGGATGTTGGCGGGGATCAGCCGCCGCTGTCACCTCAGGGGCAGGAGGGAGGCCGTGAGGCGGGAAGGCGAGCCCGCTGAACCCCCAGGGACACCTTTCAGGGGCTGGTATTTTAGGAGATTCAGACCCTTTTTGCAGTGAAGTCCAGGTATTAGAAGCGTCAGGTAAAAGTGTAACTGCTGGTGTTTCACTGGTGTTTTCCAGAGCCTGCTGTTTGTAGCAGCCACTCCTTTGCTGTCCCCCGCCCTCCTCTCCTCAGCCCCATTCCTGCTCCTGTGTGGCTCCAGGCCCGCACCCCCAGGGACACTTTCGGTGTCGGGGTGACCATGCTGGGGTTGTGTAGAAGTTTCCTCTGAGGCAATGCCAGCTGGGGCACTCTGGTGTCCATTCTGGGGCTGAGTTTCTTTTGGGGAACCCTTTTGGGGAGCGCAGGGCCTCTACCTTGTGCCCAGTGCTCTGCATTGTAGCACGGTGAAGCAGATCACGGAGCTGGGCTCATATTTCTGGAAGGAGAGTGGTTCCTTTAAAAGGGAGGTTTGTGTCTAAACCAGCTCACTGTGCCTCTGTAGGCAGGCAAAACACTGTAGCGGGACAGATGGTGCAGCAGTGGGAATAAGCAAAAAGGGAAGGGGATTTTGATCTTTTTTTCCCACTACTAAAAGAGGTAGGTTTCAAACTGCACTTGAGGTAGCACGTAGAGAGAGGATTTGTGAAAGGTGCTCCCCAGAATGAAGTCACAGTGAAAGAATCTTAGAAGAGAACAGGAAAATAAGAAAGAAGATGCTTGCGGTGAGGCTGACCTGCTGAGGAGCGAGTGCTGCTTCTAGTGACAGTCTAACGTGTTCCTTGTGTTTAGTTTTCCTTCCAGGAACACGGCTGGGGAGCATTCCTCGCTGAGAGACTTGTCAGGTAAGAGCTTACATTTTAAAAGTTCTTACTAGCATGCAAAAAGTCATGCAGCTGTTCAAAAAGAAAATTAGTATTCGGTGTGTGTTTATTAACATTTATTTATTTATTTATTGACATGGGAATTTCTTGGTGGTATAATCCCAATACTGGTGGAAATATCCATTGGAGGTTGCTGTAAAGCTTGAGTGGAACAACAACAACAAAAAATCCTATTATTTTTGTCAAAGTTGCTTTTCTGGTTTCATAGTCTAAGTGATAGTTAAATACTGTAGATGCAACCTGTGAGTGCACTTTCAGAACATAAAGTTACAATTCTGCTAAAAACTCCTGTGAAATCTCACTGATTCTGAGATGCAGAGGCAGTTATCCTGACAAAACAGGTCAAAACTTCTCAAGTTTCATTCTGATGGGGTGAGGTGTTCTTTCTGAATGTGTGTCTGTTTCAGAAAATGTGATGTTGTAAATCGTGGGCTCTCGGGGTACAATACCAGGTGGGCTAAAGTGATCCTTCCAAGACTGATCAGTAAAAATTCTGGTGCTGAGAGTACTGTTGCAGTTACTATTTTCTTTGGAGCTAATGACAGCGCTTTGAAAGGTACGGTAACTTTCATTTTTTTCCTGTGGCCTGTTCTCTTAAGACAGTTTTATAGTTTAGCAGAAAAGACAGAAAATTACACAGACTTTTCCTTCTTCTTCTCTGTGAAGTAGCTGTCCGTTTTTCATTGTTACAGTGGATTGATTGTATTTAAACGGTGCACTGCCTTCTCTTTCTCTCTGACCAAGTTTTAACAATAACAGTAAACTTGAAGGTGCTCAAGAATTATTCGTATATCCAACACTTAAAATTGGAGTTGGGCATCTAGCTGATGTTTCAGCCCTTAAAGCAGCCTGATGGATTCTTGGCAGTCGATGAAATGAGGGAAGATAGCATTGGATTCTCTTTAAGATAAGCATAGCAACACGCAGAGCTTAGTCTAATCAGAACGATAAGATCAGTACATAAAGGACTGTCTGTAAAGCCCTTGGGAGTTTCCAAAATTTTCTCTGCATCCAACAGAGTTAAAAAATCTTAGGTTTTGTTTTGGGTGAAGTTTGAGGTGATGATGTGATCTTATAACACTAAGATACAACCTGTAAGAAAAAGCATCTTCAAAAAAAGTTCATTTATTTTTCCCTGTGCCTCACCTGTATTAGTTTAAATAATGCTGTGTTTAAACTCCTGATTTGTCTGGTCTGCATGTTGAGGAACTACATTTTGCCAGCACACCTCCCAAATTAAGCAGGTGAACTGCTTACCAAAAGTGAGAAGTGCCCACCTTTTTATTCTGTATAAAAAGCGCTTTAGTTGTCATGTAATGAATGTGTAAGCAGCTCAGTTTTAAGTCACTAACGCATTTCCTCCAACCCCTGACAGATCTGAACCCTAAGCAACACGTTCCTTTGGAGGAATACGCTGAGAACTTAAAGAGCAT